>NC_133619.1:211413585-212133585 GCF_048593235.1 Sminthopsis crassicaudata
CACCACACCAAGATATATCTCCAGAACAAAGTAACATCTGTACATGAGCCACTGCTCATGTAAGGGAAAGGGACTCTCAAGTTGATATAGTCCCAGAAAATAACCAGATGTGAAGAAGTTTTAATGGATATACATATATAACAAGACACCACATATATGGTACAGCCATTGTCAGGAATGATGTGTACTTTAACCAAATTTATCCTGTTCCCCTTGTCAATCTTATCAAACACAAAGGGAGGCCAAATTCCTGGAATTGTCTGGTCGACAAACCTAGGGCTTATTCAACTCACCAAATCAGATAAGGGGCAGTCAACTGAGGAAGGAAGCAGCCTCTAGGAACATTTTGTAGGTATTATTCAATTGTTTCAGTCCTGTCTGAGGCTTTGTGCCTGCTTTTGAATAGAGATACTGCAGTGGTTTGCCATTTCCTTCTACAGCTCATTTCTATAGATAAAGAAATTGGGTCAAACTGGTAAGTGACTTCCTCAGGATCATGAAATTAGTAAGTGTCTGAAGTCAGATTTGAAACTCTTGACTTGTGGCTCAGAGGTCTATCCTCTCCAGGGGTTCTCAAACTACGGCCAGCGGGCCAGATCAGCGGGCTGAGGACCTATATGCTGCCAGATTATGGCAAATGAGCTGAGGGGCGGAGACAGTGTGAGGTTTTCCCCAAAACTCCCTATCCTTGCACTGAGTCCCAAGAGGGTTCAGGGGAGCCAAACCTCTCCATTTGGTTCCCTGAACCACGAACCCGCCACTAGACCTTATCATTTTAACTCCCTGATCACCAGAAACCCTAATTTCATTCTGGTTCCCTAAATCTAGACCTTATCACTCTGAGCCCAATTTTCTAAAGAACATTTTGAATCAGTCAACAAGCATTTATTAAGCACCTCCTCTGTTTCAATGAATTATGCCTATTTCTTCATCCAGCAATATCACAATTAAGTTATATGTGTATATATAGATATGAGTGTGTGTGTGTGTATGTAAAATCAATGAAAGAGGCAAGGTCCCATATGTCAAGTCAAGTCAACAAGCTTTTATTAAGTGATTACTACATACCAGGCAATGTGCTAAGCACTGGGGATACAAAGAAAGTTAAAAAATAATCTTTGTCCTTAAGGGACTAACAATTTAAGGGGATGGACAACAAACAATTATGAATAAACAGGATACATGCAAGAAAAATTGAATTTAATCCCATAGGAAAGGAATTGACAAAGGGATAGACTGGTAAAGATCTCCAATAGTGTTATGCCACAGTTATCAGTTTCCATAATTATCCTGACCCAGTCCTGACTCAGTTTCTCTCCTTCAGCTCAAAGCTCAGTCCTACAAAACCTCCTCTCCCTCTTTATCAGAATATTTGATAATGATAAAAGATCTTATATTTTAGAACATCAGAATGCCTCTCCCCATCCCAAGCTATGAGAATGTCAGATACTGCCTTATCAAGATGTCTCTCCCCCTCTCTCCACCCCCCATGCCTCCCCTTATCCTGTCAGAACCTGATTGTCAGAGTCCCGTTCCCGCTCTCAGCACTCCTACTCTGCCCCTACCTCAGTCTACCCCTTGAGTCTGAGCCACATGTATGTAGGTCATTGAGAACTCTCATTGTTTGCAGATGCTTGGAGACTATAGTCTCATTCAGCCCTGGGACAAAACCATGGATTCATTTGGTCCCAGTAAATCTCTCCCATTTAATAAATTATTAAATACTCTCTAATCTCTATCTTGCCTCAGTTTCTCTGGCATTACAATAGTAGACAAAATTTTAATTGAGACTTGAAACCAAGATCCAAGAGATGAGGAGGGAAAAAATTTGAGTGGAGAAATAGAGTGCCTTGTTTTAGAGCAGCCAGGAGGCCAGTGTCACTGAAACACAGTAGAGAATAAGGGATATACAAGTATTATGGACTTGGCTCTTCTCAACAAATGCACTGATTCAAGGCAATTCCAATTGACTTGGGATGGAAAATGGCATCCTTATCCAGAGAGAGAACTATGAAAACTCCATATGAATTGAAGCACAGTATGTTCACCTTTTTTGTTTGTTTTCTTTCTCATTGTTCTTTCCCTTTAGTTCTGATGTTTCTTGGGAAACATGACAAATATGGAAATATGTTTATAAGAATTGCACATATTTATGTTTATATCAAATTACATGCTGCCTTGGGGAGAAGGGAAGGAGGAAGGAAGAGAAAAATTTGGAACACAAAGTCTTACAAAAATGAATGTTGAAAACTGTCAACATGTATTTAGAAAAAATAAAATACTATTGAAATTTTTTTTAAAAAATGAATTAAGAAGACAGGATATAAAAAGACTAGAAATGTAGGAGGGGATAAATTATATAAGGTTTTAGAAGCCAGACAAAACATTTTGTTTTGATCCCTAAAGTGATAAGGGTTACTGAAGATAATAGTCCAGGAGTGATGTGAGAAGGACCTGCATGAAAGTGATGGAAGAAATACCAGAGGACAGTGGAAGATATGTATAGATGATATATGCTATAAAGGTGGAAATAACAGGATTTGGCAACAGATTGGAAATGGGGGGTTAAGAGTAAGTGGGGAGTTGAGAATGCCTAGATTCTAAGCCTGCATAACTGAGAATATGTAGTTCTTTGAACGATAATAAGGAAGTTGAGAAGAAGTGAAGGTTTTGGAGGAAAGATAATGAATTCAGTTTTGAACTTGTTGAATTTAAGATGTCTTTGAGACATTCAGATGTCCAGTAAGCATGTGGAGACTCAAAACTAGAGATCAGGAAGAGAAGTAAGGTTGGATAAATAGATTTGAGAATCATCAGCTTTGAAGGAATAACAGTATGGATACTGGAATCCACTAGAATGAGAACAAGAGTTGAGGAGGAAAAATTAAAGACTGAATTAGGACAACTGAACTAGTTGAGGAAAAGGGAGTGTGGTTGTGATATAAATTGTGTCCCCTTTAATCTTTGGGGGGGCTGATGTAAACTGTGCCCCCTTTTGAGGGGAGGGGTTGAAATGGAACCTTTGGGGGAAGGGTGCTCCTGAATCTCAAACCCCTCCAGTTTCTGGGAGGGACACATCTTTCCCAGACAACTCCCAGATAAGTAATCTCATTCAATTGGAAAGCTTGGCCTGGAGCATAGTCAACTTCTCTATTGAGTTGCTCAAACTGCTCCCCAGCTCCAGGCCAAGACTAACCCGATATAATCAAAGGTTTGTCAACCCATCTTTGCTAAATTTATTATCAGAAATTTGTCCTTAGTGTAAATAAACCCATTCTTGCCACAAACCTCGTGCCTGTTTTTATCGGGATTTGTGGATTCTTTTGCAAAACCTGCCACCAGCCAAATTAGGGGATCTTTTACCCTCAATTATCACACTTTAACTTTTGGTGGCCCAGCACAGGAATCCCCGAAAGTCTGGCAGAGGAGGTAAGCCTTTTCTTGCTGATTGTCTATTCTAGAGCTTGTTCACTCAAATTCCCGGGAAAATTTTGGTTTTTGCAAGCTCCAAGCTCAAGCAGAATTCCCTCAGGAATGCTTAGACTGGGAATTCCTGCATTTTCTGACAAAAAGTAACTTTAATCAGGGAGCATTTTGTTAGCTCTCCCTCTCTGGGGATGCTTAAGAGAAGGACAAGGCTCTATAAAATTGGGGAAATCTAAGACTCGTGACAAAATGAGATCCATCTACCTCTCTCCTTAAGGATTCTTCCTTGGGCAGTCTCTTAAAAACAATAAATTTGGCTTAAAAGATCTCAAAACTAAAAAGCTTACATTAAAATAGTGATTCAGGATGCTACTTAAATTTGCTGGAGGGAAATCAAACTCCCTCCTTCCTGCTCTTCTGGAGATATGAGATCCCTTCTCGGTACCCTTATGCAGCCCTTATCAGGAGGCTTCTGAATCCTTTCCAGAGCAGTACCTTATGTCCAACAATATTTCTTTAATTCTATTCGCCTCACCTGAACCAGATCCTGAGACTTCCCAGCCTCCACTCCTCAATCCCTCTGATTCAAGGAGTGGGACCCCTTTTTCTCCTCCTCAGGATACTGATTTTAACCTCTGCCTCCGGAGAGAAGCAGCAGACTCTCAGGGAGAGCAGAGCCTCCTTCAATGTCAAATCTTTCCCAGACTAAGGAAAAACCTGGCCATTACTCTGAGGACCCCATCCAGTTTTTTCAGGGGTCCAAGGCCAATGCCCTCCTTGATTTTTCCTGGGGAGATGTTAATTAATATTAAACAATCTGTCCCAGATATATGGAGAAAGCTGCAGAAACAAGCTTTGGGCCTTCAAACTTCTCCCAGTCAGTTGTTAGAAACAGCTGTTGTAGTCTTTAATGATAGGGATCAAACTGCGGCAGAGAAAAAAATACTGCAGAGTTAAAGCAAGATATGGAGAATAGTCCCTATTTTTGGCTGATAACATTTCCCAGAACCATAGGAGTTTGGGCTTTAGGTGTCATGGAAACTGTCCAAGGAAACTCCCCAGTCCTTGCCCTAAGTCCAACCAGGAGGGGCTCTGGAGGAGAGACTGCCTATAGCAGACAAGCTGCCCCCGCCCAATGCCCTGCCCTTCAGCTGGAGTCTGGGGCTTGATCAAGCTCCCCCTGGCTCTACCATGACAGCCCAACACCCAGATGTGGCTGGTAAGACCACTGAATTTCTTTTTTCCACAGGGACTTCTCCTTCCCTCTTGCTCTGGCACTCTAGTCTCACTTTCCCCTCCCCCATAGAATAGGGATTGCAGGGGAACTTAAGAACTGTTTGGAGACTTTCCCTCTGCCTTGCCATTTTGGTGTCCTGTTCTTTAAACACTGTTCCTTATTATTCCCTCCTATCCTCCTCCTTTATTGGGGTATGATTTAATGGTGAAATTGGGGACCCAGTTTTCTCTTCTCAGACCTCCAGATGGTCTTTTTTGTGCTGTTTTCAAAGCTCTCCCATATTCCCTCTGAAATCTGGGAGAAAATAGATTCCTCTATTTGGGCCACTCTAGTCTTAGTCAGGATTGAGAAATTTCTTAAGCACAAACTTTTAGCTAAAGATTTAAGAGATTTGGAGCCATTTAACTGTACTCTTATTGATGAGGAAACCCCAAAACTCTTAAAACTTCCTTAGATTCTGCCTCAGGGAAAGGACCCCACCCCAAGCACAAACAGTTTCATCCTTATCTAAAAACCCCGGGAATTCTATTCAAATTCTAACTCTGACTGAAACTCTAGTAGGAAGCCAACCTGGGACTCCACCCATGGACCCCTTCAGATTGTCCAAAGCCCCCCTTTTATAAAAAGAGCCAAACTGGAGTCCACTTCTTGCAGAGGTCCCAAACACGGTATCCTTACACCGGCTATGTCAAGGATTTCTGCCCACTGGAACCACCCTGGCTCTGGTGTTTTCCTACCTTTTAACCTTACTTCCAAACCCCATAATAAACCTCTTTTATCAATCTAGGTTTTTGGGTCTGTAAATTCCTTTACAGAGGACTCTTGAGCCACTATTAGACATCATTTAACTCTGTATCCTTACACTGAATCCAAAGGGGTTGCAGGGGAGCTCTATTTGACTCCCTGTACACTGAACCTGCCACTAGACCTCAATTAAACCTAATTTCATTTAAGTACCCCTTATCTAGATCTCATTATTGTCTTGATCTGCAGTCATGCCCTAGGAGATCCCAGACCAGTCACCTATTTCTAGCTGAACCATTCCAGGCTTCTTTCTTTTTTTTTTTTTTTTTTCCCCTTTCTGAGGCTGGGGTTAAGTGACTTGCCCAGGGTCACACAGCTAGGAAGTGCTAAGTGTCTGAGAGCAGATTTGAATTCGGGTCCTCCTGAATTCAAGGCTGGTGCTCTGTCCACTGCGCCACCTAGCCGCCCGCGCGCCCCCCCCCCCCCCCAGTCACCTATTTCTCAAAGGAACTGAACTGAATTTCCCTAGAATGGTTCTGTGCCTTAGAGAAGAAGCCTCAAATTTTACCTTAAGGCACCAGAGCATTTTAGAAGCCTAAGGGTATCAATGGCTTATTAGATATCTGGCTCTCTTGCTAGATATCCCGACCTGACTCTCCAGGTTTGCCACCCCCTTAACCCTGCCACTTTGTTCCCTGACACCACTCAGTCAGGAGACATCATTCATAATTGTGAGGAAGCTTTAGATTCTGTCTACTCCAGCTAACTTGACTTAAGGGACATTCCTCTTGACAACCCAAATGGTAAATGGTTTATAGATGGGTTAAGCTTTCTTGAAAATGGGGAAAGAAAGGCAGGTTATTCTACAGTTAACCTCAGTAGTACCTGAGAGGCTAAGCCACTACCTCCTGGGACTTCTGCCCAAAAAACTGAATTCATTGCTGTTAGGATTCTTACAAGGTACTTATGCACTTAGTTCACACTTTTAAAGGAGTTCAAAGCTTTAAAGGAGTTTACACCTCATTGGTCCTTTAAGGAGCTCACATAAGTCCAGGGAGTACCCACAAGCCCATTCTCTGGGAAGATATAAAAGCCCACTCTCGGAGAATCTGGATTGAGAGAAGGGGAGAACTTCAGGGAAGATCGAGGAGATTTAGAGCCAGGATTCAGTGGATTCTCAACTCCAGCAGATTCACAAGTCTAAAGGAAAAACCTGCTCATGGACTTCCAGGAGATTCACAACTAGGATTGAATTCTGGGAAACCTACAATCCTACACTTTTGGAGGCAGAGTCAGATTTCATTCCCACGCCTACCTTCGTACAGACTGGATGCTTTGGATTCAGAGGGAGCTAGAGACTGAAGCTGGCTGGAGACATTCTGACAAGAGCTCATTAGGAACCAAAGAGTCAAGAAGAGAAATAGGCCTCTACTAAAGCCAACCATGCCCCAGGAAAAGATTCAAGACTTGGAAGGACACAACAGAGGATCTGGACTTTAACTCCTGGCTGCATTTTGGGATTAGTGAACTGGAACTAAAGCCAAGGCTGCCTCCAAAAGCTCCCCAAGAAACCTCCCAGAGAATGATTACAACTTAGAGAAACAGAACACTACACATTGCCCTGACCAGAGCTTTGGAACTGGGGAAGGGAATGAGAGTAAACATCTATACTGACTGCAAATAGGCTTTTCATATTTTGCATGCTCACGGGGCTATATGGAAAGAAAGAAGACTTTTAAAATCAAAGAACTCACTTATTGAATATGGAGGAAATATTCTGCAGCTACCACAGACTGTCCATAAATGCACAGATGTTTCAGTCATATTTTGTAAAGGACACCAGAAGGAAAGTTCATTTCAAGCCAAAGGGAATGTGTTTGCAGCTAAAGCTGCTGCTCATTCATCTCTGACTATGGCACCTTTAATCTCCCAGTTCCCTGATTGTTACACCCCTTCTTATAGCTATATTAACAAACCCTTTCTCCTTCTGGCTGGTTTAAACCTCCCCCTATCCTGAAGCCTGTTCAGAGAAGGGGCACATACCCAGGAGAGATTGGTTTTAAGTTGCTTTTGGTCTTTGTTGACACCTTTACAAATTGGGTAGAAGCTTTTCTCTTCAGGACCAAGAAAGTTCAGGAGGTATTGAGGCACTTGCTAAAAAAGATCATATCTCACCTAAGCCTAGCTAGCTCCTTGCAGAGCGACAAATAGTCCAGCTTTTATTTCTCAGGTATTTCAGAATACTCCTGTGAGCACTCTGGGGAAAGAAGGGTGAAATTATTTGTGTCCTTCTTTCTCTTACTCTCACTCATCTTCCTAACTTTTTCTCACTCCAAGGATGAGAACTTTGCTCCAAGACTTTCTCTCTAGCTTTTCTTTCTTTCTTTCTTTCTTTTTTTTCCAATTTTTATTATAGCTTTTTATTTACAAGATATATGGGTAATTTTTCAGCATTGACAATTGCAAAACCTTTTGTTCCAATTATTTCCCTCCTCTCCATCCCCTTCCTCAGATGGCATGTTAAATATTTTAAAGGATAAGTTAAATAAAATATATGTATACATATCCATACAGTTGTTGTGCTGTACAGAAAGAATCAGACTTTGAAATAGTATACAATTAACCTGTGAAGGAAATCAAAAATAGGCAGACAAAAATAGAGGGACTGGAAAGTCTATGTAGTGGTTCATAGTCATCTCCCAGAGTTCTTTCACTGGGTATAGCATCTCCAGCTTTTCTTGATGTTATTCCATGGTCCCTGCCAGTAGAACTTCTTCTTAGCCTTTCAACTAGGGAGTTCTGAGAGCATTGAGGCATTGGGGATTATTGGATGGGCCATCAGCATCCCCAAGGCAGCCCACAGATGGGACCTGATATATTTTTTGCAAAGGCCCCCCGCCAACTCCACTTTTAAACTATTCGTGGGATTTGTTTCCTCCAGGCTCCAAGCTACTTGGACACTCAATATCCCTTAGATGCTGCTGCTGCTATCTTCAGATTTCGAACTTCCCCTCCTGGCCTGAGCCCCCATTGAATATAGGGAAAACTCTACAACCCTTGTTAGCTTGAAACAGCTAAAGAAAATGAGACCTTTGTCCCTTTGCCCCAAATGAATTTGGGGGTACTGCTTGAGAGGGGAAAATGACATAAATTGTGTCCCATTTAATTTGGGGGGATGATACAAATTGGGCTCCCTTTTGGGGAGGTCAAAAAGGAACCTTTGGGGGAAGGGTGCTCCTGACTCTCAAATTCTCCCAGCCTCTGGGAAGGGTATACCCTTCCCAGATAATTCCCAGATAACTAATCTCATTCAATTGGAAATCTCAGCCTAGGGCATAGTCAACATCCTCTATTGAGTTGCTCAAACTGCTCCTCAGCTCCAAGCCAAGACTAATCTGATATAACTATGGAATGTCATCAGGAGAATGCTAGATATTAGAGACAGTAAGAAGATGGAAGGAGTAGGAAAGGAAAAGGTTTAAGTTGAAACCAGATTTGTTGCCTATGGAGTAGGCATTCCAAAATTGAGGAGAATAAGAAAAAAGGCTCGTACAGTGTGAGGTGGAGAAAGAGGTGTGAATAATGAGAGCTGGGGGTTTGGAATGTTAATGTCTGTTAAGCATAACAGCTAGCATTTACATGATGCATTAAGCTTTAGAAGGTCCTATATAATTATTATCTAATTTTATCCTCTGAACCTTGAGGGATAAGTGCTTTTATTAACATTCCCATTTTACAATTGAAGAAACTGAGTCAATTGGAGATTTAAGTGGCTTCTGGAGGGTCAAATAGCTAGTATGTGCCTGAAGTCATATTTAAATTTGGGACTCCTCTAGTTCCAGTGTTAGATTCCCTAAATCAGAGAGGTGTTTCTAGCTGATTATCATATAGGAATGAATAGTGATAGGTTGTCAATATTCCCCTTCAGGTTCAAGGATAGGATAAAGATAAGTTCAGGTGACAGAGCTGCTGTGAGGGGAGCACAATGTTTTCCCTCTTCCTAAGAAGGCTGGGTATTTGTGATAGAATGACTTCGGTTTTGTGGAAGGAGGAAAGTTTTGCAATGACTATTCTTAAGGTCTTTTGAATAAATCCTATCTTTAAGAGCTCAGGCTTTAGGGAAGCTCTACCTTTGGGAAGATTAACTAGCTAGATCAGGTTAGCCTCCATTTAAAAGGGGATCATATTTCATATCTTGGTGTCAGTATAGTATTGCTCTCTCCAAATTCATTCAGGATATTTTCTCAGGTTTTCTTCCCACTTAGCTGGTAAAAATCTGCTTTTTGGTTGAGATTTCCTTGTGATGTGGGTTGAGGTCTCTTTAAGATTCCTTTCTGATTCCCAACCCTGCCACGGCTGAAGAAGCTAGGATCTTTGATTCACAAATTCTGGTCAAAAGCACTCTTTTGAATTCCAATGAACTTGGGCTTTCCCAGCCCCCCACTATCTGCTCAGATTTCCCCAAACCCCACAAACAGCTTTTTCCTTATCTAAAAACCCATTGAATTCTATTCAATGCTAACCCTGGCCCAAACCAGCCCGGAGCCTGGGACTCCATCCACCTTCAAGATCACCAAGATTATTTTATCATTATAAAAAGGGAATCCTGGAGCCCATTCTTTGTAGGAGCCCCCAAACATGGTATCCTTCTGGCCATGTAAGGGTTCCTGTCTGCCTGGCGACCAGCTCTGGTCCTGGTGTCTTTCTACCTTTACTCTTACTTCCAAACCCCTACAATAAACCTTTTTTTTTTTTTTTTTTTTTTAATCAATCTAGGATTTCGGGTCTGTAAATTCCTTTACAGGGAACTCTGCGCCAGTCACTAGATTGCATTTAACTATGTATCCTTGCGCCAAACCAAAAGGGGTTACCCCTTACCTAATTCTCATCACTTGGACCCTAAGTCAACCTGACCTGCAAAATGAGACTCTGTTTTCTGCTTTTTTATTTACCATTTCATTTACATGTCTTCAATCAATCATAGCCAAACCTAGAGTCCTACTAAGAATAACAAATCAAAATCTCTTCCCACCTAGTCAACTAAAGATACACCACTAGGTCTTTGAGGCTTGGTATCAAGGGTCATTGGAAACAAGCTGATCTCTCTTTTATTAATGGCTTATTTTCATTGAAGTTTACTCCCCTGTTATAAGAGATCTAAATAAAGGATTTTATTTTAGAATATTTATAATTCTATGTATAAATAAAATATATTTACAAGAAACAGAAATTCTTCCTCTTCAAGGAATGAAATAGGTCACACACTTCTTCCCAAGAAAATAAGATTCCTCTACACCCAATATTTTATTTCACCTTGTTTTAGTTTTTTTTTTTTTTTTTTTTTTTAGAACTGCCTGTTCTTCCATACATTTGCCTTATATTTTTATACTCTGTGTGTTTATGTGTGTATTTGTGAGTTCTAGCAAACTTAGTTTAGATGCAAACTGTTTTTTTTTAAGGACCATTCCTTTCCATAAAGCATAATATCATAAATTATGAATAGTACATTGACTCATAACATATTCAATTTTAACTGGAAATTAGAAAATGGTTTCCCCATATAGACTTCTATACCTATAGTCTAAGGGTTTTTCATAGGCCAATTTCTGAATGCCTTCAAAATTTTAGAAAGAATTTGATTCAAAATGATATACAGTAAGAGGAGTTTGGTAAAGAAAGGAAAAAGCAGGAAGATCTAGATTCAAGTCATCTTATACCCAACTCATGCATAATGAATATGTGAAGTCACTTGATCCCCTGAAACCATCTAATCAATTCTCTAACACTCTAAATTAAAAAGAAGGTGGTGACCTAACATAGAGAGAGATTCCTTATATAGGTATTCCCTCTACACCTGAAACCACAATTCCAATCTCTGGCTCCTATATTTCAAAAGACAATTAAAAATTGCTAGTTTGAGGATTATAGTCAAGTATCATTTATATCCTCATGAATAGATAGCTTGTTTTTATCACATTAACAAGCAAATTAAAGTAAATGAAATCCTTGACTCCATACTAAGTGTCTATTTTATCCTAAAACACATTTAATTGTAACTATAAATTTTAATCTTTGGAATTTGTTTACCTTGTAAATGTAAATCAGATTTCCAGCTTCATAGGTGTCTCATAGGTTCAGAACAAGCTTCTTAACACATGATTCTTGCTTTAGTGAGTAATGGTATTTTTTTTAAATGCTGCTACTATTTGTTTCTTGAATTTTTCAGTATTTGCACTCTTCACATATCTCAGTTTTGCACATGGCATGATTTGGTGACAGACCAATCTCAGTTTCTCATTTTTAGTTTCTGTGTAGGAGCTACAACCCAAAATAATGCAAAACAAAGGAAATGTGCTTATGCTTATTGTTATATCAATGAAATGGACATTTAAAATAACAAATCTGGGACCATATATACTGGAATCAGCTTTGGAGTCCCTGCCACTGGGACAGGTAAACACCATATTTTTGTTGGTGGTTATGCTGTTTTTATCCAGGCCAGTGATTTTATCGGCATAGGCAGCTCCCATGAGGAAAACTTTATTCCTTTATGCAGATTTAACTTAAAGTCTTAAAGAGTTGGCCCTGTTAACACAAGCTAGATCTGAATCTATATTTTCTTGTCTATAAGGCTAGCCCTCCATCCCTTATGCTACAGAAAATGTGTTATATAATCACTTGAGAACATGGTATATAATAATAATGACCATTATGATGATGATGATGAAAATATTTCTGACATTTCAGATATTAAGAACTTTTGGACCAAATCTAAGGACAAAGCCACCCCACCTTTGATGAGGGATCTTTGTAATATAAATAGCAAACAAAATAACACAAACTCCATAAAACAAAAAACTTATAAATTGTTGAACCAAAGCATGATCTAAATAAGGATAGAGGGGATGTAATATTTTACTGCATGTTTTCTATTCCTACACAGATCTTGGTTTCTTTCAATTAATTTGATTCAGTAAGTGTCTTACCCTTCCCTCTAAGATTTATCAATCTCACTTATGTTCAAGAAAAATGGATTCCCAGATCTCCACTTTGATTGCTGCTGAATCTTTTGGCCTGACCAGCAGGCTTAGGTCACAATCCATTGCAGTACTTATGAGTCTTAATTGAAAAAACTTCCTTCTGCCTCCTTTCTGGAATCTTCTAAAGGTAAATTCTAGAATGGTTCTTTGGTGGGTTACCTTGACAACCCCACAATGTAAAAAGGAGACATAGCAGTGCCTTCCTTGAAAATATGAGTTTAATTAATTACTTTATGCTTGTCCAAAGGATGAATTTCCAGATGTTTCATTTCTCCTTTCTACTCTTATTATCTGTAGTCATGCATTTTGCTGCTCATGAATGTAGAAAGTAAAGGAAAGTACAATTTAAATCCATCAATTTTGACATTCATAAACTACTTTATTTAAAAGTTTACTCAAGGAGAAGATTATAACTAATACATATTTTAAAAAAAACCTGGGGGGGGGGAAATCTTGGATTATTATCATATTTTTTATTTCATGCAATTATATTTTTATTCCACATAATTACTCCCATTAAGAGTGATTGTTAAAATATATTTCCATATTTATAATGTATAAAGTATATCTTTAATGAGCATTTATTATTTACAAGTTACTGGAGTTACTAGAGAAAGAGTTAATGCTAGCACCATAAAGTGGGCAAGTCACTTAACCTCAATACTCTACACATCTAACACTAACAGCAAAGAATGTGCTGACCAACAATGGTATAGGAAGTCTTTTCATGCAAAAGTCTCCTATAATCAATGAAATCACAGGTTCAGTCCTTCTCCCTTCTCAAAGCACTATACGAATAATTTTACAATTAGCATTTCTAAAAACTAGTATGGCAAATGGGAACAGAAGAGAAGGATGGTAAAAGTAGCAAGCATTTATATAACACTTAAAGGCTTGCACAGCATTTTACATATGTCATTTGTTCTTCACAACTCTGTGACATTTATTGATAGTACATAAATCTCATCCATTTAGCACTTTAAGTTTTATAAAATGTTTTGTTTACAAAACACTGTCAGGCTGTTAATAACAGAATTAATCAATATTGGTATTTGTGTCATTATTGGCATTAGTATTAGCATTGGCTTTGGAGGTAACAAATGGCTCAGTGGATAGAGTATCTTGAATCAGGAAGGCCTGAGTTCAAATCCAGCCTCAGAATTCACTAACCATATAATTCTATGCAAGGTATTTTACCTCTGTTTGCCTTAATCCACTGGAGCAAAAATAGCAAATTATTCCTATATTGGTGTTGGTATTGACATTTAATTTTGGCATTAATAGTTGTTCATTCTTCATTTTCAGAAAGGACCAAGATGTTGGAGGATTTGCAAGTGCATTGTATTTGAGGGAGGCACAAAGTCATTAGCCTCACATTCTCATTCAGAATCATCAAAGTCTGGTATTATAGCACTGGTATTAGTATTAGTATAGTTCCAATTTTTCTCTTTAAGAAACTGAAGTCTAGGAAGGCTCAGTTCAGAGAAGAAAGTCAGAGTTGAGATCTTCTGTTTGTTGCCAAAGATGAAGTAAAGTCATATAGGATATGATGACAAAGGCTGCAGCAATAGCAAGGACACCTGTGGGTCTGCTTGTAACCCTCTCCCAGAAGTTAGAAATTGGTGGGGAAGAAGATGCTAAATGAGTGGAATAAGGACTAGAGATTAGCCTTCTCTTCTGGTATTTATTCTTTCATTTTTAAGCATATTAAACTTCTTGGTATCTTGGTCTACTAAAGACAACTGCAATTATTTTTTTTATCTCTGGAACATAATTCCTATCTGGGGAAGTTTTAGAATTCCTGAGAACTAAAGAAAATGTCTAGTCCTTGTTATTGGTCACATGATCCAACATTTAACTCTTTCTTTATATGAATTTGATCTTCCTATTCTTAACTTGATATTTTCATTTTTACTACATGTATTTGTTACACGTGTACATAATAAAACATATAATAAGTATATAGTTCAGTGGAGATCTTGAAAGCTGGGCTTACTTAGAATCAGGGTAGACCTGGGTTTGAGTCTTGCCTCTAAACATACAGGCTGTATGACTCTGGACAAATCAACTTGCCTCTTAGCCTCTCAGGCAATACTTTTAAGTTTCAGAGGAGGCTCTGACTAGCCTTGGTAGAAGTTCCTTAATTGGAGGTTCTTAAGCTAGTGAAATCACAAGTACAATCCAGAAAAAAGAAAATCTTCTAGAAATGCATCTATATCTGTGATGCAAACTTCTAAAGCAAAGGTATTGCATCTGTTCCCTTACATAAAACACAACCATGAATAGAAGGCTAAATACTCTTTTCTGGTTGATGACAATGATGAGAAAAACATTAGCAAATTCATTTCAACTAGCACTAGGTGCTTCCTATGAGCAAGACACATCCTCAAAGTAACTTTCCTATTACCTTCCCCCACAAGCACTTTTTGTGTTTCAGAATCTAGACAAACTAGACTACTTGCTTTTCCCACACACACATCACGTCCAATCTCCCATCTCCATTCCTCTGTACATCCTGTTTCCTATTTCTCCTCATTGAAAAAAATCCCTAAGCCCTTTCAAGGTTCTACTCAAGTGCCTCCTCCAACATGAGATCTTTACTGAACTTTCTCATCCCTAAAATTATTTTGCATTTAATTTTTATACATTTTGTATTGATTTATTTATCTACATGCCATGCTCTCCCAGTAAAATGTGACTCCTTTGAATCTGTAACACTGTACCCAGTACCTGGTACATAGTAGATACTAAATAAATGTTCACTGGACTGAACTGTTAAATTGAATAATATAGAAGTTATCAGTAATGCAGTTCTGTTTTGTAATAGTATTCTGTCTTTCATGCTCTCGTACATCTTTGATCTGTTCTTGGGTTTGAAAGCATTCACAAATTTTGCTCCTCTGAACTTTTATTAACCAGCCATAAAGCTTGAATCCATTACCTGTGCCAACATTTTTTGTCAAATAGTTCTTCTCTTAGTAACTCTTTGTCTTTGAACTTACCAAAGGCCACACTATGTTACTATTTTTGTTTACTTAGATATATGATATATTTTACTCCACTGATTAATCACTCATTTAAAAAAAAAAAAAGACCAAACAGTTGTAATGATTATTATTTTATAATACAGCTTGAAATCTGATATTAAAAGCCTTTCCTTTAATTTTTTTTCATTATTACTCTTAAAATTTTTTGACCTTGTGTTCCTTCATATAAATTTTACTGTTATTTTCCTCACTCTATTCTTTTAGGAGTTTGATACAGCTTTGAATGAGCAAATTAATTTAGATAGTATTTTTGTTTTTATTATATTGACATTATTTATATCTATGAACAACTAAATTTCTCTACTTGTTTAGGTCTGAGTGTTATAGTTAAATTCATAAAGTTCCTGGGCAAATATTAAAAGATAATATTTCCAAATACTTACATAATTTACTTTGGATGGAATTTCTTTTTCTAACTCTTCTTGGTCATATATATAAATGCCAATTCTAGTGATTTATTTTTATTTACCTTATTATACCTGTGACTTTTTTTAAACTTGAATACTTAAAAACCATAAATTTTTTTCAAGGATATTGATTATGGAAGATGGGGTGAGTGTTGTTATTTCTATTTTTATAAATTTTTATAAATCTTTCCTTGTTTAACTCTCAAAGACCTACATTTTAAAAATAATGTGTCCATCTGTCATAAGACTTCATATCAGAAGATATTACAGAATACTTCTTTCAAATAAATAATTCCTTATTTTTTCCTTTGATCTATATTGTAGTCATTGCCAAAAAACAAAACAAAACAAAACAAAACAAAAAAAACATAAAATAAATAATGTTTGGAACTAAAGACTTCTGTAACCATCATCTTGAAGAAAAGTAAATTGAGAATTTGATTGTTGAACTAATCCTTGCCAGTTCACCTTAGTCTGCCTAGCAAAAAGTGTTTGTTTTTTACATGTTTAAAGATATAATATATAAAGATATAATCAGAATTAAATAAATAAAGCTTTTAAAATACTATAGTTATCTAATTGACAGAATAGCAATATGATATAGTAGATACAGATCTAAACTAAGACTCACTTATAACACATACTATCTATATGTATGATCAATCATGTAACCTCTCAGTGGCCCAGGCAACTTTCTAAGATTCTAACTTTCTGAAAACAAATCTAACTTCATTGTTAAGAATTATTTTCTTTGAGCTCCCTATTGATGAAATTACAGATCCAATACTAATAGTCAGAGGAATTCTTCATTATAGGATTTTGGTTGAATGTCAATTATCATACACAATTAATCATATTCCAAATTGTATTATAGACTTTTTTGTACTACCTTCAATTACCTATTACCTAGGCCCAAAATCTTAACGTTAGTTCTTTACTCTTCCTTTCCAACTAATATCCTGGTCCTGTCAAATTCCATTTCTATAAGGGTCCATATATCTGTAAATAAGCCACATTAGAGGCAGCAGAAAAATAGTTGGATTTGAAATGAGCAAGCTTTTTCCCCTTCCAATTCCCAAGGTGAGCCTTAGATCACCTTTTATCATGATGTGCTTTAGGTAATTTGAGATATTACTTTTGTCAAGTATCAAAAAGCCTATACAGTACAAAAATGTAAGCTGTTTATGTCCTACAAACACTAATTTCAAGTTTAAACTCTAAAAGCTGTTTTCAACCCTTTTTTTTAATTTCATACTAAATTTATCTTTGCAGAGGGGTAGAATGATACAGTGATGTCAGGAATACTTTTGTCAAGTATCAAAAAGCCTACAAAGTACAAAAATGTGAGCTGTTTATGTCCTACAAACACTAATTTCAAGTTTAAACTCTAAAAGCTGTTTTCAATCCATATTTTTTTTATTTCATACTAAATTTATCTTTGCAGAAGGGTAAAATGATACAGTGATGTCAGGAAGACTTGAGTTAAAATCTGGCTCCAGGCACTTACAATCTGTGTGACCATGAGCAAGTCATTTAACTGCTATTTCCCTCACTTTCTTCAGCTGTAAAATGGGAATGATAGTAGCATCTACCTCACAGAGTTATGAAAATAAAATGAGATAAATATCTGTTAAAAGTATTTAGCTAATGAGTGAAATAAGCAGGACCAGGAGATCATTGTATACCTCAACAACAATACTATATAATGATCAGTTCTGATGGATGTGGCCATTTTCAACAATGAGATGAACCAAATCAGTTCCAATAGAGCAGTAATGAACTGAACCAGCTACACCCAGAGATAGAACTCTGGGAGATGACTATGAACCACTACATAGAATTCCCAATCCCTCTAATTTTGTCCGCCTGCATTTTTTATTTCCTTCACAGGCTAATTGTACACTACTTCAAAGTCCGACTCTTTTTGTACAGCAAAACAACTGTTTGGATATGTATACATATATTGTATTTAATTTATACTTTAACAGATTTAACATGTATTGGTCAACCTGCCATCTGGGGTGGGGGGAAGGAGGAGAAAAATTAGAACAAAAGGTTTGGCAATTGTCAATGTTGTAAAATTACCCATACATATATCTGGTAAATAAAAACTATTAAAATAATAAAAAAAAGTATTTAACTCAGTATTTGGAATACTGTAGTAGTACTATATAAATGTTTATTGTCTTCCTTCCTTCTTTACTAGCTATGAGACCTTAAGAAAGCCATTTACCTATTTCTCTTTGCCTCAATTTTCTCATCTGTAAAAATTAGGAAAATAATAGTGTCCATATCTCAAAGTTATTTGATGATCAAATGAGATATTTGCAAAGCACAATGTACCTGGCACTTTATTTTTCATAAGAGTAGTAACAATTGACCCACTCTTAGTCCAAAGGCAAGGGCTCCCTCTCCCACTAAGGAGTCTCACTCAGCTCTGAATTAAGTTCTAACAACATAAAAATGCCCATTTATGATAAAGGATTGAAATATAACACAAGAATCCATAGCTCTCATTTATTCTCCTGGTAGATTAATAAATAACCAAAAAAGGAAACATTTAGTGGGATATTGCTCATCTTTTATCTCCCTTTTACCTCAGCTTTTCATTATCTGAACAACTCCGTCAGGTTCTGTTTTTTTCTGGCAAGACAGACAAGACCAGAGCTCATCTTGCCTTTAGTGGTCATTTTTTCCTCCAAAAAGCATCATAGTAGCCTTAGATGTACCTCACAGAGTATAGACAACACCAACTTAGATCTTCAGGAAATTCAAGCCTCTTGAATTCAGATCTTCTGAGTTCAAATCCAGCTCAGACACTCCCTAGCTGAGTGATGCTGTGCAAATCATTTAACCCTGATTATCTAAGCCCCTGAAGAAATGGCAAACCACTCTAGTTTCTTTGCCAAGAAAACCCCAGAGACTCACAACAGAAAGCTGGCTCTCATATTGGAACACAGAAACATTTTTTGGTCACCTATGCTCAGGAAAAGCAGACAAGGCAGGGCTTTGAGATCCTGACAAATTTACCCACAAAGCAGCCACTGATAGGTACTTGATCAGGTAGGTACTGGTCAAGGAGGAGGAGTTATTTTCCCCTCCCTCTAGGAACTCCCAGAGAATCCCATTCCATCTGCTTTTGAGAGAGGAAAATGAGAGCATTAATAGAATATATTGCTCCCATTAAAATCTATCAGTTGGGTGGTTCTTCCTGCTCAATGTCCAATATGGGAGCCAATATGCTTCATCATCAATGAATACTTCCAGCCTTATCCATGGGTCTAAACTTGCAAAACTAGTTCAAAGATCAGATATCATAACTAACAGCAAATATTTAATAAAGTAATGAATATTATATTTTGCACCCCAGGCAAAGCTAAAGCTCATTTTTTAAATTTTATTTTATTATAGCTTTTTATATACAAAACATATGCATGGGTAATTTTTTAACATTGACCTTTGCAAAACCTTCTGTTCCAACTTTTCCCCTTCTTCTGCCACCTCCTCCCCTAGACAGCAGGTAGTCCCATACATGTTAAATATGTTAAAGTATATATTAAATACAATATTTGTATACATATTTATACAGTTATCTTGTTGTACTGGAAAGATCAGATTTAGAAAGAAGGTAAAAATAACGAGAAGAAAACAAAAATGCAAGCAAACATTAACATAGTTATGTTTATGTTGTGTTGTGGTCCATACTCATTTCCCCATGTTCTTTCTCTGGGTGTAGCTGGTTCTGTTCATTATAGATCAATTGGAATTGACTTGGATTCTCGTTATTGAAGAGAGCCACATCCATCAGAATTGATCGTCATTGTTCTTGAAATGTATAATGATCTCCTGGTTCTGCTCATTTCACTTAGCATCAGTTCATGTATGTCTTTCCAAGCCTCTCTATATTCATCCTGCAGGTCATTTCTTATAGAACAATAATATTCCATAATATTCATATACCACAATTTATTCAGCCATTCTCCAATTGGTGGGCATCCCTCCAATTTCTAGTTTCCAGCCACTACAAAAAGGGCTGCCACAAATATTTTTGCACATGTGGGTCCCTTTCCCTTACTTAATATATCTTTGGGATATAAGCCCAGTAGTAACACTGCTGGATCAAATAACTTTTTGAGAATAGTTCCAAATTGCTCTCCAGAATGGTTAGATGTGTTCACAATTTCACTGACAATGCATTAGTATCCCAGTTTTCCCATATTCCCTCCAACATTCGTCATTATCTTTTCCTGTCATCTTAACCAATCTGACAGGTGTGTAGTGGTATCTCAGAGTTGTCTTAATTTGCATTTCTCTGATCAACAATGATTTGAAACACCTTTTCATGTGACTGGAAATAGTTTTAATTTCTTCATCTGAAAATTGTTCATATCCTTTGACCATTTATAAATTGGAGAATGGCTTGATTTCTTATACATTAGAGTCAATTCTCTACATATTTTGGAGATGAGACCTAAAGCTCATTTTAATGCACACACAACAAATGATAAAGAAGGGAAAATGCATCATGGGGAAAAATACAATAGGCATTTCAGGAAGTTATGTATTCCTTAATACACAATCAATAGGGAAGTGAGGGAGGGACTTTGACGCTGGAATAAGGAATAAAAAGATTTCTCTCACTTCTGTAAGGTATGCCTATTCCATAGGACACCTGCTTTTGCAAATGCATAATAAATTTAGTTTTTCACTTTATCCCTCTTGAATCCAAAAGGAGCTATTTTTCACATTGGGATATTGTTTTCCTTTAAAGGAAGGTATCTTGAACTTAAAAAAAAAAAACATTTCTCCTACACTAGCAATATTTAGATATTATCCCCTTTCTGAAGAAAGCAGAATAAGCTTGCTTCTTAGCCCAAAATTCCCCCTTCCCTCTAAGAAGGAATCAAAAACACCTTTGGACCAGGATATCTATTTGCACTTACAACCATATTTAGACAAATCCATGTGGACATACACAGAGCTTATATGGTCAGCATTCATATTCTTTGGTACTCAAAGGTTTATTGAACACTAAGCCCCAGTAATAGACAAACAATTGTCTTTAATATTAATTACTAAAATTACTATAATGTTTTCTAAGTATTATCTTATTATCTAATTTAACCCTCACAACCATGTTGGTTGAGAAATTTTTACATGATCCCGGCATATAAGTATATAAAATAGATATGTATGTCAAACATTTACTAATAATAAATCTTAATTTCACAAACCTCACATTCAGCTATGAGGTCATGAGCCACAGTTTAAGAAGCTTTGGACTAAATGACTTCTAATGTCTATACTAGTTTTAAATCCGTGATTCTTTATTTTAAGTCAAGACCCAGAAATCCAGATCCTATTATCAGATGCCATTTTCTGAGCTATCTATTCCCTTCCAAAATCTGGTTTTTTTCTGAATTTTCTACCTTTGATCACCAATGTATTTTTTTTTTATTTATAAACTTTTCTTCAAATCTTTATTGCGCACAATTTGTATTACATTGTGATCATCAGTTGTATAAAGATCTACTGCAGAATATTGGTTGTAAAAACCTTTTTTTTATATATAAAACTTTTTATTTTCAAAACACATGCAAAGATAGTTTTAAGCATTCACTCTTGCAAAACCTTTTGTTCCAAATTTTTTCTCCCTCCCTTCCTTTTACTCCCTCTAATGTGCAATTCTTCTATTATTTCCACAATTATCATGCTGCACAAGAAAAATCATGATCACCAATGTTAATGAATACACTACTAGTACTTCCAAAGTCTTCAGTTTCCTGTCCAGCATTTCATTTTCTTAGCAATGTTTTTTTTAAGGTTCTTTACTCTAAAAGTTTTTAATTTGGGACCCACATATCTCCAAGGGATCTGTGAATAGATTTCAGAAAGTCTTTGTACCTGGATAGATAAGAAAAAAATACATCTTTATTTTCATTCACTTCTTACTAAAATTTAGCATTTTCTTCAGTTATGGATATGGGCAGCAAGCATTATTCTAGGAAGATGTCCAAAAGCTACTCCAGATTTCCATAGAAGTCCCTGACAATAAAAAAGTAAAGAACTATTTTAGTTGTATCATTTTTCTCTACATGAATCATCAAAAGTGAGTAGTAGTCATCATTTGTGATAATTCTTTGGAATTTCTCAGTCAGTTAACAAACATTAAGCACATATCAAGTGCCTTGACCCAGATACATGAGTCACTAATCTTTGTAATAAGAGATCCAAGACAAATTTAACCTTGATATATCTGATACTTAATGTATGAGGAAGGGAATAAGCATTTATTCAGTGCTCATTTATAATGGGATTTTGATTCTAGAAAGTTATCCTTATTCAAAAGGAAAAAATAAATAAAAAATTAAAATGTGTATGTGTGCACATACATATACCCACATATACATATATATGTGTATATATATATATGTATGTGTGTATGTGTGTGTGTGTGTGTATACACGCACACTCACACACATATAGGTAGGTTGTAAAATAGGTAGAGTGCCAAACCCAGAGTTCAAATCCAGCCTGAGACAATTTATTGCTTCTTGATCCCGGGCAAGTCACTTAATCCTGTTTGCCTTGATTCCCTCATATATTAAATGAGCTAGAAAAGATCCAGTATCTTTGCCAAGAAAATTCCAAATGGAATCACAAAAAAAATCAGATATAACCCAACAAAAACAATAATAAACCATAGTTTTAGCATAAAGTTTTGGGCAAAGCATTTGACAAAGTCTCCCTTGCTATTCCTATGGAAAAGATGGAAAGGTATTGATGCAGTTCTAGTGGCAGTCAGAGATATGTGAGAATTGGGGTGTGAAAATCCCCTCTGATTAGCCCAGGTCCAAAGTGAAAGAATTCACAAATCCAAAATCTGAATGTGGTAAGAAAAGGGATTTTTATTGGCACTGAGTAGCCAGCTTTGCTAGGAAGACAGACTTCTTAGTGGCAAGGTCTGTCAGAGAAATAAGGATTATCACTGAGAAGAAGCTATCTTCACTGCGGGCAGGAGTCCTGGCAGGCAGCTGTGCCAAGAAGAGAGGTCCCTTGGCAAAGCATAATCCTACTTGGACTTCTGCAGAGATTTGGAGTTCAATTGAATGAGATTCAATGCCTCCAGGCCTAGATTTCCAGTTGAAAAGAGAGTATTTATCTTGGAATTTCAAGCCACTCAATAGGAATATAAGGTTGAAGATCAACTGAATGAGACTATTTAAGTTTGAGCTATTGAGAGTGCTCCTGGGCTAATCTACAACTCAATAGTGGATGCAGCTAGTCCTCTCCAAGATTTCCAATAGAATGAAACCACTTAACTGCCCTGAAAGATGGATCTCTTTCAGAGGAGAGCTTCAGAGTTCACTCCCCAAAGTCAAGGGGAACACAATTTGCATAATTTTGAATAAGATAAAGTACAATTGAATGGATTTAGAAATGGCTGGCTAACTAAAATAGAAATGTATTTCCTATAACTGCACATGCATAATCATAAGCAAATTGCTTGAGCCCAGAGTGCCCTCTGTTGAAAAGAGAACACAATCTGTTTTAAAAAAAACAACCAACAATAACAACAACAACAAAAAACAAACAGGTAAACAAATTTCAGAATTCCATCACCACTAGTTTATGCCTCTGCCTGAGATTATCTGAGCCTAAATAAGGCAACATTTCTAAATTGAATAACTGGATGACTTCAAACAAATTCTCTTTCCTCATTAATCTAGGTACAGAATAAGAGACTTCATGAGCCTAAATCTATTCATTGTAATTGAGGCCAAATTGTGACTTGTAGCCAGGTTTCAGGTATTATCAGTGTTTTGGCTTTGGTGGCTTAAAAATTGAAAAGCATTAACAGTAGTTATGGACAGGTTGGGATTTCAACTTTTATGGATTTCATTTAAAAACAGAAAAAAAAATGCCATCATTTTTTCAATGGCATGCATACAAAACATCATTAAGCTATAATAGTAATTAGGGAGTTTTTAAAGATCTCTCTCCCAATCATTCAGGCTTTCTTTTCCTCTAAATTCTTAATCCTTATTCTTCTTTATTTTAATTCTCTAAGTTCTTAACAACTTAGTGTATTTGTTTCCATTTAGCTTAGTAGTATATATATATATATATATATATATATATATATATATATATATATATACTACTTTCTGATACAAAGAGATAGTAGTGATGAGGTCCTGAAATAATTAGGTGGGGTTGAAAGTTCTTAAGTTCTTAGTGTTTAGGCATTGACCCACACTTAACACCATATACCAAGATAAGGTCAAAATGGGTTCATGACCTAGGCATAAAGAATGAGATTATGAATAAATTAGAAGAACATAGAATAATTTATCTCTCAGACCTGTGGCAGAGGAAGGAATTTATGACCAAAGAAGAACTAGAGATCATTACTGATCACAGAACAGAAAAATTTGATTATATCAAATTTGAAAAGTTTTTGTACAAACAAAACTAATGCAGACAAGATTAGAAGGGAAGCAATAAACTGGGAAAACATTTTTAAAGTCAAAGGTCTCATTTCCAAAATATATAGAGAATTGACTCTAATTTGTAAGAAATCAATCCATTCTCCAATTGATAAATGGCCAAAGGATATGAATAGACAATTCTCAGACAAAGAAATTGAAACTATTTCTAGCCATATGAAAAGATGCTCCAATTAACACAACTCTGAGATACCACTACACACCTGTCAGATTGACTAGAATGACAGGGAAAGATGATGTGGAATGTTGGAGGGGATGTGGGAAAACTGGGACACTGATACATTGTTGATAGAATTGTGAATACATACAGCC
This sequence comes from Sminthopsis crassicaudata, assembly GCF_048593235.1. Lineage (NCBI taxonomy): Eukaryota > Metazoa > Chordata > Mammalia > Dasyuromorphia > Dasyuridae > Sminthopsis > Sminthopsis crassicaudata. Next base: position 211,438,309 of record NC_133619.1, read on the forward strand.
ATTCTGGAGAGCGATTTGGAACTATGCTCAAAAAGTTATCAAACTGTACATACCCTTTGATCCAGCGGTGTTACTACTGGGCTTATATACCAAAGAGATTTTAAAGAAGGGAAAGGGACCTGTATGTGTAAGAATGTTTGTGGCAGCCCTCTTTGTAGTGGCCAGAAACTGGAAACTGAATGGATACCCATCATTTGGAGAATGGCTGAATAAATTGTGGTGTATGAATATTATAGAATATTATTGCTCTGTAAGAAATGACCAGCAGGATGATTTCATAAAGGCCTGGAGAGACTTACATGAACTGATCCTGAGTGAAATGAGCAGGACCAGGAGATAATTCTTCAACAATAATACTATATGATGATCAATTCTGATGGACGTGGCCCTCTTCAACAATGAGATGAACCAAATCAGTTCCAAGAGCAGTAATGAACTGACCCAGCTACACCTAGCGAAAGAACTCTGGGAGTTGACTATGAACCATTATATAGAATTCCCAATCCCTCTATTTTTGGCAACCTACATTTTTGATTTCCTTCACAGGCTAATTCTATACTGTTTCAAAGTTCAATTCTTTTTGTATGACAAAATAATTGTTTGGACATGTATGCATTTCTTGTATTTAATTTATACTTTAACATATTGTTCAACCTGCCATCTGGGGGGCAGGGGTGGGGGAAAGGAGGGGAAAAGTTGGAACAAAAGGTTTTGCAATTGTCAATGCTGCCTATGCATAAAATTTTTGTAAATAAATAAATATTAAAAAAAAAAAAAAAAATGAGTTCCTCAGTCAATCCACTAGCAGCCTTGCCTGAGTGATTGAAAAGAACATATTTGGGGCAGCTAGGTGGCGCAGTGGATAGAGTCCCAGCCTTGAATTCAGGAGGACCTGAGTTTCAAATCTGGTCTCTGACACTTAACACTTCCTAGCTGTGTGACCCTGGGCAAGTCACTTAACCCCAGCCTCAAAAAAAAAAAAAAAAAAAAAAAAAAAAAAAAAAAGAACATATTTGAGTTAGTGCCAGACGTAGAAGATGGGAAGCTAGGGGGTCCAATGAATAGAGTATTCCTCCTGGAGTCAGAAAGACTTGATTTTAAGTCTGCCTTATCTATTTAGTACCTGTATGATTCTGAGCAAGTCATGTAACTTCACTGTACTTCAGTTTCTTACTCTGTAAAGTGGGAATAATAGCATCTACCTTTCAAGGTTGTTGTAAAGATCAAATGAGAAAATAATTGCAAAGTATTTTATAAATCTTAAAGTGCTATTTAAATCCTAGCTATCATTAAAGAGAGCTAACATGGAAATCAGGAAGATCTGAGGTCAAATTTTACCAAGTTGCATAACCACAAATTGCATAACCTTTTGTCTACCAGTCTAAGAGTCTAAATTGCAGTTTATATGCTGATTTGCACAAGTATAAGACTTTTTTTTTTAACAAACAAACAAACAAAAAGATTAGATCCAAACATTAAATACCAAAAGTAAGGCAGAATTCTCCCAGGAGTTTATAATTTAGAGAAAGAGAGACAGAGACAGAGACATTCAAAGAAAAATACAGAGAGAGACAGACAGAAAGAGACAGAAAGAGAGAGATAGAGGTAGAGACAGAAATAGAGATAGAGACAGATTGACAGAGACAGAAAAAGAACTGATTCAATAAGATTTCCACTTAAGTCTCAGTAATGAGATCTGAGGTCTGAGGTAACTAGGTGGGAGCAGCTGAAGAAAGCCTGAAGTACTGATATGCCTCCTTGAGGCAAGCAGGAAAGGGCACTGATGGGGACCAGTTCACCCTTACAGTCCCACCCATCTGGGAGTCTTGGGAAATCTCACATTTCTATATCCAATCAGAAATTCAAGTTATAACATTAAATCCTGAGATTAAATTTCCCCTATAAATCTGTCCATGGTTTTTGCCATTGTTAAATGGAATCTCTTATATGTGTGAGTCCTAGTTAACTTTTATTATTCAATGCAACTTCATAAGATAAGAATTAATTGCATCCAGTCCTAAACTGTAATTAGTGAAATTTGCTATTTGAGATAAAATCTCTTGGGATTGTAACTGATATTCTTTTGAGTTTTTAATTTAGGTATGATTATCTAATGAATGATTTAATCAATAATCCACCATTCCAGAGAAATACCATAAACTACTCAGAGGGATGTGATCCTGAAGATGGAAGTCTGTATCTGGGCAAGAGCTAAGAAGACAACCTTGGTTTTGCTTAAAATGGGATCCTTCTGGCTCAGTTTCCCAATTGTGTTCCTTTGAACAGAAAAGTTTCCCACCTAATTATTCTGAGTTTGGATATGAGGTGAAATTGTTACTGTATAGGTGATTGTCAATTGTGACTCTTACCTGAAGTCAAATAGAGCTAAGGATCCTTTATCCTGTTATATATGTGCCTTTGAAGCTGTTTTAATCATGTCCCTGCTTTTTCTTCTTTTAGCAAATTTCCATAATCAGAACAAATGTTTAGTTGAAGCCATGAGCACAATACAAATACATAAGACCTTGCTGGTTTCAATATGAAAATATGCTATCATTCTGTCCTAAACAATTAGGTAAATAAGTATTTGGCTTAGTCATCTACCTGTTACTATATATATATATGTCTATATGAAATAAGGTCTTTTAATGTATAATTGTCTATGGGACCTCATTTATTCCATTGTTTATTAAAATTAAATCTGACACATCTTCAGTGTAGTTTGGAGAAGAAAATTTTAATGCAATCAGTTTTCTTAGAGGGATGTAACTTATGGAGTATTTTTATGTCACATCAGTGAAAAAGTCCATTTTGTTTATTTGACACTAGTGTAGAAATAATGTCTGCATGTCCTATTGTTTTCTTATAAACAATCTTATTTGATATGTACTATTCTGAAGTTAAGTTACTTAAGTAACTTAACTTTTATTACAATTGCATTAAATTCATTTGTGTAAACACTGGACCTAGGAATAGAAAGCTATTTGACTTCATTCCAATTGGAATCTACTATATTTCTTTATCTTGTCCACACAATATCTGCTCAAATGACCCCTTTACTATTTACAATGCTACTGTCCCTAACCCCATTCTCATTAGATTTGTTTCCTCTAGCCTCTAGCTAATTCACCTTGAAATAATGGCCATCCATGGACTTACACTTATCATCATATACCAAGATAAGATCAAAATGGGTCCATGATTTAGGCATAAAGAACAAGATCTTAAATAAATTAGAGGAACATAGGATAGTTTACCTCTCAGACTTGTGGAAGAGGAAGGAATTTGTGACCAAAGAAGAACTAGAGATTATTATTGATCACCAAATAGAAAATTTTGATTACATCAAATTAAAAAGCCTTTGTGCAAACAAAACTAATGCAAACAAGATTAGAAGGGAAGCAACAAACTGGGAAAACATTTTTACAGTTAAAGGTTCTAATAAAGGCCTCATTTCCAAAATATATAGAGAATTGACTCTAATTTATAAGAAATCAAGTCATTCTCCAATGGTCAAAGGATATGAACAGATAATTTTCAGATGATGAAATTGAAACTATTTCCACTTATATGAAAGAATGCTCCAAATCACTATTGATCAGAGAAATGCAAATTAAGACAATTCTGAGATACCACTACATACCTGTTAGATTGGCTAAGATGATGACAAGAAAAAATGATAATGAATGTTGGAGGGTATGCCATAAAACAGGGACACTGATACATTGTTGGTAGAGTTCTGAAAGAATCCAACCATTCTGCAGAACAATTTGGAATTATGCTCAAAAAGTCATCAAACTGTGCATACCCTTTGACCCAGCAGTGCTACTACTGGGTTTATATCCCAAAGAGATACTAAAGAAGGGAAAGGGACCTGTATGTGCCAAAATGTTTGTGGCAGCCCTTTTTGTAGTGGCTAGAAACTGGAAAATGAACGGATGCCCATCAATTACAGAATGGTTGGGTAAATTGTAGTATAGGAATGTTATGGAATATTATTGTTCTGTAAGAAATGACCAGCAGGATGACTACAGAGAGGCTTGAAGAGACTTACATCAACTGATGCTGAGTGAAATGAGCAGAGCCAGGAGATCATTATATACTTCAACAACAATACTGTATGAGGATGTATTCTGATGGAAGTGGATATCTTCAACAAAGAGAAGATCTAATTCAGTTCCAATTGATCAATGGTGGACAGAATCAGCTACACTCAGAGAAGGAACACTGGGAAATGACTGTGAACTGTTTGCATTTTTGTTTTTCTTCCCAGGTTATTTTTACCTTCTGAATCCAATTCTTCCTGCGCAACAAGAGAACTGTTCAGTTCTGCACAAATATATTGTATCTAGGATATACTATAAGATATTTAACATGTATAAGATTGCCTGCCATTTAGGGGAAGGGTGGAGGGAAGGAAGGGAAAAATTGGAACAGAAGTGAGTGCAAGGGATAATGCTATAAAAAATTATCCATGTATATGTACTGTCAAAAAAAAAAGTTATAATTATAAAATAAAAATTTTTAAAAAGAACTAAATTTTAAAAAGGATACATTTAAACATTTTTTGAGATGTACAGAAGAAAAAGAAAGAAGTTCAGAATGAAGGACAAATAGTACAATTTTGAAAGCAATACATAAAATGAAGTAGAGATTCACACTTTCATAAAAAATCCTCTTTTTTGTTCTGCTATGTGTATGATAATGTTCATTTTTGGGGGGTTTAAATATGGAATAAATAAAATTTAAAACTTTCAGTACAGTAAAAAAAAAAAAAAAAAAAGAAGAGAAAAGAAAAAGAAAAAAAAAAAAAAGAAATAATGGCCATCACTGGGTGCTGATCCTGAGATCCACACTAACAGGACACTGCTTTAACCAGCTTCCAAGACGTGGAGCTCATCACCCCTCCAAGTGGGACCCTTTAAGGCAGGCTCAGCTCTACATCCACTCCCAATTGGAAGCAATTATAGAAGAAAAAAAAAAAACACCCTGTTCACTAAAAGAAGTGGGGAAATGTAGGGGACATGTTGGACCCTACTTTGAGCCCTAGTTACCCTATGAAAATTACTAACATAAGCATTTTATAAAATCACTAATATAAGCATATTTAGATTTGCTAAGGCCATAGAAGGAACACTTCCTGAGTAATTGTTCCTTGAACTTAGGCAACCACAGTGATGTTCTGATTATTTCTGTTTTCAATAGGTCCTATAGGGAGGCTACTATCTTAAAAAGATAGTTTCTAACAATCTTTGCATTATTGTAGCAATCAGTATTCCTAATATGTCTTAGAGCCAGAATTATGGTATATAAGTTTTCTTCCCTCTGACCCTAATTATCAACTAGTTACCCTTGCCACTTGGCCTTCCCAATTATGCAAAAGAAAGCTTTTACTCAAAAAAAATCCTGTGTGAGTGTTTTCACTCCAGCTCCAAAACAATCACTCTCCAGAAGCATCATTTTTGTGGTATCCTTGTTGAGCTTATCCTGACATGATATTCTCCTTTGCCTTTTCTCCATAATATAGTCTACTTATTTACAACAAACACTGAGGATGCAGTTTAAAAATCAGTTTATCCTATCTATATCTGAAAACAAAACCCACTAAAAATTTTAAAAGGGAAAAGGAAACACCTAAGTATAAGCAATTCTAGTTTGCTCATCACTGAGGAGAGAAAGGAATAGGAAAAATGAAATATATTGAAATAAAATAAATGAAGAATATATTCACCAAGTTCCAATGTGTTAGCAAATTCTGTTCAAACAAGTCATTCCTCAAGTGAGTGAACCAGATAAGGTTTCATTTGCACATGATTTCATTAAGTTCAAGATAGCAGCATCCTTTGCTTTAGCATTGTACTAGAATTCACATCCCAAGAATTCAAAATTCCTGAAATTCCCTAATCCAAATTGGCTCTTACTTCCCAAAATCCTTCAGCCCCTACTTCCAGCTGTATTCGCACCAGTTCTCTTCCCAATAAATGACCACAGCAGGTAAGGAATGTGCTATCACTATCATTTTTTAAATGACAAAACTAATGCTCTAAAAAAAGTTGGATTTTCACATGGTTTCACAGCTAGTGAATAGTATAGCCAAGACTTAAACTGACGCCTCTCATTCTGTCGTGCTGCTTGTCAATAACAAAGAAAAACTTAATTTAGCAAAATCCATCTTTCCCAGGAAATAGAAGTGGCGGGAAATATGCCAGTGACTACACAAAAAAAAAAAAAAGATAGAGACAAGTGTCCCATTAATCCATGATATATGTGATTATCCTCCTTTGGCAGCTCCTTTTCTACATATAACATAGATATAGAAATAGATCTAAATGACCTTTGCTAACCGGATCATTGCTAGCAACCAAAGAGCCATGGGTGCAGCAACCATTACATGTGAAAACATGCCCACATAACACACAGCTTGTGGGTTTAATTTTAAGCTCCTTATCCCTGGCAGCCTCATTTCATATGGATAGTTGGTTGAAAACAATGTGTGTGATTTCATATTAACTGTTTCTGGCTTCACTCATCATTTTGGCTTATTGTTTAATTGCAGGCACATCCTAGTATGTCACCTTCATTCTCTAGGAAAACGTGCCATCATAATCACCTTATTACAGAACTTGTAAACTGCTTCACATTTAAGAGTCTTCCCGACAAGTTTGTGCACAAAGGTAGACTAGAAAGGAATACCAGAATTTTTACATTTTGGGGAAGTAAAGGTGAGGGGGCTGAGAATGGGAGATGTCGATTACTATTATACCAAGGGAAAGATTTTTTTAGTGAATCACTTATTCTCTACTAGTTTCCTAATGAGGAATATGTTTGTTTAATTAATGTTTGATTAATATGTTTGTTTCAATCGGAGAGAGCACTGGCTGTGGAATCAGGAGAACTTACATTCAAATTTGGCCTCAGACACTTACTAGCTGTGTGACTTTTGACAAGTCACTTAACCCTGATTGCCTCAAAATAAGTAAATAAAATGCTTTCTAAGCTAAGGCTACCTTAGTAAAAACTATCTACTCCCTGAACAGGAGAAGGCTGAAGCTAAAGGATTCATTAGACTACAGAATACTTTCTCCATTTACTGCATCAAGCCAGTGGAAATTGTACCCTAAGGGATGATTTCCAATTCTTGATCTTTCTCCTTGCCTTAAAGATGATTTTCATCCTTCAAAAGTTCAAAGAACCAACAAAGTAAATTGTTATTCTGAGCCTGATTCTGATCAACAAGGAAGGACCAATTAGTGAAGTAGAAATTATGGAAACTCTGAAGAGAAATAGCCATCTTGGAATTTGTAAAAGGGGATTTTTTTTTTTTTTTTGTATATCCCCTGTATATCGCCCTGTGCAAATCTCTTTTTTTAAATATAGATTTTATATTTTCAAAATATTTTTCAAAATATTTTCAAAAGATAGTTTTACACATTCACCCTTGCAAAACCTTGTGTGCAATTCTTCTATACATATTTCTACATTTATCATGCTGCACAAAAAAATCAGGAAGAAAAATGAGAAAGGAAAAAAATCAAGCAAACAACAAAAAAGGTGAAAATACTATGTTGTGATTCACATTCAGGCCCCATAGTCCTCTTTCTGGATGCTCATGGCTGTCTCTAATTATGCAAATCTCTTAATACTATTTGTTTCAGTTTCCTTTTCTGTAAAATGAGCTGGAGAAGGAAGTGGCAAATCCCTCCAGTATCTTTGCCAAGAAAATCCCAAATGGGACACCACTAAAATTAACAAACCTTTGATTAATCCTTGATTTTGGAAGAATTAGTGGGTATCAAGAAAGGATAAGTAGGGTCCCAAGTTACAATTCAGGAGGGAAAGAGTCATCCCAGGAAGGATGGAAAGTTCTGATTAGCATAGATTTTCAAAAGGCATCTTCAGAAGATGGAAGCAAGAACAAATAATGGAGGATGAATACAAATGAGTGACTCAGTCCTGTAAGAATAGTGTCAGCACACTCAGTTTGAGCTGAGGTTGACAGGAATACTAAGCCTAAGAATAAAGGGGGAGGGGGATAAATTCAGCTTAATATGGAAAAGTAGGAGGATAAAATAAAGGAAGGACTGTTCCTCGGACTAGATGGGAAGATAATAATAGGGGAAGGAGAGATGGTATAACCGTTTTTGTTGCTGTATCATTCAGTTGAATCAACTCTTTGTGAGCTCATCTTCCTAATTTCAGGCCCCAAATTCTATCATTTCTCAATTATTTTACTTTTTTCTGTTTGCCCCATTTCTATTTGTGTTCCATTTCCCTTTGGACTTATCTATCATGCCATATTTTCTTCTTCTACTCCTTTTCAACTTCCTTCTGTATGTTTTCATCCCTCAACGGATTGTAAATGACTTTCATTCAGGGACTTCTGATGAGATCTAGCCAAATGATGAGGTCTAGATAAGGGATACCTAAATAAAATTAGGATTAATTGAGGTCTAGTGGCAGGTTCAGGATACAGGGAGTCAAATGGAGCTCCCCTGCAACCCCTTTGGATTCAGAGCAAGGATACAAAGTTAAATGAGTAAATGAATTTACAGGCCGAAAACCTAGATTGATTTTAAAAAAAGGTTTATTGTAGGGTTTGGAAGTAAGGTTAAAGTTTGGTTAGTAAAAGGTATTAGAGGAAGAAATACACCAAAAGTGCCAGACACAGAGTCTGTGATGCAAAGCATGGTGCTTGTATGTTTCGACCCTTTGCCAAGAGATGATTCCAGCTTGGCTCTTTTATTTGGTAAAAGGGCCTATGGGTAGAGTCCCAAATTGGTTACTTGATGAACCCATCTAGGGCCAGAACCTGCCAGGTGGGAGTTGGGAAACCTGAGCAGATCATTAGAATGGGGGCTGGGGACAACCCAAGTTAGCTCAGATATGGATCTCTCCCTTTGGAATACAAAAGGGTGCTTTTGACCAGGTCTTGTAAATCAAAAATCAGTCATGGGGGTTGGGGATCAGAAAAGAATCTTAAAGGGGGCTACCCCCCCTATCACTTTTTTATTTTATTTGAATCACTACCCTTCAGCACACTGTCTGTCACACTTTTGATGCTGCTCAGTTTATTTATTGACTGACTGTTACAGAGAAGATAGAGAACGGGGCAAAAAGGCCATATTTCAAACCCTGCTTTTGGCATATAATATACTGACTTGTATGACTTTGAGCAAGTTATTTAAATTTAGGCCCTTCACAACTCTCTAAGATAAAAATGTGGAACTGTATGATAAATATTATCTCACTTGATCCTCATATTAAGTACTAAGATCATACTTGATCCTGCAGGTGGGTGGTGGCATACTCATTTTACAGATGAAGGAAATGAGGCAAATAGTGATTCAGTAACTTGTCTAGAGTCTTACACCTAGTTTCTGGAGCCTAATTTGAACTCAGGCCTTTGTGAGTCTAGACTCAGCATTGTAGGCACCTTAAGGCAGGAAAGAGAATGAAGTTTTCAAACTACTGATCAATGAACTTTTGAATATGTTGTTAAAGAGATGATTGGTGAATATTGCATTTCATAAATAACCCAGGCATGTGAACAACTGTTCCTTCCTGACACTGTACCGCCATTTCAGCTATGATATGATAGCATGATGAGATTCGGGAAAGCAAAAATGGGGTGTAATATTCTTGTTTGGTTTCGTGGAAGTCTTGGAGCAGCTTTCTTTTCAGTTCAGTAATCACCACAAGAATAGCGAGGTGTTAAAGTCCAAAGTCTTTATTTTCTCCTTCACAGTCTAGTTTCTTTGCCTGGGGCCTGGGCTAGCTTTCTTAGAGGCCTTCCAGAGTCTTGGTTTCAGTGGAGAAGCTAAGTAGGACAGGCCTGCCACCATGGTGGTGTGAGATGGAGTAAATGAATCTGGCTCTCCTTGGTCCAAGAGCTTGAGCTCCTTGTTACAGTCCTCTTGTCTTCTCTGGCTCTGTCTCAGAGCCTCTCGGCCCCCCAGGAGAGCCACCAAGAACCTGACCAAAGATGGAATGAATGTGTCTCTGGGTCCTTTCCCAGTCTGTGTCTGGGAGTCTCTCTCCGAGTTCTTCTGAGTCAGTCTCTGGCTCTGACTCTGGGTCCCCACTTTTATGCTCTACACTAAGTATAAACCAACCATTATATTACTAGGAAACCATTATTTGTTGTAAGATTAAATCAATCATACTGAACTTAGAGAACTATATTAAGTACTAAGTACATGTACTGAACTAGAGAACTATTAATCACCATGATAAACTCCATAACTATTGTCTCATTAATTGCACTGAATTAGCACCTTGTAACAATCCTTGTTTTAGTACAGAGTTCTGGCCCCAAAACAATGAGGTGCAAAGGATTATGAAAATCATAACGAGCCATTATTCCTGTCAAAAGATACCTTTATTAATGAGTAAAGGCCTCGGACAAAATCCAAATATGATTTTGTGCCATATTTTGAGAAGGGGTGCTTTTTATAGATAAAAGAAAAGGAGAGAAACCAAGAGAGAGTTGGGGAGATAAGGGATGTTTTGAAAGAATCTGAGAATAGTTGGGGAGATGTTTTGAAAGATAAAATTGGGGAGATGCTTGAAGGATAAGATCAAGGAAAGCAGGAGAAAATGCTTGAAGGCTAAATCTGGGAGGAGTTTCAGAGAGGCTTCGTGGATAAGGACAAAATCAGGGAGAACAAGATACTTGAAGGACAAAGTTAAGGGAGATCTGGAGAAACAAAGATGGGGATATTTGGGGAGATGGCTTCAGAGTGAATTAAGGAGTTTTGGTATTAGGGAGAGGGTAAATTGGCTTGAGTTCCCATCAAGCTGGAGTCCTCCACATGCTGCTCCTGTGGGGGTTCTGGTTAAAAACAAAATTGGATGTTTTGAATCTGTGGTTTCAGAAATGGAAGAGCAGAAATAGATTAGGACATCTGAATTTTGAGGAAGACTCAAATTTATGCCATTTTATATCTGCTCCCCTGATTCTTTTCGACTTCTGGCAAGATACTCCCTGGTTCCTTCCCATCTCCCAGTTTTCCTGACTCTTTTTGTGTATTATCTTCCCTTTTAGATTGTAAACTCTTTGAGGGCAGGTACTCTCTCTTTCTTTCTTTTTCTCTTTCTTTCTCTCTTTCTTTCTTTCTTTCTTTCTTCTTTCTTTCTCTCTCTCTTTCTCTTTCTCTCTTTCTTTCTTTCTTTCTTTCTTTCTTCTTTCTTTCTCTCTCTCTTTTTCTCTTTCTCTTTCTCTCTTTCTTTCTTTCTTTCTTTCTTTCTCTTTTTCTCTCTCTCTCTTTCTTTCTTTCTTTCTCTTTTTCTTTCTTTCTTTCTTTCTCTTTTTCTTTCTTTCTTTCTTTCTTTCTCCCTTTCTTTCTTTCTTTCTTTCTTTTTTTCTTTCTTTCTTTCTTTCTTTCTTTCTTTCTTTCTTTCTTTCTTTCTTTCTTTCTTTCTTTCTTTCTTTCTTTCTTTCTTTCTTTCTTTCTTTCTTTCTTTCTTTCTTTCTTTCTTTCTTTCTTTCTTTCTTTCTGGCACCTCAAGGCAGAAAAGAAAATGGAGTTTTCAAACTACTGGTCAATGAACTTGAGTTCAATTCCTGGCAAAATTTGTTGCATATCCAGCATTTAGCACTGTAGCTGGCACACTGTAAGAGTTTAGTTTATTGGATTGTATTGAAAAACTCTTAAGAGGATGCAGTCAATAAGTCAACACACTTAAAAGCAAATGAAAAGGGTTGTGGTGAAAGGAATGGAATCATAGTGGGTCCATTCCCCCTCTTCTTTCCCTCAATAAACTTGTTTTTCATATGGTCTTCATCACCAGTCTCTCACAAGAGCAGAAAATAAAGGGTACCCTTTCTGATTTAAGTTAGAGGATGAGGATTGTTTCCTGAGAAGTAGCTCCTGTGGCCTGGTAAAGTACTCAGGAATGGTCTTTGCCTTGATTTGTCAGATTGTCTAACTTAGGCTGGAGGAGCAAAATGAGCGGGTACCTCTCTGTCCCCTGCTGGGCAGGCACAGGCGATAGCGAGGAGTTCTAATTACTATCATAAACTGGGTCTTCCTTTTATCTTTTGAGAATTGGGAAGCCCAGCCACACTAAGACAAACTTCTTCCTCCCTTTCTTATCTTCTTTGAGAACAAAAAGACCTGGTTATCAAACCATCCATCCCATCTTCCCTCTTTTCTTCTCTGAGTAGAAGGACCACTAGCATTATTTGGGGTACCATTAACTCCAACAAGGCTATTTCCCATGGGCAGGCTCAAGCACCAACCTTTCTCCACCCGTTATAAAAGAGAAAGAACTTAGTCACCTTATACTCCCTCCGCCCTCCGATATTCTTTAAGTCTGTTTCAGGATAGAGGGGAGAAGGAAAGCCTAGCTACCCTGACCAGGCCCCATCAAGTTTTGGGCTCAACTATGATGCTGCTTCAACCCCTCAAGAACCCTGGGGGTTCCCTCCTGCTTTGAGCCCTCTCGCCACTCCCACTGCTCGAGACAAACGCCTCTGAAAAAAGTAGGTTTTCTTGTGGTTATGTTCCAGCTCTTTCTCTTTTTCTTCACATATTTCCGCTTCCCTGTCCTCTCTAACTCACCTCCACCCCACCCTAGAAGAAGCCCCGGCCTTCTGCTGGCAACATCCAGAACTCCCTCCAACCCTAGACTTCGGATTCAGAATGCTCTACACAGGGTTTTGAGACTAGCCTGAAAACCTCACTGCCCCAGCTTCATTTCCAGGCACCCAGCTCCGTTAACCAGGTGTGTTTGGACCACTACCACAAGTTGGAGATTTGCATATAAGCATCAATTGGATATTTTGTCTGTTTCAGGAAAGGTGGGAAGTGGAGCTTTATCTACTTATTTCTGGGAAAGCACGAGGCCTTTTGTTCTTTTTTCCTTTTTTTTTTTTTTTTAAACTAAGTACTTAGACCACGAACTCCTTCTAAGCAAGGGATTGGTTTTTTTCTCCTTTCTTTGTCTTTTCTTTTTCTTTTCCGGCGCTTAGCAGTGTCCGCCACACAGTGGGAGCTTAATTCGTATATTTTTATCCTTTAGTTTATTTGTTTTATTTTCCCTGCCCTTCCTTTTACTCTAAGCAGTGGTTTCTGAGGGGAAACTCTTTTTAAGCCTTTAGCTTCCTGGAGCATCGTCATTCTGCCCGCAGTTAGGAGCTCCGCTGGCCGGGCTCTCCCGCCCGCCGGCGCGCCTCTTGGTCGCAGAGGCTGCCCGGGACCCCGGGACCCCGGGACCCCGCGGCGCTCGCTGCCCCGAGCAGGGAGTGAGAGGGAGGGAAGAGGAAGGGAGCTAAAGAGAACTGGAGCCATTTTTTTCTTCTTTTCTTCTCCTGTAGGGGAAGAGGAGAGATAAAGCGTTAGGAGAACAAAATGTTAATTGCCAAATTTAAACAAATTAAGGGTAGTCCACAGGAATGTTGCAAGAACTCGATTGGGAGGTGTAAGGGTGGTGCGCTTTTCAGTCTTAGATATTTTTCGTTGCATTGATTGGTTTTCCTAAGGTTCCTTTTAAACAATTCCTTGTTACAATAAAAAAGAATGGATTTGGGAGTGAGACCTACAGGGGAAATTCTAGGCGTTGAGAAAATGTAAAACACAAATTAAACTTGTTTAAAAAGGGATTTAAAAACATTTTCTAGAAAAGGGAAGCCTGGCCCTTCTGCCTCCGCCCCCATCTGTAGGGAGCGCGGCCAGTAGGATTGGGGGGGGGGTACCCTCAGCTAGAGATGGGGTTTGAAGTCTGGGAGCGCGCCACCGCAGGTGAGAGCCCAACGCGTCAGTCTCCGCCTACGGGATTCCGAACTGAGAGCTCGGAGGAAGGAGTGCGCCTGCGCAACCAGTGAGTGGGAGTGGGTGAGGGGAGGAGAGAAAGGGGGAAAAGGCGGCTCTCCTATTCCCCACGCAGTGGGGCAAGGAGGCTAGCCCACGTAAGCGAGGGGAGAATCCAGGCTGCGTCAGGAGCTGGGGGATTCGCTGGGAGGGAGCGGGCCTCCCAGGGTCTCGGCCCCAGAACTAATGACGTAAAGTATAGGCTTGGGAGGCGTGGCTTCTGACATCTTTATAAAGGAAGTAACTAAGCACGCCTCTCAGTGTGGTGGTTCCATAGTGTAGTGGTTATCACGTCTGCTTTACACGCAGAAGGTCCTGGGTTCGAGCCCCAGTGGAACCAACTCAAGATCTTTTCTTTTTTCTCTCATTTTCCGTTGCACTTTGTCTTCACTCACTCAATTCACTTTTTCGCCTTTTAATTGTATAATCTAGAACCAGTTTCTCCCGCTCCCAAAAGCCTTCCCTACCCTCTCCTCTCAAGGTCATTACCCTGAAGCGGCCGCTCAAATTGGGGCAGATCTCAGTCCAGTACCCTGGGCCACTCTTCGAAGGGATTGAAGCTAAATGCACTTGGCCCCTGGGAAGAGGTCAAACCCCGGTCATTCATTTCCAGGGCTATTCAGACCAGGCACGCGTGTAAAAAAAATAAAAAAAGGTATTTCTTCCCACAGCCTCGATAATGCCCTGATGGAGGCCTAGTAAAGGAAAGAATCAAAGAAAGGGAAAAAAATCAGCACCCCCTACACATTAGATAACATTTGTCTACTGAATTGAATTGAAAGTCCCTAAGATGTGTGAGCCCTTAGCCTCTCTGGGTCTCGGCATCCCCATCTGCAAAATGGGTATTATAATAATAGCACCTACATCATTTATTGGTTGTTAGGATCATAAGACTTTAAAGAGCTTTAAAAATGTTAAGCTATTTTATTATTTATTTGTTATTCTAAAGTTGAGAGGTTAATGATTAAAGGCGGTAATCTTTTTTTTTTTTTTTCATTTTATTTTATTCATTTTTCCAAATTATCCCCCCTCCCTCCACTCCCTCCCCCCATGACAGGCAATCCCATACATTTTACATGTGTTACAATATAACCTAGATACAATATATGTGTGTAAATACCATTTTCTTGTTGCACGTTAAGTATTGGATTCCGAAGGTATAAGTAACCTGGGTAGATAGACAGCAGTGCTAACAATTTACATTCGCTTCCCAGTGTTCCTTCTCTGGGTGTAGTTGTTTCTGTCCATCATTGATCAACTGGAAGGGAGTTGGATCTTCTCTATGTTGAAGATATCCACTTCCATCAGAATACATCCTCATACAGTATTGTTGTTGAAGTGTATAGTGATCTTCTGGTTCTGCTCATTTCACTCAGCAACAGTTGATTTAAGTCTCTCCAGGCCTCTCTGTATTCCTCCTGCTGGTCATTTCTTACAGAGCAATAATATTCCATAACCTTCATATACCACAATTTACCCAACCATTCTCCAACTGATGGACATCCATTCAACTTCCAGTTTCTAGCCACTACAAAAAGAGCTGCCACAAACATTTTGGCACATACAGGTCCCTTTCCCCTCCTCAGTATTTCTTTGGGATATAAGCCCAGTAGCAGCACTGCTGGGTCAAAGGGTATGCACAGTTTGATAACTTTTGGGGCATAATTCCAGATTGCTCTCCAGAATGGTTGGATTCTTTTACAACTCCACCAACAATGCATCAGTGTCTCAGTTTTCCCACATCCCCTCCAACATTCATCATTATTTGTTCCTGTCATCTTAGTAAAGGCGGTAATCTTAAGGAAATTCAGATAAAAGAATCACATTAAATGACTGACACTAATATAAGTGGAGAAGATTATCAGGTATCTCCCCTGGTACCCAGGCTTTCTTTTCCCTGCAGGATTACAGATGGAGAGCTGGAAGAAACCTTAGAAGTCTTCTAAGCTAAACTCCTGATTTCACAATACTGGAAACAGGCCAAATAGCTTAAGTCCAAGGTCAGCAAGGCAAGTAAAGTGGAGGAGCCAGCATTAAATTCTAAAAACTGTCTTTTCATTTTTTAAAATTTATTTTATTTCATTTTATTTTTATTCCAAAATGAATAAACAACAAAGAAAATGAACATTTCTGATACATTTGTAGAACAGAATAAAAGGATTATACATGAAATGATGAATCTATTATGTAAAGGTTGCTTTTTTTTTTAAATATATAATTCAATAGGTAACTTCAAATCTATCCTGCTTGTCTTTGAGTTTTTACTAATATTCCTTCTGTTCTCTTTTCTTTGGGGGGATCTGGGAAGGAACCCCTCCCCTAACTATTCTCCCAGTGAAAAAAGAAAACAAAACCCTTGCAACCAATAGAATATAATAATTATATAATGCAAATTCCCATATAGTTTTTGTCCAAAAATGTCTCTTTCTGTATCTTGGATCATCTTGGATCTATCAGCCTGTCCAAAGGTTCATTATAGATCCTCCCACGTCTGTTTGATTGGTCAATTCATTAATCAGATGAACTTTAATCTTCTGACTCCAAATCCAAGATTCTTAAGTCAAAATCAGAAGAAGTAATTTTAACATCTATGAGACCAACTTTTTATATGTGACAATAAACACATCCAAGAGAGACCTTAGAGATTATCTATTTAAAGCCCTCAGTTTTTAGTCAATAAGGAATTTATTAAATCAGATGGTAAATATTAAGTGCCTGCTAGTGTCAGGCATTGTGCCAATGTTGGGAATACAAAAAAAGATAAATATAGATAGTCCTTGCTCTAGAGATCTCACAGTCTAACTGGGGAGTGAGGAAGAGAGACAGCAAGGAAAAATTTTATTCAATCAAACTATATACAGGATAAATTGTAAATAGTTAAAGTGCAGGCCCCCAAATTAAGAGGGACTGGGTAAGGCATCAGAACTATCGAATCTTTAATTTGGTTCTTCAATGTATGGAACAATGAGGCAAACAAAATTATTCTAGCATGTAAATACATACACAAATACATATGTGTGTGTATCTATCTACATATGTATATTGTTAACCAAATTTTTACTTTTTTGGTTTCTGAACTATGGGTAGTGCATAAAGCAGGGCCAAGAGCCAGATTTTACAAATCAGATAACAGTTTAATAAATTTTACAACATTTACATTTGACTAAGTGCCAAGTACAGTGCTAAATGCCAGAGAGACAAATACAAGCGTTTTAAAAAAAAAAAAAAAAAAGTCCTAGCCCAAAAGGAGCTTATATTCTAATGAGAAAAGAAAGGGGGTGTGCAAGGAAGAGAACATGTCTGTTTAGGGGCTTAATAATGAAGTCTCCTGAGCAAGTATGGCATTTTTTCATTAATCACCCGAACTATGTTACGTAGAAAATAAGTAGTAATAACTTATTGTAAATAGTTATAATAATCTTGGGGTTTGTTAGACTCTCTCCTATGCAGATTTAGAAGTATAAAGCCACATTTTTGAAAGGCTCAGAAATAATAATGTTTTTTTGAATCCCATAGAGACACTTCTGCAGATCTAATTTTTTTTTTTTTTATTACTTTGTGTTCATAATACATGACAATAAATTGTTATTGTTTAATATTTCAACTGAATTTACCCTACTATTTTACCTAGAAACTAGGGAGGGAGGGAGAATTAAGCCTTGAAACATCAGAGTAAGAAAGGCCTGAAGCTCATTTTACAGATAATGTTAGGAATAACCTATACATATAACAATTCCCTAACAATAATGTCAGGGAATAACCTATACATATTTCCTAACATTATTTAACTCCTAAGATATACTATCTTTTCCAGTTCCTTCACTCTTAAAAAATTATATCCAATATCCTGTGATTAGAGTATTGTGTCTCCTCAGATCTTTATAGTCGCTTCTCACTAGCTTAAATAAAAGTTTCTATCTAATATAATGGACTGTTACCATACTAACTGTGCTTATTAATTTATTACAGTGATTATCAAATCCCCATAGCATAAAATCCTGTTAATTAGTAGGCCTGAACAAGTAGGAGTTTGAGAGAAATTCCCATATCTTCAGTACTGGCTAAATTTTAGCTAAAGTTGCGAAGAAAGCAATGGACATTGGTCCTCTTCTTCCAACAAATAATCCCAGTCCCTGGTGGGCCTCATATAATGTAGGAGCCAGAGTTCATACAACCTTTACTCATTCAAGTGAGGGAAGAATATATAGCCATAGCTATATTAGGACTTAGAATTATCAGGAATTGGGGAAAATCCAGAGAAATGAGAGAACCTTCCTTCCTTTGCCAGGAGCAAGGAAGGGAAATGCATGTCCTACAATGTATCTCCATGCCTCCTATATTATTTGTACCTCTTAACAATCAAACATTTACAAAATACTTATTATAGGTCCAACATTTGCTTAAGCCCTCAGGGTTACAAAGAAAAAAAAATCTTTGCCCTCAAGAAGCTTACATTCTACTGGAGAAAATTAAGATGAAACATTGAGTAAACTAAAATAACTAGGCACTAAGAGTACAAGAAGAAAAAGAATGTGTAAAAAGACTGGAAAAATAGGAAGAGGCCAGATTGTGAAGAGTTTAAATATAAATAGAGGAGTATGGATTTAATCTTAGAGATGATTGGATGGAAGAACATATATGCTTGTCTCACACAGTCCACTTGTCTACTACTTGGTCAAGGAAAGGGTTCCCTAGGCCAAGGATTGTATACAGAGATGAGGCAGATTTAAGACCAGTAGTAAAATCTATTCTTCCCCAGAGTTCACGATAAATTAGATTATCTCTCCAGAGTGACAAGAATCCAGAGGGTCTTTGTGGAATTAAGAAACCTTTTATAAGTGACATGTAAACTCTTAAAGCAATTGGTCAAGTCATTTTTTGGATAAAGGATACTACGAAAAACTCCCAGATCTTGCAAGCAAACAGCATCAAATATCTGATCTATTTCCATTCATATATCACATCTCAATAGATCATAAGACCCTTAAGGAAAAGAACTTTCATTTTAATCTTTCTTTTTTCCAGCACCCAGTGTTTGGCACTGGTAGGTATTTAATTAATGTTTGTTGATTGCTGCTGTTGATGACTTGGGCACAGTGCTTTGTGCAAAATGCATGAAGCATTTATTAAGTGATTTGCACACACATAGTAATCACTTTTTTTTTTCTTTTTTTTCCTGAGGCTGGGGTTAAGTGACTTGCCCAGGGTCACACAGCTAGGGAAAGTTAAGTGTCTGAGACCAGATTTGAACTCAGGTCCTCCTGAATTCAGGGCTGGTGCTCTACCCACTGACCCACCTAGCTGCCCCACATAGTAATCACTTAATAAATGCTTTGGTCATTCATTCATCAAAGTTGAGCCTAATCATGATATTAATTCTATTACAAGCATAAAAAAGAAATCTATAGCTATATGCCCTATAGCTTCACACTCGTGCTTCTAAATTATAGATTGCCTAGGCCAATACTCTTCTCTAATTCTTCATAATCATCCATGATGGCTCTCTCCCATCAGTGTTCTTATTCCATTTAATCCTACCCTTTCATTGGGTTCTCAGGAACTCTATTCAGTTGTTAATGAACTGTTTTTCCTTTGAGATATATGCCTTCTAGAAATTACTTTTTATGTTCTTTGTCTTTGTTTATCTAATACATATGTGTGTGTTTATATGTGTATATCTGTATGTATGTGTATGTGTATGTATGGTGTGTGTATGTGTGTGTGTGTTTCATTTCCTCCCAATAGAATATAAGTTTATTAAGGGTGAGGACTTAAGATACATACTTTGAAGAAAATAAGTCTTGAAAAACTCATATTTCTAGAAATTCCTATAATTTTTTCTCCTTTTAAATCTAATAATGAGCCTTTGAATTGTTGAAAGCAAAAAGTACCTCATCTCAAAATGGCCTTCATGAATTTCACTTCAGATATTGCAGGCATTTATTTTGTGCTTGCATCTCCAGCATTGACCATAATGCCTGGCACATAGAGAGCATTTAATAAATATTTATTAAACTAAAATTGACTGGAGTTCAATATAGTCACTAACAAGTGCATTTAGCAGAAAAGACATGAAATGCCTGCCTCACTAATCTCACCTCAATTAACTCTGCTAAGAATTGCTGCTACTGAGGATAGCTTCACTGGTCCTTGGTAAAACCATAAGTACTCACTGAAATAAGATGCTTATGAAGACAAATGATCAAGTTAATCTCCTTCCTGCTTGGGAAGCTCTCCACATCACTAAGTAAGGAGCTACTCTAGGAATACACAGGAAAAATGCAATTCAAGATAGAAACCATCTTACTCTTTCTTCTTTTCGGCTGTGAAGGTATGGTAGGTCTTCTTTTATTTGGACACTCTTTTAGTTGTGAGTGGTTATTTCTTCTGTCATGTACACTTTCCTTAATAACTCATCATTTTTCAAGGCCTTGGTGATGTACCTTTTTGATGTCTGTGTAGCTTATTCTAAAATCATGGGGATTTAGGAAAAGTGAAGAAAAGGAAGATTCTCATAGTTGCATTAAATATTCACAAATAGCACTAAATAATAAGACTTGAACTTTTATTTTTTCGGTCTTATTATAGGTTTATTCAAAGTACTGTTGCCTTTGTACTCTAAAAATAAAAGCAAACAATAGTAGTAGCTTATGCTATATATGGACATCAGATTTACAAACTACTTTCCACACATTTTCTCATTTTTCACAGATTCAGAGATTTCCCAGTGAAGAACCAAAGAACAAGATATTTGTGTATATGCATATCTGTATGATATTATCAGGGGATATGCACTTAATGGAGGAAAGTGCTTAATACATACTTGTTCTCTTCCCCTCTGTCCACTACACATTGATATCCCATAGCAGTATAAAAATCTAATCTTGAGCTTGGTGCTTGGGCACACAATAAGTGCAAAAAATGTTGGTTTTCTTTTCTTTTTTTTTTTAAAGGCTGGGGTTAAATGACCTGCCCAGGGTCACACAGCTAGGAAGTGTTAAGTGTCTGAGACCAGATCAGAAATCGGGTCCTCCTGAATTCAGGGCTGGTGCTCCATCCACTGCGCCACCTGCTACCCCTGGTTTTATTAAAATAAGAAAAGTTCAGATTGAGATTTCCTTGTAAACACATAAAAAGGGTTAACCCACACAATACTCCTAAAAGGAAATCCAATTAATTGATTTAATTGATTACAGTAGGTATTATCAGCCTGTTATGGGCTCGGCCTTAACTAGATTCAGTGGTGAATCCAAAATAAGACTAAGATAAGAGTATTGCCCTTGGGAGTTTATAGTCCAAATTAGAGACAATCCACACACATTTTATTTTAAAGTAGAACATACATTTCTAATGGTGAACCACCAATGGATGGCTGAAAATGCATCTTCAAAGTTGTAAGTAATGTGGTCTGAGCTCTCTATTAGTCTTTTACTCATTTTCTTTTTGTCCAATGATGAAGTATGGTGAGTAGCCATTCATTCTTTACTCAGTAACATGGACAAAACGGTTCATTTGTGTTTGGATCAGGTAAGTGTTAACTGTTAGTATTATTTAATGAAATTTCTTGAGATAGGAAAGTGACTTGCCCAAGATCCCAATGGCAATCAGGAAAAGGACTCTGAGACAGATCCTTTAACTCCCAAACTAGTCTTCAAGAAGGAAGGAAGGAGGGAAAGAGGAAATAAGTCATCTATTAAAAATCTATGAAGTGTCAGACATTGTGCTGAACACATTACAAATATTATCTCATTTAGAACTCACAATAGCCCTGAGAAATAGGTGTTATTATTATCCTTATTTTACAGTTGAGGAAACTGAGGCAAACTGAAATTAAATGATTTGCTCAGGGTCACACAGATAGTAAATGTCTGAAGCTGGATTTGAACTCGTCTTCTTGAGCATTGAGCTCCATCCATTGTTCTATCTAGCTGTCTCACAGACATGTATTTTGAGATATGTGGCTGTAATGAGTTTTCTTAATATGTCACATTTCTCTCAGTATTTTCCCTGAATTACACCTTTTGGGTAAGTCAGTCACCTAGCTTTTGTTTGGTTTGTTAAACCACCTACCATATGTTAGGCCTGTGAAGAATTAGGAAGTATCATACATATCCTTAAAAAGACATATAATATGGGGAGAATAATGGGCAGCATTAGTCCTGGAAGAAAGCGCTATAAAGTAGTCAGATTCTACTCTTCTATGAACCTAGTGAAATTCCTGCAGTCTCCAGCTTTAAAATGCATGATCCTTTGAGGGGATGTTTTTCTTGTAATGACAAGCTTTCCCCACTGTTTTTACGGGGGGGGGGGGGGGGGGGGGAAGTGCTCTGGAATTTTCTTTCCTGAGGAAGGCTTTTTCATTTTCTCCTTTTGCTCCCTCCTCCCCTATAATTATTCCTGTGATTAGATCACGTGATGTATGAAAAAAACCAACCAACCAAATAACACAGATACCCCAAGAGTTGGCTATTTTATATGACAGCACTGTCTGGGAAGCCCTTACTTTTTCCTTCTTTCTTCTCCCATAAATCCAAAGCCTAGAGCTTTCTAACTCTTGATTGTTTGCAGAAAAATAGGGGAGAAAGAAGACAAAACAACTCAAGGAGGCAGACTCATGAGATTTAAAGCTAACAGGAGTGCTAACTATGACTTAATCCAAAATTCTTCATTTAACAAACAAGGAAACACAGTCACCAGCCTTCAGAGCCATCTGGGTCCAGTGACAATCAGGATGACTGGAGGTAGCCTTGGTTACTGTGGGAGACCTTGGCTAAGGTCTTTGACAAGCCTCATTTGAGACAACACTCATTTAGTGATAAAAGGCTAGGCAAAAAATGGCTTCTTTTACCTAGTCAAAAAAAAAAAAAATTCAATATGGGAGGGGAAGAAAAATAGAGTTTCTGAACAAAATATAAGCACCTATTTACACTTAGTCTGAGTCAATCCATGACTAACTATGGCTTGGCCTAGGACTTATTGTTGGCCAATCAATGAGAGCCAGAGTGATTTGGATTGAGAAGAATTCTAGTTAGTAAACTCCAAGACATCTTGGGAGTTTCAGCAACCAAAATTTATATTCCTTTGGTTAGAGCACCCATAGGTAAGGGTATGAAAAATCAAGGAAGGGAGGAAGGAAGGACAGAAAGAAGGAAGGAAGAAAAGAAGGAAGGAAAGACAGAAGAAAGAAAAGAAGGAAGGAAGGGAAGAAGGAAAGAAAGGAGGGAGGGAGGGAAGAAGAAAGGAAGGACAGAAAGAAGGAAGGAAGAAAAGAAGGAAGGAAAGCAAGTAGATGGAAGGAAGGAAGGAAGGAAAGAAAAGAGGGAGGGAGGAGGGAGACAGAAAGGAAAGAAGAAAGGAAGAAAAAAGGAAGGAAGGAGAGAAGGAAGGGAAGAAGGAAGGAGGGGGAAGAAAGGAAAGAAGAAAGGGAGAAAGGAAGGAAAGAAGGAGAGAAGGAAGGAAGATATGGAAGAATGGAGGAAAGAAGGGAGGAAAAAGGAGAAAAGGAAGGAAGGAATGAAAGAAGGAAAGGAGGAAGAAGGAAGGAAAAGAGAAAGGGAGGGAGGGAGGAAGAAAGGAAAGAGAAAAAGAAGAAATGGAGGAAGGAAGAAAAGAAGAAAGTGAGGAATGGATAAAGGGAGGAAGGAAAGAAAGGAGGGAGGGAGGAAGAAAGGATAGAAGGAAGGGAGGGAGGAAAGAAGGAAGGAAGGCAGGAAGAAATTAAGGAAAGGGTAAGGAAGGAAGGAAGAAAGGAGAGAAGGAAGGGAGGAAAGGAGGGAGGGAGGAAGGGTAAGAGGGAGGAAGAAAGAAAGGAAGGAATGAAGGAGAGAAGGAAAGAAGGAAGGAAGTGAGGAAAGAAGAAAGAAAGGAAGAAAAAAGGGAAGAAAGAAAGGAGGGAGGGAGGAAGGAAGGAAAAAAGTAAGGAAAGAAGGAAGAAAAGAAGAAAGGGAGGAAAAGAGAAAGGAAGAAAGGGAGGGAGAAAGGAAGAAAAGAAGGAAGGGATGAAGGAAGGGAGGGAGAGAGGAAGGAAGGAAATAAGGAAAGAAAGAAAGGAAAGAAGAAAAGACAGAAGAGAGGAAGAAAGGATGGGAGAAAAGAAGGAAGAAAAGAAGGAAGGGGGAAGGAAGGAAAAAAGGAGAGAAGGAATGAAAGAAGGAAGGGGGATGAAGGAGAGAAGGGGGGAAGGAAAGAAAGAAGGAAGGGAGGGAGGGAGGAAGAGAGAAAGAAGGAAAGGAGGGAGGAAGGAAGAAAGAAAAGAAGAATGTGAGGAATGGACAAAGGGAGGAAGGAAGGAAAGGAGGGAGGGAGGAAATAAGGAAGGAAGGAAGACAGGAAGAAAGGAAAAAAAGAAGGAAGGAGGAAGGAAGTGAGCGAGGGAGGAAGCAAAGAAGGAAAGAAAAGGAAGGAAGGAAGAAAAGGAAGGGGGAAGGAAAGAAGGGAGAAAAGAAGGAAGGCAAGAAGGAAACAAGGAAAGAAGAAAGCAGAGAAAGAAAGAAAGAAGGAAGGGAGGGAGCAAGGAAGGGAGGAAAGAAGGAAGGGACAAAAGAAGGAAGCAAGGAAGGAGGGAAGGGAGAAAAGAAGGAAAGAAAGAATGAAGGAACGATGAAAAGGGAGAAAGGAAGAAAGGGAGGAGGAAGGAAGGAAGAAAAGAAAAGGGAGGGAGGGAGCAAGGAAGGGAGGAAGGAAGGGACAAAAGAAGGAAGAAAAGAAGGAAGGAAGGAGAGAAGGAAGGAGGGAGAAAAGGAAGGAAGGAAGCAAGCAAGGAGAAAGGAAGGAGCAAAAGAAGGGAAGAAGGGAGGGAGGAAGGAAGGAAGTGAGGGAGGAAGAAAAGAAGGAAGGAAGGGAGGGAGGGAGGAAGGGGGAAAGAAGGAAGAAAGGAGAGTAGGAATGAAAGAAGGAAGGGGGAGGAAGGAGAGAAGGGAGGGAAGAAGGGAGGAAGGAAAGAGAGAAAGAAGGAATGAAGGGAGGGAGGGAGGAAGGAAGAAAGGAAGGAAGGATGGAAGTGAGGCAGGAAAGAAGGGAGGAAGGAAAGCAAGAAGGAAGGAAAAAAGAGGAAGGAAGAAAGGAAAGGAGGAAGGAAGAAAAGAAGAATAGGAGGCAAGGAGAAAAGAAGGAAGATAGGCAGGAAGAAAAGAAGGAAGGGGAAAGGAAGGAAAAAAGGAGAGAAGGAATGAAAGAAGGAAAGAGGAGGAAGAAGAGAAGGGAGGGAGGAAGGAAGGGAGGAAGAAAAGAAAGAAGGAAAGAGAAAAAGAAGGAAGGGAGGGAGGAAGGATGGAAGGGAGGGAGGAAGGAGGAAGGGAAAAAGGAAAGAAGGAAGAGAGGAAGGGAGGAAAAAAGGAAAGAAGGAAGGAAGGAAGTGAGGGAGGAAGTAAAGAAGGAAGGGAGGAAGGAAAGAAGGGAGGGAGGAAAGAAGGGAGGGAGGGAGGAAGAAAAGAAGGAAAGAAAGAAGGAAGAAAGGAGAGTAGGAATGAAAGAAGGAAGGAAGAAAAGGAAGTGAGAAGGGAGGAAGAAAGGAAGGGAGGAAGCAAAGAAGGAAAGAAAGAAGGAGAGAGGGAAAGAAGGAAGGAAGGGAGGAAGGAGGGAAGGAAGAAGGAATGAAAGAGTGAAGGAAGGAAGAATGATGAAAAGAAGGGAGGAAGGAAGGGAGGGAGAAAGGAAGGAAGGGAGAAAGGAAGAAAGGGAGAGAGGAAGGAAAGAAGGGAGAATGGAAGAAAGGGAGGAAGGAAGGAAAGGAAGACAAGGAGGAAGGAAGGAAAGGAAGAAGAGAGGAAGGGAGGGAGGAAGGAAAAAAAGGAAGGAGGGAAGAAGGGAGAAAGGGAGGAAGAGAAGAAGGGAGGGGATAAAGAGAGGAAAAGTGAATTATTTTGACCAATTGACCAGTTCACTTGTGTCCACAGTGGAGTAGGTAGCAGATGGAAGAATCACAAATCTTGAAGTATTAGGACAGGTTTATGACAATTGATTTGATTATCAGACAGGTAGTTTGTAGGATACAACAGTGAAATAAGTGTTATTTCATTTTATATTAATAGTTTCCCTTTGTTTTCCAGCCAAAGTAATATATCATTTCTAGTTATGGGTTATGTGCGGGTTTTTTTGTTTGTTTTGTTTTGTTTTGTTTTTTAATGGAAGGGTTAATTAGTTTGGGGAAGAGGAAATATTTGAATATTTTGGCATTACCTGAGCAATATAAAAAGGCTATTATCCAATATTATACATATTATGTCTTGATTAATCATTGTACATATAACATTTTCATTTGAAGTTTTATAAAACATTACACAGGAAACAATACAAATTGAATAGTATTAATAGAAACCAGAGAAAAGCAAATCATTCTACATATAGCCCAAAATATATGAATCCCAAATGTTTATAAAAACTTACTTAAATTCTATTTAAATAATACATAGAATCCCATCATAATCAAAATTCATTTATTTCCTTTGAGATTCATGTCTCATTATACTTCTAAAATTCACATCTTAATCTTAACCATTGACCTGGAGCTGGAATCTTCAGAAGCTATCTCATGAACTGCCTTATTTCACAAATGAAGAAGCTCAAGTCTATAATGAGCAGAAAGGAAAAAAAAATGTTAATATCTTAAACTTTTTGATAATTCTTAGGTATAAAGGCTGTAGGAAGGAAACCTTGGTAACCAAGAAGAGGAGAGAAAAGTTATCTTTAAAATAAAAAACAAAACCAAAACACAATATAATGTGAATCCTAAACTAGCATTCTCAGAAATTACTAGCCCACCTGCTCCTTTATCAATTATAATTCCCAGACTGCCTTGTTAAATATAGAATGATGAGAATTTGGAGCTCATCCGGATTTTTATTATTAGTACTTCAGCCTTCGTGGTAAATTCAGGTTTCCTGGATTATCTTTAAGACAGTCAATATATATCTTTTATTTCCCCCTGCTCCCCTGAGACTTTAAAAATTATTTTCCCAAGAGCAAACTGCTCATTCCTTTATTATTCTGTGTGTATTTGCTCAAGTCTGTGAAGCTATTCGTGTAAAATAAAATACTAGCAAATCTTTGTAACCTGTGATGGCTATCTGCCTTGATTTCTTCGGGTAGATTGATGATTGAACTATAACCAAATTTATTATACTATATAATATTCTTTTACAATTAAATCTATTTCATATTACCACCTCTGTACCTTTTTTAACCACTGCAAATAAACACAAATCTATCTTTTTTAATATTATGGGATAACTTACAATAGGACATTTGGGGGAAGATGGGGATCTCAGCCAAATGAAATAAATTTGAATATTTGAGGTAGAGCTAAAATTAGGGCCAATGGGATGAATGAAAACTGGAGAGAAATCTCTGGTGAGTTCCTTTTGTCATTCAATAGTTTAAATTTGCCACTCATACCTATTCAATTTCATCTCTGTTTCTGCTTTGGTTTATCCATTTTCTGGCCACTCTTTTCACTGAATGCCTTTTATACATTATAAATATTTATCATGCCAGCTGTGAGATGAGTTTATGATTTGGCATTTGTTTCTATACACTCTTTGAAAAAAGAATAGACATGCTATAAAGAGTTGAGCTCATATTTCTTTGAATAAAACCCTCTTTGCAAGGGTTGGAAGACACATTTTGTTTTACGGAATGGAAAAATAATTAGCATGTTTGACATTAGAATCTGGCTTTTGCAATTACATTTAATTATAATAATTATTATAATATTATTATTATTATAAGTATGATAAGGCACTTAGCACAATCCTTGGCACACAGTAAGCACTGTTGCTGGCAGTGATAATGATTTCAAGCCCAGTCATTTATCAAAATTAGTTTTCTTCCCAGCTCTTTCCCTACCTCACCCATGAAAAAAACAAAATTTTTGAGTCCTTCTTGCACTGGAAGGCCACTAGT
Organism: Sminthopsis crassicaudata; assembly: GCF_048593235.1. Classification (NCBI taxonomy): domain Eukaryota; kingdom Metazoa; phylum Chordata; class Mammalia; order Dasyuromorphia; family Dasyuridae; genus Sminthopsis; species Sminthopsis crassicaudata. The sequence continues at coordinate 211,466,019 of NC_133619.1, forward strand.
CAAATATTCAAGCACCTGGGGCATTAATTGAAAGGGAAATTGAGCCCTGGTTTATTCTGGATACTATTAAGCTTAATCTTAATTATGCAATATTGTGAATTGTGATAGCTATGTTTTATGTAATTAAGTCTTTTGCCTTCTGTTTATTTTCCAATTAAGAATATCATTTTATGTCTATTTTTTTTTTCATGGAAAATGGATGCAAAACTTGTATGTACATATACTTACCTTTCTTTAGGATGTTTTAAAATATAGAAACAAAGAATATCTGAAATGTTTGTTAAAAAGTTTTGTCATTTTGAAATGACCTTTAAAAAAACTTCATCCTTCTCTTCCTAGGGTTTTTTAAAGACAGGATGATATTTTTCAATGAAAGTTACAGGGGACAAGGAGTTGGGGTAAAAAAGGGCCAGATTAGGCATTCTTTTTGCATCAAAAGGTTGAAAATAGTGTGGTGTTTGTAAATTCAGGGCAACCAAACATCCTTCATAAAAGGTCCTTTTCCCTTCAAGCTCACTCCACACATTGCCAGAGGAGGGGGACCTCTCCTTTTGTGGCATCTTAACCATACAGGGATTGTTTCTGATTAGCAACTTTCAAATTTTTTTGGCCTCAGGACCTCTTTTCACTCTTAGAAATTGAGAACTCCAATACAAAGTTTTTGTTTATGTGAATCATATCCATTGATATTCACCAGGTTAGCAATTAAAACATCCTATTAGAAAACTATTTTTAACCTTGTGAACTCTCTGAAAATGTCTGGGGGGGTCCTCAGGGGTCCTTGTACCACATTTAGAGAACTGAAGATTTAAGATAGTGACAGCTGGGGCTCAGCTGATTACTCTTAGCTAATTTTATGTCAAAGTTGAACAAATGGGCGGCTCAGGGTTTGATAATAGACTCAAGAGATTTTCAGATCTAGGTTACCTGTGTGAACCTTTTAATCCTTCATCTGTTCAAAAGTTAAGTCTCTTGCTAGTCCAGCTTCACTGCCACAGGTCACTGCATGATCATATAGATCTATTCTTAGCTGCCTTCTAAAGGTATTTGTATTTGGAGCAACACTTGCTATTTATTTCACCCATGGATTTCGTATTCCCCTGGGCTATGAGAAATTTAACATTAACAAGAAAAGCTTATTATCAATATACACATTATAGCACACAGAGCATTTTCCTCCCAACAACACTAAGTAGTGCAAACAAATGAATCATTCCCATCTCTGAGAATTGAAAGGGACCTCAGAGATCATTTAAATTCAAATTCCACTTACAAATGGAGAGAAAGGAGGTTTATTAGGATTCCTCCCAGAAGCCTTCCATGAACCTTTCTCCACAAAACACACTTAGCAAAATTTGTGAGAAAGAAGCTGTCTTTGGGAGATCATAGCCAGTTAAATTAGGTTATCTGTTTTACTTGTTTTTTTTTAACAGTTTTATTTAGTTTTTTTCCCCCTGAACACAAAATATGACATGCCTTCTTCCTTGTCCTCTTTTGCATATATGCATATATATTTGTGCCTAATTTAGATGTCAGTGTTCTTTCATAGACAGTAGATCTCTCATAAATATTACCAGTGGGTTGGTATATATGTATATATGTGTAGTCTGTTTCTGTGTTTGTGTGAGTGTATATACATAATAGGCACTTAATATATATTAGTTGAATTAGATAACTCTCACCAGATACTACTAAGATCCTGATCCTGTTCTAGGCTTTTTATAGTTAATTCCCATTGAGGAATGTCTCTATCCCAATGTATATGTCTTACCAGTTTGCAACTTAGAGCCTTAGAGAGTTTCTTGAGGAACTGAGAAGTTAAGTACCTTGTCTAGGGTTGCTAGGAAGAACACTTCAGAAGAAAGTCTTGTTAACTCCAAGGCTAGATTTTTTATCCACCCCTCAAACTACCTCTTACATCTTTATTATCTTCAAACAGCAACACTTGCCTCTCACAATCCTAAGTCACAAATAGGTTTTATGTTTCCACATCTCTGAATTTACTTTTATTTGTTTTTAATCTCTGCTCCTTCTGTCTAAAGAGAATGGCAGTTTATCAATTCTCTGATTTCATGTCCACTGAAAAGACATCTCTGTGTTTCCCTATAATTTTTAATACTTATATAGTTTACCTTGGCTATTGTTTCCTGTATAATTTGACTGTCACATGAGATAAATTCTGGAAGGAGCAATGCACTGGAGTGAAGGCCTGGGTAAAAGGATGGGAAAGCAATATTTTTAAATTGATCAAATTCTTACTCACTGACATCCTTTCTCTCTTGTGTCTCTGTCTGTCTCTCTGTCTCTTTCATTGCTTTCAGTCTATTTTTCTCTGTGTGTCTCTCCTTTTCTCTATGTGTCTCTCTATCTCTTTGTCTTTCTCTTTCATTTATCTATATGTTACAAGAAATAAAAATGCCAGCAGTTAGGAATTTAACTCATCTATGTCAAATTTAAATGTGGGATGAACCATGAAGATATTTTGTTTTAGATACTAAATGGGTTTCTGAAAGGTGTTCACAAAACTGAGTTTGGTTCTTTAGTTACTTTTCAGTAAAAAATTCACTTGCAAAAACAGAAAGTGGGAAGTGAGTAGCTAAAAGTATCAGGCATGCTAATTTTGTACAACATTTCCCCCATTAAACTATATTTCCCCCATCTCCACTACTTTAAAAAAATCACCAATTTTAAGCTTATGTTTAAAATATGCATTTTGAGCTTGTCATTTAAATTGCTTTCCCTGTTGGTTATTTAAATTTTGATTGCAGTTTGATATTCTGCACAAGAAATCAAGATGCCTCTCTCTAAAAGATCTTATTCTTTCCCCCCCTCTTATTAGCAATAGAAGTCATTCTGAATTAAATGTTTACTTTTTCATTTCTTCTAGAAGGAAATTTTATTTTTTTCTTTTGGTATGCTTAATGGATGATTTTAAGTAATAATTTACTATATCTCTTTTTTCTATTTTTCTCTGTTATTCTCAATATTTCTCTTGCTCAGTCACGCTGGCATTATCATCCACTGAGGTAGGTATGTTTATTAGCATTAACATTTAGTTAAATATTGTATTTTCATAGATTTTCTTAGCAATATAGTTCATAGGATATTTTCTTCATGTTTTAGTCCTTTGGCTTATCCTAGTAATATGTTTACATATGATATAAAAAAGCTATGAGGTTCAGTGGATAGGATGTTCAATTTGGAGTTTATTGTAATTTGAGTTCAAATCTTGCCTATATTTATTAGATGTATGACCCTGAGGAAATAACTTAATCTCTATTTCAATTTCTACATTTATTAGCCCTTAATATTCCTCAGTATTATTAAGTCCCATTATAAAATGGGGCTAATAATAGTACCTCCCTTTTCTGGTTGTAGTGAGGATCAAATGAGTTTAGTTATGTAGTGCTACATAAATACTTGTTAGCACTATTGTTTTAAAAAAATTAAAAAAGATTTTAATTTCAGTGGTTTAGCACAAAACAAACCAAATTTATACACACTAATGTTAAAAGGAAATCAGGCCTGTAATCCAACCGCTTAATTTTATATAGGATAAAGTGGTTTGGGCTTCCCCACAGTGGGTAAGTGTAGAGCTAAATTTGAACTCAGGCCTTTTGATTGAGAGTTCTTGCCACTTTGTTCTTCCATAAGTAGCACCTTGTAAAATCTCAAATTCTGTTACCTTTTCTAACAGTTACACTGTTACATAGAAAGAAATCTACAAAATAAACCAATGGTAGCTATAGGAAGAAATAACCTAAACTTTAGTTTATAATCTTTTAAAGTTCACTTTAAAGTGTACAAAGATAGCTGTTAAAGAGCTAAATATCACCAATAGTATGTCTGACATATTAACTAGTAAAAGTTAAACATCTCTACAGGTATTCAATTCAGTTAATCTTTTTTTCAAAATCACACATAGACAAGATATCACATCATAACTGTGAACCAGAGAGCAATTCAAAGGCCTTTAAAATTTTGAGATCCTAGATTTATTTGGATGTCATTTAGTCTAAATCACTCATTTGTCATTTAAGGAAACTGAGATCCAGAGAGTTTAAATAATTTGCTCAAGTCACAGAAGTCACTAGTGACAGAGTAAAGATTTGACAGATATATTGTTTTTTCTACTGTCCTGTATTACCTAACATAGAGAGGGGAAAATAGTGAATCTGGGCTTTTCCAGTGCTTATAATTGTAGTTAAATACAAAGCTTGATCATCCTAAGATATACCAAACTCTTTGGCAGGGCTGTTATAAATGGAGTAAGAATCTGTGATTCTTATTACTCTGCTGGTTCTCTCTGTTGTGATAGGATGATGGAGAGGAGCTTTGGTATAATAAAGCCTGTAAATGTGATTGTCAAGGCAGTTCCAATTCAGTATGGTCAACTGGAGCAACCAGCTTAGGCTGTATGCCAGGTAAGGATTTATTTCTGTTGTTAAGCATCTGGCAGATCCTTTGAGACTAATTATTGAAATCTATAACCATTTTCACTCATTCTTTAACCCAATAGAAGTGCATTATCCTGAACAGTTGCTAGGCCGAAATCAAGACTTTCTTCAAATTATATCTAAATTTAATATCTCATTATGCATATATCTTTAATGACTCTTTTGATAGAATTGTTAAAATGAATTAACAAAGCAATACAGCCAGTAGCATTATGTAGGTTTGCATGGTAAAGGCCATACTTAATGTCCTATAAAATTTAAGAGAATGAAATTGAACTATTCCCCTCTCAAGAGGATTGTGGATTGATTGTGGGATGTCTGAAAAGTGCTTCTGATTTACAAGTTTTAAAAAACTGAATGTAGTACCAGACATTTTCAAAAGGCCCCAGATCTTACCATTAGGAATTAATTCCTTTAGTTTATGCATTGCCCTTTATCCAACATTTTCTTTTAAAACTTAGAGAAAGAGTAATACAGAAGAATAGTAATACTTTCCACTTCCTTAACATAAATTCATTTATCAACTCATTTTTCTGTAGGACTAGCGAGGTCCAGGGCAACATGACTGAGTATCTAAAGCATGTGGATTAAATAAGAGCAGTAGAGGACTGAACTCAGAATCATCTTCAAATCTCTCTTCAGAAACTTATGAGCCATGTGATCCTGGGAAAATCACTTAACCAGGTCTTGATTTCCTCATCTGTAAAACAAAAGGGAGAAGGTATTTGAAACTTCATGGTTTCTCAGGCTATTTCCAGTTCAAATCCTTGCTTGCTTTCTCTGGGTCTTAGTGTTTACATCTGTAAAATGAAAACTCTGGATCAGATGATGTTATTCAGTCATATCTGATTCTTTGTGACCTCATTTGGGTTTTTTTTTTTTTTTGGCAAAGATACTGGACTGGTTTCCTTTTGCAGCTCATTTAACAGCTGAGGAAACTGAGGGTTTAATATAGGGTTAAAATAGGGGTAAGTGACTTGCCCAGGGTCACACAGCTAGTAAATGGCTAAAGCCAGATTTGATATCAGGAAGATGATTCTTCTGTTTCTAGGCCTATCACTTTATTGACTATACCACCTCTAGCTCAAAAAACTCCCTATGATTTGGCAGAACATAGGTAGGAAGAGGGTGTTGAGAAATAGAGACACAAACAGAAAAAGAAAAGATAGCCTGGATGGGATTTCCTTAAGGTGATGCTAACTGCACAAGTAATTTTCCTACTGAAAAGACTATGGACATCTGCTTGCTAATGCACTGAGTCAATACCCACTGGAAGCAGGTGACCTGCTAATTGCATTATGGCTACCTAATCTTCAGTTTATTGTTACTCACAGTACTCAAATGCAGGCCTTTTCCAAAGCTGAGATAAGCCTACCCCAAACTGCTGCCAATGTGAAGAGCTGTTTCAATCAAATCTTTTGGCCAGTGGAGTGTGTGTGTGTGTGTGTGTGTGTGTGTGTGTGTATGTGTGTATGTATGTATGTGTTAGTTACCAGCAAATAATTGCTCCCAAATGCTTCAATCCTTGTTTGAACTTTGGATTCCTTCTGGGATGGGTATGTGTTTATGTGACCATCTTTGCACATTTCTCTTGTTATGGCCTTGGAGAACAGATGCTGTATTACAAATGAATGGGACAAAATAAGAATGTTAAATAAGGCATTTTTTATGCAGAATAAATTAATAAAGAATTATGAGGATGTAATTGTACTTATAACAATAAAAACAGCTCTTAGTCAACAAACAGCCTCCCCTTCCCTTCCCAAAAATCCAATCACCGAATGACCTTGATCTCACAGAGTTCACTGTCTCATAGGGGACACATCACATAAACAACTGTGTATAATCTATATATAGGCTAACTTGGAAGATAATCCACAGAGAAAAGGTACTAGCATTAAGGGAGATTGGGAAAAGCTTCTTTTAGATGGTGGGATTTTAGGTGGGAATTAAAGGAAGCCAAGAAATCTAGGAGGTAGACATGAGGAGGGAGTGCATTCCAGCAATAGGTGACAAACCAGTGAAAAAGTCTGGAGTTGAGAAATGGAGAGTCTTATTAGAGGAATAGCAAGGTCCCAGTACATGGGAGTGTAAAATGTTAAGAATCGAAAGGTGAGTTAGGAAAGGTTGTTAACTTTTGGTTATATATACAATAATAAAGCTTTGATTAACAAACAAGGGATTTTATATTTGATCCTGGATGTTATAGGCAATACTTTGAATTTATTAAATGGGGAAGAGGAGGGGGAAAAAATCTCTCAAACTACCCTCCTCACAATAATTTAAGATTTTGTTTTTTTTTTGAAAAAATTCAGGAGCAAAAACATCAAAACAAGATTGACTTCTTCCCATAAAAATGTTTATATTACACATTTTAGGAGTGTTTTAAAATTTTCTTTAGCAGGAAACTTGGATACCAAAGAGTCTGCATTTTTGATGAAAATCTTTGGTTATTTTATCATCAATCTTTAAGCACTTCATTGATGCTTTCATTTTTCCATTTTGTGCAGATTTTGTTTTCATTCTACATATAGTGGAGAGGAGATGAAGATGAGTCAGAATGACTTCCCTCCTCCCAACAGACATATGTATTTACCCCACACCAATTTCAGAAATAGCAGTTTATGGTATTTAACTTCAACCAATTAGTGCTAAGCCTCTCATTTGCCCTTTACCTTGGACTCATCTTGTTGCTTCTGCATATCCTAAGAAGGTCCCCTCTGACCTCCCATAATGAGGTGATGAGGTAATCAGTGTCTGGACAACTACATCTCTTTTTTTCCATAATAAATTTATAAGCATCTCCTCTCTTTCTGCTTACCAGTACTAGACAAGTCCATATAAGCCTTCATGGCTGCTGACTAGGGAAGTTCCTGTTTCTCTCCTGATTACTTGACTCAGTTCACTCATTAGATGTATTAATTGAAGAGAAAAAATAGGAAGGATAGTGGGAAAAAGAAGAAATATAAAAATAGAGGGAAAATTGAACATCAGAGATAGAGGAAATAATTTATTTTTCCTAATGTCCCTCACCTGTATAGCTTTTTTTTTTTTTTTCTGTCCTTTCTTTAATCCCTCAATTTGCTTGATTAATGCTCTTGAGGAATGATTAGATATATATACTGCCTTTAAGTTGTTAGAACAACAACACAGAGATGTATTAAGATGAATGGAACTCCCTCACCAATGACATCCTAGGAGGTCCAATGAAGATTTAAGCTAAAAGAATGATGTTCTAATTATGGAATCCCAGATGTTTATATGTTTGAGGTATGTTTTGGGGGTTTCTAATGTCACTTAAAATATATAATCATGGTTAATTGTTTACTCCAACACCAACCTTAAGTGATTCCCACTAGGCATGATCGCTTACCCAAACCAGATCATGAGCTTATGTTGCACTGAACAAAGCCATTGTCTGGGAACACCACACTGAAAAATTATTCCTTCCCAAGATTTTACTTTAAAAGGGAGTGGGACAATAAATAATTCTGGAGTCATTCTTTATTTAATTCCATTTTCTGCAGAATTATGACTAGAATCAGGCATACTTGCCTGGTTGCTGAAAATGACCTTCTCTAGTCTCCATGCCTTCACCTTGGCTTTCCCCCATATTTGTCAACTCTGGCTTCTTTCAAGTTCCAATTCATATCCTACTTTCTGCAGGAGTTGTTTTCCTATTCTCTTACTTTTTCCTTAATCTTAGTGTCTTCCTGATTTTATATTCTCTCCTTCTTTATTGAGTGCCTTGAGAGTAGAGACAATCTTTTTTTTTTTTTTGGGGGGGGGAATATTTCTTTGTATCCTTAAAGCTTAGCACAGTACCTGGCACATTGAAGGCACTTAATAAATCCAGTTAGTTGATTTATTCTCTCTTTCACCCTGTTACTACCTTCCTTTCTGATACTGTTGTTGTTCATGTCCGATTTTTTGTGACCCCAAATTTTCTTGGTAAAGATGCTGGTTAGTTTGCATTTCCTTCTGTAGCTCATTTCACAGATGAGGCAAAGAACATTGAGTGACTTGTCTAGAGTCATACAGCTAATAAGAGTCTGAGCTGCTTCTGAACTCATGAAGATGGATCTTCCTGACTCCAGGTCTGCAGCACTAGCTGCTCCATTTTCTGTGTTAACTCCATCATTAAAATGTAGGCCTCTTGAGGGCAGTGACTCAGTATTTTTCTCTGTATTGTCATTGTTCAGCACAGTGCTACTACATAGCAAGCTCTTAATAAATACTTGTTGACTGAAGATTTAATTGGAGAGAAATGCACTTATATAATTTTGTCACTTTTCCTTATTCCTTAAACCATTTTTCTTAATGCCCAAGGAAAGGTATAGCAAGCATATAAGTAATAGATGTACTCAGTCTCTTGGTCAAGGACCTTGTGTGGCCTCCTGATGCTTGATTTTCAAGCATCAAGCATGTCCCTGTTCCTTTCTTGAACATGCTGTTCCAAAATGGCTCTCTGCTAACAGAAATGTGTTCTCAAAAAGACTTGCTACATATAAGCAGGAAGTAGATTGGAACAAATAACTGTGCATCTTGCTTTCTAATTGCCATCATGTATGACCTGAATAGTAGTAGCTTTGCCAATGTATCATTTGGACTGATTGCTGACTGGGAAAATGAAAATACCTGGCATTTAAATGTCCTGTCATTTGCAAAACCAGGATAAAAGCAATAGTTAGCATTTATATGGTGCTTTACAGATATTTTTTTCATTTATCTTCACAATAACCCAGAGAAATAGAAACTATTAATCTATCCATTTTAAAGATGAGGAAACTCGGGCAGACTCATATGGCTAGTAAATGATTCATATTTGAAGTCAAGTATTCATGACTCAAGGTTCAGTATTCTATCCCTGAGCAAAGTGGCTACCTCTGGATTATAAAACCTGCACTCTCCACCTGACTAGGTTGATGTGGAAGAAGTGCTTTTTAAATAGTAAAGTACTATACAGATACTATATACAGTACTATATAGATAGGATGCTGTGTTGGATTATTAAATAATTTTTTAAAACCACAGGCTTAAGATGGAGGGAAACAATTTCCTAAATTCCTAATTGTAAAAAACCAAACACACACACACACACACAAAAACCCCAAAAAACCCCAATCCCACTCTCCTGCTTTTTTTTTTTTTTTTTTTTTTTTTTTTTTTTTAACAAAGGTGAGTTTAGCACTCTCTGTGGCAATCCTTTTACCATTTTAAATTCTAAATTTAAGACATAAAACAAGCATTTCCATGACCTAGTAGAATAGGAGAAAAATGATTGTACATGAAACTGCAAATCTATTATGTACAACTTGCTACCCCTTTTAAATATGTAATAAAGTTATCATGTAATTTGCTTTTTTTTTCTCTCCCCCTCCCCTAGAGATGGCTACCATTAGACACAAATGCTTATTGATAAGCCTTTTATCTTTTGAGTAATTCCATTCTCTCCCTGAAAAGACCCTGTTCTATCCATTATCAACCACAAAGACAAAAAAATGATCGGAAATGAGATTATGAGTTTGGAGATTCCTAACTTCTTGTGTTTGTTGATTAACATATAAGAATGTATTTATTTGACTTTTTCTCTTCACTCCAGAATGCCCATACCATAAACCTTTGGGCTTTGAATCAGGAGCTGTTACTCCAGACCAAATCACTTGCTCCAATCCAGAACAATACATAGGATGGTATTCTTCATGGACAGCAAACAAGGCACGTCTCAATAGCCAAGGCTATGGGTAAGCCAAGGAATATCTTGGGTGTCATCATCAAAAACTATCTTTTATCCTTCTGCCAAATTGGTGGAGCAAAAAAAAAAAAAAAAAAAAAAAGATTAGTATGTATTAATACTCAATATTGTGTATAATAATATATTTTTTATTATTTATATAAATATATTTATATATTTTATTATTTATATAAATAATATATATATTATATTTATTTATAATTTTTTATAAATTTTTTATTATATATAAATAATATATATATATTTATTATTTATATAAATAATATATATATATTGTATATAATAATAGGAGCAGCTAGATGGCTCAGTGATAGAACACCAGGCCTGAATTCAAATACAGCCATACTTATCTAAGGACCTGGATTTAAATTCTTTTTTGGTTATTCACTAAAAGAATTTTTGGGGCCTCAGTTTCCCCAAATTAAGAGGTTTGATTTTATTGATTTTTTAAAAGTCTCTTCTGAAAGCATGGCAAAATAATTATAGAGCTAGTCTTGACTAATAATAATAAGCCTCATTATTATCATTAACATTTATATAATGTTTTAAGTTTTGCAAAGTACTTTACAAATACCCCATTTTATCTTCCTAGTTCTATTATTTTCCCCATTTTACAAATGGAGAAACTGAGGTACACAGAGATGAAATAACTTGCTCAAAGTCACACAGAAGTTAATCTCTGAGGTGGGATTCTGCATTTATCTATTTTATTCAATGCATCATGTAGCTGCCCCACAAGGTTTTAAAATTGGCCCTTGACATATACCAGCCCTCTAACTATGGATGGCTCTTTCAGGACCTCAGACAGTTCTCTCATGCTATAAGTTACAAGAGTCTGCTGATTAGCTTGAGTGGAGAGAATCTCCATCCTGGGAATTACTTAAACCAATAAACTCACATCTAGGCAAAACAAACAAACAAAAAACCAGCTTTTCCAGTTTTGTTTACTCAAATTTTTATGGTGTTACAAGCTTTTTAAACAATTTCCAGAAAAATTTCATATGAGTAGAAAAATAAATAAATATCTACTGACTTTGATATTGATTTGATATGGCCTTGGAAAAAACATAGAGAAAAATTCCAAGAATAAGGTCTAAAAGACAGACTTAGGAAGAAAAACTGAAATAGAGTGATAAATGAAAAGTTATGTTCTAATCCACCCACAAAGAGATTGTTGTTTAGTTGTGTCTGAGTCTTTATGACTTTATTTGGGGTTTTCTTGACAAAGACACTTGGAGTGGTTTGCCATTTATTTCTCCAACTCATTTTACAAATGAAGAAACTGAGGCAAACAGGATTAAGAGATTTGGCCAGGGTCACACAGATAATAAATGTCTGAGATCAAATTTGAACTTGGCCTTCCTGACACAGACCTGGCACTCCATCCACTGCATCACCTAGCTGCCCCCATGAAGAGGCATCAAAAAAGATTTCTTGGCCTTGGAGATTATCTCTTGGACCTTGGGTCTGAGTCACAGCTCTGACATTTAGTAACTGTGTAACTCTGGGTAAGTCTCAACTCCTTTATAAATTGAAAATAATAATGTGCTATCTACCTGAAAAATCAAAGTAATTGTACTCATATAGCCCCTCACAAAATTGTGAGAAAAGTGCTTGGAAAATAAGTTTTATGTGTCTGTGACTTAGCATTAAATAGGTAAGAATATTATAAATACCGTAACTATGTCGGATGTAAGATCTTGGACAGCATCACCCTGGGTCTGAAGAATTTTCCTCATTCCACTTCTATGAGTAAGGAACATTCAAAAGAAATTTAAATTACAACTCTGAATACTTTTCTAATGATACATTAATTTAATTCTAGAACTATTTTTCTTAGGAAAATGTAGGTACAGGAAAGGATGGTATCGGACTTGTTTTCTCTCTCTTATAAAAATGCTAAGATGTCTGAGAATTCTCAGTGTCAATTCTGCATGCCAATTAAAAAAGGAGAATTTAATTCCTTTAAAGTTTTGTAAATCTCTGACTCAGTGTATGTTTTCTAGTAGGACTTTATTTATTTACTATATATATAATTGCACAAAATCACTTGCTTGCTGTATAACATTCTCACAGACTAGCTTCCAAGAGTAATATGGTTGTCACATTTTTCATAGGTGTGCATGGCTCTCCAAATACCAGGACATCAATCAGTGGCTACAGATAGATTTGAAAGAGATCAAGGTGATTTCAGGGATCCTTACACAGGGACGCTGCGATGCTGATGAGTGGATGACTAAATACAGTGTACAGTACCGGACTGATGAGGGTTCAAACTGGGTATTCTACAAGGATCAGACTGGCAACAATCGAGTGAGTGACAGACATTTGCTTGAAATTTTTGAAATTCTCTTAAGGAACAAAGTTCCTACTCTTATTGAGTAATCATGAATGGGTCACTTGAACAATTTTAAATTCATTCAATATATTCTTAATACTCAGCTTCAAGCTTGGGCAAAAATACATAATCATGAAAATATCAGGAGCGGATTGGGTATGCCCAGTCTATACTGATGCTACTCCTGAAGATTAATGGATATTATTAATTCAACAGCATGATTCAAGAGGAGAATAAAAGCTAACTCCAACAGTTTTTTTTAAGGGATCCTCCTGGAGTCAGGATAGATCTGAGTTCAATGCTAATCTAACATTAGACAGTAGTGTGATGCTGTACAAGTCACTTCTGTTTGATTCAATTTCCCCAACTGAAAAGTAGGAAGAATAATAGTACCTCTCAGGGTTATTGGGAGGATCAAATGAGAAAATAATTGTAAAGCTTTTAGCATAGTGCCTGGCACATAGTAAGCTTTGCTTTTTGTTGTTCAAACATGTCTGACTCTTCATGACCCCATCAGGATTTTTTGGTCAAAAATACTGGAGTGGTTTTCCATTTCCTTCTCCAGCTCATTTTACAAATAAGGAAATGAGGCAAACAGGATTAAATGACTTGCCCAGGCTCGCTCAGCTAGGAGTGTCTAAAATCAGATCTGAACTCAGGAAAATGAGTCTTCCCTATACCAGGTCCTGCACTCTATCTCCACTGTGCCACCTAGCTGCTTCAGTCAGCTATGCCAGTTATTAGTTATTACTAGTGATCAGAAATGGAATATCTTGATTTAAGTCATTTAAAAAAGCATGTTAAATGAAATTATTTCAAAATTTATTTGCAACTGTGAGTTATTTCCACAAATCATAAAAGTATCATTTCCTCTAATAGCCTGAAATATTAGTGTTGGAAGATTTTAAGCACTCAACAGAATGATTAGTATCTATTATGATGTTAAGTACTTGTTATTCTGCTATAGTTTCAGAATACTTTGTTGATTTTTGAATCTAGCAGAAATAACTAGAATATATTTCTATCTAGCTATTATTTCATATCCAAAGCCTACTTCATAGATTTTTAGGGCCAGAAAGAATATTGGAAGTCTTCTGGTTTTGCTCTGTCTCATTTCAAACAAAACAAATTAAGTTAACAGATGCTTACTATATGCCAGGCACTATGCTAACCAAAGTTAAATGGTGTGGCTTGACATAAAATAGCTAGTTAGCGGAGCTGACTAGCCTGTTAATAGAACAGTTATTGTTCAGTTCTCTTTCCAATGCCCCACCCACATGTGTTTGTTTTAACAAGGATATCATGATTTCTAAAGAAACTGCATGCAATATGATCCATTATTAGAGTAATATGATGTAATGAATTTGAACATCATATAACCAACATTCATTTTGCTCTAATTTCATTGCTTTGAAGCATATTTAAAATCTTTTAAGGTTCCTAAGGACATTGAGAGACTATCACATTTCTTTATGCAGAAAAATTGTACAAGAATCCAAAGGAGCCTACATCAATATCATTATTAACTTAATCCTAGTGACCAAGTAAGCTCAGAACCAAATAGGCATCTAAGTGGTATCCTGCATCTTGAAGTCCGTTAATCTGAGTTTGAATCTTGCCCAGACACTTACTAGTTGTGAAACCTTCTGCCTTGGTTTTCTCATCTGTAAATGAGGGTAATAACAATTAACTAACCTAAAGGTTTGATGAAGATCAATTAAGATGACATATATAAAACCCTTTGCAATAATAAATATTTATTAACTGTCTGACATAGAAAACCTCTGCAATGTTATTAATTCTATATTAGAGGCAGAAGACTGATTGTCACATGACACTCACAAAAAAGGCTGTAGGGGCCATTAGCTGATAAAGACCTCTGTATTCATGTATGTGATTTCTGGGTAAGATACAGAGGTTTTACAAGGTAGAAACAAACTGGAAAAGGAGCTTTCCTGTAACACTGGACAATACTCATGTATTTGAAAAAGAGGAAGACTGCTCTGAAATACTCTCAAATATCCATATTCTTATTCAAAATGAAAAGCTCTTATTTGTTCTTCCCATACTGTTACCTCCAATGAAATCCTCTTAGTTCAAATAATTAATTCCTTGAAGTGACTTCATTATTGGAATTCAAAAGGGGAACCAGTACTCCTATTTCATACAGTTATAATTATCCCTTCCACATCAAGGAGTTATGGTGCCCCTACAATCTGAAAAAAAAATCTATGAAAAAATATTTGGTCCTCTCTTCTTACCAGAAAAGAAATCTGAGTTTTTTCTTTTTCTTCTATGGGGTGTTTAGAGTGTTAAAAAAAAATATGTTGTTATACAATAATATACACATATTTTTGGCATTTCTGAATTTCTAAACTTTTTCTGTCGTCTGCTGGTCTTCTCATCTGCTATGGCTTCTACATAATTCCCCAAAATTCCCACTTAATTTCTTATGCTGATGTAGCAAAATCTTGAAACTATATTGGAGAAAGTCGAAGTGTGGAAGAAATAGCTGTATAGTTTTGAATAAATGCAAGCACTTCAAGGATTTTACTATTTTTTTTTATGCCCCTTTTAAAAGTTTTTCAAAAACTCCTGAAGACGCTATAATGCCATTTGCATTTAGGACTAGAAATATTGCTGATGGGCTTACTTTTGTTACCTTTTTGTATGCAGATTGGAAAGTGATTTCTATAAAGCAACTTGTTTATTGTATAAATAAAGCAGGGTAAACCCAAATCCCCAAAAGAAAATAAGCTTTCATCCAGAGAAAACTTTGCTCAGTTTCTAGGATTGGTACTTGGCATTAATGTAAGCCCTCAAACACACTAAAGATCCTCATACTTGCTTTGATAGCAGGCATTTAGAAATTCAGGCCAGATTCAGGCCCTATGTGAGCTAATCTCCTTTTGGTTTCTCTCCTCTTCTTTTAGGTGTTTTATGGGAACTCAGACAGAACATCCTCTGTCCAGAATCTCCTAAGGCCTCCCATTGTTTCCCGTTACATCCGTTTAATTCCCTTGGGCTGGCATGTGAGGATCGCTATCAGGATGGAGCTGTTGGAGTGCATGAGTAAATGTGTTTAGCATTGTAAAGGAGCAATGTAGCACAGGATTAGACAGATCTTTCTTTCAGAAGAAAACTGAATAGTACACCATTTGGTAGAAATGTTGAATTTTGCAAATGCTTTCAGATATCAGAACCCCTCATCTAAATTTCCATTGAATTTTTCACCTTGAAAAAAAACAAAGGCAACAACATTTTACAAGTGGTGTCTTCTGCAACCAAAGACCAACAAAAATATGAAGAAAAACCCTTTCTCCAAAGCCAGTTTCTTGAGGAAAGGATACAATTAACAACTTATCTGTTCAAATCTTTTCTTGGGTATCAGTAATCTGAGGATAGTGTAATACCAGTGAGATCACAAATTACTCTGAAGGTATAGGTTTTCTTTTAATAAGCTACCGAATTAAGAATCAGCACAAATGTTTAAAGGTTTAGGTTATGATAATAGCTTATCTGTAGTTATGCTCCCTACTTTTTCTTCACTCATGGTCTAAAACTATTTTAAAGTCTGAAAAATACATGCAGTGACATTTTTAAGTGAATTGTGATTATGATTAGATGGCATAAAGGGGTGTGTGTGTGTGTGTGTGTGTGAGATTAAATAATGGCACATTCATACTTGTAGTTATGTGAAATAAAGGGTTTGGTCCCATTTTTTGGCTAAGGATGATTATAACAAATCTGATCACCTTTTGCTTGGTTTTCCTGAGTGAAGAGAAATCAAATGAAGGCTCACTCTTATTCATTCCATCATCAGTTTGCACTACAAAACTGGAAGTAGTTCACTGGAAGAAGATGTCACCCCAAGATCATGGACCTGCTGGTCTACTCCTCTGCTTAGGGGACAGTATTTAATCCTTGAGACAAAAGGGAAGTGTTAGGGGATCTGTAGTTCAGAGAATTAGAGAAAGAATTGGGCTCTGAGGACCAGTATAGAAAATCTTTTCTCTAGGCAGGAAACTCACATTATGACTCACCATGGCAACAAAATCTTGGTTCAAGCCAGACTACCCACCCTGCTATAAATGGCTTTTTATATGCTACTTTAACTTTCAATAACCTTTAATTGGGCAGCGAGGTGGTGCAATGGATAGAGTGTCAAGGCTGAAATGAAGAAGACTCATCTTCTTGAGTTCAAATCTGGCCTCAAACATTTATTAGCTGTGTGATCTTGGGCAAGTCATTTAACCCTGGTTACTGTAGTTTCTTCATCTGTAACATGAGTTGGAGAAAAAAATGGAAATGGAAAACCACCCTCGTATCTTTGCTAAAAAAAACCCAAATGGGGTCACAAAGGTTTGGACACAACTGAACTATAGCAACAATAATCTTTAATTGATGATATGCTGTGTAATATGAGCAGGATCTTATCTGTAAATTGAATAGCCAATACCTCCATAGGGTGAATTCAGAGGCCACAATCATAGGATCATAGCTTTAAAGCTAGAAGGGAATTCAAAGGCTGTCAAGTCTAAGCCTGAGGCAAAGAAGTTATGGATGTCTGGGGTGATAGTTACTAAGGTATCTGAGGTAGGATTTGAATCCATGCCCTTCTAATATCATATCCAATGTCCTATTCATGATTTCATGCTGCCTTTCAAAGGAGCATCTTCTATCAAAATTATACAGATTTACCTATTTCATTATTTTACCTACAACTGGCCCTGGATGCAGTTTTCCTTGTCAAAATTGGGTAAGGCCTCGTAGCACAGCACATTAGAAGGAGAAATTAGTTTTTGAGTTCATTAGAGGATCTGGGTTTCATTCCTGATCCTATTTGTTCTTAATTTCAGTTTCCTTATTTACAAAATAGGGAGGCTGGATCTCTTGGCCACATTCACTCATACTAATTAATCTCCTTGAATTATACATTCTTTTCCAAAGGAGAAACAGGTGGAGAACAGAAGATCACCTCAGAGATCAAATTCCATGGAATTAATATTAACAATAACTTGAAACCATAAAATCACAAATTCAGAGGCAGAAAGACTTTAGAAACTATCAAGTCCAAGTCCTTCATTGTACAGATTAGATGAGGCTCAGAGAGTTTGAAAGTCATAAAAATAGCAAACAGTAGCCAACCCTCTGACTCTAGATCAAATGGTTTTTGCTTTCCCACGTATAACTTCATTCTCAGGTACCTTCTCCTGATTATTATTGTACCTACTTCTTTGTTAACTTAAACATGTTTTCAATCCTATATTATTTTTGCACAGTCATTTTTCAATTACATCTAACTCTGATCCCATCTGGGGTTTTCTTGGCAAAAATATTAGAATGACATGCTCTTTCCTTCTCCAGTTCATTTTGCAAATGAGGAAACTTGAGGCAAACAAGGTGAAGTGATTTTTTCAGGGTCACACAGTTAGGGAATATCTGAAGTCTAATTTGAATTAAAAATATGAGGTCTTTTTTACTCTAGGCCCAATAACTTTCTATTTCTTATAGCTGCTATATAATTACCATACTGTTCCTGTGAACTGGTATCAGGACTTCTCTAGTCAGAGACTTCACTCTTTTTTTAATGAGTGTTGATAAAATCAATCTCTGGCTTTAGAAGGCTAGACAAATGTGCACCATCACAGGCAACATAATCGACAAAATATGTGGGAAAAATAAAAATACCCTTAGAGCTAATGCCTACAGCAATTTTTCACCAGACACAGAGACAAATATAGAATTTCAAGTGAGAGGGGAAAAAAAAGGTGAAAGAGTATAAGGGTTAAGTGTTCACAAAGAACCTCAATGGAATTTGTTTTCTGCCTCAGGTGGGGGCCTCTAAGGTCATTTCATTTCTAAGATTCTGATTATGTCATTATTTCTAGTTAAAAATTCCAAACTATTTTGGGATTTAATAAGTAAATATAATGAAAATTGCACTAAAATTTTTAAAAAGCCTTTTTTCCCTGTAATTTATGGTGGCATGTTAGCTCATCAAAAAACAACACAATCATAAAATTAATTTTAAAATATGAACAAAACACATACTTTTAAGTGATAAAGTTTGGAGTCTAGTAGAATACTGACATATAATCTATATATATGTGCACATGAACATAGAGCTATTATATAAAATATACCTACAATCTTAATTTCTAATTCTTTCCATCTCCTTTCTCACAGGTCTTCATTTTAAATAGTTGCTTTAAAAAAACCTCAGGTCTTTGAAAAGGAAAGCCTTTTCTTTTTTTTTTTTAAACATTAATCACAAATCAAAATGTATAAAAAAAGGATTTAGCTATTTCATGAAAAATGTCACATATAATGTACTCTTATGTCTTCCCAATAAAATTATTGACCAAAGCCTATGTAAAATCTAATAGGCTGGCTTCCATCAAAAGTTATTTCTGGTTTTCTTATGTACATGTTTTTATATGTGAAATATAATAGGGACATAATTAACACAATGTTATTCAAAACTAAAATGAGGCTTTAAGTGATGAAAAACCATCAGAAGCAGTTTTCTAGGATAATAAAGTCTTAGAGAAATAAATGGGGAAGGAGAGAGAGGAGACTATTATTTTAATTGTGGTTCCCAATAAAGGGTCACCAATTATGTCCATTGTTTATTAACCTTCCCATCCTGTTTATTTCCAGAATTTCAAGTTCCACTTTTGTCACATTTCCAAAACTGTAGACTGTTTAACAAAATATTGTCAAATAATACTGCCACCTCTGTTCCTAGAATATAATGAGAATGTGAAATCCTTTAAGCATTTGAAAAGAATTTCTATTACAGAAATTTGAAGTGACAGTACTAATAGCTGCAATTTAATTCAATTACACTTGTTATTAGTCAACATCATTTCCTTTCTGATTTGTTATTTTCATTTTTTAAATTATAGCTTTTTATTTACAAAACATATGCATGGGTAATTTTTTCAACATTGACCCTTGCAAAACCTTCTGTTCCCATTTTCCCCTCCTTCCCCCCAGCCCCTCCCCTAGATGGCAGGTAGTCCAATACATGTTAAATATGTTAAAACATATGTTATGATTTGTCACTTTCTTCTTCATTTTTACCTCTCAGCCATATGCTAAGTTATTTTTGTTTCTAAACTAGAAATCCCATCGTTGCACTAAAATTTTTAAAAAGCCTTTTTTCCCTGTAATTTATGGTGGTATGTTAGCTCATCAAAAAACAACACAATCAGAAAATTAATTTTAAAATATGAGCAAAATACATACTTTTAAGTGATAAAATTTGGAGTCTTTACACTTTTGTGTAAAGCAAATAAAAGAAAATCTGTGTTTATGCTAAATTAATGTAGATTAAAATATTACACAAATATCTAATTGTTACATATACCAACTTATACTTAATGGAGAACTATTGTTAATTGTTTATGTTCTACATTAGACATAGTGAGTTATTTTGAATAATTTTGTTTTCAACTATGAACAGTAGTTATTCTGAATTAACTTCTTTCATCTGTCAAACCATATACCCATAATCTTTAATACTGAGAATTAAGAATTATAGTAGATTGGATTTTGACTATAATTTTATTTGGTTCTTACTATTAAAGGGGTAGAAAGGTCAGTCATTGATTATTTTGCTATTTCAGTGAATTAAAAACCAGAGGCAAACAAATTATCCTAAGCCAGCAATCCTCTTAAGGTGGCCATCTTACCTCATGTAAATCAGGGCAGAAGCAGCAAACTCTGAAAGTCCTTGAGGTGAGAAGGAAAACAGATTCTCTGAAATTTTAAAGCACCAATGGCTCAGGAGAGGTGTGGAATTGACAATGGTATTGGACTTTTCTAATAAGCTCAAATTAGTAGGTCCCTCAGGTTCTTGAGTGCCTATTAATTTTCATTCTTAAGAGTAACTTAAAGTTGCCAAATGTCCTCTATCTTCTGGGGTGAGAGGTATTTTGAAAATGAAAACAATAATATTATCAAGTACCAAATTTTTTGCTTTCATTGAAATTAATTTCTATCCCTTGAATTGATTTTTTCCTTTAAAGGCACATTTTCCTTTGTCAAACAGTTGTAATTAAAATGAATTGCATTTAAGGAAGAAAAAAAAATAAGCTATATGCTATGATTATCATAGGGAGGAATTCAATGCTGCTGGCTTGCAAAGCTTTGGAATTACAGCAATTTGGACAACATTGGTTTTTTTTCTAGTGCAAAATCTGCATTTTATTAAAGACGTATTTTTGGAAGGTCCATTCAAAAATACATTGTGCTCAGTAAAAATTAACCATTTTCATGCTGATAAGGTTACCACGGGATAAATATTTTTTATAATATTTACAGCAACATAGAAATTTTACAGAAATTAGAATGGAATACATGCCAGAAAAGATTTGATAAGATGTACCAACACATGATACAAAGTTTTATAAACACTTTACAAATGGTTTATTAACTTGTGAAGTATTTTAATATTCAATATGTTAAAATCAGTTTGGGATTAAGGATAAAAAGATTACTACCCCATCACTTCCTTCCCAGAGTAAAAAGTATATGGTTATGATTATAAATATGTGTATTTAAGAATTTCTAGTAATTCTTTACCCATAAATTTGGATGTTATGTCACATCATTTTGGCTTATCCTTATCTTCCTGTTTGGTCAAAAACCAAAATCCAAAAACCTAAAACTGAAGTTCTCAAGTTAACCCTGAGCTATCTTTTCCCCACTGATACTATATTACTCCTATTCTGAAAAAATTCTGAAATTTCTCCTAAATATAAAATGATTCTGAAATTCCTAACATCATAAAGCAATTCTTAGATTCAGTATTTTTGGATGACTGTTTTAATTGGGTTTATTTGTTCCAGTTAATCCAAATTTATAGGTGAAAAATTCCTTCATTGCATCAACTAATCTGACTTAATTAAAATTAAGAACTAACCCCCTGCCCTAATACCAAAAAAACCAACCAATCACCCAATTAAAAAAAGGCCCAGGGAAAGGGAAATATAACAAATGTACCACAAGGGATTTTGCACACTGAATGAAAACTATGTCAAAATAAAAACCAAACTTTGATATCCATCTTTGCATATTTTGTAAGTTTACATGGAAAGCTTTATTCTGCCAAAGTGCATATTTTCTCTGTTCATGTGACTCTGAAAGCTTTGACAAACTGGACCCTCTGGTAAACCAACCAAAAAACATCCTTGTATGTTTATAAGTACTCTCTCACGTACCTTTTGTATTCCTAAGACTCTCTTTATTTGACATGAAGCAAAGCACCATGACAAGTAGGTCCTACTGCTGAAATGAAACTAGTCACAATTTCCTGAAGTGTGATTAACTTAAACCAAAAGAAGTCCTGAGGAAATCTTAATACAACGGTCTATAGATACAAAAAATAGGATAAATGGAGAAACACATAAGGCCTCTTTCTCCTGGATGTACTTTGTTGGAACAGGAGCAAACAAGGCAACTTTAAATCTGAATATTACAAAGAAGTTGATTTTAAGGTGCAAGATAACGACCTTACATTTCACAAGGATCATAAGGGGCTAAAGATAAAGAGCTCTAAAGCCTGAAGAAAAGATAAAGAGGTGCCCCTCCTTCACAGAAATTAATATAGTAGCATATTAATATCGCTCAGTTCTATTAACCCAGAAAATCTAAAGTGGTGAATATCTTTTCCAGCAAATAAAACAAAAACCCCAAACCTAACAAGTCAATGCATGGGAAAGCAAGCCACGTTTTGATGATACTTTGTATTATACATCAAGAATACAAAGAATATAGCCCCCTCCCCCCTATTCTACAACAAAAGTACAATAAACTGACTCATGGAAACTAAACAGACATCTGAAATGTGTCTCACAATCAAATTTAGTAGCTGACAGAATGATGAACAGAGCTTTAGAGAAAAAGGTGTTTATTTGGTGGCTGATGATTTTTCCATGAGGTTGGGACCTTTAGTCATAACCCATAAAAGCACTGAAAAATAAGCATAAGCTCAATGCACTATTTACCCTTTCTACTCCAGCACAAAGACAAGTGTCCCACTGATAAATGGTATTCCTTACAATTATTTGCTCATCATTTCTGGACCAAAACTTTTTGAGAGTCAAAACCGGAATTTCCAGAACTACAACGTAGGAAAGGATCGTCTAT
Source organism: Sminthopsis crassicaudata (assembly GCF_048593235.1). Classification (NCBI taxonomy): domain Eukaryota; kingdom Metazoa; phylum Chordata; class Mammalia; order Dasyuromorphia; family Dasyuridae; genus Sminthopsis; species Sminthopsis crassicaudata. The sequence goes on from NC_133619.1 coordinate 211,488,727, forward strand.
TAAACTAACTATCCATCCTCAGAAATGTACTTCCAAAGGCCCCTTTCCCATCTAGAGAGCTGTGTAAATAGTCCCACTATAGCCAACACATTCTTTTCTTTTATGTCAAAGAGAAGTTCACATCTCAGGACAGCTCTCTATTCATGCAGGGAAAAAAAGTGCAAATACACATGGAAATATTCCACTTTATGTGAGCTCATCTTCATGTCCATTATATAATGTTCTCATGTCATGAAAGAGTGGGGGTATTTGTTTAGTTTAGCAATGTTAAACACCCAACTATGCTGGAGATGATGACCCTTCAGACATAAAATCAGTAATCTCAAGAGACTATATTTGGATCCGAGAATATATAATTTTATTGTATTAGACTAGTTATAGGAACAGATCTGAGAAAGTTGCCACTTTTCCTTTATGGATACTGGTACTGGTACTAGCAGAATTCTAATGGTTAAAATCAAATCTTTCCAAAAACTTGAAAATATTTTTTTAGGTTGTATCTGGGTCAATCTATATGTGGCTAGAAGATTTTTTTTGAAGTAACAGAATGATAGATATCATGATACAAAATAAACAATATTAAGTAGGAAGAATGAAAATCTTATTTTCAGGTTATGAAGATACTAAACTAGCTACCTTAAGTTTGTACTACCATGATATATATTTTTCCATTGCATTTGTTACTGTAAATTAACCAGCAGAACTGAGCTCAGAATATTCTGTTATATTTTAAGGAATTAGTCCCTAGAACATGTTTTACAATGATTTCACCATGACAAATATAGGCACGAATACTTCTAAAGTTACCACATCACCAGTATACTTTAGGTTCTGAATCTGCCTAGCACATGACACTTTTTTTTTCTTTTATAACTAGCAAGCAGCATGCTTAACCAAGACCACTGTGCTCTGTAAATTTTTGCTAAATTCTACAGGTCCCCCATAGTAGCAGGTGCAAATCAACCCAAACTTCCAAGGTGCTTTTTGTTCTCAAATAAGCTGGTTGCATGAAAAACTTTCTGGAAGAACTAACTTGAAATTTCAAGCTTAAAAATATCTCTGAGGTCACTTTGATCCAACTCTCCCAAAATACATACCTATTCTTTAATAGGAAGAAAATAGTATTGATGAGTAAAAGTTTTATCCAAAGATTCAACTGAAAAGAGGGTGTTTAGCCCCTAAACTTATATTATCAATTCCATAACTTGGAAAGGAGCGGTCAACTTGGCAAATGCAGTCTGTGAGCTAGTCCATGTGACTTGAAAGCATCACAAAGTCAGTGCATTCTCCAAGCCCAGTGCCTTATCTTAGGCTCCAACTACTATCCAGAGGTACAAGCCTCAAAAATCTGAAAAGAACAAAATATACTTTGAGCCTCTCACAGAGAAAATAGTAGGGTAAGTAAAAAATAAGAGTGGACAAGAGAAAGGATTCCATAATTGCCTAAAAATTTGTTTTTCCTAATTAAACCCTAAATAACCCCTAAAAAGGGGTAATTTTGAAATTGTATCAGTGACTTTAAACTTCAATGGATCTGGGCAGTTATGTAAACAAGCCTAAGTATGTTCCCTTTAAGCCTTAATTTAGGTCATTCTTGGAACATCTATGGTATTTAATAAGTGTTTGAATTGATAGCAATTCATCACCCATCAAACTAATCATCTTCTTCTTTGTTCCCTCTCAAGTATTTTTTCTTCAGGAATTCAGGGCTCTGTTGACCCATGAGAAAACCATGGAGAGAAATAACACAACAGATTCTTGGAAAAGCAACATCTCCAAGCTAAAATAATCTGTTGGAAACCAACCAGATTTGTGAGAAAACTTGAAAACCACTTCTATAAATACGAAGAAAATGATAGGCCATCAATTCAATTTAAAGATCACACATAGGATCAATGAAAAATTTAGAAGATAAGAAGAGAGGCTAAAGGCCTATTTCCAAAATGCATATCTGTTTTCTGGTGCAGATCTAGGAATATATCACAAGTATTTTTAGCCACTTATTAAGAAGCAGTTGGGAGAAAATTGATTATTTTAATAATTTAAGTCCCTGCTTCAGAAAACAACCAAATCAAATGTTCCCACATATGAGATACTAATAAGTATTACAAAGCATGGATGAACAGAAAATGGCTCTCTCCTCAGTCCAAGTGCCAAAGGCACTTTTAAGATCCTTTCTATGCTGAAAATGTATTTATTAATATTTAAGGAAGCTGGTAGGCCTTTTGTCAAATTGTTGAACATGCAGTTTTCTAGTATCATAGGCACTCAGATAAATGCTGTTAAGTTTCTAACTTTCACATAAGACAAAGTAGTTCTGAAGGAAAAAAATTCAGTTTAAGACAATGCAGGGCCAGCTGAAATGCCCTAAACTAGAGGAAGAAAGAAAATCTAATAATTAAAAATTAAACAAAAAGCGCAGCATGAAAGACCCGTTAATGGATTTCTAACCATAGCTTCAATGATAATATCAGGCCCACCTTAAGGTTTTCTGTAGTGTCCAACATATTTATTAAAAATGAAACAGAAAACACCAATGAGTTCTACATATAGTCTATACATGTTAAATCATAATATAAATATGAATGCAATACACACACAATCTAACATTTCAGAGAGTCTGTGGAGAAATGGAACCTCCTTTTTTGTAATCTTCATAATCATTAGGGTTACCAGCTTTTCAAAACTCTAAAGAAAACTGTGGCTATAGAAATTTAGTTTATTACGTTTTTTATCTATCATGGCTGATTTGGGATCTGATGCCCTCAGAACTATGGTAGCAGAACAAACCCTGACAAAACCACACTCTTTGGGGGTTAGTGGGGAGATAAACATAGTCTTTTCCCTTTAAAAATGAACCTTAGGAGTGAGTGTGAGTGTGAATGCATGTGCATGTGTATGGGGGGGGAAGAGAAGGAAGAGGGAAATTTTCAAAAGGGCTGCCAATTGGGTACTTCCAAAACTGAGGACCATGGACAGTATATAGATGAGGAAGGACAAAATACAAAGAAAACACAATCACTGGCTACTGTTATACAAAGGTCAAAGGTCTTGATAACATCTATGAGCAAGTTGGGAGTGAAGGGAGATGAATGATAGAAAAAGTGATATTGTTTTGACACTATATTTGTTATTATTAAACACTACCATATTGTAGGAAATTTGGAAGTCCCTGAAGCCAGTGTCAGTAGTAACCATACTTGAAATTGTGTTCTAATGAGAGCTCAGAGGAAAACAGGGAATGTGACAATCTATAACTAGATCTCATTGCTTTGGAAGCCTTAAAATGTATCCAAAAATAGCAACAAAAAAGTACAGCAGTATTTTAAAACAGAATATTACATGAATAAACATAATACAAATGAATAATATACTTAAGCATAAACCTGATATGCCATGATTTGCATTCTATCTTATGTAAATTTACAACTTTGAAATGCCACTTACAAATCATGTTTGATTTCTTTGGTCTATACCCCATAATATTCCATGAAAGAGCATCTGTTTTTAGTTGTGGTTTTTAAGGGGCACTTTTTCTATTCCAAGAAAAGTAAGCAATACCAGAGCTATTCTCAGCATGTGCACATGTAACTTTTACTACTACAAAGAGGAGCCAATAGTGCATGGACTGAAAAAACAGCCTTAAGTCTTCCTTATAATGCAGCTAGCCAGATAGTCCTTCATCCTTTGCTTTTTTTTTTTCCCCCTCTAGCAAGGCTAGATAAACATGGCATATATTTTGCCACTAATGATCATGCCTTGAGGACTGCATTCTCACAGGTGAGCAGGATTCATACTGCTACAGTCACACAGGGCCACAATTCAACTCCCTTTTATTAGAAGTATAATACTGCACTTTATATCACAAATGTATAAAAATATGGCAAATAGTGTCATAACAATACTTTCTTTAAATGAAGATATTTATAAAACAGACAAGTATTTACCATATATATATTTATATAGAGAATAAAATACTCCTGATGCAATATATAAATGTTACTGTTTAGTTTTTATAGAAACTACTGTAGCTGTTGCACTGCTTCACAATGTTTCAAACAGCTCAAAATAACTTTATATTGTAACATAAAAGGTATGATTATAACAGTACAATATTAGTTAATCATAAATAAATGTTACAAACCTATCAAATATGGAAGTTAAAAAAAAAACCCAAATTTAAGACATACAATTCGATTTCTAATCCTTGAAAAAAAGAGATAGGCTTAGATTACATAAACCCCACATTTCAACTAGGCAGAAAGTATATGGTAAGGACATAGGTTGAGACACTTAATTTTTCCATCCCTTGAAGTGCCAAGGCATGCTTTAGCTTCCCAGTTTCATCAGGGAACTAAAGCTGGAATGTAAGGGAGGGGTGGGGGGGAAGGGGAAGAGAACCAAATAACTTCTTCCTGAACTCTATCACCCAGGGTAACTTCTGGTGATTGGCAATCAATAATTCAGCTTATTGACTATGTGATCCCTGACAACTAATGTGGTGCTTGACAACGCAGCTCCATAAAACACAATATTGCACACCTTCATAAAGCTGAAAATACTGACTTACCATCCCTGGCACAGTCTGCCCCTATCCCTTCCTACCCCACCCCTCTCCCCAGGGAGCTGGCTTTTTCTCCCTTAACCCCTGGAGCATAGTTACAAGGCTGTCTCTTTTAAATCATTCAGATTTGGCATCCGTGATCGATTTGTTCTGTTATACGTGTGCCCATTAGGCCCGCTCTTAGAACCCAGCTGTTCAGTATAGGAAGGCCCCTCAGTGGCGCTCCTGCTCACAGGGGATACATGCCAGCCTGGGTCTATCTGACCCGGCAGCTGAAGGGTTGGCCTGGCCTTTGGCGTGGCCTCGGCCCGGATGTTGCTGCTGCTGCTGTTACTGGAGGCCTGGCTCATGGGATGAATTCGCACTTCCGAAAAGGAGCTTTTGGCTTGCTGACTTGGTACCTGGAAGCGGGGGTCTGAGGAAGTGGGATGGTTTGAGGCAGAAGAGAGATGTAACAGCTTACGGAGTGATTTTAATGGCTGACTCTGAAAGAAAGAGAACTGGGTATAGGATGGGCTGGACATTCTAAAGCTGGGAGGCAACTCAGTTGCACATCCCCCCCAACATAAAAAAAATTATGAAAGATATTGTTCTTCTTTAGAGAGCCATCATAAGGATACACCTGCAACAAAAGGCCAAAGATCCAAGAGCTTATTTTTCTTCAACAATTTCATAAAAATTCTACTAAAAAAAAAAACAAACAAAAACCCAAAAAGGAATCTGTATGCTAGTCTTTAACAACAGCTTGAACCTTTATTCTACAAAATCTGACAATGGCCTTTTTGTACACAGTTTGATTTCTGGATATATCCTCAGCATCTATGAGAGTGCCTGAGGCAGAGTAGACACTCTGTTAAACAGAGCTAGCCATATTCATTGACCAATTCATGGAGTTTGTCAAGAACTCTAGTATTTCATTCATTCTATATTTTTATTCTGAGCTTAACAAACATCAAGCAAGATTGAAAAAGAGGGTTGTACATAAAATTGCAAATTTCTATCAGGTACAGCTTGCTTTTCTTTTAAAATATGTAATAAATTTAATAAGTAAATTTCAGAGCTGTCCTGCTTAGTCATGATTCTTGATGGCCTTCCTACTGATCTCTTCTATGTATTTTTAAAGAAAAAGTTTCATGATCCTCTTTTCTTTAGGTTTCTTCTCTTTTTTGGGGGATGGGTGGGAGTAGGCGGGTAGAGTAGGGCTATTTTATCCCCAAGCATTCTCTTTCTACAAGCACTTCCCTCTCCAATGGAAAACAAAACAAATTCCTTGAAATATATCTGAACAGTCAAAATAAGTTTCACATTGACCATGTCAAAAAACGTATGTCTTATTCTGCATCTTGACTCTATCTTCTCTCTGTGGGAAGGTAGATAGTAGCCTTCATCAAGTCCTAAGGAATGATGATAGATCATTTGCATTGCCTTGAATTCTTAAATCTTTCAAAGGTGTCTTTAAAAAAAGATATTGTTATCGAATAAATTGCTCTGGTTCTGCTCATTTCACCACAGCAGTTGACACTAGTCTTCCCAAGTGTCTCTGAAACAGTCTCTTTTATCATTCCTTATAATGCATTAATATTCAATTACATTCATTTATCATAATTTGCTCAGTCATTGCAGCATCTTTGGTATATCAAAAACTGTGATAAATATTTTAGTCTTTCTTTGATCTCTTTGGAGATAAAAGTCTAGTGGTGGTATAACTAGGCCAAAGAATATGCAGAATTTAGGTGACTTTTTGGGCATGAAAACAAAATTGCTTTTCAAAATGGCTGGACCAATTTACAGATCCACTAACAGTATATTAGTTTGACTGTTTCCCAACAGATCCTTCTACAAATATCATTTTTCCATTTTCTTTTCTTGCCAATATAATGGATATGAGGTAGAGTCTCAATAGTTGCTTTAATTTGTATTACTTTGATGATTAATAATTTGGAGTAATTTTTCCTACAGTTGTAGATAACTTAGATTTGATTCACTTGAAAACTGCCTGTTAATTCAGATTCTTTGTCAAAAGGTGATTTTGCTGCTCCTCTATTGGGGTATCCTTGTCCAACTCTGGCATCTTAACACACACAGAGATATTTTTAGCCATTCTCAAATGTAAGACTGCAAAATATTCCTAGTTGCAGCACATCAAAAAATGTGGGCATCATTCACTTACATGAACTTGAAGATCTGAGATCTTCTCAGGACGCCACTCCTTTGGCCGGCTGCTTTGGTGATTAGTCGAATGAATGGCTTTCTGTAATGCCAGAAGATCCTGACCATCTGTATTGGGCACCTATGGAGGAATATAAGAGGAGAATTAATTCATTCTAATATATGTAGTTATGTGATTGATCATTCCTAAGGCGCTCCCTCCCCCTAAAAAAACTAAGCCTCAACAATCCAAACCTAACACCCCAAATATTACTGCAATATGTGTATTTGTGTGTGTATGTGTGTGTATGTATATATGAATATATATGAACATATATATATGAACATATATATATATGTATGTATATATTTTTTATAAGTATGCTCACTGATTAAATGGAACTGCCCTCTTAGTATAGTTACCCCTCATAAGGAAAAATTAGCACATATCATGCAGGGTTTGTTAAAACTTCTCCCTTTAAAGCATTCCCATGCTGTTAGTTTAGTCGCTGTAAGAGAGAGCAGTTAAATCGATCTACACAAAAAATTACAATGTCTTATCCTCATTCAATAGCATTCCATATTGTAGTTAGGTTATGAACCAGTTCAATAAAACCAAAATGTTGGCCTGGTAGGAAATAAAGCAAAACACTGAATTTAAGGAAGGCAAATGAGGCTAATTTCAGCTATTAATGCTGCCAAAATGGGAGAGAACAATACCCCAGTAAATACCGGTCAAAGTATCTCTCCATGGAGTCCTGTGAGGACAGTTGCAGAAATTTGTTTCACTAATTCCAAAAAACTAAGATTTGCTTTTCTCAACAATTCAACTGATGGAGAATGATTAATGTCAAATTCGGAGTAAATACCCTGGCACTAAAGTAAGCCACTACCAAAAATTAGAGCAAGCCAGGAAAAGAGAATAGAATTACCAGAAGCTTGTTTTTTCATGAGGCCTGCAATTCTATTTCATTCTATCCATTAAACTTTATTTCAGGGCAATAAGTTGCAAATCAAGTATTAACAGACCATGTCCAGGAGGCTCCAAAATAGTTATTGATTAGGAGTATTAATCTAACTTTTAGTAGGAGATCTTGTGCAGTATTATCTATCAACTTGTTTTCACATGACTTTTTGGTAATCTTTAGATTTTAGTTTCATTTTCCTTATAATACTTATTCAAACATGCCAGAGTCATCAATAATTTGGATCCAGAGTATTTATGGAACTGGCTCAAAATACTTAACTAGCACAAAGAGAATATGATTCCATGAAAATAAAAGACATGCTGTTGTCATCAGTAAAACAAGTTTACTGGAGCAGGTTTCAGTGCTTTTTTTACTTTAAAATGGATACCATAGGTAGAGTGACTACAGGAAGCTTTTTCAAAGAAGAACTATGCTTTAAAGGATTCTTTGAATTAAAAAGAGGAAAGAGGGATTTCTTGATGCTTGGATTCTCTCCGTTGGTGGAGTTTGTCTGCAACATAAGATACAAATAAACTAATTGCAAAAATAGTGCTTTATGAAAAATGACCTGTCTTTGAAAGCGTTTGTGCAAATATGTACTTTAACATTAACAGCAAATGTTATAATTCTCACATCCTGCTTTCAAGACATGATCAATTTAATTTTTGTTGTGAACAAAGAGGTCTATAAGGGAAATTTAGGGTATCAAAGGACCTTTTCTAATTATGTGAAGAAGATATAGCAACATAAAATTTCAACAGGAGCATACAGATTAGATGTCCATCCAATAGTAAAAAAAAAAAAAGATTATTATAAAAGAATTAATTATATATAATTATCATCAAATTTGACTCTTTTCTGGTCTTCCTTAAAAGATAAGATATTTAGAAAGATAAAAAAAGATAAGATATTTAGAAAGAATCTATCATTGGCAAAACTGGCAAAAATGTATATATTATTATAGCAGTTTTATATGGAAAAAAAACACTTAAATAAAAAAATACCATCTAGAAAATACAAACCATCATCATGTAAGTCATTTCCTTTGTATGTCTATAAGAAAAAACTGCATTTCCCCTAATCCTTTAGTTTTAAAACCAATATTTAAAACCAAATATTCTAACTAGTCAAAATAAATCACTGGTACATAATGACAAAGCTAATCAAATCAACATGTTGGGGAGGTAGGGCTTGGTGAATATTGTCTTTCAATACAACTGAAGCCATTCATCTAAGAGTAGTTTCCAGATTATTTCATTTTTGAGTCATACAAGATTGTCTTTTCTTTGGAATATCAATCATTACACTTAGAAAAATGTGTGAAAGAGCATCTTTTGGGCTTGCAAATGAAGTTAAGACTATCACAGAGATTTTCACATTTAAACTATAGATGGTATATTGATCTGAGTAGTGTAACACACACACCCACACAGACACACACACCCCTTGGCCCTTGTATCTTTGAATAAGCAAAAACAGTATACCAAAAATATGTCCCGGTCCAGCAGGACTCAGTTATTCAGGGAGTCGAAGGGGACCCAGCCTGAAAGAGAAACGGGCGAGAAAGAAGAGCGAGACCAAGCAGATTCTTGTCAAGGTCTCAGTTTATTGCTCTTGGGGTACAGCTAATATAGCAAAAAGCATGAGAAAGAGAAATAGGATTGGGCCTGGAAAAGGAGCAGGAGTGATGGAGAAGTAGGGTTGGGCCTGGGAAAGGAACATAGGGATGGCTGGTTCAATGAACAGGAACAGTTTGCGGTTAGGATACAATGTTGGAATATTCCATGGTCGGCTGATTCTCAGAACAATTTGTCTGAGGGTAAGGCCCACTTAGGGGGGAGAAACACCTGGGCAGGCCCACTTAGGGGGGAGAGACACCTGGGCCGAAGCTCTTGGTTCCCAACAAAAACACAAGTAGTCTAAAGTATTTTATAACCAGTTTATGTTGTGCATCGATATCTTCATTTGCTTGAATTTTGTACACTATCCCTAGTGTGGAAAATGTATGTTATCCTGGATTCTGGCAGTTTATACTTCCAGGTACAAAGTCCTGGTACAAAGGCCTAATGATGCCCATTTGACTATTCTTGACGGTTGTTGTTTGTTTTTAGTTCTCTAAGAACATCAAGACATCAGGGTCAGATGAGATCTGTAGATGGATGGCCTGAGATGCATAGGGAGACCTTGGCTTTTTAAAGGTCTTTAAACAGGTCTCAGTTTGACTGAGGCAACCTCCCATTCAATGATTCATTAAGAAAAAAGGGAGGAAAAGAGAGAGAGTGGGAGGGAGGGAGGGAGGAAAAAAGGGAAGAATCAATCAATCAGGATGGGGAAGTCCCTTAAGGTTTTTTGGCCAAAACAACAATAATGGCTATTTACATTCACTTGGAGGTAATCTGGACAAAAACAAAACCTAAGTGGAACCTTTTCTAGGCTAATTAATGATCTCTATCTAGCCACTAGTTCCAGAGTTTCAGAGGAGAAAGTAACGCTGGCAACTTTGCACAGTCCTCTTTCATTCAAATTCAACTTATTTGCACATCATGGCATTACCTCCCAGAAGTTAAGGCTGTTTTCAAGAATAAAGGGCAAACAATTAACTCTGTAAGTAGGAGATGTCCCACAAGGACTGAACAACTTCCTTCTTTCCTTCCTCTATATCTTGGGTGTTCTTGAGCTACATTTCTTTCTTAAGGACCATGTCTTATTTTTGGTAGAGTCAGTATAAAAACCTGACTTATGATCCCGTTAGCTTGTGAGCTCCTTGGGAACAGAACTGTCTTTTACCTTTTTTTATAACCTCAGCACTTTATATATATATATATATATATATATAATATATAATTTAGCAGATTAAAGTAGCCTACAAAAAATTTTGCTTCAAGATTAATATAATTTTTAATTTGATCAGAATGGTAATTATTTTTAAAAATAAATTTGGGAAAGAGAAGCAGGATGATGTAGTAGAGAACTAGAAATAAATGGTTTCAAGTCTTGACTCTAAAACATCAATATGTTTTATATATGTGACCATAGGCAAAAATCGCTTATGCTTTCAGTTCAAGAAGAAAATTAAAAAATTCTAGGTTGATGCTGCTTTTAATTGATGGAAAGAGGTTCAAAATATGTAGTTTCCTATTCAATGAAATGACAGATCCAGGTCAAATAAAAATTTAAAACACAAAATCTCAAATGGAAGATTATCATGACAATAATAATAGTAATACTTCACATGTATGTAACATTTATAAGACCTACTGAGTATCTTTCAACAATCTTATGAAGAAGTTAGTGTATTATTAATCCCCATTTTATATAGGAGGAAGTTAAATGACTTTCCCATCATGAGGCATCTAGATAGTATTTTATGTGAATCCAAACCAGGATTTTCTGATTCTAAGTACATTGTTTAGTTTCCTAAATCTCCTAGGACATTGCATTTCTTTCTTTCTTTCTTTTTTTAGGCAATTGGGTTAAGTGCCCAGGGTCACACAGCTAGGAAATGTTAGGAATGTGAGGCCAGATTTGACCACAGGTCTTCCTGACTTCAGGACTGGTGCTCTATTCATGTGGCACCTAACTGTTCCTGGATAGACCATTTCTTAAGGAGCTACGCTTTTTACATGTTTTACAGTTAAATTTTTAAAATTCAAATGGAATCAATAAAAATAAATTAATTGGTATTATAAAACTTGCAGAAAATGCCAAATTACTTGTGGAAAACTTTCTACTAGATCATTTTCCCAGCAAGGAAGATTAGCAATCTCTTCAATATAATGTTATTCAGAAAGTTGCTTCTTGAGCCAGATTCTGAATATTAAAATGACCTGTTTTACTTTATATTGCATATATCATTTCTTAAACTAAATGACAATATCTTTGAGGAAAGGCCTACGTATATATTTCAGTGAAAACAAGTATTGATTTTGATGTTACAGTACCTATTCTTTATTACCTGAACAACTCTGGGAGAGTCACTATGAAATGAAGGGACTAGGACAAATGACATCTAAGGTGCTAAAGCAAAGATATTAAATATTTTCATATTTAATGTTTCTAGTCACTTGAAATTTATTATTTTTGTGGAAATTAAATGAATTACTATAGGCTTCTACTATGTGGCCATCACTGTGCTGGGTGCCTTAAGTTTAATGTTTATTAAAGTGAGATATGGCAAACTATATATTTTTAATTCTTTGATACATAGCATTTTCTATCTTTTGATTGCCTCCCTGCATGCTCCCAATCTCTCGCTAATACCAAATTTGAAATAAGAATTACTATGATGAATAGGAGGAGCTAGTAATAATTTTCTTTCTTTCATTCTTTGTTTCTTTCATACTTTGTTCCCTTTGTTTCTTCTTCCCTTCCTTCTTTTCTTCTTTCTTTTCTTCCTTTCTCCTTCCCCCTCCCTTCTGGAATTTTAACTTTTTAAGTTCATTTGAATTATACCTAACTTTGGGCTTTTCTTGTTTAAATGAAATTCTTCTAAGCTCATAGAGCCCATATTTGTGAAATACTGAACTGATTAATATTTGAACATTTGAATATATATGTATGTGTGTGTATATATGTATATGTGTATACATATATACACACACATACAATACATATATCCATGTACACACATATATATATTGTTGCATTATATGTGCTATGAATATATTTTAAATTATTTCATTAATTTGTATATTGTGCATATAGGAGATACATGAATAAATCAATTCTTTCTGTAATATCTGTGATGAGAACATAACATTATATCCCAAATTATGACTGATAAACTAATATGAGTGCTTTAGATATGAAATATTTTAGAGTAACACTTTCAGAAAACAAAGTTTAACATAGGTAATATACAAAGCAACTTAACAGATTTCATCTTCTAAAAAAATTATTACATAATGAGGCACTCCTATTTTGATACTTTGGATAAAAAGCTATGATTTCATTAGCAAGGATACTCTTTTCATTAATGACAATGGCAAAGTTTTTGTGTGCAATTATAAATTTCCTCAACTCATCCTTTCAGTAAGCAAGCCCCTAAAACTTCTGCATTTAACTGGGCTGGTCTTTGTAATAGATAATATAGTTCACTGCTGAGCCTATTCTTCAAGTAGAACTTTCTAGAACTGGTGTTCCCCTAGGTACAATCTTCAAAAGCCCAGTTATTTTCACATCATGATGAGAAATTGAAGTAGGACTTCAGGAGAAGACATACTTTAACTCATTAATATTGAGAATATGTAAGGTAGCACTCTGATACTCTTTGGAGAGGTAAAGGCAGAAGTTGATTTGCAACTAGAAAATTGGTTTCATGGGAAAATCATCTTCTACTAAGAAGAATTCTTGACGAGTATTTTCAAGAAGGCTACCAAAGAAATAACCGCAATTTGTTGCAAAGCACTAAGAATAGAAAATTCTTTGAAAAAATCAAAAGATCCCCAGATTAATTCAACATACATTTTAATACTTCATGATTTTAATACTAAGTTGGTAATAACTAAAGATGTTAAGAGAGACGTTGGTCAGGAGAAATAGGAAGTAAGAGATACATACATATAAACATAAAATAAAGATCAGGAGTAGAAAAAGCAGGGGTAGTAACAACAATCACAAAGTTAAAGCTAAAATAGATTTAATCAAAGGAGAAAAATAAGGAAACTACATGATATGTCAGTCAAGTTAATATTATTTTAGACTATTAAAAATAACTAAAAAGTATAAGACTGCATGAAAACTTGCTGTGCTGTAAGAAATGATGACTTGGAGTAAGAAAAATATGGACAAGCTTGGACTTGTGAAGGAAGATGTTATTTACCTTTAAAGAAAGAGAGGGCATACAAACATAGATATGAAGGCATTTGTGTGTATATGTTTGTGTATGTATATATACAAGTATGCAAATGCATGTACATATATGTATACATATAATATATAAGAGAAAACAAGAAAAAGCAACAACTTAAGAACTATACAAGCACTTCATGCTTTTATAAACATTTTATATATACTTTCTTTAAAGAAAGAATAAGAAAGAGATACACACAGCAAACATATAATTCCAAAAATATGTATACTTTGACAGGAAAAAATTCATTATTGAAGTGGAAATCATCCTTGAATGTACACACCATTGACTTATCAGAACAAATATCCAAATTAGTAAACAACTATTAAAAGATAATGAGAAAAATATTTGAAATACAACTCAATTCAATCCTTAAACAAATAATGAAAAATGGGAAATCAATTAGTGAATTTATATTGATATTGACTATAATCATTTGATACAGAAATTTAATATAAATCGTCAAAAGAAAACCAAAATAGCTTAGAGAGCCCCTTAGTCAGCAAACTCTTGATTGATCAAAAAGATGCCTTCTGCCACTTCCTCCTCCTTCACGAGATGAAATAGCCATACTTCTTAACAAGACTAACCCCCTCTACCTATTTAAGCAACCCCATTCCATCGTATATCCTTCAAAAGAATCTTTGTTATTTCTCTACTGCCTACAAACATTCCCCTATCTCCTCCATCCCCACTACTGTCTTCTATCTCTTCTGCCCTTCGTAACTAAACTCCTTAAAAAAGGCCATCTACAACAGATATCTCTACTTTTTTTTTTCTCTCACTTTTCTTAACCCTTTACAATGTGGTTTCCAACTTTATCATTCCTCTAAATTCTTCTTTCTCATAATGTAGTAACAGTATGTAACAATCTCTTAGTTGCCAAATCTAATGGCCTTTTCTTAATTCTCATTTTTTTTTCCTTTCTCAATAGTAATTTTCCCAATTACATGGAAAGATAGTTTTCCACATTTAAGATTTTAATTCTCCTTTTGACACTGATGGTCACTCTCTTCTATATTCATATTCTTTCTCTCTTTCTGTCTCTATCTCTCTCTCTGTAGGAGTCTCAATCTCTGTGTCTCTGTTTTGGGGACACTATTCTCTGATTACCTAACTGACCACTCTTCAGTTTCCTTCACTGGATCCTCTTTTACATCATATCCTTAATAACAGGTATCGCTCAAGTCTCTGTCCTGAGCCCTCTTGTCTTCTCCCTCCTTTAGTTGGTGATCTCATCAGTTCCCAAGAATCTAATTATCATCTCAAATTGGATATCTGGGAAACGATCTAAATTCATTATGTCTAAAACAGAACTCATTTATCTTTTCCCCTAAGCCCTTCCTCATTTCCCTACAGAGCAACAGCACCCTCCCACTCCTTCAGACTCACTTTCTAGAAGGCATCTTGGATTCCTCACTATCTTTCATTCTCCATACTCTAGCTATCCCAAGGTTTGTAGATTTCACTTTTGCATCCTCTCTCAAATACACCCTGCTTTTCACCTCTGACACGACCATTACTGTGGTACAGATTCTCATCACCTCAACTCCTGAACTATTACCATAGCTTTTGAGCTTTTGGTGGGTCTGAAGTCTCTCCCCACTCCAATCCACCCTCCAGTCGGACACCAGTGATTTTCTTGAAGCACAGGTCCAAACATGTTATACACATGTACCCTTCCTCTAACTCAATAAACTCCAGGGACATTCAGTCACTTCTAGGAACAAATAGAAAATGCTCAAATTGGCATTTCAGCCCATCATAACCCAGCCTTTCCTACTTTGCATCACTCCTTAACAGGTATTCTTTGATCTGGTGACAATGGTCTTCTGTCTGATCCATGAACAAGGCATTTCATCTCGTGGCTCAAATAATTTTTTTTCTTTTTTGAAAAAATTTTAAAGTTTATTATTTTTTAAAATAACATTATCCAAACATGCTAATAGAGTTATTGTCTAATAGGTAATTAGCCTTAAGTGCTTGGTTGTCTAATTCAAGTGCACCTATTCAGAGTTTCAGCCCTTTACATTTTTGTATGCCCACAACAGAAATAGAGTTCTCAAAGAGTTCTTTTTAGCTTTTTATGCTTCTCTTGAGTCCTATATTTGGAGGTCATATTTTTTGTTTAGCTCTGTTTTTTTCATTAGGAATAAATGGAATTCACTTGTTTCATTGAATGTCCACCTTTTTCCCTGGAAGAAAACGCTTAGCTTAAGTGGGTAGTATATTCTTGGCTGCATTCCAAGTTCTTTTGCAATTTCATAGTATCAGATTCCAGGCCCTTAGGTCCTTTAATGTGGAAGCTGCTAGATCCTAAGTGATCCTTATTGTGGCTCCTTGGTATTTGAATTGTTTTTTTCCTAGCTGCTTGTAATATTTTTTCTTTAGTCTGATAGTTCTGAAATTATACCACAATGTTCCTTGAAGTTTTTATTTTGGAGTCTCTTTCAGAAGATGTTCAAGGAATTCTTTCAATGACTATATTACGTTCTGATTCTATTACATCTGGGCAGCTCTCTTTGATGATTTCCTGAAAAATAGTGTCTAGGTTCTTTTTTTCATCATGGTTTTCAGGGAGCCCAATAATCCTTAGATGATCTTTCCTAGATCTATTTTCCAGGTCTGATGTTTTTCCAAGTAGATATTCAACAGTTGTTTTTTTTTTTTTCTATTTTTGTCTTTTTTTTTTTTTTTTTTTTTTTGGTTTTGCTTGACTGATTCTTGATGTCTCAAGGAATCATTCCTTTCCATTTGATCAGTTCTGATTTTTAATGAGTTATTTTCCTCATTTACTTTTTTTAACTTCTTTTTATATATATCCAATTGAGTTTTTTAATGAGTTGTTTTGCTGTATGGAATTTTTTTCCATTTCATTTTTTTTTTAATGGTTATTTTCTTTTTCCAATTCACAAATCCTACTTTCCTGGGGAGTTCTTTACCTTTTCCATTTCACATTTCAGGGAGTTGTTTTCCTTTTCAAATCTTTCTTTTAATGAGTTATATGCTTTTTCCATAATCTCTTGCAGAGCTTCTCTTTCCTTTGCCACTTTTCTTCTAGCTCTCTTTTAAGATCTTTTAAAATTTCTTTTAGGAGAGTCTTGTGTGGTGGGGATCAGGTTATAACCCCTTTGGGGGTTTTGCTTGGAGACTGTCTGCTATAAGTCTCCTCAGGGTTGGAAATCTGTCCTCTTTCAGTATAGAAGCTATCTATAGTTAAAGCTCGCTTTCCTTTTTTACTCATTTAAAAAAAAAAAAATAAGCCCTTGAGGTCTGCCTTTAGGGCAAGGAGTTTCCCAGCTTTCTCTACAGAACAGGGACAGATAGGGACAGTGGCTTTCCTGCAAACAGGCTGTGAAGAGCAGCCGGTCTTTGGAAGTGCCACTGCCCTGGGAAGAGTGGCCACACTGCAGAAGTGTGACTGCCCTGGAAAGAGCAATCACATCATGGAGTGTAGCTGCTCTTGTGGTCCTGCTGAATGAATCACTCCCAGTGCTGGATGGGTATGGCCAAGTCCTATGAAACTCTGACTTTTTGAGGGTACACTGTACCTTTTGCATTTGTGTAACTTCTCTGCTGATCTACTGCTTTGCAACCAAAGCAGAACAGCCAACCTGTGATAGAGTCCTCCCTGCAAATTCTCCACCAGTGGAGACTGCATCCCCTCCCCCAGTTTGTTCAGCTTATGCTGGCTTCCATGTTCTGCCTCCCTGCCTGTGCTGGCCTCCTCCCCCCAGATCAAGACAGACTTTTTCTGGTGATCTTCCATATTATCTTCTGCTGGTAATTGTTGTACTCCCAATATTCGTGGATTCTATCAGTCAAGCACTATTTCAGAGGCTGAATTTTGTAATCAGTAGTAAGGGTAGAAGGGAGCTCAGAATGAAGTGTGTCCTCTCCTCTATCTTGGGTCCACCCCGGAAAAAGTTTAATAAAGCTTGACTTACAGCATTTAGTTTCTATGATTATAGGCAGCTTTGATTTCTTCTTCTAAAAACTGCCTATTCATTTTAAAAATTAATTTTATAATTATAATTTTTTTGACAGTATATATGCATGAGTAATTTTTTTATAACATTATCCCTTGTATTCATTTTTCCAAATTTTCCCCTCCCTTCCTCTACTCCCTCCCCTAGATGACAGGCAATCCCATACATTTTATATGTGTTACAGTATAACCTAGATACAATATATGTGTGTAAATCCAATTTTCTTGTTGCACATTAAGTATTGGATTCCGAAGGTATAAGTAACCTGGGTAGATAGACAGTAGTGCTAATATTTTACATTCAATTCCCAGTGTTCCTTCTCTGGGTGTAGTTATTTCTGTCCATCATTGATCAACTGGAAGTGAGTTGGACCTTCTTTATGTTGAAGATATCCACTTCCATTAGAATACATCTTCATACAGTATTGTTTGTTGAAGTGTATAGTGATCTTCTGGCTCTGCTCATTTTACTCAGCATCAGTTCATGCAAGTCTTTCCAAGCCTTTCTGAATTCATCCTGCTGGTCATTTCTTACAGAGCAATAATATTCCATAACCTTCATATACCATAATTTACCCAACCATTCTCCAATTGATGGACATCCATTCATCTTCTAGTTTCTAGCCACTACGACAAGAGCTGCTACAAACATTTTGGCACACACAGGTCCCTTTCCCCTCTTCAGTATTTCTTTGGGATATAAGCCCAGTAGTAGCACTGCTGGATCAAAGGGTATGCACAGTTTGATAACTTTTTAGGTATAATTCCAAATTGTTCTCCAGAATGGCCAGATTCTTTCACAACTCCACCAACAATGTATTAGTGTCCCAAAAACTGCCTATTCATATCCTTTGATTACTTACCAACTGGGGAATGATTCTTATTTTTATAAATCTGACTAAATTCTATACTGTGAATTTGAAAAATTAAGTCTCTATCAGAGAAACTAGTAAAAGAATTTTGACAATACCTTTCAACAAAATGTAGTTCCCCTGATTATCCCTTTTAATTACATATATTTTTGCTTTGGCTTTTGCTGAGATCATGATTGCTACCCCTGCCTTTTTTACTTCATCTGAAGTATATTAAAATTTGCTCCAGCACTTTAACTCCATGTACTTCTGTTACAAGTGTGTCTTTTGTAAAAACCATCTATTGTTGGATTCAGGTATCTAATTCATTCTGCAAATCTACTTCTGTTTCATGGATGAGTTCATCCCATTCATATTCAGTTATGATTGCTGTGTATTTCCCTCCATCCCATTATCATCTTTTCCTTCCTCAAATGTTTATTTTGCTTCTAATCACTACTTCCTTTAATCTGTGCTCCCTTTTGCCATTCCCCAGCCCACTTTCTCTTGCTCCATCTTCTTCTATTTTTATGTATAACTTCCTTCTTTGAACCAATTCCAATGAGATTGAAGTTTAAGCAGCCTGCCATTCTATAATATTTTCCCTTCCATTATAAAAACTCCTCCTTGGTTTCCTCATTACCTACTCTAATTCCTTTAATCTCTTTCTCAACTCTTACTGCCAAAGCTAGCATTTCTAATACAATATTGAATAATAATGGTGATAATGGGCAACCTTGTTTCACTCCTGATTTTATTGGGAAAGGTTCCAGTTTGTCCCCATTACATATGATGCTGATGGTTTTAAATAAAAGCTACTGATCATTTTAAGGAAATTTCCTATGCATTTTCACTGGCTGTTTCTAATATTTGAAATTCTTCCTCTGTACTTCCTGACTTCCTTTAAGTCTCAGGCAAAATCTCACTTTCTGAAAGAAATTTTTCTCAATAATAGTAGCTACCCTCTGAGAGTTCCTCCAATTTATTGGATTATAAGCTCCTTGAAGACAAGGATTCTTTTTGTATTTCTTTGTAATTCTAACAATGTTAGATTCTCAGTAAGTTCTTACTCTAAAGAGGAAATGGGGGGAAAAAAGGATTGACTACCAGAGATGAGGAATGGCCTGTGTAAATGCAGAGAGTTTGGAGATGGAGTGCCATATGTGAGGGACAACAAGAAGGTCAATTTGGTTGAACTATAGAGTGTAGTAAAAAGATTATGTATAATAAGGCTAGAAAGGTTGTCAATAAGGTTGTCAAGAACTTTATAAATTAAACAAAGGAATATACATTTTATCATAGTGGCAATGACAAACCAACCAATGGAGTTTACTGAATAAGCAAGTAACATGATCAGATCTGCACTTAAGAAAAATCATTTTGGCAACTGAATGGAGAATAAAGTGTGGAAAAACTTGAGCTAGGGAGAATAACGTGGAGGTTGCTACAGTAGCTTGGGCAAGAGGTAATATGTACCTGAATTATGGTAGTGGGGTTGTGTAAACATCGTGAAAGGATGAAAAATGATACAGAGATGAAAAAGGCAAGCCTTGACAATTGCCTGGTTATATAGAATAAGGCAGAGTGAGGAATCTAGAATAATGACAAGGTAATGGACCTGGGAGACAGAAAAAATAGTATTTACCTGCAAGTAGAATCTATGAATTTAAATGAGTTTATTTCTCAAATGAACTATAGAGAGATAAAAAAGCTTGGAAATGAATTTCAATTAAAGTTTATTGTGTCTTTTCTCTCCTTATAGATTTTGCAGATGAATCTGTGATACTTAAGTAGAGGTTACATATGTCCATTAGAAAAGGAACAAGAATTTCTGGCATGACAAAACAAAAATATTTCTGTACAGAATTTTAAATGAGAAAAAAAAATTAATCTGATGCTGATTGTAATGAAGTCCAAGGAAAAATTTAAGATAAGACTGCAGCTGGATAAGATATACAATATAGCCAACTTGGATCATTTGTAATACTAACCATAAAATATCTCTAAACTCACAGCACAGTGTAAAAAAGTTAATGGTTTGCTTACTGTTTGAGATTTCTTCTTTTTCTTTTTCATGGATCTAAAAAAGCTTTGCTTCTCCTTCTCCTTGAGTTGTTCAGCATGACTAATATTTTCTGGACTTTTCCTAAATGAGAAAACATTTAAATTATGTTAATGAACCTTTATTCATTTTTCATATGACAAAGAAAAATATTATTATTGCATGAATTTAGGCTTAAAAAGAGATATATAAAGAACTAAGAGAAAAAATGCAAAAGTATTCTTATGTAAATCAAACACAGTAAGATTGCAGGTAAAAATAATTCCAGTTTGGTAGAGGAATGATACCACCTTGATTAGAACTCTTAGCATTCAAGATTCTGAGTAACATGTGACTTAAAAAACTAATCATTTACAAAGTAGAATGTGCAGCTATTTTAATCCATTTCCCCCTAATCCCACAACTGGGTCAACCACTTTGCTATTAGCAAAGTAACTAAACATAAAAAACAGTATTTCTATTAAGTCACTGTTATATTAAAAAAAAAAAAAGTCAAAGATTTAAAAGCTAGGCTTCCTTTAAAACCCAATTATGAAAATTAGTAGAAGCAGCTAGGTGGCATAGTGGATAGAGCACCAGGCCTGAAGTCAGGAGAACCTAAGTTCAAATCTGTCCTTAGACACTTAACACTTCTTAGCTGTATGACCTTGGGCAAGTCACTTAACCCAACTGCCTCAGAAAAAAAAAAAAAAAAAAAAAAAAAGCTTAATGGGGGAGGGGAGAGAGGGAAAGGAGGAACTAAATACGTTTCATTCTTAAATAATATTAAGAAGGGAAAAAATGATTTTTTGAGTTGAACTACTAATATAAGCTTACCTCAAATATTACCTTACAAATATTTTAATGAAAAATGAATAAAAAGTCAGATAATAGATAATATTAACAATAATGCAACTATCTAAATGCTAAAAAGTATCACTTATTTTAATTATTTTTATAAGGTTATAGTGAAGATCAAATGAGATAAAATAGGTAAAAGCAGATGAACAAATACCTAATATAAATGTAAACTGTCATTTTTTAAACAGTTGAACTATAATTATTCTAGAGGTAAAAATCTTGTATTATTTTAAATCTGAAAAATCTGTTTTTACAAAATTGAAAAATTATAACTGCAAATAATATAAAAATTATTTTTCCCATGAAAACATTTTATTCTTTTATACATAATATCTAAAGTAGAACAGGGGCAGAAATTTTTTAAAAAAATCTTTCACTCAATGAGATAAAAGAATTACAATTAATCCCAATATATGTCTTTAAGAACATATAATAGTGATTTATGGATTAAAAGAAATAAGGACACATCCACAACATAGATACCTTTTACCTAAATTTGGTCAAATTATATCACAAGTAGAAAGAACAATGAAAAAGATCATAATAACTTTAACATATTTAACATGTATTTAGGTCAACCTGCCCTATGGGGGAAGGGGTGGGGGGAAGGAGGGGAAAAGTTGGAACAAAAGGTTTTGCAATTGTCAATGCTGAAAAATTACCTATGCATATATCTTGTAAATAAAAAGCTATAATTAAAAAAGAAAAAGATCATAATAATATCAATTTATAAAAGTAGAATACCAAAATCAAGGGTGGGAAGGCAGATGAAGAGAAATGAGAATGTTAGAGGGATCAAACTGACTGATATAAAAGAACAATGCTTTGGACATAGAATTTCATGACACTAGAGTATTAAGTATTACAATTGTCTTAATACTAGGAGAAACTGAAAAGAATATTCTAAGGAAGTAAAATTCCCTTTAAGAAAAATTTCCAAATATTATTAAAAAGATAACATTATTTATTATTAAAAAGATAATATTTTTTAGTCTTTCTCCCCACAAACACATAATTTCAATATAATATGAAGTGTAAAATAACATTCTATTTCTTGAAGTAAATGTTTTTAAGCAAAAAGAAAAAAAAACACAAAATTTTTGGTAGTCAATTCATATTGACTACCTTAACATCCTTCAAAATTTTCAAACATGAGGGAATAGAGTACTGAAAATTCTCCAATGATATCAACGACAAGAAGTGATTGTCTAAATGATTTTTTGAGATGTTACTAAGGAGAAAGCTCCCTTAAATACAATGAGCAAATCATTAAATTACTGAAATTTCAGTTGTCCTAATAAGCAAAAGCTCCTAATGACAAGACTTTTGTGGAATACCAATAATGAAATCTTCCTTTGAAAGGTATCTAAAGCATGGAAATATAAGATAATAGAAATTATAGAGAGACTCCAGAACAGAAACAACAGAAACAGAAGCCCTTCATATTGTCATTTTTCTTTTATGTGTAGATATGAATATCAATCTTCCTAACATCTTGATAATGTTAAATAAACAAAATAAGCATTGTCACATACACCTCAGGATCACAGAAGAATTCTTAAGATTCCACCACTGATATAACATTCTAATCAAATTTTAAAGTTTTAGCTTGTGCTTATGACCAAAAAAACTTTCCCTAAGTTTTTTCAAAGAGAAAGAACCTAAGATGATCTGAAAAGAAACATGAAGAGTAGGGGCAATTAATAAACAAGATAAAAAAGCTGGAGGAAACCTAGGACATACCAGAAATATGAGCATAATGTTATGTCTTTAAAGTAGAAGAAAAGTTGAAATAGTTTTACAAGCAAGAAATCATCAAGGGACAGCCATTAAACTGATGTTCAGGTTATTACATAAAGAATTTTTAATGTGAAGCTAGAGAGATAAGAGTTCAGACTAGGCTAGTAAAGGTCACTTGTTATTATGTTTTAAAACCCCACAAAATATCCCAACCTTCCCCTCACTCTCCTTCAAAATATAGTTTAGTTTTGCAAATAAAGTCAGAAAATAAGGCCTATGACCCTAAAAAGTAGAGTTAAAGAAGATGGTATCTACTTAGATGGTATTCAATGTAATTAATATTTGCTGAATGAATGAAATAAAAATATCTGAGATTGAAGTTATGTTTCCCCCTGTGCTATGAGTAACATGAAATTATGTATCTGTTATTTGTCTAATCTAAATACAATTTGTGTTCTGTAATCTTTCACACCATAGAATAAACATATACAGAAGCAACTTCACATTATAGATACATATTATACTGCGGTAGACAATTCAGGAAAGCACAACACACAAGAAAATAAAGAAGGAAATTCTTGGAGTTAAATCTTCAAAAAAGCCTATCAAATAACAAGTAATAGTGAAATGGACGGACATGAGATAGACAGCTCAGACCAGATTATGTAATTTTAAAGCATCATTTATTAGCTGGCCAGCGAGTGACCCCCCTAGACAGGCTAGTAGAGATCAGCCCCAAACCTTTAGCGAGGCACACTTTTAAACCCGTTTGTCACATCCTGGTACAGCCTTGCGGTTACAAATTTTGGGAATCACTGACACAGTTTCTCATTTACAATGGGGAAGTGTCTGGATGTGAGTGAATACACAACAGAACCTGTCGACATGTTTTGCAATGTTGTCCTGACTCTGTTAGGCATACACTTCTTGGAAAGTCCAAGACTGCTTCTTGGAAAATCTAGGGTCTCATGATCCAGGGGATGGGGCCCAGTCTGAACATAACACTTCCCTAAATGCAGTTTAAGCAACATTTTCCTATAGGCCTGAGGCCCCTTGACCCAGGGATGAGGGGGCCAGTCTTTTGTCCATTTCAATGGGAAGTTGGCTTAAGGAAATTTATATTGAAGAACCACCCACTGTTGACAGAAGCTCCACAGCAAAGCTAATGTGGAAGCACTGAAAAGAAATGAGTAACCACAAATTACAGAGTGGTTTTTATTAGGAGCAGGGACACAAGAAGACAAAAAAACCAACCAAACAAACAAAAAACAAAACTTGCTAAATAGAAAGGAAGGAGACTAAAAATAACCCCTTCCACTTCATCACAGGAATGGGGGGGAGAAGTGTGTGAGAGAGTGTGTGTGGAGGAAAGTGTTGACATTCTGTCTAGCAATTTACTGAAAGGAATTTAACTTTTTATTGGTGCCTTGATTATAGAGTTATTATTATAAACATTAATATAGTAGCAATATAGTATAGAACATTAATTGAATGTTAAAATACAGAATGCCTTTCCAGGGCTACTGAGGCATATGGGATATGGGGTTGTCTGCATCTGTGCAAAATGACCCAAACCTTTTATGATTTACGTTTTAAAACTTTATTGTCTTCTTTTTTGCTAGTTATCAGCTGTTGTAGATTTTCTTGCTGCTGTTGTCTGTCAGTGTGCTTCGTAATAACTAAACCTTAATTTTCACCTTCTTATATCATTCTCTAGGTCAAAACAAATAATGGAGCTTGTTAAAATTGTATATAAAATAAAAGTAAGCAGAGGTACAGGCAAACAGGAATAAATAAGTTTACATTTATTTTTCACTAGTTGCTCACTATTTAAGTCAGGGATCCTTAAACTATGGCCCACGGGCCAGATGCGGCCCATTGATGATGTTTATGCAGCCCGCCAGATTATGGCAAAATCAGACCAGAAGTGATGTTCGACCTAAACTCGAGTTAGCAATGTACACTTTCGGCATTGGAATGAGGTGGCGGAAACAGGGTATGAGGCAATACCAAGGTGAGGTGAGTTCCCAAGCCAGGGAAGGGAAAGAGATGCAGAAGACGGAGAACTGACGGCCCAAAGCCTTATAAAGTAATGGAAGCCACCACAACAGACGCAAGGGATGTACAGTGCATGCTGCGCATGTCACGGCTGCTGCAGGGGGAATATGTGTCTGGTGCACGGATATAGTAACAGTTAGTACTACAAGTCCCAGCTTGACTCTATCATTGTCATTATGCTGTAATGCATGAAGTTGTGCAAAGCTGGTGTACTGCTTCATCCCCCTCTGTTAGGATTACTAGGTGAGAACTCAGGTTGACTTGATAGAGGGGGCAAGCTCATTGGCTGGGGTGGTTCTTCCCAGAAGCCCTTGCATTATCCCATGCCCATTCTCTGGGAGGATAAAAAGAGACAGCATTGGGCGCAAAGGGCAGATCGGCCTGGAGAAGGATAAGAGCTGGAGGAGATTCAGAGCCAGAATTCAAGAAGGAAGACTCTCTGCATTACATCAGGCCTGACGGGGCTCTCTGCAGGAAGGGAAGTCACTTCTAAGGACAAGAGTTAACAGCAACTGCCTGGGGACAACGGTTCATTTTACAGGAAGAAGAATCTGTCGGAGAGATTTGAGTAGACACAGCAGATCTCTTCCCAGAGAGCGATCCGGCAGCTTCTGGAGACGACAGCTCACTACAATTGGCGTCCACACGTGGGGCAAGGACATTTGCCTATACTGACAAGAGGAGCTAGACCAGACCTTCACAATTTGGTGCCGTGTCCGGATTCCAGTGGAAAAGCCTCCCATCCAGATCTCAGTCTCTCTGACCCAGAACCGTGAGTAACGAGGAAACTTTGTTAAAGATTAAGTGAGCGTGCTAATAGATAAATAAGGAACTTAACTTGTTAAGGGCTAAACCAGGAATCTCTTATAGCTGAAATGGGGCACATGTTAGCTAAATTCAATCCCTGGACCTCAGCCGACTCAACCCCAGCCCCAGAAGCAACCTCAGCTCCACCCCCATTCAGGAGTGGTACTATAGAGAGTATAATCAACATAATTGAGGAGCAGAGTTTACTTGTAACCTGGGTACAGATTGCTAAACTCTTGGCTGCATTAAGACGCACATCCCCTTGGTTCTTAGAGGAAGAAAAGATAGATGTAGATAAATGGAAGCTAGTGGGATATGAAATGAAAGAATTTCAAGCAAAAAATGGGCCTCGTTCAATTTCTGCAGAAGTATTTTATATCTACAACATAGTTCAATTAGCCTTAAACTATCAAGCAAGTTGTAGGAGAAGGAAAAGTTCTAAAAATGAACAGAGGAGGAAGTGTGAGGAAAAAAGGAAAGATCAAGATCTTTCCCTAGAGCAAGAGGATTTAAATGAGGAATTATGGTATGATTCTCTTGAAGAAGCTTCAACCCTGCCTAGAGAACAGATTATTGACAGGCCCACATCAACCCCACCTTCAGAGATGGAGGAAGAAAGAGGGGAAGAGGCAGAAACACAAACAGAATTGCCTGTGAAGAAGCCTAAGCCTATGACAAGATTAGAAAAAGCATTGGTTAAAGCTAAGAGAGAAGGACAGGATATAAGTGATTTTATACATGCATATCCTGTGATTGAAAATACTGACTCTGTAGGTAAAAAAAGGAGAAGATATGCACCTTTAGATTTGAATACAATTAAGGATTTGAAAAAAGGTTGTACCCTTTATGGGGCTACATCAGCTTATGTCAAAATGTTACTAGATGGTTTGTCTTATGAAGTCCTAACCCCAAATGATTGGAAATCCATAGCAAGGATATGCCTGGAACCTGGAGAAAATTTATTATGGCTTGCGGAATTTCATGAATTATGTAAAATTCAAGTCAGATGCAATTTGGAAATAGGAGTTAACACACAATTCACTTTTGAGCACTTAGCTGGTGAAGGTCAATATGGAGAGAATTCGGAACAGATTAATTATACCATGACAATATATGAACAAATTGCTAAGGCTGCAATAAAAGCTTGGGGTGTCCTTCCTGGACAGAAAGATCGCGGAGAGGCTTTCACTAAAATACAGCAAGGTCCCAATGAACCTTTTGCAGATTTTGTGGGACGTTTGCAAACTGCTGTCAAAAGAACTATTGGAGAAAATTCAGCTACAGAAATAATGACCAGACATCTGGCTAAGGAAAATGCCAATGAGATTTGCAAAAGAATTATATGGGGATTAGACAAAGATGCTCCTTTAGAGGAGATCATAAGACGCTGTGCTACAGTGGGAACAAATGCTTTTTACACCCGGACAATGATGAATGTGGAAAGACAGGGTCCCTCCTGGCAAGGGCCTTGTAGAGAAACTCGGCGATGTTTTCAATGTGGAAAAATTGGACATCTAAGAGCTCAGTGTAGGTATGGAGATACAGTGAGGAAACATGGTGAGAGAAGACCTAAAACCCCATGTCCAAAATGCAACAGAGGACTCCATTGGGCATCAGAGTGTAGAATAATTCAGGGAAATGGGATGAGGAGCCCAGGTCCAGGGCCCCAGGAAAAAAAGACTTGGGGCATGATGGCAGCTGATGTTACACCCAAAGAACCTTTAGAAGGCCAGGACTCTGATTTAATCAATCAGCAGAGAAGCAATCACATGGCCGAAAGGGATTACCTGATAAGTCAGTCAAAAGGCAATCAGATTGCAAAAATGGATTACACTTGGGGAGAATACAGGCCTTTTAAACCAACATGGCTGTATCCAGTGCAAACAACTCCAATGTAATTGTCAGATGATGAGAAGAGATTTAGAAAGTGGTAAATAGGATGTAACCAGATAGGTTAACTGCCTGGGAGAGAGGGTTTGCTTGTATTTCTTCAGCAGGAGAAGGAATCAGATGGGTGCCAACGAGTCATATTCGCCTTGTCCATCAGAGAGAGACAGAAAAAGAGAAAGGCCTCAAAATAAAGGAGAAGATCTAAGAAACATCTGACACTGAAAGAGCATGGATAATAAGAAGACTGTTAAAGAACTTTAAAAACCAGCAGGAATCATTGGACTTCCTCACACAAGATGAGACTAATGGACAATGGACTTATGGACATTTATAAATTTTCAATTTATGATTATGTTATATACTTCTAGCATGTGTTACGTTACTATGTTACTATGTGCTTATGTAATTTATGTAATTATCTGTAATACTTCCCATATTGATGGATTTATGTTTCAAGGTCATGACTGTCCTATGTTCTAAATCAAAAGAAAGGGGGAGATGTTAGGATTACTAGGTGAGAACTCAGGTTGACTTGATAGAGGGGGCAAGCTCATTGGCTGGGGTGGTTCTTCCCAGAAGCCCTTGCATTATCCCACGCCCATTCTCTGGGAGGATAAAAAGAGACAGCATTGGGCGCAAAGGGCAGATCGGCCTGGAGAAGGATAAGAGCTGGAGGAGATTCAGAGCCAGAATTCAAGAAGGAAGACTCTCTGCATTACATCAGGCCTGACGGGGCTCTCTGCAGGAAGGGAAGTCACTTCTAAGGACAAGAGTTAACAGCAACTGCCTGGGGACAACGGTTCATTTTACAGGAAGAAGAATCTGTCGGAGAGATTTGAGTAGACACAGCAGATCTCTTCCCAGAGAGCGATCCGGCAGCTTCTGGAGACGACAGCTCGTTACACCCCTCCAAATTCTTAAGGTCCCCATACACTTGTGCAGCTTCCAATCACATGATGACCTCCCCCAGAAGCCCAATGTACGATTTGTCGCTGAAGCTCATTCTGCACATACAATATATCATGCAGTTATATACACATATACAGTCTTGCCTGCAATTATGATAAATTATGAGTGCAGCACATATGATCATGCAGAGCTGGATCATGAGACTTGATCCCAGGATTCAGAATCCCAGGGCATTTGGGAGGGCCGCCTGAGTGGGTGACTTGTGTTTAGTGAAGGTCTGAAGTGGGAGAGAGAGTGAGGGAAACAGAGGCATCACAGTGCAGAAGCAGCTTGGAGGAAGTTGGGCATTGCAGTCTGTATGTCTCTGTGTGGGCAAAGTTATTGCTGGTATATAATTTTTGTAGCGCTGTATATGTATATTGGTATTTTACTAATAGCAATTTGGAATCCCTTAGAAATAATGATGTCAAGAAAAAGAAAAATTGACTTGGAGTGTAGAATATTCAAAGAACAGTGGACTTATGATTACTTTTTCATGCAGTACATGGAAAGAGCTGTATGTCTGATATGCCAGAATATAATGTCTGTTTTCAAAGAATATAATTTGCATCAACACTATGAAACTCGACATAAAGATAAATATGACTGGTTGGTTGGAGAAGTGAGAAAAGATAAAATATTGACAACTCAGCAAAATATTTTTGTGAAGCAGAAGCAGCTAAATATTTCATCATTGCGAGCAAGTTTTCAAGTTGCCAAGCTAATAGCACACACTGACAGACCATTTGTGGAGGGAGAATTTGTTAAAGAATGCCTTCTTTCTGTTGCAAAAAAGATGTGTCCAGAGAAGGCTGATTTATTTAGTACAGTGAGTCTTTCAGGACTTACAATTACATGAAGGATTGAAGAAATGGGAGACAATCTGCATCAGCATTTGCAAAACTCCACAAAAAAAATTTCATATTTTTCCTTGGCACTCGATGAAAGCAATGATGTTTGTGATTCTACATGACTTCTAATTTTTATTTGTGGGACGAATGATTATTTTGAAGTCATAGAAGAGCTTGCTACACTGCAAAGCATCAAAGGAACAACTACAGGAGAGGATATCTATGAAAAGGTTTGCCAAACTATGACTGGTTTGGAGCTGGTCTGGGCTAAACTAGCCAGCGTGACAACTGATGTGCCCCTAGCATGGTGGGGTCTAAGAAAGGAGTAATTTCTCGCATTAACCAAGAGATGGAGAAACAACCATTCTCATCCAATAGCCATACACTACCTCATCCACCAACAAGCACTGTGTAGTAAATCACTGAAGTGGAACTCTGTTATGAAAATTGTGGTATCTCGTGTTAACTTCATTAGAGCTAATGCAATAAATCAATTTCAGGAATTTCTGTCTGAGTTAAATGTTGAGTATAAAGATGTTCTATATCACACAGAAGTCCACTGGCTGAGTCGAAGGAGAGTTTTGAAACGTTTCTGTGACTTACATCCACAGATTACAACTTTTCTGCTTTCAAAAAACAAAGAAGTACCAGAGCTCAATGATACAGAATGGAAATGGTACCTTGCCTTTCTGAGAGATGTAACAGAGCTACTCAACAATTTCAATATGCATCTTCAAGGAAAGGGGAAGCTCATCTGTGATATGCAATCACATGTCAAAACATTTGAAGTAAAATTAGGCCTCCTCATCAAACAAGTGAAGGAGGAAAACTTCTGCCATCTCCCCACAACCCAAAATCTGATAGCAGAAAAACCACTGACTGATTGCATTCCCAAACAAAACATGTGTGGATCATTGGAAAAATTGCAAAAGGAGTTCCAATTTAGATTTAATGAGCTTCATCTCCATAAACAGAACATATAGCTTTTCCATAACCCATTTTCTATTGACATTGAGAATGTGGATACAGTTTGCCAAATGGCTGAACTGCAGAATTGTGACTCTCTGAAAGCCGCATTCAAGTCAAGCAGCCTTCATAATTTCTATGCATCTCTCCCCTCTGAGACATATCCTCATCTCAGGAACCATGCACTTAAAATGGCAACCATCTATGGCAGCACTTATGTCTGTGAACAGACTTTTTCTAGAATGAAACATTTGAAACCTCCAACCAGATCAAGACTAATGGATGCACATTTGCATCACTTGTTACGACTAACTGACAAATATGGAACCAGACATTGACCATCTCATTAGCCAAAAGCAGGCTCATAGTTCCCATTGAAATACTGTTAAGTTTGTTGATTTAACTTTACTTCATTTGTTCCCATTTTGTTTCTTCACTTCAAAATAAGATATATTCAGCATGTATAGGAATTTGTTCATAGTTTTTGTTTTTACTATAGTCTGGCCCTCCAACAGTCTGAGGGATGGTGAACTGGCCCCCTATTTAAAAAGTTTGAGGACCACTGATTTAAGTTTTGATGGCTCAGAATGAGGATAAATAGAAATTGTTTCTGTTCTGGCCACAACAGAAGGTCTTCCCCTCCCAACTCAGTCTTTTGGGAAGTCAAAGAATTTGCCACAATTCTTACCTGGCCTTTAATCGCTGAATGGGTTTTGCCTCAGGCAGACAAACCTGGGAAAGACTTTAGCTAAAAAAGGTTAAGTCTCTCTTTGTATCTGGAGACCTCTCTAGTGTTCCTGACCTATTATCTTCTTGCTAGATTTTGAATGATTCTGGAAGAGAGAGTGAGACTTTGCCCAGCCTTGCCTCACTTAAATCCAATTCCCTTGCAAGTCAAGACATTCTCCTCCTGATGACACTGTTCTTCAAGAATAAAGGATAAATCAAGCCATTCTCCAATTGATAAAGGATCAAAGGATATGAACAGACAATTTTCAGATAATGAAATTTAAACTATTTTCACTCATATGAGTGTTCCAAATAAAAACTGATAAAAAAAATGCAAATTAAGACAATTCTAAGATACCACTACACACCTGTCAGATTGGCTAAGATCACAGGGAAAGATAATGTGCAACATTGGAGGGGATGTGGGAAAACTGGGACACTGATACATTGTTGGTGGAGTTGTGAACAAATCCAACCATTCTGGAGAGCAATCTGGAATTATGCCCAAAACGTTATCAAACTGTGCATACCCTTTGATCCAGCAGTGCTACTACTGGGATTATATATATCCCAAAGAAATACTAAAGAATGGATGTCCATCAATTGGAGAATGGTTGGGTAAATAATGGTATATGAATGTTATGGAATATTATTGTTCTGTAAGAAATGACCAGCAGGAGAGACTTACATGAACTGATGCTGAGTGAAATGAGCAGAACCAGGAGATCATTATACACTTCCAACAACAATACTGTGAGGATGTATTCTGATGAAAATTGATATCTTCAACAAAGAGAAGATCTAATTCAGTTCCAATTGATCATTGATGGATAGAATCAGCTACACTCAAGAGAAGGAACACTGGGAAATGAGTGTAAACTGCTTGCATTTTTGTTTTTCTTCCCAGGTTATTTTTATCTTTTGAATCCAATTCTTCCTGTGCAACAAGAAATTCAGTTCTGCACACATATATTGTATCTAGGATATACTATAACATATTTAACATATATGGGACTGCCTGCCATCTAGGGGAGGGAGTGGAGGGAAGGAGGGGGAAATTCAGAACAGAAGTGAGTGTAAGGGATGATGTTGTAAAAAATTACCCATGCATATGTATTGTCAAAAAAAGTTATAATTATAAAATTAATTAAAAAAAGAATAAAGGATAAATAACAAGAATAATTTTTTTTTTACCAAAATAAGAGAAAATTCTAAGGAAGGGTCTCAGGATCTTCCTCTGAATAAATTGTATGATTTATGTGATATTTATTTTGACTATTCAACGGCCTTTCTGACTCTTAAGCTTATAACCATGATATGAGTAGTTTAGGTTGTTGCCTAATTGATTTCTAGATAAGTGAGGTACGAGTATGCTTACTAAACTGCAATAAAATGATCAAAAAGAAAGTTTAATACAATTATCAAACTAAATATTTTCCCCAAAAAACACATGTACAAAATATAATGAACAAATTATAGACCATGTTCAAGAAAATGGAAAAAAATTCTTTATTTTTTACTTTATGTGAAGAAATCAATAAGAATCTCAGTAAATTATGGGTGGAAGACTTACAAAAGCCAATTCACTTATGGAAAATAAGACATTTTGTTATCTTATGTAGCAATCTCATAGCAGTGCCATTTTCAGATGGAATTATTAACACTATTAGTATCCTGACACTTCCACTTCCATCTCCCCTTCTGTCCCTTCTCTCATTTGCCTCAGTGATTTTTACTTTCACAAACATTTTTACAAAGCTTTTCTATACTTCCTCTACTACAACCCTACTCCAATGCCTCTTCATAGCATGGTAGTTACTCCCACCCAACTCTAAACAATTTGACCAAGCTAGAAAGGTTTCAGGTCCCTAGTTATGGAGCATATGTTATCCAAGGACCAACTTTGAGAAATTCATGACTTACTTTGTTAAAGGCAATAAACATCTTGGTCACAGCAACTCATGAAGACCATTTACTTAAACACGCAGAGGGTAGTGAACTTAGTAGAATAGTACTGATTACAACAAAATCTTAAAAATCTGAAGCTTTTATCTAGGGGAGGGAGTGGGAGGAATTGGAACATGAGGTTTTACAAGGGTTAATGTTGAAAAATTTCCATGGGGCAGCTAGGTGGCACACTGGATAGAGCACCAGCCTTGAAGTCAGAAGGACCTGAGTTCAAATCTGATATCAGACACTTAACACTTCCTAGTTGTGACTCTGGGCAAGTCACTTAACCCCAATTGCCTCAGGAAAAAAAAAAGAAAAGAAAAATTATACATGCATATCTTTTGAAAACTAAAAAGCTTTAATTGCATTTTTTGTTTAAAAATCTGAAGCTTTTACTTACCATTGTGAGGCTGTAGTCAAAATGATTATTAAAATGTTGAACAAGTACATTACTAAAAGTGATTATTGTCTAGTTTGATTCCTATTTCACTTAATTTTTGTGATCCTGTGTGAATATAGAAATAGCTTAATCTCTCAACACCCTTCTCTCTTCCTCCTAGAAAAATACTATAACTAATTATGCAATAATCAAATATAAAACTACAGAATCTAGACAAGAAGGGACCTTATGTCCCTGGTGTTATTTTACAGATAAGCACTAGCTCATATAACCCTCATTCCTCTGCACATTGCTCAAGAGTACTAGATAAATGATTCCTTCACATAGTTTTACAAAGTTCAGTTTGCAATCTCAATCATTTTCATTGTCTTTATAGCTATATCTTAATAAACATTGACTTACTGAAAACCGAGCTCAGTGATATCTAAAAAATCATTTCTTTGACTTGTTATTGCATTAAACATACTTTTCATATATGCTGTAAAGTTTAAAACAAATTCTCATATGCCACCTAGGCAATGAGATTGAGGAGCTGAGGATGATACTAAGGTTGTGAACTAGATGACCAGACCAGTGATAGAAAAGTTTGTGATAACAGGTTTTTTGAATAGAAGAAAATTAGTTCAGTTTTAAATATCTTAATTTATGGTTAAGATCACTTCAGCTAAGTTAGGCTAGAACAGATATCCAGTTTGAAATATCTAAACAGGAAGTTAGCAACTATGATAAATAGCTCTGAAAATTATCTTCCAGATATAACAAGTTGTGATAGACAGAATACTATTATGCTATATGAAATGATGAGCTCAATGATCTTACAAAGGCATGGAAGTGAAAAACAAAGTGAGCAGAATCAAGAGAACATTGTATATAGTAAGCAATATTGTTTTAAGAACAATTTTGAACTAATTTTGACTATTATGAATACACAAATTAAAAATAAAGGACATGTGAAGAAAGATTTCCAGAGAAAGAAATAATAAATAAAATATGTATAGAATAATTTTACATATATAGGCCTATTTGTTATCTACTGGTAGCCATCTCTAAGTCACAGGGAGGGAGGAATTTTGGGGAAGGGAAAAAAAAAGGGAAAAAAAAGAAATTTGCATTTTAACTTTGGTATATATGTGGAGGGAATAGAAAGGTTTTTATGGTAGATGTGCAGTTTTATGTGCAATCACTTGTTTATTGTACTGATACATGTTTTGTTCCATGAATTGAAAATAAAACGTTTTACAAAAAGAAATGAACTTAATAGAGATAACAACTGAACAACACTTGTTGTAGGTAAGAGGAACTTAGATTGACTGGACAAGTACTAGGACAGAACTATGTTATAAAATAAAGATTGAGTAAAGACAACTGCCAAATAAAAATTCAATTAAAGTAGACTGAGGCAAGTTTCTCTTTGCAAGATGACAGTTTACTAGTAAGGAGCAAACCTACCAATAGAATAGGCCAGTGGCTGTATCAGTTTTTAAACCAAAGACTCCTAGATGAAGCAACCAGTCTTTTTTTTTTTTATGTATAGAACAAAAGAACCAAACAAGATAAGTAAGGAAATTTTACAGTTTGAGAACAGGATTGATATCATCATGGGGATACAGATGTTGAAGGCAGCAGATAATATAATTTGTTGGAAACTGGGAATAAAGGGCTAACAGCAATCCCCTCTTCATCTCTCCCTTGACTAAGAAAAATTCATTGACTTGCAAAGTCAGAGATAGTGGACCAAACATGCTTGAAGTGGTGTAAAGACACTAGACCAGACTGCCTAGTATCCATCCGTATCTCTCAAGAACAGTAGATATCCCTGAGGCAAGAACAGAAAAGTGATTATCAGAAGAAGTGGGTTTCCAAAGTTAATTAATTGTAAGCCAGTAGAATTTCTGGATTAAATTCAAAAACAAAGAATTACGACTTAGGCAATTACAGCACAAAAATCAATTATAGTAAATCAAATGCAAAACTATGCTTGCTTTTCTCAGTATTTGGCAATTACAAGATCATTCAAGAGGTTCAATTGATTGATAAGGTTCTAAGCCAGATTTCAGAGTTAAGAAGAGAATAAGTATAGAAGAAATAGAAGCACTTAGTGTAGACAACTTTGTGGTGAAAGGCAGGAAAGACATATTGTTTGATAGCAATGGGGATGTCAAATCAAGTGAGAGTATTTTAAGAATGAAGACAAATATGCAGGCAGCAGAAACAGATCTATTAGATAGGGAGAGACTGAAGATTAAAGAATGAATATGATAGGGGGAGGGGAACCCATTGGACAAAAGCTGGAGGGGTTGGGAATAAGAATATATTGTGAGATCACTGTTTTGGAAAAAAGAAGGGCCTCATGCTTGTCAGAAAGAACAGTAAAGGAGTAGACATAAAGGAAAATGCCTTAATTATTTTTTAGTGAAATATGAGAAAGTCAGGTGGGAGTGCTGCTTGAGAAGAGGTGAGAAGACTTGTAGCAGTCGCCGTGGGGACTACAAAGGAAGGAGAATCTATTAGAAAAGAGTAGAACTTTATTGCTTTGCAGAAATGAGATCCACTTTGGATCAGAAAACACATTGATATAGTGATCCCAATCAATATGATTTCATGTTAGATTCTTGCTCCAGGGAGTGGCTCTTTGATAGAAACAAAGGCGCCAGATTGTGAAAGAAATCAGGGTAAAAGTTTGCAAAGAGTGATAAATGAGAGGTTGAAGGGCAAAGGGTTTGACAGAAGAATAGAGTGTAGAGTTGAAATGCTTGTCAAGTTTAGTTTGGCTTATAAGCATGTAGGGAATTTCTCATTTTTATTACAAATGGCAGGGATGTTGCTGTTGTTTCTCCTTCATTCTTGAAGAGGACCAAGACATCAGGGAGATGATGCCATGACATGCAAGTGAATTGGATTTAAGTGAGGGAGGGCTGGACAAGATCACTTGCTTCCCTTTCCTCTCCACAGCAATCTAAGTTCAGTAGCCAGATAGAGATTAAGACAACTGGAGACGAGATGAAGAGACAAAAGTAATTAAACTTGTTAACATTATTTTGACCCCAGGTCACTGGCAATTAGCCTTAGCAATAAACAATTAACTTTTTTTTTTTTTTTTTTTTTTAATTTCCAGGGAATTGCCCTGGGAGATACAGATCTTGTCATGGAAGCCAGAGGGAGACAGCAATATCATCATCTATTTCTAATCTGTCAGAAGAACATATGGGGAGAATATCTTCCAAGAAAATACAGTATTTCATATAATTTTAAGTGCCAAACTTTTCCTCTATCAAGAGATAATAATAAATCACATTTCATTATCAAGTAACTTACTAGAAAAAGGAGATTTATCACAGCAAGAAAAACTCATCTGACGAGTTTCTCTAGGGTTTGCCAGCACCTCTTTACATAAGAATTTTTGAATTTCTGCTTTAAGATAAATAAAAAGTATAATGGAATACTTACCATGGATCAAATGTTGTTTGCCTTTTTGAGTGGTTTGCCCCAGAGCTGCTCTCTGATGGCAGAGAAGCGACTCTGGATGGTACATTATTTTCATGAAATGAATTATCCGGACGTGGAGATGGAACTAAATAAAAAAACGTCCACAGTTACTAAGAAAGCTCTTTTTGTCAAAGCTGATTTGCTATATAATTATGCTTCAATTCCCCTTATCTTTCTCCAAAAAAGGGAAAAGAAAATGCAAACCTTGTCCCCATATACACTGGGCATTTGATATAACTATGATTTGAGCAAGATAACTTAACCATTTTTGTTTTTTCCATTTTTTTCATTATTTGTAATGTATACTCAATATAGCATATACTTATGGCAAAAAGTTGATTTAACTCAGTTTAATTGAGCTGACTTGTTTAATTTTAATAATGTAGGATATTAAAAATATATAAATGTGAATTTCAGGTTTTTACATTTTTGAAATAGTTTTTTTTTTTTTTTAAATCACTGGATCCAACTATTCAAATATCAAAGGTGGTTTCAATATGAACATATGTACGGTACTATGTAGTTTTCTGTACAAAATATAGCACATCTACATAAGAAAATAAAAATTGTCTCCCCAATGGAAGATGACTTTTCCAAGATTTTCCATCACAGAACAAAAGACACATAAAACAAAGTTGTCAAAATGATGAGGCAATGCCCTGCCTCCAGTTGTCTCATCTCCCCATCAGTTTCTTCTGTCAACTTCTAAATTTAACATTAAGAAGAAACATACAGTTAATTTCATAGCAAAAAGAGAAAAAACACAAACAAATAAAAAATAAGATCTTACTTTCCATACTGTAGAGGAGAGCAACCAGATTAATGAGGGGACTCAAAAACCCATGTCATATGAAGAGTTGGTGGTAGAAATGGAAATGCTTAATCTAGAGAAGGTGGTATTGGGAGACATCAGAGATGTTTTGTTTTTTTTTTCTTTTTCTTTTTTTTCTG
Organism: Sminthopsis crassicaudata; assembly: GCF_048593235.1. Lineage (NCBI taxonomy): Eukaryota > Metazoa > Chordata > Mammalia > Dasyuromorphia > Dasyuridae > Sminthopsis > Sminthopsis crassicaudata. Next base: position 211,526,775 of record NC_133619.1, read on the forward strand.
AGGCTAGGGTTAAGTGACTTGCCCAGGATCACACAGCTAGGAAGTGTTAAGTGTCTGAGACCAGATTTGAACTCGGGTCCTCCTGAATTCAGGGCTGGTGCTCTATCTACTGCGCCACCTAGCTGCCCCCAGAGATGTTTTTAATTATCTGAAAGGCTATCATATGGAAAAGAAATATTTGTTCTATGTGCACAGAAATAAGGAAGTTAAGGTTTAATATAAGGAAGAATTTCAAACAAATGAAGTTATCCAAAAATGGAACAAAGGCCCTCCTGAAGCAAGAAGCTCTCTGTTAGAAGGATGACTAGTGATCTCTGAGGTCCTTTCACAAGAATCTTTGACAAAGCTGTGATTTAATTCTGCCCTTTGATGACTGATAATTGTAGCATCATAGGTTTGGACCTGGATCAGTTAGTCCCTTCGCTTTACAGTGGAGATCCAGGGAAGTGAAGGATTTTCCTTGAAGGGACATAAATAGTAAGTGATTCTCCAGCCATGGACCTTTTCTATACCTTGTTCCACTGAATCTTACTGCATCAATGGAAAGGAAAGGGGGGAGGAGGGAGAATACAGCATATACTGAGTCAACTTGCTCAGTTTAACTGATAGTATAAAATCTTTATCTGTCTATTTCTAGATTCCAACATTTGCAGTATCTTTTCTTTCAAATGCTGAGATAGATAAATCTGACTTAACTTACTTGTAAACAAAGGCAAGTTTTAAATCCAAATTTCCAGAGGCCAAAAACATTAATCCAATGTTCCAGCTAATCCCTTAAAATTTACTTTTAACATCAAGGTTCAACCTTATGACTTTTAGAAATGCAGTATCTGTACATCATATTGAGAGAACAAAATCACATGGCAAGAACAAACTTAGAAAAACAACACTGATAAGCACTGGAATTGAAGGCAGAAAGACCTGAATGTAAAACCTATCTCAGACACTTATTAGCTGTTTGAGTACAAAATTTAATGTTTCTATGCCTCAATTTTCTTTTCTTTAAAATGAAAAGTATGGCTACTAAGATCCCTTCTAGCTCTAAATCTATAACCCTAGAAGTCTATGACTTGTATAGACATGTCTTATGACCACCTGTTTTGACCCCTTAAATTTTGTATTTTTTATAATGCACATTATAATTTTAACATAACAATAATAATGCTTCTTACGATTCTTAAACTTCAGCATTGGAAACTGCTGACCGCTCTCTTCCTTTCTGCTCTCTTAGTTCTTATCTCGATGCGTTTGCCCCTTCCTTATTCTCCTGGGCCATCACCTGTGACTGCTCTCTTTGGATTTTCCACAAGGCTCTGTCCTTGGCTTTCTTCTCTTCTCTCTCTTTCTTTCCTTTTTTGTCTTTTCTCTCATCATCAATTATCATCTCTATCCAGATAATGTGCTGAGTGACACCATGGTGTCCCAAAAGTCTTCAAGGAGGACTATGTTTTGGTAGCTTACACAACAGAAGTGTTGTTCTATGCACCCTTAAAGTCTCTCCTCTTAAGATCATGCTCCACCTCATCAACTACCTATTGGATATTTCAACTTAGGCATCTCAAACTCAATATGTCCACAATTAAACTTATTATCTCTTCTGACTAACCATCCACTTTCCTAAACTTCTGTATTTCTATCAATGGTACCACTATCTTTCCATTCTCTAGGCTTGCAACCTTAACACCATCCTTGATTCCTCACTGTCATTCATCCCATGTATTATTTGACAAATCTTACCTTCTCTGTCTCTCCAATATCATTCACATATTTCTCCTTTTGTCTACTCACAGAATCACTACTACATTTCAGACCTTCATTAGCCAACACTTGAACTACTATAATGGTCGACCAATTAATCTCCTTGCCTCAAGCCTGACCCATTCCAAGTCCTAGTTCTTACTAAGTACTTTCTAGCTATGTGACATTATGCAGGTCACTATGTACTATGTGCTTCAAAATCCTCAACTTTAGCATAGGGATGGTAATACTTGCATACTTACTTCACACATTATGAAGAACAAATGAAATGATGTGTGCAGCTTTACAAATTCTAACATGCTTTACAATCATGAACTGTTATTGATAAGAATGAAATGAGGTTAAGTATAAGGGACTCTAAAATCCCTAGTAAGTAAATGGGAAAAGTTTTTAAGGGCTACAATGAGATGTCTCAACCTACTACACACACACCTTCATCTTGGCTTGTCTAAGGAAGGGTAGTCTTTCATGAAATTAGAATATGTAATGGAGCAACTACACTAGACAGCCTTTACTCCATTAACTTTCATAACTTAAACAATTCTAAAGTAATTTCATTCTGACATATATTAAATTTCAAAGTATATCCTGAACTTTTACAAATGTATCTCTTGTAAAATTACCTCTGTAAAAGCTACCAACTCTTCTTGGAACAGGATCATTATATAGGTGTCTATTTTCTTTTGAGGCTCCTCCATCATCTGAATGGGGGTCATGATAGGCTCCACCCTAAGGGAAGGAAGAGTCTTTTAAAAATTAATCAAATAAATTTAAGTTCACTTTAGCTCAGGGGGTCTTAACCTGAAATACGTAGAGAGATTTTATTTTTTTTTTGAATTTCTTTTTTTTTATTTAGAATTTTTTTCCACAGTATATATACATGAGTAATTTTTTTAAAATAATATTATCCCTTTTATTAATTTTTCCAAATTATCCTCCCCTCCCTCCACACCCTCCCCCCCGATGACAGGCAATCCCATACATTTTACATACGTTACAATATAACCCAGATACAATATACGTGTGTAAATACTATTTTCTTGTTGCACATTAAGTATTAGATTCCGAAGGTGTAAGTAACCTGGGTAGATAGACAGTAGTGCTAACAATTTACATTCACTTCCCAGTGTTCCTTCTCTGGGCGTAGTTATTTCTGTCCATCATTGATCAACTGGAAGTGAGTTGGATCTTCTTTATGTTGAAGATATCCACTTCTATCAGAATACATCTTCATACAACATTGAAGTGTACAGAGATGTAGAGAGATTTTAGAGACTCCATTAACTTGAGTTGTAAAAAAGTATTTTATCTTTATTTTAATATCTAGATGAAATTTGGTATTTCCTACAATTATGAATGCAGGCAATAAACATTTCTGAGAAGGGACCCAAAGGTATAGAGGTCCATGACTAAAAAGGTTCAGAAATCTTGTTTTAGGTAGGATTTCTGTTATTGTTTAATTTTTTATATGTTGATCTCTTAGGGGAAAAAAAAGACAAGAATTACATATTCTAAGACAAAAATGACTTACTTTGAGAGAGGAAAGGCCAGTATTTCTGAATACATATTTAAAAATATATTTATTATTAAATAATTCAGACCTCAGATTTTTGTCGTGAATGAAATGAAGATGTACCCTCTCGAGAGGTTTCTTTAGCTGAAGACCGTGATACACTTAGCTCTGTGGGGATCTGTTCTCCTGGCTGGAAGCAAAGATAAACAAAAAATATTAATATGGAACATTTGTAATACTAACACACCTAGCAACTACATCATATAAATTAAGATACTCTTATTTAGTTTAACTAACATTTTAGATATCTTAAAAGAAAAATGGTATTTGATGACTAATCCATGGGTAAAATTTATGAAATAAATTTTTTAACATTTCATGAAAACAAAAAAAAAAAAGAAAAAAGAAACCAAATTACAAAATAAAAAAAATTATCTTATTAAGTTAGGGTTGGCAGGGAAGAAATTAATCTATCAACAATTCAAATGATAATCTAAAACTAAAGTTTTTTGTAACTTTAAAGTCTCTCTATGATATAATGGATAAATAGGTTTGACTCCATCCATAGTTCTTGAAATTCTAAATATACTTGAGAAAATAGTTTTTAGGTAAAATCTCTGGTACTTTTAGATTGAATTCTCAAATAAGAACTGGAAAAGTCTATGATTATTTTTCATGAGAAAAGCAGCTGGAGACTGGTAAGAGAGAAGCTAGTGACAGATTCAGAAGATGGCAAATGTTGTTTATAAAACCAAGAAGGCATACATACTCAATAGCTTTAGTCTTGAACATTTTATAACTAATGTTGTCTAGATACTTCAATATCTCTTAATTTTCTTTGGGACATTATCAATTGTTTAACACATTTCATTACTCATTACTCATTGTATTACTCTTTTCTGGCTTCTTCCAAATTCTCCTCAAACACCTTTAAGTAGTGGAAACACCAAACTGCCAGGCATCATCGTAAGCAAGGGGAAGAGGGGGAAGTATCATTTCTACTCAGGAAAAAAAAAAGACTAAGAAAAAGTTAATAATTACTTAAAGAAATTAAAAATTATACCCTGATGAATGATTTTCCTTGGTATTTACTTGTAGCTTGCTATAAGCATTATCTAAGGTTTGAGATGAGAACTATTTTCTTAAAAATGTCAAAGTATTTATTTCTTTAACCTTAAATTTACTGACTAGGTTTGTTAAATATACCCATCCTCCCACCTTTTGGCTGTATCACATTTAAACTATTCCAGACATACCTAGCCCATTTATAAAGATCCTTAGGGGAAGGAGATTTCAAAACATACCTCAGCAAATCATGTCAGCTTAAACAATCCTTACTGTCAGGAATTTATGTATGTATGTCTAGTCCAAATTCTTCATGTAATAGCTTACAATCAATTTTATCTTCTTTTTATAACTTGTCACCATATTTCAAAAATCTAGGATTTTATTAGTGTGGGTACTCCCTTAGTTGAGATAGGGACAACAACCCTCCCTCTGATTTGGGAAGTACAAGAATGAATAGTGCAAGTGGTGCAATGAAAAGAGAGCTGGACTGGAATTTGGAAGACATGAGTTCAAATTCAGCCTCAAGTACATAGTAGCTGAGTGACCCTAGGCAATCACTTAACCTTGTTCACCTCAGTTTCCTCATCTGTAAGATAAGCTGGGGAAGGAAATGGCAAACCACTTCAGAATCTCTGCCAAGAAAACCCCAAATGGAATCACAGAGTGTCTTACAGTACTGAAATGACTAAATAAAAATAAAAGAATGTAAATATTAAGCACTTTGATGTCAACCTGGTAATCAACCTCTTTGAACTAAATGATGTTGTTCTTCAGGAAACATATATCACTGTGCCAATACCATTTGGTATTGTTTTGGTATTGTCTGTTAGAAATTACTGGCATAAATCTCTGAAAATTCTGAGTTACCTCTATACTATGATAAATTATCTAAATAGGACTTTAATGGCTGTCACCATACTTATTACTTATTTTTGACCATGATAGCTTTAGTTATTTTCCAAGTTACTGTCATCTTTATTTTACCTCTTAACTTGAACACCATCTTCCAGTTCCTATATTGTCCCTTTTAAGCTGTTTGGTTCAGAAGCGGACAGCTTGTAAGGCAGTTTGACCTGTGCTGAGTACAGAATTGTTGACTTCTGTTCAACTCGTTATCCAGAAGGTTTACTAATCTTTCTTCTGCCTGTATTCATAGGCTGCCAGTCATTTTCAACCTTGTTTAGTATGGTTTGCTCTTGTTTCCTAATTGTGTTTAAATGCTAATCATTTATTTTTGGTGCTCTGTAATTCAAGGGTTCTTAACCCGGGGTCCATCAACTTGTTGCTTTTTGTTGTTGTTTTTTAAACAGTTTGGTGGCTGTATTTAAATATGTTGGTTTCCTTTGCAATCCTCTAATTTATTTTGTACATATAAAAACATTATTCTGAGGAGCTCAAAAGCTTCACCAGACTGCCCAGAGGGATCCAGGACATAAGAAAATTTAAGAGACCTTTGTTCTAACTTACCAGTTGTTTTAAATTCTAACATAAAATGATATTCCAAAGCTCTACTGCCAACTCTTTTCTCTCCATTCACTCCCCAGAAAGATATCTGACTGACTGTCAAATCTAAATATCCTAAACTCTCTTGGTTTGGTCTTTTATTTTCAACGTTTCACAGAGTATTCTCCATTTGGATGGTTCATGGTCACCTCAAATCCTACAAGTTTACAACAGAGTCTAGTAGAATGAGCACTATGCTAGGAATCAAGACATCTTGACACTACTTCTGGCATCCCACTAACTACCGAGAGGGTCAAAGTCACTAAAACTCTGAACTTTAATTATGCTACTAAATCTAGTGGCACTAGATGATCTTGAATGCCCTATTAGATACACAGTTCTCTGATTTTATGATGCCAAGCTTTCTTTCAGCTGGCTTGTTTCTTTCAGCAATATTATCTTCCTTTTAATTCATCAAAACCTTAGAGAAATTTTTGATTCTTCTAATTTCCCTTATCTAATCCTTCACCACTTTTTTCTTCCTTGGAAGAATTTCTCTGATTTGTGTTCTATTCTCATTACCTTTGTTTTTGCCTTGGCTAATCTGACCACCACTTTAATTACTGAAAATTCCTTAGTTGGTCTCTGTTACTAAATCTCTCCCTTTCCAATTTACTCTGTATATTACTGCCAGATAACTTTCTAGATTGATTCTTTAACTTGCCTTTACTTCCCTTAGGGATGGAACCTGGAGCATCAAGTCCAAAGTCTCCCATGTGGTCCTCTACAATCTGGTCCATACCCCCTATCTTCTTATTCAAATCAATTTTGTATTACCCTCCTAAATAGCAATTTGATTCAACAGACCACTGTCTTCATTGCCATCTGAACATTTTTGCCTTTTTGTATTTGCTTTGAAATCTCCTTCTCATTCATCTGTCTAAATCTTACCATCCTGTAAAACTAAGCTCAGATTCCTCTCCTTCATGAAAGAGTTCAAGTGCTCCAACTCTCACTAATATCTCTCTTATGATTCTATGTTTTATATGTCATTTTTTGGTCTCTGCAACTAGAAAGCAAACTAAGGGCACAGAACATATGCTTTTAGTTTTTTCCTATGGCATCTACACTAAGCTCAACATGTAGAAACAACTTAGTAAATACTCATTGACTGATAATCTTATATTTCAGATAACATTTTATCTCATTATTCTCTGTATACACAGGATGGTCATAGGCTTCATTTATATTCTTAATCTATTATGGTATGTTATGCTTTAGAAAAGTCTTGAGACTTAGAGTTGGGTGCTGGTTATGTCTCTTCCTACTTGTGTCATAGTAGAGATGTTAAGGGATCCATGAACTTCAGTTTCCTCATCTGTAAAATGCTGAAGATAATAATGCTGGGATTACATACCTCACAAAGTTATGAGGAAAATGCTTCATAAACTCCAAAGGCCATATAAATGGGAGCTATTTTTATTGCTACTATCCTGACCAAATATATTTAGCATAAAATAGATTTCTAAAAGAGTAGTGATTAAATGATTTCCCTTTAAAATATTTTCCATCAAAAGAGAAATCTCACCTCATTTCTCCTTGATCCAGGTGAATGTGTAATGTCATAAAAATGTCATTTCAAAGCACCCTATTGTACCTTCAAAGGTATTATCAATTTTAAATTAGGAAAAATCACATCTGGACTCAATCATTAAAATGTCTCCAAAAAACAGATTTATATAAAATCTATCTTTTTACTGTTTTAGAGACATCAAAAATTCACGCAAAAACTTGAAAAATAAAAGTTATCTGCAGCCATTTAAAAACTTTTGGTTTAAGTTAGGCAACTAAGTTAGGAAAGCAGTCAATGTGAAAGTATTTAGAGCATGTGGGCTGGTGAAATGAAAGAAGATGCCTGTGAATACACCCTCAAAGTGAAAAACTAAGAAGAAAACCCTATGGATTTTACCACTAATTCAAAATAAAATTCTATCAGAAAAATGTGCTGTAATGTAATATTTAACAAAGGAATCAGATTTTTAGAAAACTAATAAATCTTCCCTATTGCCCAATTATCAATGACTCAAAGATTCAGCATTATTATTGTTTTATTTTTATTATTATTTTTAACAGATATTGTTGATTCACTTTTTTCTCTTTTAAGTGTTTAGAAACTACCCCTATAGTGTATCCTTAAGATATCCTACAACAGGCAAAATTTCAGACTGACCCTATTCAAATCCTCTGCACCATCTTCCCGTGATGTGCCAACAGATCTGGTGAATAGTCTAAGTTGTACCTGTGGTGATAAGAGTTGAAGGCTGTTGGCTCTGACTGCCATCCCTTGCCCTATGTTCAAGCCTCCATCTGAGCCTTTCGCTCTCACTTTGTCCCGAGTCACGTACATGGAATGCCTATGAGGCCGTTGCTGGGAAGAGAAAGGGCTGGTATACCCTAGACCATAGGAAAAAGATTCATGGGGTGCAGAGAGTGAGTGTGAATGGCTTCCATCCATGTGGTCGGGTAATTTCAACTCTTCCATTGTTTTGGAATGTCTTGCTGTTGTTCGCCTTGAGTCCAAGGTGCCCTCACTTCGGTTAGTTCTCCCAGAAGGACTAAGCAAAGTTCTACTGTCACTGTGCCTGGGAGGGGTTGGGCTGGTGGGAGAGTTCAAGTCTAGGCAGCTAGATGGAAAATACCTGCTGCTACTGGGATCAGAAATCTGAACTCTGGCTTCAGAAAGGTTACTCACAGATTTGGAGTCGGTCAGAACCCCATGACTTTTGGCCTTTGCCCTATAAGAAGGACTCTTAGAGGATTGGGGAATAGTATCTATGTAGCTATGTCGTCCATGCTTTTCACCAGGTTGTAATGTTCCAGTTTTGCTTTGGGAACTTTCCATAAATGAGTGGCGGTTCTGCTGAGACCTACTGTTTGACTTAAGATATTTTGTGCCTGGGCCCTCAGAAGTCTTTTGGTCAATACTGAAATCAAATTCTGTTTTTGCTTTTGATTCTTTGGGGCTAAGAAGATGTGGAATGTTGTTATTGGTGAGATCTTTGTTTGCGGATCCAGGTGGGTTACTTGTTTGATAGGGTTTGGTGTGCATGGGACTATGAGAAGCTGCAGAAAGATTTCCATTGAGGAAGCTTTCACTTGCTGGAAGAACATCTTCATTCCGTGGAAGTCCAACACTCAGGTTCTGTATATCCTTACTGTTAGATCTGTGATGTGCCTGCAAAGCAGTATTTTTGCTGGCTTGATTTCTATGTTAAAAACAAAAAAAGCATTAATATATGAACTCTCCTCTCAAACAGAGACATATACAAAAATGTGTTTAAAATGATCAGATATTAAAGATTTCTCAATGAACAGAAATGCTAACTTTTAAAAATAACATGTCTACATTGTAGTTAATTTGGGGTAAAATTTCATTGCAAAAAATTTTCTGTGACAATATTCCATATGATATTCTGTGGATAGTCCATAGAAATCATTTCCCTACTAATATTGTTCCCACAAATTCTCTAAAATTAATATTTTAGTGTAACTAATGTTTTGTTTTGGCCCTGTCTATGAAACAATCATGTCTCATGAAGAAAAACTAATTGATTATAAAACATCTATGGAAAAGAAGAAATACAATCAAGAGCTAGAGACTCTCTAGAATCCCTTTGTTTTCCTTAGATGCAAGTAAACAAGATTTCACTTTCAATTTTTCATTTAATCCCATCTCAAACATCCTAGTGAGGAAAAGCTACTACTTCATTTACAAAGCCTAACCTTTCTATGTACACACATAGGCACTTAGAAAGACATAATAAGGTTGGAAATGCATTTATTTATCCCCTTTATCATCTTTTTCTTATTTCATTTGCTTTATCACAACTCATTTAACAGTCAGAAAAGAGGGAAGGGGGATTGGGAGCAGTGTTAACTTGGTTTTGTCTCTATCCAAAATGCTCTGTGAAGTCTGAAAAAGAAAATTATCTGTACTCACATTTTAGAAAAGTAATAATTGCACAGTTTCTATTTTGTACCCTAAAATGGGATCAGTTACTGAATGGGGAATTCTCACTACATGATCAGATTTCCTCAAGGTTTAAAGCAGATATTAGCTCACATACCATAATTCCAAGTTAACAAGAGACTTTCTCCAAAATTTAAAAGCTTGTTTCATATTTAAGTTTGAAAACAAAATAAAACAGTCATGCAAAATAAAACTTCATTATGAAAAATGGAACTCTGATGTTTTAACATTATTTCATTTTATCTTTATCTTTCAAAAAGAGAAACTGTAGTTTGGGATAGACAGGTTTTTGATAAAGAAACAATAAATAAATGATTCTCTGTTCTTTCCAAGTATTCAGAAAAATCTTGCTTCAAATATAGCTATTGTCAGAGATGGTTTCATTAGGTATGATTTATTCTCTTGATGCTGCAATGAAAGAAATGTCACATTTTTCTCAGCAGTATGGTAATCTATGAAAATAAGCTTTCAAATTTTCCCCATCAGCATGTATGTTTAGGCATCAGAAACAAGGGACTTCTTCCTGTCCTCCCACTTCTCAGATGGTGATCTCTATCAAGAACTATTTGAGAAGCTGTTCAAAGAGCTGACATTAAGGAAGCCTTTAGTAATGCTAAATGTCTCTTCTTCAAAATATATTTCATTAATAACTTCCAGTTTAGGGCCCAAGAGTCACATTATTAAAAACAAAAACAACAAAAAACTAATTCTCCCCACTCCCCCCCAAGACCCTATCTTAATTAAAAACTCTTAAATATCAAATTTCAGATGTGGGAAAATATTTCTTTCTTTTTGCCTTTTTGATGGCAACATAAACTGTTGACTAGTAGTTTAAAGCCTCTAGGTTCTAAACCACAGCTGTTTGTCCTTCAGGAATCAAAAAGAACTAATTTTTCCTCTAAACCCAAACTTACCTCTTTTCTTTGAGGGAACCATTATCCTTCTGGTAACTTGGGTTCACAACTTTAAAATCATCCTTGCCTTTCTCTCTCCTATCTCCACCAAGCCTTGTTGATTCTATTTTCAAAAAACATGTTTTTCTCATTTGTACCTTTTCCTCCAAGTATATCTGCATTGCTATGGTTTGGGACCTCATCACCTCTTTCTTGCCCATCACAACAGCCTAACTAATGCATCTTCTCATTTTTAGCTTTTCTTTTTCTCCTTTACACAATTGTTAAAATAATCTTTCAAAGGTACTGGTTTGACTATATTGCTTCCTTGCTCCAAAAATATACTTCAATACAACTAGGACAAAATGTAAACCTTCCATAACTCAGTTCCTACTTCCTTTTTATCTCATAATACTCTCTTGTTTTATTATTTCCAAGTTCCAATTAAACCAGAGTACTACTGTTCCTTCAACTTAACATAATTTTTCTTATCTTTTTTTCTTTGCACGTTATGTCTCATATTCAGAAAGTACTCTCTGCTCACTCCAAAGGATATTTGACTTTCTTCAAAGGCTCAGCTAAGAATAACCTCCCTTCAATCTTCCTGTTGGTATCTTCTAAAACAATTTTTTCTTGTCTCATACCTGATTCTGTACATATTACACCTACCCCCCAACTTACCTGCAGATGCATGCTCTTTGAGAGCCAAGGACAATTTCATTTTTATTTTTATATTTCTGGCATGTAGCACAGTATCTGGCCCAGAATAAGTGCTAAAGCAGGTCTATGATATCTTGCTGAATTTAATTTGCAACTGAATACCAGTACATGAAATACTTTAGCTCTTTTTTCATTGAAGTTACAATTGACAATAGTTAAGTTTGTAATAATTCACTTTTGTTTTTGACATACTTTTCTCCTTTTAAAATTATGAGCTGGAAAGGGTCCATAACAGACTTTTGAGCTCCCAAAATGTATCTAACAGTCCTAAAAAAGGAATTTAAAATATACAGCTAAAATAAAGTATTCAAATACCAAAATGACATTCAAATAAATGTTATCAATAAATCTCGTCCTTTTTTAATCTCAACCTTTGTAAACCAGTTCAACTTTACCCTAAGCTTTACTCCTGATTCCCTTGCCCATTTGTCCTGGGTCAAAATCCAAGTGTTCCATGTGCTCCAATTCTTTACCCTTTCATTCCTTGCAAAACCCTGCTATCAGATTCATATGCTTCCAGAATTTGAGGAAATCACAAAACCAAGGTGATTGGGTCCACTACAAATTTGTCATCCTCCTACTCTCTGATTCCCTATCCCATTCAATACAGTTGATTGTTCCAAACCTTGTCTCTTTTCAAGACTCCTATGGGTTGCTTATCTCCCATCCTCTCAGCTAAGGACTGCATCGTATGTTATAATGAAAAAAAATCAAGGCTTTCTCCTCTATCTTCATATCATATATCATTGATATTTTTTTCACACAATCTATCCCTTCATTTTTGTCACTGATGATGAAATGGTTCTTCCCATATTAATGCTAGTTCTTTTACATGCATCCTTAATTTCAATCTCTCTTATATTTACAGAAGACTGCTCCTTTTACAATCCTCATTGTCTCTCTGATGTTCAATTACTCTCCATCTCTTGCTCTTCCCTGTTAACTACAAACACAAGGTTCATCCAACCTTTTAAAAAACCCGCTTCTATCTCAATTACCTACAATACTGTATCTTGTTTCACTTTCTCTCCTAAACTCCTTGAAAAAGTCATCATTACCCAGTCCCCTCCCCCCCATTACTTTTTATTAAAACCTGTTTTGGGACCTCATCATTTGCCTGAAAACAGCTCTTTCCAAAAGGTAGCAGTGATCTCTTAAATGACATTCCAATGTCCTTTTCTCAATTAGCATTTTTCTTGAACTTTTTATAATATGTAACATTCCCTCCTACTTGGTACTCTATTCTCAGGGTTTTCATGACATTGCTTTCTTTTGAGTCTCCCCCTACTTATCTCGTTTCCCATCCTTGACATACCCTCATAAAGGGAAGTGATTCCTCAAGACTCTGTCCTAAGCATTCTTCTCTATTCTCCTCCTATAAACTCCCTTGGTGATCTTTTCGGTTCCTAAGGCTTTAATGATTATTTCTATAGTATTTTTAATAATTAAATATTGGCTACTTTACATTAGGCTTAGTAAGATTTTAATTTACCAAAGTATAATGGTCTAATTAGACCTGCAAATCCCCAAAGGAAAGCTAGCAAGCCTTGTATATAATATCTTAAATAGGCTATTTACATTTCTGTTCACATTGGCAGTGCTCGCTGCCAAAGATCAGTAAGAAATACTGACTCAAAGATAAGATGAATCCCTTTGGTACAGACGTTTGTAGAAACTCTTTCTATTTAAGGAAATACATATGGCACCTTTCCAAAGCAGATAAAGGCCAGGTTTGGTAGTGCATACCTCCATGCCCCACTACTGTGAAAAGTGAATATGGTAAGTCACATAAGCTTTGGAGTTCTGGAATGCAAGGAGCTAAAATTTAAAAAGGTTCCTCTATTTTTCTCTTCTCTCACTCTCTTCTTAACCCCTTATAATCTGCTTTGTGACTTTATCCTTTTGCTCTCCCCAAAGTTACCAATGATCTCTTAATGACAAATCCAATGTGCTTTTCTCAATCCTCATTCTCCTTGACCTCTTTGTGGTCTCTGACACAGTTGATCATTCTTTCCTTGATATACTGTTGGCTAGGTTTTTGGGATACCACTTTCTTGTATACCTCTTGTGTCTCCTTTTTTTCTGACTACTTTCAGCCTCCTTTCCTGGATCATCATCCAGGTCAGAGCCTCAATCCAAAGGTGACTCACAGGGTTTTATCTTGGGCCTTCTCTTCACCTTCTATATTGTTTTACTTGATGATATCATTGGCTCCCATGGATTTAATTATTCTTTCTAAGAAGATGATTTTCAAACCTACTGATCTTCCTCCTAACCTTTGCTGATTTCCAGCATCACCTTTCCAACTGACTTTTAGATATTTCAAACTAGATTTCCATTATATATTTTAAATTCTTGTACAAAACACTACCACTACTTTGGTGCTCTTACTACCTCATATCTAGACTAATAGACTAATGGTGAGTCTGTATACCTCCCATCTCTCCCCACTCCAAACCAACCTGCATAAAATCACTAGTGACTTTCTTAAAATACAGCTCTCACCATGTCACATATGTAAGGGTTAAAAAGCCTTTAAAATGCAGTTCAAAGCATGTGGGAGGACCTGAGGGATGAGAGGTTCCAAGGCACAGGCCAGTCCTACTTGGAGGTGGGGCATAGCCTAAACAGGCGGTGTCTGACTCCAGGTACCACATCTCCCTCCCTCTTTCGCTTCATCCCTACCTCCTGGTGGTCTGTATCTATCCGGGTTGGTGTCTAAAGATAGGTAAGCCATTGAAGGGCGGGCATTAAGAGTAACTCTAGGGGAGCTACCAGGTTATAGTAGTCCATAGGGGTGTAACAACATATACTCCCAACTCAATAAACTCTAATGGCTCTCAAATAGTATAGATGTGAGGTGGGAAGCGCCTAATCATTTGTTTCTAGGATCAAAATCAAAACAGCAGTTAAAGTCCCTTCTAACCTAGCTCACTTCTCCTTTCCAGTATTCTTACACCTCACTCTCCACCTTGTTCTCTCTCTCCACCATGTTCTCTTTAATCTAATGACACTGATTTCATGCTTATTCTACAAACAAGACATTCTATCATTTGTCTACTGTCATTTTCTCTGACTAATCCCCATGGCTGGAATACTCTCTCTTCTACAGTTACTGACTACAAGTTACCACAGAAATGTACAGCACTGAACAGATATGAAACTTTCTGAACTCAAGATAAACAACATCAACTAACAATACTGTAAATTCTTGATTCAATGAATCAAAATTTCTGAAATCATCAGTAAGACATATTTTAAAACTTAGAATTACCAAAGAAATTTCAGTTAAGAATATTCTGAAAAAGCATAGGAAAATTAAATAAAACCAGAAGCCTCTAAAAGACACCAACAGTAGTAAAATTCTATCAATATTCTGTTAATAATGCTTCTCCCATCATTCAATTCATTCCCCCTTCTTATGGCAGCCTGTTGCCCCAATCCTGTTACATATCATGTCATTCTCACAAGGCCTTACTCTATCTGTAATCTGTCATGGCTGGAAACTATATTAGCTGATAAGACTTCATCTGTTACCCTTTCAAGGATATTCACATTTTCATACAAGACTCACAGACCTAAAAGAATGTGCTGCCCACTCTAGGATTTCAAACTCACAGACCTAAAAGAATGTGCTGCCCACTCTTGGATTTCAAACACAGCCTGATTCTATCTAATAGGCTACATGAGGTCCTATTTTGCCAGTCACTGCACATAAGCATTCACCTATTTTAAGTGATATAAGGCCAATCTTGCTTTCCACTGTCTTAGAAAGAAATAATTACCTATTAGATAATGTGTTGCTTTCAACATGGTATGGTTTTCTCTTTGCTGATCGTGAAGGTGAAGTTCCACAACGATCCAAGAGTCTCTGGGTTTGAAATGAAGGATGGTTCAAACACTGTTCTGTCAAGTATCTGTCTGCTGGGTCCAACTTCAATAAATTCTTAACGGAAAAAAAAATCCAGGATTTGAAAAAATAATATAAATTTAAGTAGACAAAAATTAATAAACTTAAAAATTTTCTATCAAGTCAACTTTAAGATCTTCCCCCCCAATTATTAGGAAACATTTCAACTTTAAAACATTAATAAATTCAATCAATCTTTATTTTTTAAATTAAATTTAAATAAAACTACCAGCAGACCAGGAAAACAACATGCATAAATCTAGAGCAATGTCAATGGAAAGAAGAAAGTAAGAAAAAGAAAGTTTTTAAATTAGTAATAACAAATCTTGACCCTCCCCAAGAAGCTGAGTAAATTCTATTTCCATTGTTCTTTGCAGAGATAAGTTAATTTCATATATTGAATATTGTCAGAGCTGACTGATGAATTAGTTGGTTTTGCTGAACTTTTTTCCCCCTCTTTCATTTTTAATATTTATTATTAAAAACTGCTTGTGGAATAGGGGGATAAAAGTATGTTAAGAAATAAAAAAGTGAAGTAAAAACAAAAGGAGATTTTTTTCCCCCTGAGGCAAGTGGGGTTAAATGACTTGCCCAGGGTCACACAGCTAGGAAGTGTTAAGTGTCTGAGGCCACATTTGAACTCAGGTTCTCCTGACTTCAGGGCTGGTATTCTATCTACTGCATCAACTAGTTGTCCCAAAACAAAAGGATAGTAACAGAGAGCATTTCAAATAAAGAAATAAAGTGAATTAAAATAAATAAAAGCATTAGATTGGGAGCTATCACAACTAGATTCTAATAGATGCTGTTTCTAGAGGCTGTGAAAATGTGGGCACTCTGAACTTCAGTTTCACTTGTAAAATAAATAGAGGACAGTGAACTGTGTTGACATGTAAAACACCTTCCAGCCCTATGAATCTATGCCATTTTTGGAAAAAATAATGCTAAATGAATAGGGTTTAAATTGGATCATTTTATAAACATATTCAGTAGCTAAAATCTTCTTGTGTGTTGTTAGCTACAAAGAAAAAAGAGAAGTATTTTACTAGACCTCTGGTTTCTTTGCTACTCAGTCTAATGATCCTTTAGAACCATGCCCAAGAGCCAAACTAAGATTTGGAGTCCCAGTTTAAATGGAAATGAAAATATTCACTTCTGGTCAAAGGGCTTTTATTCAGAAACTTAAGCCACTGGTTCGAAGCAAGTGATGTTGCATTAATACTGAATCAGACAATGCTCTAAATGTTACACGACTCTTTTTCCTAACTGGAGAACAAAAATTACTTGTGTGGGTGGGTGCAGAATAATTCTGATTTCATTGGTATTAGCATTACAACGATTGCATTTTTAAAAGACATAAGCTAAAAATAAGTATGAATGTATATGAATTTGGAGAACCCAGATTTCTGGTTCTTATTTTACATTGAAATATGGTATTAAATGTTATCAGTAAAAACTACTGTGCATACTACTTATAATTCCTTCATGAGATCAGGACAATGCTATGAAAATACTAAGAAGTCTGTAAATAACATTAATTGTTTCAAACTTCATCACCAATAAGAAACACAACAC
Organism: Sminthopsis crassicaudata; assembly: GCF_048593235.1. Classification (NCBI taxonomy): domain Eukaryota; kingdom Metazoa; phylum Chordata; class Mammalia; order Dasyuromorphia; family Dasyuridae; genus Sminthopsis; species Sminthopsis crassicaudata. Next base: position 211,543,685 of record NC_133619.1, read on the forward strand.
AACTGTTTTATCTTATCTTCATACTGGCTACCAATTATTTTAAGGTCACTATGGTGATCAATGACATAGTAAGTTCAAATTATCATTATCATAGCCAATTGGAGTTAAGTGACTTGCCCAGGGTCACACAGCTAGGAAGTGTTAAGTGTCTGAGGCCACATTTGAATTCAGGTCCTCCTGACTTCAGGGCTGGTGATCTATCCACTGTGCCACCTTGCTGCCCCACCAGCTACTTTTTAATATAGTCAATTTGAACATGTAGACATAGCCAACATCAGCACAAGGGCCTATTCATAATGAGTTTCTCAAAGCAGAAATATTCTTATTATTTTTTAATTCTGGGTTTAAAAGTAAAGTAAATGACAAAGATAGAAAAAATAGAAAATTCTATTTATTCTAGTTTTTCCACTTTATTTTATTGATTTTTTTAAAAAAGTTAATCAAATAAGTTGGATAGGAACTATAGTAAAATAACTAACAAATAAAACATCAATTATGAAGTGATGATGATTTTCAGATTACAAGCTCCTTGTATTTTTCTAAAATACTTATTAACTGGGCTTCAAATACATAGTATGATCAATTAATATTTTTGGCTGGTCAATTAGCCCTATGATAAAAATTAAATATATATATTTATTAAAGACCATAAATATATATTTATGCCAATATTCTGTAATGTATTGTAAAATGTCAAAACATAAGACCATTGCAACTTAATAGATTATCCATGTTATTTATAATTCACTTTCCACAATTCACTTTGGTAAACCTCTTACCTAATATAGGGGCCAATGCACATAATGCTTTACAATATATTCCTAGGGAGAGACAAGTAAAATATAAATTGAAGAATACTGTGTATGAAGAAATAGGATTACAAAGTCCTACCTTCATTAAGTCAAGCAAAACGCCACTTAAAATTCCTAAATATCTTCTCTCCAAAGACTGGGGATGATTAACAGCTGGGAACTGCAAACACAACATAAGAATAATATTAGTATATAGGAAATGAAATTGGAGATGTATTGTGAAAAGGAGATAACACAGTATCACAAACCATATTACTAAAATTATTCTATATATGTATTATTTTTAAGATTAATAAAAATGATAGGAATTGGTTAGCAGGAACAACTTTTCCAAGTAAGAATTGTGTTTATTCCAGAATAAAGATGACAAAATGTGAAAGAAGTATTGTAAATGAAATAAGTACATAAAATAAGTAGAAAGTATTGGTACAAAACACAATAACCTGAAATCATTTCCTGAGGAATTCGTACTAACTGAAATTATAATTAAAATATAGAAATTCAGTCTAACCCAATGGAAATAAGCATCTGAATGATACCATTTAATGAGATCTATCATTTATACTTATCAGTACTTATCTGTACATTATCAACTCTGTAATACTGATACTAATGATGAGAATTAGCATGGGTAATTCAAGTGCAATGACTTCAGTTGGCTAGAGGAGGACTCTGATATAAAACTGATAGAGGGTGACAATGTCAAATCTGTGCTTTTAGAAAATTGCTTTTATATTTCTGTGAAATGTGTATTAAAATGGGGAGAGCTCTGAGACAGGGAGAACAACAGTCTGAGTAAAAAGTGAAAGTCCTGAGTTAAGAACAGTAGTGGCTATGTGAGTAGAGACAAAGGGACAGAGTAGAAAAGATATAAACCTTGCTGACCAGAAATATAACACATAATTTGTCAGCAATACCTAAAGGTCTTTCAAACTCGATGTCCTGTAGTTATCTCAAATTCAACATGTTTATAACACATTACCTTCCCCAGAACTCCACCCTACAGCACACCCTCAACTTTTCTTCCAAATTCCCCCTTTATGCCATGTGCAATGCCAGTCATTCAGGACCATGACTTTGGTGTCATTCTGAATTCTTTACTCTCACTCACCCCACAATCATTTTCCAATCATTAGCCACAAGTATTTTTTACTTAACAAATATATTTTACTTAGGTGATTACTAACTGCATAATCCAGAAGCCTTTATGCCAGAAGTGACTCTATTTTTTCAGAGGTAAGTAAATGTTAAGCAAGGAATTCTAACATTCTTATAATGTACTGGTTTTTTACTCAGATGTTGAGACAAAGTGGAAAGAGAATTGTCCTGGATGTTAGGAAGACAAAGAATCAAAATCCTGTTTCTGACATAGACTATGTGATGCTAGCCAAGTCACTGAGCCACTCTGTGGTTCAAGCCACTTTCCAAGATTAAGTTGCAGAGTAGGTGCTGGTATCCATCGGTGAAGAATTTCCTCACCACAAATTTCCAAATAAATAAAATCATAGATCCCATAACAACAACAAAAATCAGTTCTTAAAATTATCATTTTCTTGAAGATGCTCAACTTAAAAAATTCCTTAAATGGAACTGAATGTAAGATTAAATTCCATGGCAACAGACTGAGCATTACAGTTCCACTAAAAAGCCAAGATTCTGGAAACAAAACAGAGTGAGAATGAAACAAATCAAATTCATTGTGCTAAAGGAATGGACTAAAATTGCTTCAAAATGAAAGCCATGAGCTTAGTATAAAGAGAGAGAGAAGACAGGCTCTCTTCAATTACCTGTGTGATTTGAGAGCTAATTTCCTTATCTTTACAATGAGGGAATTGGGCTAACTGGCCTCCAAGATTCCTCCTAACTTACAATAGTATGACATATTAACATCCAGGGTTTTAAGCCACTGACTTTTCTACAGACACTTTTTTTGTTGTTGGCGTGTTTTAATGTTTTAAATAGAACTAATCTTTTTAGATAAGTTTTGCTATCACTGACTATCTTATTTATCTAGGGGCTCCTCTAAGAGAAGGGTTTCTTAAATTTCTTCTACTTGTGACCCCTTTTTGCCTGAGAAAATTTTACATGACCCCAAGTATATAGATATATAAAACAGGTATAAAAACCAAATATTTCCATAATCCTAATTTTGCACTCCCCCACATTTTTTATGAGACCCCATATAGGATCAGGACTCATAGTTTAAGAAATTAGGACTCTAAAATACCTAAAAGTAATTGAGGCATAGGCTCTGCAAGAAAAAGAGAGAAAGATACTCACTTTTGTGAGACAGTAGGAGATAAGAAGAGAGAGATGAATTGTGGAAAGAGAAAGGAGGAGGAGAGAGAGTAAAAATAAATGAACATGAAGAAAGGCAGACAGCCTGTCTCAGAAGAATAAGGACAGTCCTAAGGATGTGGTCTTAGCACCTTAGTTACTGAGAAATAGTACTTTAATGACAGGCTATAGACCAAGAGGCACTGCAGGGCTTCCTTTCTATCCATTAGAGAAAGTAACCAGTAGTTCTGCAGGATCCCGAAGTTCACTTCTTGGAAGAAAGGGTTTTGAGGCAGAAGACAAACTATTGTGCCTATGAGGGAGTTTAAGTGCTCTCTTTCTCTAAACTCTCAGTTTCCTCATTTGTAAAATGAAGGCCTAAAAGATCTCAGAGATTCCTTTCTGCTCCAATGGGAGGCAATGTGGGCTCATGTATGGAATTTCTGGAGCCACAAAGTTGGGTTCGGATCTTGCCTTGACCACTCACTGGCAAATCATTTACCTTTTTTTAGATTCAGTATTTCCATCAACCAATGGTCCCTACCTCCCAAAATGTTTGTGAGAATTAAATGCAATAATGCAAAGAGCTTTGTAAACCTTAAAATGTCAGATAAATCAGTTTCAGTTATTACAATTTTTACTTATGGCATCAAACAATATGGGGAAAAGGAGGCAGACTGGATCAAATATGTTTAGAGAAAATCTGTGCTGGAAAGAAGAGAATTATGAGAGCACTAAGGGACTGATAAATGAATTATCTGAAGAAAGGAAAAATAACAAAGGTGTGAAAGAAATCTTGAAACTTATTAAAACCAGAAATAAGTGATGGAGAAAACATTAATAACTACTTAATTATGTATCTACCCTCCTATCTAAAGAAAATGTTTATGTGAGTCAGCTACACATGTATCAAGAACATCCTTAATGAAAATTCTTAAGGAACAAAAAGGCATTCCTAATATTCAATATTCAACAATGGACTACATCTTTTACCATGTCACAACTGACTAAAAGTTGTAGAAAAGAAGACATCAGATTTACTGTTTGTTGATTACAAGAACAAAACTTCACTTACAAGATCTTTTATAACGTCATTGCCTCTGTGGCATAAAAATAAACTTCACATAGAAGACAATGAAAAGATGACTGTTGGTAATGGAGTAGGCTGGAATATATAACCAACATCCTCCACCATGCTCCTCTGGAAAACCTCACCTTCTAAAGAACTGAATTTGAATCTAGCCTCAGATACTAAGTATTAGCATGGGGCCCCAGGCAAATCTGTCTCACTTTCCTCAACTGCAAAATGAGAATAACAACCTCAACTTCTCAGTATTGTAGGAAGGATCAAATGAAGCAATATTTGTACAAAGTGTTTAGCACAGTGGCCAGCACACAGCAGGTGCTACATAAATGCTTATTCCCTTTCCTTTCTAATATAAGAGTAGGAGTTGGGGAGGAGAGAAAGACAATAAACTCAAGGACTGAACTCGTTAAGAAAGGGGTGAAATTCAAAGGAGAGACTACTGAGTGATATCAGGCAAAAGGCAGAGAACAAAGACTATGACGATCTTCATCCTGGCACAGACAAGACTTACATGAGCCAATTAGGAAAAAGAATAAGAATTGTGTTATCATAAAGCAATAAACTAAATATGTAAATATTTATAAGTAGCTAGAAAGTAGTAACATTGGATGGCACGTCTTAGAGAAGGCTTCATAAGGAAACAGATTTCAAGATGTGTTCAAGAACAGGCAGGCTTTAAACAGATAAAATTGGGAAGGGTTTCCTCTTCTATAATTTTAAGGTGTTTACAGTGAGTGTCTTTTTGTATGAAGATCACAAAGAATGACTTAACAGGTTCCCAGAATTCAGTCTGGTTTTCTCTATCAGATAATATTAATTCCAAAGTATATATAGAATGGGTAAAATCTTCCAGTTATACAAAAAAGTTCACGACAACCTGCAACATGGCAACCTGCCTGATATTTTTATTTCTGCAACTGATACATTTTTGTAATTTTGCTTTGTTCACTTTACCAAGTTATTTGTTGTATGTATTGAGTAACTTGAAAATTAAGCCTTGGGTCTTAGCTAAAATACTGTGGTATGCTCTCTTGCAACAATTAAAATAACTTTCCTGGGACACTAGATAATAAAAAGATGGAAACCTTTTTTATGGGGGGGGGGGGGGGGACACACATTTCATGAAAGACCAAATTTCAGAGACTGTAAAAGAGCGGAGAGTAGAGAAAGTATAGGTAACAAGTATAGATAGCTTTTTCAAGGACTTTGGCTAAGTAATGGAACAGAGATAAAAGGGATTATTTAATTTAGCGTGTGTTTTAGAACTCAAAGTTTTTTATAAAAGCACTAGAAGGGAAAGAAGGAGGGAGAACGGGAGGAAGAGAAGAAAGAAAGAAGGAAGGGAAAAGGGAAGAAGGGAGGGAGGGAGAAAGGAAAGAAGAAAGGGAGAAAAGGAGGAAGGGAAGGAGGAAAGGAGGAAAGTAGGAAAATTTAAGCACTCTTGGAGTTATGTTCTTTCAATTTATATGACAGAAGTAAGGTTATCCAATTATGTATCTTCTCTTCCTCCCACCCCCAACCCCACTTCCTTTACCTGGGAGCTAGAGATAACTGAGAGGATGTTTGTGTGACAAGGATTATATAAAGTCGAAAGAATTAAGGTGTGAAGGATATGGTGAAAGAATAAATAGAGAATAAATAGAGAAATAAATAAAATATTCAAAATAAATAAAAAAAAAAAGAATAAATAGAGAAAAAGAATAAATAGAGAAGTGAAAGTGGGTCTATGGGGAAGGAAAATCAGATTATTTTCCATGCCTGCTACCAAGTGGCATGTTATATTAGAAGAGCTTAGTTATTGTCCAAACTAGTCTTGAAAGTACTGAGGGAAAGGCAACTGGCTAACTGTCCATCTGTCACAAAAATTTAATATATATAATGTCAAGAGTGACTCAACTTCCTAACAATCTCCTTCTAGTGCTTTTATTAAAAGATTTATGAGTACTAAAAATAGGACAGCTTGAGTCAATATACTGTTTTTAAAAATATCCTTTTCTTCTCATTGTGATAAGACAAAAAGGCACCCTTTAATAAGTATAATATGAATTATAAAGTGATTAATATAAGGCATCTTTTCAAAATTACTATTACCTTATATGTCTACTATGTAAAAAGATAAGTGATAGACATACAAAAATAAAACTCTCACTGTTTTCAAAGGGCTTACATTATATTAACTAAGCTAGGGACAGCTAAGGTAGCACAGTAGATAGAGTACCAGCCCTGAAGTTAGGAGGACATGAGTTCAAATCTGGCCTCAGACACTTAACACTTCCTAGCTATGTGACACTGGGCAATCACTTAACCCCAATTGCCTCAGGAAAAAAAAATTAAATTAAAATATTAACTAAGCTAAAAAATTTGTGTATATTATATGCATATGTTCTATTTATATAGCTATAGGTTAGTAGTGGGCATATGATTTCATTGATACAGGAAATTCACAAGTAAGGAAACAGTCTATTGATGCATCTTCTCTGTAATTTAGAATCTTAGAAAGCTGCTGAAATCTCCTGATAGGTGAAGTGATCTGTCCCAGCTCATACACAAACTTTCAGAGATAAGAAATTAACTCATGCCAGCCCTTCTCCTATCTAACTTAAACATATAACATTTATCCTTATTCCTAAATAGGATAGTAGGGCAGATAGAAGGTAGGCCTCAGAGTCAGGAATGTCTGAGCTCAAGGCCTCTGACACTTGTGGGATATCGGATCCTGGCTAAGTCCTGAAATCTCAGAAGCCCTGACATAATTCTCTTTAAGCTGTGGAGAAGATGATGATCTGTACTAGTGATGTAGTTCTCCACTTACCAAAGACTATTCACATATTTATTTCCCCTTAAAATATGCTATTTAAATAATATGACAGCTTTTGCAAAGATTTAGAAAAATGAATAAATTTTGAAGTTGCCAAAAAAAGATTTAGAAATCTTAAATTTCTAGTTATGAATGTATTTAAACTTGAAAAACTGTCCATGATAATTTATTCTAACTATTTTCTCTCCAGTTATTAAGGAACACTTTAATTATGAAGAATTATAAATATTTTAGTGGGAAAAGAAATGATATTCAATAAGTAGATTAACTTGTAAAGCTAATAAACAATAAGTAAAATTCTAGAGTATGGGTTCCCTACCCCCACAACCCCTCAAAGGAATGCCTTACCCGAAGCCCATGGAAACGAGGATTGCTGTAGAAGAGCTTCATCTGCTCAGATGGAAGTGGTCCTAGCACCTTCTGAATAGTAAAAAGTTGGTCAATTTCACTTTCTCCAGGAAATAAAGGTTGCCCATCACTAAGCTCCCCAAGAATACAGCCCACAGACCACATATCTACAGATTTTCCATAGGGAGCTCTGAAAAGCAAAAGGAATAATTATCACACCAATTAAAGAAATAAAACATTTCCAAATTGTTTTGTGTAAAAAAAATGAAAGATTAATGTTTTGGAGCATCTTTAAGCATTCTAGGTAACAGAAAAGTGTCAAGTAGAGTGAGAATGTTTATATGGTAAAATGAAAAATTACAGAAATTATTTTTTTGCCAAACATTATATAAGAATTCCAAGGCATATGGTCACTTAAAATACAGACATTCTGTGATCTACTTATTCAGTTAGTAAGTACTCAGCTATTCAATTCAATTAATAAAAACATTTATTGAATGGTTATCATGTACAAGGCAATTGTGCTGAATGCTAGTATTTAAAAGCAAAAAAAAAAAAAAAAAAAAAAAAAAAAAAAATCACCCCAACCTCCAATGACCTTCCTTTGTACCATCTAAAAAACTGTTCATACTCATACTTTAAAATCTTAAAGACTTACTATAGTCTGATCTGTGTTAAAGACAGATACAACTGATTCACCTTATCTGTGTTAAAGACAGGTATATTTTCCTTTGGGTAAGATCTTATTCATCTTACATTGCTGGGAAATTAGCTGTTCTATTTATTTCCAGATAAAAGAAGTTTATCCCATGCAAGCACTAGACATGTTTTCATTTTCAACATTCTTGTGGGGAAATATTTACATTTTTTTGGCTTAAAATGAAATGTGATTTAAATGACATTCAAGATTAGGTAAGAATATCACTAGGGGCAGCGAAGCTTACAATGTGCTTTATTAAATTATTTTTATTAATATCCATTCAATTTAATATTCAATATTCAATTAATGAAATTATTTTCCTTGGGATTACTGAGAAATTTGGGTTATGTGTCCTTATGTAAAGTGATCCCAGACTACAGTCTTGCTCTGAGTCTACTGTCCTGCCAACATTCAGTTGTAAGTTACCATTTCAATTCTTAACACTCTCCCCAAACTCTATCATTTTGACTCAGCTAGAGATTAGCTTTAAGTCCCCTCCTTCAGGTAAAGAATCCGTGGATTCTGTGATAGACATTTTTTCTATTTATAAGTATACAAATAACTCAATCAAAATCTATATTACTAATCAATTCAGGCCATGCTTACTTTCCTTACTGATTCATAGTATGTGATAAAGAAAGATTTAGACTTTATTTTTTTGTACTTTGGGAAATTATTGCTTACCCAAGTAAGAGTTCAGGGGAACGGTACCACCTGGTGGCCACATACTCTGTATAATTAGCATTGTTGCCTTCTGATAGATTCCGAGCAAAACCTAAAAGCAAAAAAAATTATTGAGAAAGTATAGTTTTTAATTTTAGTATAAAACTAAAATGATTCTGGGATTTTCATATTAATACCTATGCTCATATTTATTAGTATAAGAAGCATTATGCAGGGTGCTGAAAATGAAACTGAGATTGGTTAAAATTCTGCCTCAGTGATTTCTAGTATATATACGAAACCAGAGAAGGTACCTGAATCCTCAAAACCTTAAATTTTTCATCCACAAAATTAGGATACCTCAACTACCTACCTCACAGGATTGTTATGACAAATGTTTTGCATACTTTAAACTGATATGTAAATGTGAATTTATTACCCAATGTGCTTTGCTTGAATATTCTATCTCTGAAGACCAATCTTAAAATAGATTAGATAGGGAGAAACAAAAGCAATTGAAAGCAGTGTCTGCCAAACCCAAGTACATAAATTACTAAATGGAAGATTCTTTTTTTAAAAACAAAAACTGCAGGGAAAACTAAAAAGCAGATGGAAAGAAATTAAGTTTAAACCAAAATCTTTTAACATATAATAAATATTAAACTCAAAATGGATATATACCATAAAAATTAGAAAAGGATAAAATCAAATACTTTTTACAACCATGTTTAGGGAAGAATCCATTTTTAAAATATATAAAATTTCATTTAAAAAAAAATTAATAGCTCTTGTTTTAATTCACCTTCATTTTCAAATATAGCTCTTTCTTTCCCTGGCCCACAGCATGTTATAAACAAAATGTTAAAAGGAAAAAAAAAAAAAGCAATTCAGCAAAACCATCAAGATATTAACTAAAAAGAGTATATTCAATATTCCACAGTTATAAGACCCTATTTCTGCAAAGAAGGGGAGGAAATTCATTTTTGCAATGATTCTCTAGGCACAAGCTTATTGATCATCATAATTGTACAGTGTTCCAGTTTCACTTGTTTTATTGTTGTCCTTGTTCTTCCCATATATGATAGTGTAATCCTTTTATTTCTTAATACAGTTTATTTCATTTTGTATGAGTTATGTGTCTTCCCATGTTTCTCTAAATTTTTCATATTCAGTATTTCTTTCAAGAATAATACTCCATTATATTTATGTTACCAGTTTAGTCATTCCCCAAATGATGGACATATACTTTATCCCTAATTCCTATTATTTCACTATATTTTGGGATTCATGGGTGTTTCTAATGGGATTTTTAGGCAAAGAATTATGGTCATTTTAGTCACTACTTCTTGAATAATTCCAAAGTGTTTTCCAGAATAGAAACACAAAGCATATAAATGGGACTATATGACCCTCCAAACACTGTAATGTTCTTTTTCTCTAAATTATAATCGTTCTCTTGGGAGCAGGTTTCTTGGGAAGCTTCTGGAGGCAGCCTTATTTTCAGTTCAGTTCCAATTATCCCAAAATGCAGCCAGGAGTTAAAATCTGGATCCTTTATTGTGTCCTTCAAAATTCTGAATCTTTTTCTGTGCCTGGTTAGCTTTCTTAGGAGCCTATCTCTCTCCCTGATTCCCGAGAGCTCTTGTCCGAATGTCTCCAGTCTTCCCAATGTCTCCAGCCAGCACAAAAGTCAAAGTAGGAATGAATCTGACTCTACCTCCAAGAGTGTGGGATTGTGAGTTTCTGCATTGTGAATCTCCAGGAAGTCAATCCTAGTTGTGAATCTTCTGGAAGTCCATGAATAGACTTGTGAATCTCTTGGACTTGCCAATCTCCCCACTGAATCCTGGCTCTCTATCTTCTCTCAGAGAGTGGGCTTGTCCTTTTATATACTCTCTAATGGTATGAAGTCTAATATGTGAACCAATGAGCGAACTCCTTTAAAAGTATGAACTAAGTACATAAGTATCTTGTAAGAATCCTAAAAAAACACTATTTCCATTTTTTGATAATCTTTTGTGCACCTGTTGGATTTGCTTTTCTCTTAAGTAGCAGAGCAATCTTTCATATGATGGTTGTAGTAGATCAGACCTCAAACTAATCCAATAGTCTGGTTTCAAGAATAGAACAAAATGATGGACTCCCATCCATTTAACAATTATCAAAAGCTTTGTAGAGCAAGTACACAGCATTCTTTCAATAAGGCTTACTTCCCTGCCTATAATTGTCAAGGAAGTATTCAATACCATTAAAAAAAAAAAAAAAAAAAAAAAAAAAAAAAGCTTAGCCTAGCTTGTGGGGAAATGGAGCTTGGGATACTGCTTGTACTTGTTAGCAGCTTGCAATTATTCCTTGAGAATTCTTAGATTACTTAACACTGTTAGTATTTTATGTTTGTTAATTACCTATGTTTATCATAGATATCAGACTTCTAGAAGTATGTGATACAAAGATTTTCCTCAATCAATAGCTTCCTTTTCCAGTTATTATACTGATGAAAAATTCACAAAACCTTATTTTCACATAACTGAAATAATTTATTATTTTTTTTGTGAATGATTCAATTATAGAAGAAATTCTTAAACAAAAAAGGTGTAAAGATCATAACAGACAAAATGGGAAATGTTTGGCATTGAAAGTCTTTCACAATGACTCAAACATAGCTTTTTAACTTTTATCACTTACTTAGTGATAATCAAAAACTGACTCTCTATCTGTACCACAAGCTGTACTCCATTTCCAGAAAGGATTAATTTCTCACCTGTGCCTTTTAGATTCTCTCACTTCAGTACAATCTAATACACAGAGCCTTTCTTGATTTCTTTCAATTGCTATGTTCTCCCTGTGAACATTTAGTTATATTGAACTACATTATATTTAGTTATATAATAAATATGCACATATTTTATATTGATTATGCTCACAGATTGGATTAGGATACTTAATACACTGGAATGGGGCTATGAGAATCATCCCATGGAGTCTCCAGTTTCTCTAATAAAAGTCTTATTTACCAAGCATATAAGGAACTGAGCCAAATTTATGAGAATAAATAACTACCATAATCTAAACTGATAAATGGTCAAGGGATATGAAATAGCAGTTTTCAGAGGGAAAAAAAAAAAATCAAAGGTATCAAGTCATATAAAAATTCTCTAAAAATCACTAAAATTAGAGAAATGCAAATTACAACATTTTTGAGGAATCACTTTATAACATTCATTTCCAATAAATAAACAGAACAGCTAAGATAAAAAAAAAAAAAAGGAAAATAAATACTAGAAAGTTCATAAGAAAATAGGCATATTAATGCACTACTGGTGGAGTCATGAACTGGTCCAAATACATTTATAGTAGCTCTTTTTGTGAAAGAAAATTGGAAACTGAGGGGGATGTCCATAAATTGAGAAAAAGCTTAACAAGTTGTAAAGTCTGAGCTAGCTCCCTGAAGGGCTCAGAATCATCCAGAGTCAGGGTAAGCAAAAGTCCTTGCCCCAAGTTGAGCACCAAATTGCAATGATCTGTATCTCTAAATCATGATCGTTCTCTTGGGGCAGATTTTCTTGGGGAGCTTCTGGAAGAAGCCTTCTTTTCTGTTCAGTTCAACAATCCCAAAATGCAGCCAGGAGTTAAAGTCCTTTATTTTCTCTTTCCAAATCTTCTCTCCAGCTCCCTCTGAATCCAAAGCCTCCAGCCAGCATGAAGGTAGACATGGAATGAAATCTTGAATCTGAATCTCCTAGAGTGTGGGATTGTGGGTTTCCCAGAATTCAATCCTAGGTGTGAATCTCCTGGAAGTTCCTTTAGACTTGTGAATCTGCTGGACTTGCCAATCCACTGAATCCTGTCTCTGAATCTCCTTGAGCTTCCCTGAAGTTCTCCCCTTGATTCACATCAGATTGACTCCCCCAGTCAATGTTGGCTCCTTATATCCTCCCAGAGAATGGGCTTGTGGGAACTCCTTACAGAACCAATGATCAAGCTCCTTTAAAGGTGTTAACTTCTTTAAAGATGTAAACTCCTTTTAAAGGTGTGAACTAAGCACATTACCTTGTCTCAAGTTCTGGCCGATAACATCTGTAAGAATCCTAACAAGAAGTTGTGAAGGAATATTATCTTGCTGTAAGAAATGAAGGCTATCATTTCAGGGAAAACCTGGAGAGATTTTTATGAACTGATGGAAAGAAAAGTGACCAAAACCAGAACAATTTATTCAGCAACACTAACAAAGATAATTGAATGTGAAAAATTTAGGTACTCTGATCATTATAATGAACTGCCACAATTCCAAAAGACAATGAAACATGCTATCCACCTTCATAAAAAAGGACTGATGGACTTATTGTCCAAAAGCATATTTCTCTCTCTCATTTTTTTCCAAAAAATGGCTAACATGGAAATATTTTTAACGCTGCTTCTTATGTATAGTGACTAGGTGTATTTCTTGCTTTCTCAATGAGTGGGGAAGGAAGAGAGTTTGAAATTGAAAACAAAATTTAAATTTTTCTTAAAATACTCAGGAAAAAAATAAGATCTGGGTTCAAATTCAGCACTTGAGAACCTTTAGCAAGTTAGTTAACTTTTTTAAGCCTCAGTTTCAACATCTATAAAGTGGTGATATAAATTCAATAATTTCCTGATTTTTGTGAGAGTAAAATTAGACAATCTTTATAAAACAACTTGTAAATCTTAAAAGTGCTATCTATATATAAGTATTAGTTATTATTGTTACTTTAAAAACCCTTTTTTTTTAAAGTATGAGAATCAGGGGGAAAATGTAAAGATGAATAAGAGGAAGTCAATCTCTGAATAAATGTCTGATGTTCCTCAAAAACAGATAATGAAATATGCCAAGTTCTTTGAAGAAGAAAGTGTTCTTCTAGGGTTGAATGTAATCACTTTCGCTTTGCTTGTTTTTATTTGTTACAAGAAAATATGCAACGGGAGATAGTATCTTTTCAACATGTGCTTATGATATCAAGACTAAAGGAAAACCAAATTATATTTTTAAAAAACCATCAAAAAAATATAAACCAAAAAAAGATATTCTTCAAAAATGTGTGTCATGGTTTGGGTCTTGATTGATCCAGAGTGAATGTAAATAACAATCATTTCTGTTTTGGCAAGTAACCCTTCATCTCCCAGATTTATGTGTTTTATGTATGTGTGTGTGCGCCTGTGTGTATTTAGTTTTTTAAGGGGAGAAGTAGGTAAAAGAGGCCATTCTTTGCATCAATTGCTACCTAGCCTTAATCACTGAATAGATATGACCTTAGTCAAATCAAGACCTGTTAAAGACCTTACCTTAAAAAAGACCAAGGTCTTCCACTTGCGTCCAGGGCCATCTTCAATCATCCTGAACTATATCTGGCCACTGGACCCAGATAGCTCTAGAAGGGAAAGTGAGTCAGATGACCTTCCACAGACTTCCCTCACTTAAATCCAAATCACTTTCATGTCATGACATTGCCTTTTTGATGTTATGGTCCTCTTTGAGAACAGAGGACAAATAATGATACAAACTCTATGACACATTTGTAAAAGGCCTTTATAAAACTGCAAGGTTTAAAAAAGCTCATTATCTACTGGCTAATCTTCTGGTGGTGATCCTTCTTCCAAATCTAGATAGGTCCTTTGACAACAGACTTGCAAGTCTATCATACGTCACGCCCTCTAAGCCTTTCTAGTTTGCTAGAACCTGCCAGAGGTTGTACGCAGGGAGTAGAGCTCTGGGTCTTTTTTGGAGGGGTTTATTTTTGTTGTTTTCATAATATTTTATCTTTCTGAATTACACGTCCAGACAATTTTTACCCTTCATTTTCATAAAAGTAAGATTTCCACATTTTTATCCTCTTCCCTCCCCTTTCCCTAAAATGATAAGCAATTTGTAGAGGTTAAACATGTGCTATCATGTAGAACATATTTCAGATTGGTCACAGTTCTGAAAGAAACATCAAAAGGAGAAAAAATACATGAAAAAGAATAAAATAAAGTTTTTTTCCAAAAACTTATCCATCAGTTTTTTTTATCTGGATGTGGACAACATTTTCCTTTGTGAATCCTTTGTACTTGTCTTGTATTATTCTGTTGCTGAGAAAAGCTTATTCATTCATAGTTGATCATCACACAGTGACCATATTCAAAGTTTTTCTGGTTCTGCTCATAACTCTTTCCATAAGGCCATACTACTCTTTTCAGAATTTTCTGAATCTGCCTGCTCATCATTTCTTATTGCACAATAATGGAATATTTTCCATTACATTCATATATCACAGCTTATTTAGCCATTTCCCAATTTATAAGCATTCCCTCAATTTCCAATATTTTGCCACCACAAAAAAGGCTGCTATAAATATTTTTACATGCAAAAAGAATGTTTTAGTTTATTATTTTTAAAAAAAATTTTTATTTTCAAAACATACAAAAATAATTTTCAACATTCACCTTTGTAAAACCTTATATTCCATTTCTTCCCCTCTCTCTTCTCTCCACCCCTTCCCATAGATGGCAAGTAATCCAATATATATTAAACATGTGCAATTTTTCTATACACATTTCCACAATTACCATTCTGCACAAGAAAAATCAGATCAAAAAGAAAAAAAAAATGAGAAAGAAAACAAAATGCAAGCAAACAACAACAAAATAGTGAAAATACTGTGTTGTGATCCACATCCAGTCTCCATAGTTCTCTCTCTGGGTGCAGATGGCTCTCTCCATCACAAGATGATTGGAACTGGCCTGAATCATCTCGTTGTTGAAAAGAGCCACATCCATCAGAATTGATCATTGCATAATCTTGCTGTTGGCATGTACAATGATCTCCTGGTTGTACTCATTTGACTTAGCATCAGTTTTATGTAAGTCTCTCCAGGCTTCTCTGAAATCATCCTGTTATAGAACAATAATATTCTCTAACATCCATATACCATAATTTATTCAGCCATTCTCCAATTGATGGGCATCTGCTTCAAGTTTAAAGCTCTTTGTCACTATAAAAAGGACTGCTATAAACATTTTTTGCACATGTGGGTTCTTTTCCTTTTTTTATGATCTCTTTGGGACACAAGTCTAGTAGAGACACTGCTGGATTAAAAAGTAGGCACAGTTTTATAGCCCTTTGGGCACAGTTCCATATTGCTCCCCAGAATGGTTTAATCATTTCACAACTCTGCCAATAATGTATTAATAAGTATCCCAGTTTTCCCACATCCCCTCCAACATTCATCATTAAATTTTCCTGTCATCTTAGCCAATCTAAGAGGTGTATAATGGTACCTCAGAGCTGTCTTAAGCAAAAAGAGCATTTTACATATATTCTTTTCCTTCTTTTATGATTTTTAAATAAATGGACAGATCTAGTAGTGGCATTGTTGTATCAAGGAATATTCAGAGTTTGGTTGTCTTTTTGGTATAGTTCCAAGTTGCTCTCCAAAATGGTTAGACAAATTTACAACTTAATCAACAGTACAGTAGTGCCCCAGTTTTCCACACATACTCTCCAACATTTATTATTTTCCTTTTTTTATTATATTTGTTAATCTGATAGGAGATAGCACTTCAGAGTTGTTTTTATTTGCATTTCTCAAAAGTGATTTTGAGCACTTTTTTGTATTCCCACAGCTCTAATTTCTTTATCTGGGGGAAAAAAAAAACCATCTGTACAAATTAATTTATCAATGAGGGAATGGCTTATAGTCTTCGAAATTCAGTTCTCCATATATTTGAGAATTCTGACTTATCAGAAACATTATAAAGATTGTGTCCAGTTTTTTGCTTCCCTTGTAATCTTGATTGAACTGATTTTGTTTTAGGCAAAAACTCTTTAATTTAATATAATCAAAATTATATATTTTATGTATTTTGTAAGCTATCTATTTTTTGTTTGGTCATGAAATTGTAATTCATTTAACTTCTTAAAAGTAAATGAATGCTATAAAAAAAAGGAAAAGGACTCACAGGCAAAAATGTTTCTAGTATCCCTTTTTATAGTGTCAAGGAACTAGAAACTGAGTGTATGCTGAATAAGTTATGTTATATGAATGTAATGGAATGTTATTGTTCTAGAAGAAATGATCAGCAGGCTGATTTCAGAAAGACCTGGAGAGACTTATAGGAAGTAATGCTAAGTGAAATGAGTAGAACCAAGAGAATATTGTATACAGCAACAATCAATTGTAATAGACTTGATTCCTTTCAACAAAGAGGTGATTTGGGTCAATTCCAATAAACTTGTGATGGAGAAAGCCATTTGCATCCAGAGAGAGGACTATGGGGATTAATTGTGGATAGGACATAGCATTTTCACTTTTTTTGCTGTTGTTTGCTTGCATTTTGTTTTCTCATTTTTTTTCCTTTTTGTCTTGTGTAGCATGATAAATATGGAAAGATATATAGACAAACTGCACATATTTAACATATATTGGATTACTTGCTGCCTGGGGAAGGGAAAAGTGGGAAAGGAGGGGAAAATTTGGAACAAAGTTTTTGCAAGGGTTAATGTTGAAAATTATCTTTGCATGTATTTTGAAAAAAAGTTGTTATTTTTTTAAAAAAAGAATTTGGATGCTATATCATTTGCTGCATATGTTTTGTATTGATATTACTTTGTTGTCTATGGTACCTTTTAGCAAAATGTAGTTTCATTCCATATTTCTTTTAATTAAGTCTATTTTTGCTTTTTCTTTGTCTGAGATCAGGATTGCTACCCCTGCCTTTTAAAAAATTATTTTTAAATTATTATTAATTCCACAGGTCAGTTTCTCACAAGAGAATATTTATAGATACTTAATGCCTTATAAAACATTATTAAATTAAAAGGACACTTTATGTTGCCTTCTAGTTATGGGATCAAATGAAAGCAAGGATCCTACAAACAATTCTTTTAATACTCTCACTTCAAAGTACTAGATGTATTGTTTATATACTTTTCTATTCAAATTTCATTTATTTTAAGGATGTTATGCATTTATTCAGGCAATGGAAAACAAACTTAATTTGTGATAACCATTATATAAATGAAAATATCATGAAGTTTTAAACTAACAGGTATGTTCAGTACATGGGCTTGTCAAATTTTCTACCTTATAAAAGTTTTTCCCTTCAGTGCTCCATTTTATACCTTTGGATATCCTTCACAAAATAATCTGAATTTGAATTTTTAAAGTACCTGCTATCATGTTCTATTCAGCAGGATCATCTAATAAATACTACTCAACAGTATTATTCTCTTTTATGCTTGTATAATTTAAACATAAAATCCTATTAGGGATGGCACTATCCAATCACATAGGGATTATTTTTAGTATTCTTTCTGTAATATAACTAATTCAACTATTAGATATAACAAATCAATAAATCATATGCATATATGAAGATATATATGTGAATGACTTTTTCTCAAAAATTACTCCTATCACAATTATGAGCAGCATTCAAAAATTTGTCATTATGTTCCTATGGAAAAATACATTATTACCATTATGAGGTGCTGGGTTTACAAATGTATTAATTTGTCTTCTGAGAAACAACCATTTAAAAATGCTATGCATTATGAATTTATAAAACATTGAGAATTATTTTGCATAATAAAGAGGAAGAAATACTATTATAATTCATTTCTCAATAGAACACATGGCATTAAGTTTCTCAACTTAAATAGGCCAGGTAATATATGGCACTTTAATGTATCTTGAAAAATAACTTACCTGGAATCTCTATTACAATAAAGAACATGACCTAATTTCTTTTCAACTTACCAAAATCACAGAGCTTCAGGATGTCACTATGGCTGATTAAGAGATTTTCTGGTTTTATATCTGGAATATCAAGGTATTTAAAAAGGTAAACTACTTTTAATTTTCTTCAGCTAATGTTTACTTATTTTACCTGCTGAATTAAAAAGAAGTCAAATAACTTGAATAGCAATTTGTGGCAGCAAAAAACAATGAAAATAGTTTCATGCAATATATGCTAACGTTTCAATTAATATGCCGACTATAAGTTCAGAATATCTCCTCCCTTTTAATCTTGAAAATGTTAAATTAATACTAAAGTAAAGCACATTAAAAAACCTAATGGAAAACAACAAATGCTTGGAGAAAAATTATTTTTAAAAATAATTTGAATATATATGTTTTAAAACACTACACACTTCTAAAGATAGAAAAACAGAACATAGAAATTTTAATAAAGCATAAAAAATAGAAGAGCTATAGGAAGGCTTTCACTAAATAGAAAATGGGAAGCATGATTGCCTTAATTCTTCTTGAAGCTATAATTTATTTATATACAAAGCATTTAGCAAGTTGGCATGATTCTTGATTATAAGTTACAATGCTTTAAGTCATGCTAAATGAACTAAGAAAACATCTCTAGTTTTATTCTAAATGGTAAAGAATACAACCTAGAATGACAAAGGAAAAGGCCATGAAAATTGTTTAAATATTTTTCCTTGCAAAGTATACTGCTTTAATTTTTATTTTTTTATTTTTACAAAACTACAACGTTCAGTAAAATATCAGAGAACACATTAGCTAGAACACATTATAGAGATATGAAAAGGTCCATGAAGCATAATGTCCTAAGGATTGTGATTGTTGGTTTCCATTTACATTTGCTATGTAATTGACATAATAGCTTCCATAACTTCTACACTCTACATAATAAAATTAAATCAAGTACTTAACAAGATTCAAGACCAAGATAAAAGAACATGATATTATGAGCAAATAATCTCACACCAGTCACTAAAGATCTTGCCAATTTTTCACAAACGAACAAATGTGATGGTGAAGACAAAATCAAAACATTTAAATGTACAACACACTATCAATGGTCAATACGCTTCATGTCCTCCACACTTTTAAATTATTTCCCTGGTTTAAATTTTTAACTCCCAATAAACATTAACAGCTAACACTTTGAGGTTTGCAAAGCACTTCATCCAATGCTTAGACCAGTGCCTGCACAAAGAAGGCAGTTAATAAATGTTTGTTGACTTGATTGAACTTGATCATAGTAATATCTTATTATATTGGAAGAGTTCAAATAAAAAGTAGTTTAGAGATTTTTAAGAATGAAAGGAAATTTTTTTTAAATTTGTGTCCTCTGCAAATTATGCAATACTGATTCACTGTTGCTTCAATTAATGCCTGGCCCTATCTATCATTGGAGAACAAGTGAGAGAACATAATGGGATTGAAAGAAGACAGACCAGAACAAGTACTTTCCTTTCACTGTCAGAAAAAAATCCTTTATAATAGTAAAAGACAAAAATACTGCAGCTGAAGGTTCTCTACTCTTTTCTTTGATAATAAAGGCCTATGAGCAAACAAGCTTTTATTTTAAATTACCTCAGTGTAATTATTGCAAAATCAAATTCTGAATCCTTAGTGCAAGACTCAAAGTAAGAGAGGAAGGGAGGAAGTAATATCAAGTTAGAGGATGTCATTCCAGAGAAAGAAATGCTGGTAGATAGGAGGTAATAACTTTTCAGAGCCTCAGTTTCCTCATCTGAAAAAATGAATATAAAAATACGCAAAATATCTGTCTATTTCACAGGCTCACTTGTATGATTCAAATGACAATGTTTTGCAAATATCGGCATGATATAAATGCCAACTTCTTTTTGTGCTTGTTTTTCTCTTATTATTTGTTATGCTTTAGTACATGAAAACATTCAGCACTAAGAGTAACAACCAATCTAGAAATAATCTCTTGTGTGCTTCTATAATATAGTTATATTCCAATTTTTTCCAATTGTCAAGCATTTTTTTTGCCCTCCCTTTTTCCCTTTGGGGGGAAAATACGCATAATAAAGTAAAATAAAATCCCACAATGGCCACACACAAAATTGTGTGTCTTGAGCTACTGTCATTATGTCCTGAGAACAGGACAAATCATTAACAAAAATCATCTACAGAGAAAGCCCTCATGCTATTCTCAAGGGCTCCTTGGCATGTCCTTTTTGTTCCCTTACCCAGGGACTGACTTTGAAAAAAACTTGTGTATGTGGAATCCTCCCTGATACTAAGAGTCCTCACAGCTGTTAAAGGATCTAATCTTTCAGGTGACAAAGCACCTATAGCATCACCTCTAATCATTTTCTGCATCACAAACATCTAGTGAAGCACAAGAACAGCAACAATTTCTCACATGTTTTTGGTTGGAATGAAAATGTTTGTACACCACTGTTACATACTTTTAAGAAAAGAAAAATTCAAACATATTTCTTCTCTCCAGTTATTTCTAGAGATATGTTAAATTTAGAAAATTACACACTCACCTCGATGAACAATATCGTTCTTATGGCACCAGTGAATTGCCTTGATTAGTTGGTAGATATAGCTTTTAACTTTTTCAGGTGGAACTCCATTTGGCATTTCTTCTAGCAATTCAAGCATATTCTAAACATCAAGTAGATAGCTAGTTTGTAAATGTTTGTAAAAACAATTTTAATGGACATCAATTTACTTCGCAGTATGATTTTATTTTAAAAAATCTTTTTCTAGAAGACATTTCATACTATGCGAAGATTTTGTGTTAAACTATGACTTTAAATAATATTCTACATTTCATTAATCCCTAATGCTAGCCCAAACATTAGCCTTGTTCTCATGTACTTTCCCCCCCCCCAATAGCTATTAAAATATTCTTTATCAAAAACTCTCACAAAATAACTTGATAATATTTCCCAAGGAAAAAGAATATAAAAATAAAATGTCAAGATAATATATTGGACAGTTGTCATTTCAAGATAATTCCTCATGCATCCTTATAAAGAAAGGTAGGAAGAAAGGAATATTTAATTTTTGACTTGGTATTCCAAGCACCAAAAACAGAATGGGTATATAGTAAGCCCTTAATTCCTACTTGTTGAATTGTTTAGAAAGATTTAGGTTATGAGTTTCTGATTAGAACTGAAACCCAAGTTGTATTATTTATTTCTCCTTTTCACATACTCTTTCCACCCAGCATACCTTCTTCATCTCCTACCCATCCATCTTCAAGAACTAGTTCTAGTTCTACCTTTCTTTGTTCTAGACTTTCCTTGGTCTAGCTTATATTAATCCCTTTCTTTTCTTGGAGAAATTTTTTGTCCCTAGCGCAGGTTTTTTTTTAATCATTTTTATCATCTACTATTTTGAAACTTGTCTTCTCTTTGAAACAAAATTGTAAGCAATGAGAAGACATGTCTTACATTTCTCTTGCATCTTTTTTCGCTTTTAGCACTACACGTGTTGTTTGTTTTCTTTTTTTCTGAATATATTCTCAGGCCCAATTGCTAGTATCATCAAGAACAATTTAAAATATTGGGGGTTTACATACTAGATCAGACAATAAAATAAAATAAAAGAGAATCTGATACTTTGGTACTTTAACATTGGTAATTTAACAAAGCAATAGTAACTTTTAAAATAATGTACCTATATAAACTACTTACTCTTTTTTAAAATCAAGATTGTCTTTTTCTTTTTTTGCCTTTTTAAATGTGTTTGTTATAATATTAAGTGTATCTTTAAAAAAAACAAAAAACTAGTTGGCTATTCCTAACAGTACACAAATTAAATCAACCCATCCTAAAAACCCTTGAACTTGTTTTGGCACTAACTGGAGACAAAATCAGTAATAAAATAATTAATAAAGAGAAACTTAAAAACAAATAAACCCAGTCCCATGTACCCTGCTATCGAAGACCAGGATGCACTATAAGCTTTTCAGAGTTTATGTTTCTTTATATTTAACATCTTTATTTTTCTATAATGATAAGTAGTTAAATAAAACATTTTAAAATTCTCCAGAAAGATAGTGTTCTGGCAGCAAGGCAGAAAAGTAGGGAAGTCACTATTAACTCTCTTCCACAAGTAAAACAGTTTTGCAAGAAACATGAGCACAAGACCCTTTCAAGATGCAGTGAGTAGTCTTGTTTGGATACAATGGATAACTTACACAAGTAGATGAGGGCCTTGTGAATTAGGATTAACAAAATAGATATGAGTCAAATTGGAAAGCCTTGAATTGTAAGCTAAGGAATTTGAACTTCACAAGTAATTGAGAGCCATTTGTAAATGATGTGATAGAATATTTTAGAAAAATTAATTGGGTAATAACAGTATAGCACAGAATGGCCTGGAAGAGAGTTGGATAAATTTAGTTCAACTCAATAATCATTTCAAGTACCAGGTCTGTGCCATGCATTGGCATACAAAAAATAAAAAATAAAAAAAAGAACTGTCCTCAATAAGTTTAAATATTATGAGGAAATTGAGAGAGAGCATGTGCACAAAAGATTGAATATGAAAACTAAAAAGATTTTCTAGGGGTTTCAGGAGTAAGATAGAATCAGGAAACAATTCCTAGGAGGTGGTGCATAGTAATACAAATTTCTGAACCTGCGAGTTCTAGAAGGGGAAAATAAGGGAAAAAAGAATTCAGGTCTCCTGTGTCAAAATACAGAAAACAATAGATAGAATGCTGTATATATGGAGAATTGTGAGCAGTTCAGTTTGGAGAGACCCAGACTGCATAAAAGAGAGAGACAGGCAATAAGTTTGCAAACAGAAAAAGGAGCTATATCACTCAGGGTTTTAAAAATCAAACAAAAGACTTTTAAATTTTTTCATAAAAGCAGCAAGAAGTTGTGAGTTTCTTGAACATGTGGGCAATGATCACTTAATTAAGATGGATTAAGTGCCTATTATGTATATGACAGGCAGCTACACAGCTACACACATCTAGGGAGTGTGTCAAGCCCATTATCAAGAAGACCTAAATTCAAATCCAAGAGATTTACCAGCTGTGTGACTCTGAGCAAGTCACTTAACCCTGTTTGCCTCAGTTTCTTCATCTATAAAATGAATGAGAAATGACATAACTATTGCAGTACCTTTGTCAAGAAAACCCTAAAGGGGATCATGAATTGCTGAACACGACCAAAACCACTGAACCACATGTATGCACTAGACAAACTGCTTTAGGAATATAAATTTGGTGCCTGATGAATTAGAATGTGAAGATTGGAACAGGAAGGCCAATTAAGATAGACTGTAATATCTCAATGAGATGTGATAAGGCCTTCAAGTAAAAT
Organism: Sminthopsis crassicaudata; assembly: GCF_048593235.1. Classification (NCBI taxonomy): domain Eukaryota; kingdom Metazoa; phylum Chordata; class Mammalia; order Dasyuromorphia; family Dasyuridae; genus Sminthopsis; species Sminthopsis crassicaudata. The sequence goes on from NC_133619.1 coordinate 211,567,478, forward strand.
TGCAGTGAAGGGGACCCATGTGAAAGATACTGGCAAAGTAGAATCAATAAGATTTAGACAACTGACTGAGTATGTGGGGTGAGCAGGAGGGAAAAGTTCAAGGTGATTGAGGTTTCTAATGAAAGTAATTAAGAAAGCATAAATAGAAATTGGGCAGCTAAGATGATGCTAAAGATAATGTATCTGGTTTGGGTCATGCTGAACTTTAGATAGCTAAGGGATGAGCCAAGCTGGTGATCTCTCTAAGGACACTTCAATCTCTAAATCTATGCTATTATGATGATGATGCTATATAGAAATTCTTAAGTCAGGGAAACTAGAAATATGGCTAATGCAATATTCCAGAAAGGGGAAGGGTAGTAGCACTGAGAAAACCTGACGGGGAATTACCAAAAAATGTTCTAGGACTCATTGAGGAGAAGAAAAATAGGAATGTGTAAGTGGGAACATAACAGGTTCATGGCAACACTACTAAAATAATATATCAGTTACCCTGAAAATCAAGGGACCATCCTTTCGTCCCTGAAAAGAAACAGGTTCATCAAGTAAATAAGATTTCAGTTTAGTTACAGAACCTGAAATACCATTAACCTTACTTTAGGCAAAACTACTCCCTTCTCCAACTACAATGACTGTGAAATCCAGTCAAGTCAGCAATAACATATTAACAACTCTACTGAGACAGTGCCACACACTGGGGGTGCACAGAAAGGCAAAAACCAGTCCTGTTCTCAGGGAACTCACAATCTAACAGGAGAGAAATATACAAACAGCTATGTACAAACAAAAGAGCTACAAGATAGACTGAAGGTAATCTCAAAGAGAAGACAGGGAAAACTTTCTTAAATAAGGTGGGACATTAGCTGAGATTCAAAGATAGACAGGAAAGCCATGAGGTGGAGACCAGGATTGACAGTGTTCCAGACACCAAGTAGAGACACAGAGTGCTGAATACTAAGAAGAGAGGAGGCCAACTTTGTTAGATCACTGAGTACATAGGAAGTGTCAAAAGGTGAAAAGGTAGTTAGGGTTTGGCTGGAAAAAAACTTTCAAGCCACACAGAGAATTTTATATTTGATCTCCGAGGTAACAGAGCTTCAGGACAGAGGAATTTTCTCACCTACAAATATTCCTATCTTCAGTATTCTCTTTCTCTCTGAAAGATTGCTATTGAGAAGGATAGTGTTTTGAGAATTTTACCATTTTCTCCTCATCTTGAAAACAATGTAATGTTCATGTAAGAATGCAAACTTAAGAGATAATGAGAAAGCAAGAAAGAAAACAAAGAATAAGTGCCCAGTGGGAGGAAGGGGGAACTCTTATGGCTAGGGGGAAAATGATGGACATAGTAAGGAAATGATAAGTGTATTCAGGGAAAACTTCAAAATTAGTTTCTACAAACTCCCCCCAGAAGTACTTAGATTAATACTATAGTTATAGAAAGGGAAGAAGAACATAGCTTTTTTTGTTGTTTTGTTTTGTTTTGTTTTGTTTATAAGTTTTTTCTCATCATATGCACAGGAAAGGTCATGTGCACAACTACTTAGTTCTACATAAATAAGATTTTGCTTGCTTCTAGTTTAAGACCAAATCTTTCTTTAAAACATAAAGCATAATACTTCAAATAAAAGGTCCAACCTCTACAGAGCCCTGTTTTTAGCATTTTACATTGTAGTAGTATTAACCTAATATGCTTCTCTAGATGACAGAGAAAATGATGACTTACTCACTTTTGAAAACTGAATTCTGAAATTTTCTAAAACAAATAATGCTGTCGATTTAGACAACAAAACAGTCACTTAATTTTAGAGATGTATAATCATAAATTACGGGCAGAGTCTTAGTTCCTTTCCATTTGTATAAAGTATAAAGATAAAATATCAAAAGCTGACAAAAATTAACAAACAAGGCCAAACAAATCTATAACAATATAGCTCCACTATATAATGTATATAGAGTGGTTAGGGCTCCATTTCCATCTCTCATGATGAGAGAACAGAAACACAGAATCTTGAAGACAGTTTGCTCAAATTCCAAGAAGTGTATGGGACAAAACTTAGATGGAAGAAATAAACAGAAAGAGCTTTGCTGGACCAGATCCCAGATTTGCTCAATAATTAGTCTGACTTCTTTGGGCACCAATTTCATTCATTCTACATGAGGGGAAAGAGTAAAATACAAGCATTCGTGGAAGGTTTGGGAGAGAGTGAGCCTAAGTAAAAGGTAGAACCATCTAGACTCAAGACTTTTGCTAAGATGTAAGTGTATGGGACCATTTTTTGAAGAGTCTGTGTTAAAGAATTGAATTTAATCAGAGTCTTATTTTAGGGAATCTATATTCCCACTATTAAGCTTTCTCTAACTCTAATAGTCCCTAATGATTTCTTTGAAAATATGGCACATTCCCAACACATTTTGATAATCAATCATTTGTAACCTTCCCTTGTTCTACATTAAAGAGTTTCCTAATTCAGAGCTTCTGTAGGCCATTGAAATCACAGATCCAACTCTCAACTCAGTTTCTCTCATTCGGATTCACATGTCTAGCTTCCTTTGAAAAATAAGATTGCAATCTCCTCAAAATTAGGTACAATGTCTTGCTTTCAATACAATATGATATAGTATCTAAGAAGCAACAGATCTGGAGTCTGGATTCAAGACTTCCTTTTGTTTCTTACTAGATATATGAACTTGTGAAAGTGACTTAAAATCTCCATTTTTCACTGACTCACCTATAAAATTGGAAAATATCTTACTATGTTGAAAAATGTGAACGATAAAGGTATCTCTCACCATTTACAACTGTGATTCTATATCTAACACAGGATATAATATAATGCCAGAAAAAAAGCAGACATTTAATAAATACTTATTAAATTTAACATTTTAAAATATTAAAGATAGGAAAAAAAACTAATTACAATTCTTAGAATTTATAACACTGCTTAATGCTCATTAATTTAGTAAGCTTTAAATACAAGATATTATGGTAAGGATAAACTACTTAAAATATATCCTTATTGTACTTTTATTCCAAAATAAATATAGTACAAAATACAATAATAATACAACTGATATAATTTTAAATTGTTAAAAAAAAAAAAAGTCACATGAAATTTAATCAAAATACAAATTTTATAAAAATGTTCATGTTTCAGTAATTTTTCATAGTTTTTGTCATATTATGGATAAAAATGTCTTCATTTTAAAAAGCTGAAACTGAATGTATATGATAACAATAAGTGACATTATTATAGCAACAACTTCTTCAATAATTTTAAATCCTAAATAAAAAGATTCTGGTTCAGAGTGTTACTTACTTTTTCCACATATTCAAACACCAAATATAATTTCCCTCTTCTTCGGAAAGCTTCCTTTAGCTCCACTATATTTTCCTGTTTTAGAGTTCGAAGCATTTTAAGCTCTCGTAATGTTGTTTCCTTGACTTCTTCATTTTCTAAAACATAAACAATGATAAAGAAAGAAAAGTTAAAGCTTTCATATCTAAGCAAAACACTTCTAAGCAACCTAAGAGAAACATGAACATTGACCAAAATAAATTCCAATTTAATGAAATAGTTAAAACTATGGCCTCTGTTTTACAAAACTTATTCATGAAAAGCCCCAAAACAAAATATTACATGGTGAATAGTTGTGTAATGGATAAAATTCTATATTTGAAATCAGGAAGAAAAGAGTTTAAATAACACCCTAGACACTATTTGCATGGCCCTAAGCAAATGAGAGAGCAACATGGCATAATGGATAAGGAGAGAGAATGGAATAAGCATTAATTAGTACCTACTATATATTCAAGTACTGAATTAAGCTCTTTACAAATATCATCTCATTTAATCCTTACAACCACTCTGGGAGTTATGTGCCATTATTATCTTCCTTTTGCAGTTGAGGAAACTGAGGCCACAGAAGTTGTGACTTACACAGGATCTCATTGCTATTAAGTGTCTGAAGCTATATTTTAATTTATTCTTGACTCTATGTCCAGAAGTATGCCCCATGGCTTAGCAGCAGAAATCTTGGATTTCAATGTTACTTCAGTCATTTAAAAGCTGTGTGACTCTGGGTAAACTACCTATGCTTCAGTTTCCTCATGTACAAAATGAAGAGGTTGAACTCCCTGGTCCCTTTTAACTCTAACACTAAGATGTTATAAGTCATTTGTCCTTTCTCAGATTGTTTCCGTATCTATAAAATGGGAATAAAACCATATGTCATACTTACTTCACAATATCTCTGTGTGAAGGAAATGATACAAGAAACATAGAATGGTCTGCAAATTTTACAGTGATTTTATACACACACACACACACACACACACACACACACGTATGTTATTATGATACTTAATGTTTTAAAAATAACCAGAAGAAAGTAAATTTCATTACCTTTTAAATCACAGAATCACAGTGTTATGATATAGGAGTGTCTCTAGAGACTATCTGATCTGGTCCCTCTCTTCTGACAAGTGAATCCACAAGGCCTCAGAGAAAGTAAATGACTTTGCAGTAGTTATACTGCTAGGAAATGTCAGAGATGGGAAAAATATCTGAGTCAAGATCCAACACTCTAGATATTCTCTAACAAAAAGTCCTTCTCTCAAGGGACAGGATGATTCTTAGTTCCAGGAATAATTACAGATTTTCATCTATATTTTATATATACATATATATGAAACAAATATATATGTATATATAAATAGACAATAAATCACAGAATAATGTAATTAAAAAGATCCCAGAGACTACTTAGTCCAATAAGTACCTGAATAGAAATCCTTTCAGTTCTTTTATCTATTACTTGAAGATTCTGGGGTAGCCAACATTACTTTGAAATAGTTCTATTTCTGGAAATGACTTTTTCCCTCCTGTAAATGGAAACCTCCCTCTGCAATTCCAAATTATTGCTCCTTGCATATTATATGTAAGTTTTTACTTCTGAAGATAATCTTAATGGTAAATTAGTTTGAATAGTGAATGGTGTGTGTATGTAGACAGACCAGTAGAAGACTAGCCTTAGTTCCTGTTCTATTGAGCATCCTGAAAGTCTATTTTATGGCTGGTAAGCAGAACTATTTATTTGCTGTTAATCCAAAAGCAAATTTAGCAAGAGAAGCAGTTTTGTTCTGTAGAGATGCCTAGGACAGTAAGTGATTGTAATTGTTCCTTAACAATCCAGTTATCTCTGCATGTATCACTCTGAATTTCAATATAATCTTTAAGAGTTCTGCCCTTGTTTTTTTGATGTGCTAATAACATTCAAATTGATTAAACAGGATCTGCCTAAGTATCCTGCTGCCATTAAATTTTTGTGCACATCTATCCTAGGTAGTATAGTGATCCATCAATCTCTGGCAAAGTAACTTTACTCTTTTGTCAGCACCAATTACAGCAATTAACTAAGAGGAAAGAAAATAGGAACATGAGGACATGTTAAGAGAACAAGAGGAAAATAGGAACATGAGAACATGTTAAGGTTAAGAGTCCTTGTAGACTAGAACCCAGCAGATGCACTTGTGAAGATTAAAACAATCTTCACACTAATGTGAAATTAACTATATCAAAAAAATCTAGTTAGAGATAAAACAAGATTTCAACATCTATCCAGTAGCATTTGAATAACCAAGACTTTGACATATAATTTAATTCAGTAAATATTTTTAAGTGCCTTACCTGTTCAAAGAACTGTGCAAAGCAATAAGCAAAAATACTTAATATCATGTGATCTATTACTGGAAATGTGTAGAAATCATTTCAATTTGTTATTCAGGATAAAAGATGCGACAATGAGGATAAATAAAAACTACAGATAGACAATATCATTTTTGAAAATTGTGGTTTCTACCCTAAGAGCCTTTGAAAGAGTAGCTAACAGACGTCAAAACTGAATTAATTTAATTATATCTGTTCACTTTTACTCACATCTGTTCTCTAAAAAATATGGTAATAATGAACAGAAGGATCAAAAAACTGATAGCATGTAGAAGTAAAGAAGAAACTAGAGATATAGTTAATCTAGCTGCATATTCCTAAGACACCCAATAGCAGTATAAAAAAACTACAATAGAAGCACTCAATAAATTGAATTGAAATTTCTCTCTAAATTGAAATCAAGGTGACTCCTTGCCACTTGTAAAACAGTGACTATGCCAAAACAGGGTTTTGCGTCTGAGCTTTATTACTGGCAAGGTTATTCAGCAGCTAGGAGATACAACAGATTAACATGGCCAAACAATCTTATCATGAAAATTCTATTGAATCTTCAATTAAAATTACAAAGTTCACCAGGTAAAAAAATCGATCTAGCAGTCCACTCATCACAATATATAATTAAATACACAAGATTGTAAAATGTTAAATGACATATATATATATATATATATATATATACACACACACACACACACACACACACATATATATATATATATATATATATATATATATATATACACATACACACACACATATACACATACACACACCTTAATATTAGGTATAAAATTATAAAGATTTGTAAACAGCCTCTTCGATTACTAGATGCTAAATTGTCTAAACAATTCTCTAGCTCAAGAGTTCACACCTTCATCTTTAGTTCAAACCTTTAAAAGGAGTTTACACCTTTAGACTTCGGAAAAGGAACTTGCTCATTGGTCAGTAAGGAGTTCCCACAAGCCCCTGGAAGTATCCACAAGCCCATTATCTGGGAGGATATAAGGAGCCACCAAGGCTGCCTCCTGGGACATTGAGTTTGGAAGGCAGTCTGGAAGGGGAGAGTCTGGTGAAGGTCAAGGAGAAGATTTCCAGAAAGAGACAGGGGAAGGACAAGACTTCCCAAGAGAACTTCAGGGAAGCTCTAGGAGATTCAGAGCCAGGATTCAGGAAGAAGAGGATTCCAGATTCTACCTTCACTCTGGCTGGAGGCTCCAGAAGCCTCCCAAGAAACCTGCTCCCAGAGAAAAGGATTTACATAAAAGAAACCTCCTCTCAGAGAAGGATTACAGTTGAGAGACAATAGGACATTACAATTTGGCATCCAAATGCAGGGCAAGGAAAAGAGGGGGAGGATCCAACTAAATTAGGTGAAAGGGATGAATCAGATAACAATGAAGTTAAGTACAATTCTGAGCAACAGGAGCATTTCCCATCTCGTCCCTCAATTAACCCTTCAGGAGTGGAGACAGATGGAAGAGGGGAAGAGGCAGAAACACAAACAGAATCCCTGTTAAGCAGCCTAAGACAAGATTAGAAAAAGCATTGATTAAGGCTAAGAGAGAGGGGCAGGAAATAAGTGCTTTATACATGCATATCCTGTGATTGAAGAGATTGACTCTGTAGGTCAAAAAAGGAGAAGATGTACTCCTTTTAATTTGAATAAAATTAAGGATCTGAAAAAATGTTTTACCCTTTATGGGGCTACATTAGCTTATGTTAAAATGTTACTAGATGGTTTATCTTATGAAATCCTAACCCCGAATGATTGGAAATACATAGCTAGGACATGTTTAGAACCTGGACAAAACCTGTTGTGGCTTTCAGAGTTTCATGAATTATGTAGAATTCAAGTCAGATGCAATATGGAAACAAGTTAATACACAATTGACTTTTGACCAACTAGCAGGTGAAGGTCAGTATGGAGAGAATTCAGAACAGATTAATTATCCCCTAACAGTGTATGAGCAAATTTCTAAGGCTGCAATAAAAGCTTGGGGGTTCCCTCCCAGGACAGAAAGATCAAGGTGAGGCTTTCACAAAAATAGAGCAAGGTCCCAATGAACCTTTTGCAGATTTTGTGGGACGTCTGCAAACTGCTGTCTAAAGAACTATTGGAGAAAATGCAGCTGCAGAAATAATGACCAGACATTTGGCTATGGAAAATGCCAATGAGGTTTGCATAAAGATCTTTGCATAAGATGTTTCTTTAGAGGAGATCATAAGATCCTGTGCTACAGTAGGAACAAATGCTTTTTACACCCAGACTATGATGAACATGGAAAGACAGGGTCCCTCTTGGCAAAGGACTTCTAGAGAAACTCGATGTTTTCAATGTGGAAAAATTGGACATCTAAGAGCTCAGTGTAGATATGGAGATAGAGTGAGAAGACAGGCTGAGAGAAGGCCTAAAACTCCATGTCCAAAATGTCACAAGGGCTTCCACTGGGCCTCAGAATGCAGATTGACCCAGGGAAATGAGAGGCAAAGCCCAGTTCTAAGATATCAATCAAAAGATAGGTGGAGCATGATGATAACTGAGGTTACACTCAAAAAGTGTTTATAAGGTCAGGACTCTGATTTGATCAACCAGCAGAAAAGCAATCACATGGCAGAAAGGGATTACCTAATAAATCAGCCAAAAAGCAGTAAGATTGCAGAAATGGATTACACTTGGGGAGAATACAAGCCTTTTAAACCAACAGGGCAGTGTCCAGTGCAAATAGCTCCAATATAATTGCCAGATGATGAGAAGAGATTCAGAAAGTGGTAAATAGAAGGAAATTAGATAGGCTGAACTGCCTGGAACAGAGGGTTTGCTTGTATTTTACAGATGGAGAAGGAATCAGATGGGTGCCAACAAGTCGTATTCGCCTTGTCCATCAGAGAGAAACAGAAAAAGAGAAAAACCTCAAAAGAAAGGAGAAGATCTAAGAAACATCTGACACTGAAAGAACATGGCTGATAAGGAGACTGTTAAAGATTCCCTAACACAAGATGAGACTATTGTAAGACTTTAAAAACTTGCAGGAATTATTGGATTTGTGGCGTATTAACTAATGGACAATGGACTTAGGGACATTATAAATTCTCAATTTATGATTATTTGATCATGTTATTTGTTACATCACTTCTAGCATGTGTGTCTATGTAATTTATGTAATTATGTGTAATATCTCCCATATTGATGGATTTGTTTCAAGGTCATGACCACCCTATGTTCTAAATCAAAAGAAAGGGGGAGATATTAGATTACTAGGTGCTAACTCAGGTTGTCTAAACAATTCTCTAGCTCAGAGTTCACACCTTTAGTTCAAACCTTTAAAAGGAGTTTACACCTTTAGACTTCAGATAAGGAGCGTGCTCATTGGTCAGTAAGGAGTTCCCACAAGCCCCTGGGAGTAACCACAAGCCCATTCTCTGGGAGGATATAAGGAGCCACCAAGGCTGCCTCCCAGGACATTGAGTTTGGGAGGCAGTCTGGAAGGAAGAGTCTGGATTGGGTCAAGGACAAGACTTCCCAGGAGAACTTCAGGGAAGCTGGAGGAGATTCAGAGCCAGGATTCAGGAAGAAGAGGATTCCAAATTCTACCGTTGCTCTGGCTAGAGGCTCCAGAAGCCTCCCAAGAAACCTGCTCCCAGAGAAAAGGATTAACAGAAAAGAAACTTCCTCCCAGAGAAGGATTACAATTGAAAGACGACAGAACATTACAACAACCCATCTTTAATCTAAAGGTCTTGTTATTGAAGAAGGAAGATACAAATAATTTCTGTTAAAGATTAAAATTTTCCTTTAAACAATGTCAGTACATTGCTGCTCCCTTAAATCAAAGATCCACAATGAGTCCCCAGTGGTAAGAAAATCAGTTCTAAAAATTTAATCCTAGAATTTAAGAGCTTCTCTAATGTGGTCTCAGCTTTCCATATATTTGATCTCAACCTCAAAATGAAGAAACATTTAACTTTCTCACATTATTTACTTTTCCCCAAATTTGTTGCCAAAACAACCAAAAGGTGAAGGAACTTAGAATGCAGCCAAGAAAAAATTACCCTGCTAAACTGAGGACTTTCTTTCAGGGAAGAAGATGGACATTCAATGAAACTGGTGAATTCCATTTATTTTTGATGAAAAAATGAGAGTTAAACAAAAAAATTTGACCTCCAAAAATAGAACTCAAGAGAAGCATAAAAAGGTAAAACAAACAAACAAACAAACAAACAAAAAAACCCTCTCGAGAATTGTATTTCTGTTATGGGTATACACAAAGAGTACATGTATAATCTGATTTTACTGTTATAATATAAAAAAGAAACTAGAGGTGGAAAGGGGATTATAACAGAAAACTTGGAGAAAGTGGAGGTAAAATGAGGGAAATTATATCTCAGGAAGAGACAAAGAAAACCTATTATATTGAGGGAAAGGGAGGGTGATGACCATTGGGTGAATCTTATTTTCATCAGATTTGGCTCAAAGAAAGAATATTAGATATATTTGGTTTCACCAAGAAACTTCTCTCACCTTATTGAAAAGTGAGAGGGGAAAGGGGAAAAGGGAAGGGGTAGGCTAAAAAGAAGGAAAAAGAGAAATAGTAGGGGAAAGATATAAGAAAGGGAGAGAGTCTCTAAAGGGGGAAGACTGCTTGAGACAAGTAGTGTTCATAAGTAAAATGATGGGGAGGAGAGAAAGGGAAAAAGGAAAGAGAAAAGTATAATGTGGGGTTAATAAGATGACAGGAAATACAGAATTAGTAGTTTTAACTGTAAATGTAAATGGAGTGAACTCGCCAATAAAACATAAGCAAATAGAAGACTGGATTCAAAACCAGAATCCTACAATATGTTGTTTACAAGAAACACATTTAAAGCAGAGTGATACATACAGAGTAAAGGTAAAAGCCTAGGGCAGAATCTATTATGTTTCAGGTAAAATAAAAAAAGCAGGGGTAGTCATCTTGATCTCAGATCAAACAAAAGCAAAAATTGATCTAATTAAAAGAGGTAAGATAGGAAACTACATATTGCTAAAGGTTACCATAGATAATGAAGAAATATCAATATTAAACACATATGCACCAAGTGGTGAAGCATCTAAATTCCTAAAGGAAAAGTTAAGAGAGTTGTAAGAAGAAATAGACAGCAAAACTATAATAGTGGGAGATCTCAGCCTTGTTCTCTCAGAACTAGATAAATCAAACCACAAAATAAATAAGAAAGAAGTTATAAAGATAAATAGAACACTAGAAAAAATACATATGATAGATCTTTGGAGGAAATTGAATGGAGATAGAAAGGAGTATACTTTTTTCTCGGCAGTTCATGGAACCTATACAAAAATTGACCATATATTAGGACATAAAGACCTCAAAAGCAAATGCAGAAAGGCAGAAATAGTAAATGCAATTTTTTTCAGATCACAATGCAATACAAATACATTGACTAAAGAGCCAATGGAAAATAGACCAAAAAGAAATTGGAAACTAAATAATCTCATACTAAAGAATAGGTGAAACAACAAATCATAGACACAATCAATAATTTCACCCAAGAAAATGACAATAATGAGACAATATGCCAAAATGCGTGGGATGCAGCCAAAGCAGTAATAATGGGAAATTGTATATCTCTAGATGCTTTCTTGCATAAAATAGAGAAAGAGAAGATCAATGAATTGGGCTTGCAACTAAAAAAAAACTAGAAAAAGAACAAACTAAAATTCCCCAATCAAATACCAAACTTGAAATCCTAAAAATAAAACTGAAAGTAAAAAAAAAACAAAAAACTATTGAATTAATAGATAAAACTAAGAGTTGGTTTTATGAAAAAAACCAATAAAATAGATTAGAAAAAGGAAAGAGGAAAATCAAATTGTTAGTCTCAAAAATGAAAAGGGAGAACTATCCACCAATGAAGAGGAAACTAGAGCAATAATTAGGAGTTACTTTGCCCAACTTTTTGCCAATAAATTTGACCACCCAAGTAAAAGGAGGAATACCTACAAAAATATAGATTGCCTAGATTAACAGAAGAGGAAATAAATTACTTAAATAGTCTCATTTTAAAAGAAAGAAATAGAACATGCTATTAATGAACTCCCTAAGAAAAAATCCCCTGGATCAGATGGATTTACATGTGATTGCTACCAAACATTCAAAGAAGTAACTCCAAAACTATATAAACTATTCAAAAAAACAGGGAATGAAGGACTCCTACCAAATTCCTTTTATGACACAGACATGGTACTGATACCTAAACCAGGTAGGATGAAAATAGAGAAAGAAAATTATAGATCAATCTCCCTAATGAATATTGATGCAAAAATCTTAAATAAAATATTAGCAAAAGATTACAGAAAATCATCCCCAGGATAATACATCACAATCAAGTAGGATTTATACCAGTAATGCAGGGCTGATTCAATATTAGGAAAACTATTAGCATAATTGACTATATAATAATCAAATTAACAAAAACCATATGATTATCTCAATAGATGCAGAAAAAGCATTTGATAAAATCCAACACCAATTCCTAATAAAAATACTAGAGAGTATAGAAATAGACTTTTCCTTAAAACAGTACCATCTACTTAAAACCAACAGCAAGCTTCATATATAGTAAGGATGAACTGGAACCATTCCCAGTAAAATCAGGAATGAAACAAGGTTTCACCATTTCACCACCTTTCACCATTAATTACTATTCAATATTGTACTAGAAATGCTAGTTTTGGCAATAAGAGACGAAAAAGAGATGGAAGGAATTAGAGTAGGTAATGAGGAAATCAAATTATCACTCTGCAGATAATGGTATATTTAGAAAAGCCCCAAGAATCAACTAAAAAGCTATTAGAAATAATTCACAACTTTAGCAAAGTTGCATGATACAAAATAAATCCACAGAAATCATCAATATTCTTATATATCACTAACAAAATTCAACAGCAAGACATACAAAGAAAAATTCCATTTAAAATAACTGTTGATAATATAAAATATTTGGAAATTTATCTGCCAAAGCAAAGTCAGGAACTATATAAGCAAAACTACAAAACTTTCCACACAAATGAAGTCAGTTCTAAGCAACTAGAAAAATATCAAGTGCTCATGGATAGGTTGAGCAAATATAATAAAGATGACAATACTACCTAAACTAATCTATTTATTTAGTGCTATAACAATCAAATTCCCAAGAAACTATTTTACTGACCTAGAAAAAATAACAACAAAACTCATCTGAAAGAACAAAAGGTCAAGAATTTCAAGGGAATTAAATCGAAAAAAAAAATCAAATGAAGTGGCCTAGCTGTACCAGATCTAAAATTATATTATAAAGTAGTGGTCATCAAAACCATTTGGTACTGGCTAAGAAATAGAGAAGTTGATCATTGGAATAGTTTAGATTCACAAGAACAAAATAATCAATGACTATAACAATCTAATATTTGACAAACCCAAAGGCCTTAGCTTTTGGGATAAGAATGCACTATTTGACAAAAACTGCTGGGAAAATTGGAAACTAGTATGGCAGAAAGTAGGCATATATCCACACCTATCACTATATATCAAAATAAGGTTGAAATGGGTTCATGATCTAGATAGTATAAACTTATTAGAAGAACACAGGATAATTTACCTCTAAGATTTATGAAGGAAGAAGGAATTTGTGATCAAAGAAGAACTAGAACTCATTATTGATCATATAATAGATAATTTTGATTATATTAAGTTAAAAAGTTTTTGTACAAACAAAACTAATTTAGAAATGATTAGAAGGGAAGTAATAAACTGGGAAAACATTTTTATATCCAAAAGAGCTGATAAAAACCTCATTTCTAAAATATATGGAAAACTGACTAAAATTTCTAACAAATCAAGCCATTCTCCAATTGATAAATGGTCAAAGGATATGAACAGAAATTTTTCAGATGAAGAAATTGTAGCCACATGAAAAGATGCTCCGAATCACTATTGATCAGAGAAATGCAAATTAAGACAACTCTGAGATATCACTACACACCTCTCAGATTGGCTAAGATGACAGGAAAACATAATGATGTTGGAGGGGATGTGGGAAAACTGGGAACTGATACATTACTGGTGGAAGTGTGAACAGATCCAACCATTCTGGAGAGCAATTTGGAACTATGCTCAAAAAGTTATCAAACTGTGCATACCTTTTGATCCAGCAGTGTTTCTACTGGGATTATATCCCAAAGAAATCTTAAAGGAGGGAAAAGGACGCACATGTTTGTGTCTTGCCTCTTTGTAATAGCAAGAAATTGGAAACTGAGTGGATGCCCATCAACTAGAAAATGGCTGAATAAATTATGATATATGAATGCTATGGAATACTATGGTGCTGTAAGAAATGGCCAGCAGGATGATTTCAGAGAGGCTCGGAAAGACCAACATGAATTGATGCTAAGTGAAATGAGCAGAACCAAGAGATCATTATACATGGCAACAACAAGACTAAATGATGATTACTTCTGATGGACGTGGCTCTCTTCAACAATGAGATGATTCAAATCAGTTCCACTTATTCAGTGATGAAGAGAGCCATCTACACCCAGAGAGAGGACTGTGAAAACTGAGTGTGGAACACAACATAGCATTCTTACTCTTTCTGTTGTTATTTGCTTGTATTATTTTTTCCTTCTCAGATTTTCTTTTTCCTCCTTTTTGAGCTTGATTTTTCTTGTGCAACAAGATAAATGTATAAATATATATACATATATTGGATCTAACATGTATTTCAACATATTTAACATGTATTGGACTACTGCCAGCTAGGGGAGAGAATGGGGGGAAGGAGGGGAAAATTTGGAACAAAATTGACCCTTGAAATGTCGGAAAAATTACCCATGTATATATTTTGTAAATAAAAAGCTTTAATAAAAAAAAATTGATTGTATGACACGGGAGGAGATACTGGAACAGAACTGTGTGCCTGCAGATTAGTTGCTATGCATTAGAAGAATAGAAGAAAAACAGAACTGAATTAGCCCAAAGGGAATGAGAAATATGCAAAATTAGAGAATGTTCATATGGATTATTTGTGTCTGATCTGTGGTAGAGCATTCCATGCTCATATTGGTCTGATCAGTCACAGTGAGATACACTGTAACTTGATTCTAACATAGTGATGTCATTTTGGCTTTCTTTGAAAACAAAGAACAACAAATACAGAGTACTGAATAAAAAAGGCAGAGATCTGGTTATGCGATAGGAACAAGAGCAAAGGATTACAAATGGGTAACCTAAGTGCTTCACTCATGCTCATGTATCTAAAAATTATAATTAAATCATCAATCACAGGAGTGCAGGATCATAGGACAGAAGCTAAAAACTCTACAAAAGAACGAGTAAAGATAAAAAAAATAAAGGACCCAAAACAAAGCCCTGGAATTATATTTTTGTTGGGTCATCATCCAATAAAAGAGACTGCATATCTAAGAGGGAGTGAAAAGTGTCAAAAACTATTAAAATCTGTAAACCCTAACTGACTCTAATTTGGATCTCAACCTGAGCCTAGGAATCAATGTGATATAACATCATAATTCCTTTCCTACTAAATTTATTTTTTCTTTGCTTGAAATCTGAAAAATCTTCTTGAAAATTTTTAAGAAAAAATATTATAAGATTGGCTGAATAAATTGTGGTATATGAATATTATTGTTCTGTAAGAAATGACCAACAGGATGATTTCAGAAAGACCTGGAGAAATTTACATGAATTGATGCTGAGTGAAATGAGCAGGATCAGGAAATCATTGTATACTTCAACAACATTACTATATGATGATCAATAATCATAATACAAATCAGTTCCAATAGAGCAGTAATGAACTGAACCAGCTACACGCAGCAAAAGAACTCCAGGAGATGATTATGAACCACTACACAGAATTCCCAATCCTTCTAATTTTGTCTGCCTGCATTTTGGATTTCCTTCACAGGCCAATTGTACACTATTTCAAAGTCTGATTCTTTTTGTACAGCAAAACAACTGTTTGGACATGTATACATATATTGTATTTAATTTATACTTTAACATATTTAACATGTATTGATTGGTCAACCTGCCATGGGGGGAAAGAAGGAGGGGAAAAATTAGAACAAAAGGTTTGGCAATTGTCAATGTTGTAAAATTACCCATGCATATATCTGGCAGATAAAAACTATTAAAATATATTTAAAAAAAAAGAAAAAGAAAAAAATGTTATAGAAACATAGCAATTTATGGACTAGATCTATGATCTAGTCCAATTCTAAAGTTATTTGATTATATAATATACCTATTTATATGAAAATTCAGCTAACTTTACAAAGCATACAATATTGTATTTCTTTTAGTGAATTCATATAGCAATGCTGTCACTAACAAGTGTGTACTGAATGATGAGATGCTAACACGGCATAGTAGAAAAGATGATAAAGGGATAGAATTTTAGATCTCCAATAACTAGAGTTATAACATGCCTAACCAACAAGATGTAAGATTCTTAGGATAAATAATATATATATATATATATATAATTTATATTTATTATATTATAAATACATAATACATAATAATGAATATCATTATTACTGTTTTTGAAGAGAACAAATAGCATCATGGGGTATCTTTATTGCCATGAATTGGATTTAAGTAACACAGAGCTGCACAAAGCCTCATTCTCTCTTCAAGAGTAATCCAGTTCCAGTGGCAAGACAAAATTCAAGACAATTTGTAACAGTCTTAGGACACAACAGATGAATGTTGTGTCTTTGATGATTAAACAAGTTCTGTGTACCCTATAGTACCTGCTTCAGGTATCTTCATGGCTACTGGAATAAACATATCCATTCTGCCAGGGGAAACCTTCACAGATCCCTAACTCACCAAAGGGGCTGAGCCCTATCAGTTTTATTCAACCTAGTTCAGCCTGCCTGCCAAGAAAGATTTTTACCAAGGTGTAGTTACTATGCAAGCTACACCTTCTTAGAGCCACAAATGAGAGTTCTGAGACAGGTAAATACCAAAGATGAATGAGAAGCTCAGAAAGGACATCTATCTGGGTGGCACAATAGACAGTGCTGGGTTTGGAGTCAGAAAAACACAGGTCAAATCTGACTTTTGAGACACTATGTGACCCTGAACAAGTCACTTAATCCTATTTGTCTCAGTTTCTTGATCTGTAAAATGAGGTAGAGAAGAAAATGGTAAACTGTTAGGTTCTTACTGAGTGCTAAGTCGGTACTTAACAATTCTCTAGCTCAGGGTTCACAGTTTTAGTTCACACCTTTAAAAGGAGTTATGAAAAGGAGTTCACACACCTTTAAAAAGGAGCAAGTTCATTGGTCAGTAAGGAGTTCCCACAAGCCCCTGGGAGTACCCACAAGCCCATTCTCTGGGATAAAAAGAGGAACATTGAGTCTGAGGAGTGAGTTCTGAATTAGGTCAAGGAGAAGACGTCCCGTGGATTCGCAAGTCCAGCAATCCCACACTTCTGGAGGGGAAGAAGAGGATTCGAGATTCTATCTTCGCTCTGGCTGGAGGCTCCAGAAGCCTCCCAAGAAACCTGCTCACAGAGGAAAAGATTATACAGAAAAGAAACCTCCTCCCAGAGAAGGATTACAACTGAGAGACAACAGGACATGTGCAGTAAACTGCTCCAGTATCTTTGCCA
Source organism: Sminthopsis crassicaudata (assembly GCF_048593235.1). Taxonomy (NCBI): domain Eukaryota; kingdom Metazoa; phylum Chordata; class Mammalia; order Dasyuromorphia; family Dasyuridae; genus Sminthopsis; species Sminthopsis crassicaudata. The sequence continues at coordinate 211,584,880 of NC_133619.1, forward strand.
AGAAAATACCAAATGGGATCACAAAGAATTGGACATGACTGAAACAAGTGAATAGCAACAAAAAATACTAGTCTTCCATGAATACCCCCATGACGCAATGATAAATATTATAGAAATAAGTTATATAAAAAGAAAAGAATAGGAAGAATAGGAAAATAATAGAAAAGCATAAAAATGATAACTATGGCTAGGATATAAAAGCTTTGGAAAGATTCCGTTTTAGCCAGTTAATAGTTTATTTTAATCAATGGTTTAAAGATCTTTTTTTTTTTAATAAAAGAAATGAGTACTACAAGAAAAAGTTGGAAAAGAGTTACAAAAGAGGAGTTTAGTAAATGAATTACACAATTACAAAACCTTGACTAAGAAATACACCACCTGAAAATTAGAGTTAACTAAATAGAAGCCAATTACTCCATATGACAAGAAATAACAAAACTAAATCAAAAGACTTGAAAAAAAATACAAGAAAATATAAATTATCTCACAGGAAAAACAACTGACCTGGAAAACATCAAGGAGGAAAAATTTTAAAATCACCAGACTACCTGAAAGATATGGCCACAACAAGAATCTACATATATTTCTTTTTTTTAAAATAGTTTTTAAAATTTTTCCCAAGAGCAATCCAAGAGCTTTTTAGCATTCAGTTAAAAGTTTTTTAATAATAGCTTTTTCATTTTCAAAAAACATGCAAAGATAGTTCCCTTACAAAACCTTGTGATCCAAATTTTTTCTCCCTCTATTCCCCCCCTTCCTCCCTTCCCTAGATAGCAAGTAATCCAATATTATTTAAAAGAATTAGCAAACTATTCATAGTAAATTTACAACTTCATGTGCATCTTTTCATATAAATGCTTGTTTTATTCCATAAATTTTGAATCAAATCTATTTAAAATTTTTTAAAAATTATTTAATTGAATATGCTAAAATAACAAAGTCTAAATCTACTTAAAAGTTACTATATTCTCCTATCTTTTTAAAATAGCTTTTTATTTTCAAAATATGTAAAGGGCTAGAACTAAGCAAATGCACTTGGATAATGGAGCACATGAGGCTAATTGCCAATTGGACAATTCTCTATTAACATGTTTGAAGGATGACCCTCCCCAACTATTCTGTGCTGGCTGGATCAGTAGGTGTGGAAAAAGAAGGGGAAATGACATGAGTGGGTGGAATAGGAGGAGGTGGAGATTGATTGATTCTCCTGGCGATGGAGAGAGAGGAAGGAGGTGTGGAGATTGCTAGATCTAATCCCCTGACCAGGACCGCAAAAGACCAAGAATAAAGACTTTTAATTATCCTGACTTTGGCTAATTCTAAGAAATCCAGGGTCCCAACAAAAATATATGCAAAGATAGTTTTCAACACTTTTACCACCCTTGCAAAACTTTGTTTTCCAACTTTTTTCTCCCTCCCTATCCCCCACTGCCTCCCCTAGACAGCAAGTGATCCAATATATGTTAAACACGTGCAATTATTCTATACATAGTTCCATAATTATTATAGCATTAATTTTTACAAGATTTTGAATTGTAGATTTTCTTTCTTCCTTCCCTTCCCTCTTCCTAAAATGTTAAGCAATCTAATATAGGTTATATATATGCAACTATACAAATCATTTTTCCAAATTAGTCACAGTTGTGAAAGAAGATACAGATCAAAAGAAAGAAAAAAAACCCACAAAAAAATAAGGAAAAATGTTTTTTGACATGCATTCAGAGTCTATCAGTTCTTTATCTGGATGTGGATAGCATTTTCCATCATGGGTCCTTTGTACGTGTTTTGGATCACTGTGTTGATAAGAACTAAGTCATTCATAGATCATCTTACAATGTTACTGATACCATATACAATGTTTTCTTGGTTTTGCTGATTTCATTTAGCATCAGTTTGTATAATTCTTTTCAAAAAAAATTTTAATCTGCCTTCTCATTATTTCTTATTGTACAACAATATTACACATACCACAGTTTGTTCAGTCATTCTCTAATTCATGGGCAGTCTGTCAATTTTCAAAATTTTGCTACCATGAAAAAAGCTGCTATAAATATTTTTGTATATGCAGGAAATTTTCCCAATTTTTATGATCTCTGGGCTATAGGTCTACTAAATGATACTGCTGGCTCAAAGGGTATCACAATTTGGTAAACCCAACTTCCAAATACAAGACTCAAGAGAAGCATAAAAAAGTAAGCAGGAAAGGGAAATCATAAGGGACTTAATGTTGAACTGTTTTCATTCATCCATGTACTAACATGGGATAACAATAAGTGTAATTGATAGGAATTTCTTCATTACTTGAGCAATTAGGAGGAGTATATATAGGATAGGAGTTGAATATGATGGGATAATTTACTTTAAAAAATAAAACTGGAAAGTGAGAAAGAAGAACGCACCAGAAGGAAGGAAAAGGGAAAGGTAGAATGGGATAAATTATATCACATAAGAGGCAAGAAAGAGCTTTTACATTAGAAAGTAAGATGGGGTATATAGTTTGGAATACTCAAGCCTTACTATCACTAGAATTGACTCAAAGGAAAAATACACATATTCAACTGGGCATAGAAATTTATCTTACCCTACAGGAAATTATAAGAGGAAGAAGAGAAGACAAGGAGTAGTGCTCATAGAAGTAAAAGTTAATGGGGAAGCATAATCAGAAGCAAAACATTTTTGAAAAAGGAAATGGTGAAAGGAAGAGATAGTAGAATAGAAGAAATAGGATGGAGGGAAATAGGATTAGCGATCATAAATGTGAAAAAAAAATTATGAAGCAAATTTCTTTGATAAGGCAAATTTCATAAAGCAAATGAGTCCAATTTATGAAAATAAGAGCCCTTCCGCAAATGACAAACGATGGAAAAATATGAAGTCCGTTTTCAGATGAAGTAATCAAAGTTATCTACAGCCACATGAAAAAATGCTCTAAATTACTACTGATTGGAAAAATGCAAATTAAGACAATACTGAGGTATTAATGTAGATATAATCCTCTCTCATCCTCACATTCTTAATCTTCAATATCTCCCTACTTACTGGCTTTTTCCCTACTCTTCATATGCCCATATCTCCCCCAATCCTCAAAAAATTCTGAAGCCTTATGATTGCTAATAATTATCCTCTCTTCTGCCTTTAAAGGATAAACTCTTTAAGAAGGCCTGCTGCAATAGGTAACTTATCTTTTCTCCTCTCACTCTCTTCTGAACCTCCTAAAATTCAGGTTCTTATCTCATTATCCCACTGACATTGCTGTAGTAACTGGTTTTTCGTTGCCAAATTCAATGGCCTTTTTCTCAATCTTCATTATCCTTGACCTCTCTACAGTCTCTGCACTGTCAATCACCCTCTTCTCCATATCCCATTCTCTCTGCATTTTTGAGACACCACTTTTCTTACTTACTTCTATTAGTTATCAGACTTAACTGTTCAGTTTCTGTAGTTAGATATTCATCTAATGCTCTGTCATGGGTTCTCTTCTCTATCCAGAACTACTACTACATTTGGCGATGTAATTATTATCCATGGATTTAATTATTATATCTATTCTGGCGATTCTCAAATCTTCCTATCTTGCCTTACTGCCTTCCAGTCTTACATCTCTAGCTGCCTTTCAGTTATCTCAAACTGGGTCTCTAGCAGATTTTAAACTCAACATGTCCAAAAATGATTTCATTATTTTTCTCTTCCCCTTCCACACTTCTCCATTACTGTAGAGGACTAAATCATTTTCCCAGACCTTTATAGACAACATGGGAGTTATCCTGGATTCCTCACTATCTTTCACCATCCCCTTTCCAAAAACTACAATGTCTCTCAAATACACCCTCTCTTCTCCTATAATATTGCCTCCAATCTAATGCAACAGACTATTTCAATAATCTACTAGTGAATCTATTTGCCAAAAATTTCTCCCCACTACAATCAGGCAAGATATTAGGAGATAACCTGGTTTTCCAGAGCTAAGGCCTAACAAGCAGGCTGTGTCTTGAGCTTGACATAACAATAATCCTTTGCATTTACCCTCTGGATGATCTCACACTCTGGCAAAATAACATTAATATTGCTTTGATTCCTATTTCCCAATGACCTGGGAGCCAGAAGTAGTTGACATGCTGCAACAGAAAGTGATCAATCAAAACTCTCCTGACATGCTAACAACTCCTGAATTCCTATGCTTGTAACTGCTAAGTGAACCAAACCAAGCTTCACTCCAGTTCCCACCATGGCTAACTCTGATTCTGTATCCTACTGAATGATCATCAGGCTCAACAAGACTAACAACTTGAGACAATCAAAAGACAATAATTCTAATAACTTAGAGACTGTTCTCACAAGATGGAAGAATGACTGTATTGTCCCAAGAAATGTCAATTGTTTACTCAAGATTACATTGGGTCCTGCCTTCCTGTGGTTTTCATGTATAAAAGCTCTATCCTTATAGAGCTCCTCCTTCTCTGGACGATGTACTTCTACTTGCAATTGTTTTCCTTACTTTGAAATTAAAATTCTGTTTGATTCCTATCTTTCCAGTCCAGTCTGCTTTTTCAGCTCCAGTCACCCACAGGTCAGACACTAGTTCTAGTCCAATTAATAAGTCCATCCTCTATTCAACTATCAAAGTAATTTTCCTAAATTGCAGTTCCAATTGTGTCACTCGCATACTCAATAAACTAGAGTGGCTTCCTTCAAGATCAAAAATAAAATTCTCCATTTGGCTTTCAAAGTCCTTCATAACCTAAAGACCCTTCTATTCTTCTTACACCTTATAACGCCCCCCTTACTCTTTCAGTAAATTAAAACCTCATCTTCTGCAATAAGCCTTTCTCACATCTCTTAATTCTAGTGTCTTCCCTCTACTAGTTACTTCCTGTTTATCCTGTATATAGCTTGTTTGTACACATTTGAATGCTTGCTGCCCTCCCTCATTAGCCTCCTGTTGGAGAGCAAGGACTTATTGGCTTTGGCCTCTTTCTGCATCACCCTCAGGCGCCCCCTTTAGCCCAGTGCCTGACATAATATGAAAAGAAGTGTCATCAGAAAGATTTTAGGTAAATTTGTTGATTGCCTAATAATCTTTACGTGGGCAGTGATAGTTTCTAATTCACTTAATCTTTTCCTACAAATGCACCTTGAAGACTGCTCTAAACATAGCAGGTACAAAATAGATGTTGAATAAAATGTTTTCTTTTTTTTTTTTTTTTTTAACCTGGGTGACACCTCAATTCAGGAGGGAACAAAAACTCTGCATCATATAGGTTCAGCAGAGAGCAGTGGCAAGAGCACAGAGCTTGAAATTAAGCTATTCGTGTTGAAATCCCAAATCTGACTAACAATATGAAAAGAAGCAAACACAACCTCACTGAGATGAGTTTCTTCATCCTCAAGAAGTGAATAAAATGCTTTTACTAATCTTATAGGGTTATAATCAGGAGTTTTATAAATGTGAAAATGCCATATAAATGAAATTATTAGTATTATTAGTATTCAAGATATTGGGAGACACTGTTTGCCACAGCTAAGGCCCAGTAAGTAGGCTGTGCCCTAAGCTTGGCAGAACAATTATCCTTTGCTCTTTTGATGACTCCACCTTCTGGATGGCCTCAGCCATAATAAAATCCCAGAATTTCCCACCAGCATCATGCGGTCCCTGAGCTTGGACAAGCATGAAATTCTGCTATAAATCAAATTCATCACATTGTTACTGCTATTATCTTGAGATCTCCACACTGCCCCAGGTCCCTGCCACTAGGGGCAGTGCTCTAGTCCATGTCTCTGTTTACAAACTATCTTCCTTACTTTAAAATTAAAGAGCTGTTTGTGTCCTGATTCTCCTGTCTCTAACCTGCTCTGTTCAGCTCAGGTGAATCCACAGATTCCTGTCTAGTTGCCAATAATAAGACTGAAAAAAAAAAAAAAAGTAAAATTTCCTACTTTGAAAAGAGGACACTAATGGATTCGTGAGTCTGACAAGTTTATTAATTGATATGGGGCTGCAATGAAAACTGAAAATATGCTTGGGTATATTCTCAAGACAGGTGCTTTGGAAGTGCCTAAAAAGGTGTGTTTCATATAATATATCACATTACTGGCTGTCTACCTCTCATGCCTAGAATACTCTCCCTCCTCCTCCTCTTTCCCAGTTTCCTTGGCTTCCTACAAGACATAATTCAAATTGTACTTTCTACAAAAAAACTTGCCCCCACCCTCTTTAGGAAGGAAGCTCTTTTGGGGGATTATTTACCATTTATTTGGTATACATCTTGCTTGTACATTTTCTTCCCTATTATAACATGAGTTCCTAGAAGACTGGGCCTATGTTTCCAGCAAAATAAACTTCTATATTGGTCATATGCAAAAATGCAAGTTTTTTTTCTAAATTTTAAATATATCACCTTCTGGCAGGAGATAGCATGATATATCTTCAATCCTCTGATTTTGTAATTTATGATTCTATTCACCAGGGTTCAAAAGTCTTCCAAAGTTGTTTTTCTCTCTAATAATGTTGATAAGTAAACTGTTCTGCTGATTTCTCTCTGAATCAGATCATAAGAGCCTTTCCAGTTTCCTCAAAAATTTAAAGTTTTATCATCATTTCTTATTATACAATAATATTCCAATACATTAATATACTACAAATTTGCTTAGCCATTCCCCATGAGGAAGCTGTATCTTTAGTTTCCAATTTGGGGCTACACAAAAAGAATTGTTATAAATATATATTATTTGTACATAGAGATGCTTCTCCTCTTTAATTTCTTTGGGATATGGATCTAGAGATGGTATATTTGGGTTTTAAAGGTATGAAAAGTTTGGATTTTAAAAGAATACTGCTTTTTAAAAAGTCTAGACCAATTGTAATCCACAGTTCCACAGTGTACTAGAATATCTGGTTGTTTTTTTTTAATAGTCCTCCCATATTTATGATTTTTCTCTTTTATCATCTTTACCCATGCAATTGTGTATGAAGTGGAACTCAGATTTATTTTAATTTTCATTTCTCTAATTAGTAATGCTTTGGAGCATTGGTATTGGTAATGAAAGTCTGGATTCATTCTCAGAAAAACTGCCTGTTCATGTTTTAACTAATGCCTGGAACATATAGTAGGCACTAAAAATATTAAATGATTAATTAACTTATCTATTTGGGAATGGCTCTTAATCTTGTAAATTTTATTCAATTATTTAGATATCTTAGATTTGAGATCTTCATCAGAGAAACTGATCCCCTCCCCCCCCCCCCCGTTTCTGTTTCACATTTAATTTTAATGCCATAAGTTTCATTTAGGCAAAAAATCTTATATAACTCTTATATAATCTTATATAACTATCAGAAATAGTGAAAAGTTAAGATTTCCACTGAATGTTGCAAACTTCAAGGTAATGTAAGATAATAAGCACCACTGACTAATGGATTTTTAAAATGTGAGAAATTAGTGAAGGTTAAATTTCCCCGGAACAATTAAGTTTTAATTTCTTGGTAATCTTGAGCAAATAAAGAATTAGGGAGCTAGCAAGGCACAGGTAACTCAGCAATCAGAAAGAGATTTATGGTTTTTGAGAAAACCACAAACTAAGATAATAGCTCATGAAACTCAAACTGATTGGAGTCAATGACCTGACTCAACCAAAGCACTAACTTGTTTAATAGCCTAACTGAATATTAAATAATACACCCAGTAGGAGTTTTTTGCCATTTTTGAACATGGGATGTATGATAAGGGAGGGAGATTGTTAGGTTCTTACTAAGTGCTAATGAGATAATGAGATATTAGGTTCTTACTAAGTGCTAAGTAGGTACTTAACAATTCTCTAGTTCTGGCCTTTATTGGGAGTTTTACTTGTGAATTCCTGGGGAGGAGCTTGCATGCTTAGGAGGAGCAAGTTCATTGGTTGAAGTAATTTTTCCCAGAAGCCCTTGGGTTATCCCATACCCATTCTCTGGGAGGATAAAAGAGGGCCGCACTCCAGAGATAGAGAGTCTCTGTCCTAGGTCAGAGTTAGAGCAGGTCTCTGGAGGAGAGAGAGAGAGAGAGTCTCTGTTCTCTGAAGGGAAGGGACTGCCCCAGCTAAAAGTCTAGCTTTTGTGCTCAGCACTCCTTCATCCTGAAGAGGAATAGAATCTGCTTCTGGCTAGAAATGTTAAGATGGTTCCCTAAGATTATTCTTTAATAAATTTTCCCTGGTATCTGAATTTCAGTGCCAAGTGTGTTTCTAATAATAACCAAAATTATTCATTTTATTTTCTGTGATCCCTTTAGTCATGAATTTCCCCCCAAAATCCAAAAGGGTATTTTCTTCCTTGATCTTCTGATTTTATTTATAATGTCACCTTTTACATCTAAATCATGTATATATATGGACTTTATATTAGTGTATAATATAAGACGTTAGCATCTAGCAAATTTTTTGTAGTTTTCCTAATAGTTTTTGTGCAAGTATAAGTTGTTACCCTAAGAAATATAGTCTTTATATTTTATACCAAGTTTATTTAATTGCTTTTGTATATTGTATAATTTTTTTCACCGACTGACCTCTGTTTTAATCATTTTTACTTTGTTGTTCAGTTTGAGCTTGGGTATCAAAAGATTCTTGTTGCTGTTTTCTTTTTCCTTTTTTCCCCTTGAGATTCTTGACCAAATTTATTCCTAGAGATGAATGTTATTTTTTCTGGCTCTATAAAATAATCTTCTGGTACCCTGATAATTATCAATGTCTTTTTTATTTTACTGTATTATATATTATTGCATAAAATTATATTAATTAGATCATATTTATTTTATCAATGACCTAATAATAGTTTTCAGTTATTTAGATCTGTCTTTGTTTTTATAAAAAAAAAAAAAAATGCTTCATAGCTGTACTTATACAGTTCTTGGTTCTATCTTGGTAGAAAGATTCTCAAATAATTTACACTTTCTAATAGCTACTTTAAATAGAATTTCTCTCTTCATATTTTCTTATTTATATTTCAGGTTTTCTGAGAGATATAAAGGAATACTAATGACTTATATGAACATATTTTATATCTTGCAACTTTGAGGATTTGTTTCAATTAATACTAAGATTTTCAATGTAAGTCATATAATTTGAAAAAAGCAATAATTTTGTTTTCTCTTTCCTATTTTTATTCTCAATTTCTCTTTCTTTCACTCCTATAGGTAGTGTTAGGATTCTTATAAGGTGCTAAGTCAGTTATCTAATTTAGAATGGTACTTAACAGTTCTCTAGTTCATTAACATACTTAGACTTCTACAAGATTCACACCTTTAAGAGAGCATATATAAGCTTGAAGCCTCAACCAGGATCCAGGGCTAGACATTCAGAAGTCAGAAAAGACAAGCCCACTAAAGGGCAAGCCCACTCTTGAAGGAGGAGACAGATTCATTCCATCTTCCATTCTACCTTTGTGCTGGCTGGAGATATTCGGAGGGAACGAGAGACAGAAGCTGGCAGAGGCAAAGGACTAGCTGCAGGATTTAGACTTTAATCCCTGGCTGCATTTGGGGTGATTATTATGAACTGAAACTAAGGCTGCCCCCAGAAGCCCCCCAAGAGAACGAGTACACTTTAGAGAAGTACATTCTAAATATTTGATAATTAGTGATGATAATAATGATCATTTTTGTTTTACCCTCATTTTATTGAAAAAATTCTATTTTTTTTTTCATTACATATAACATATGCTCCTAACTTATTTAAATATTATTTACTATATTAAGGAAAGATCCATTTATTCCTATGCCTTCTAGTGTTTGTTATTTTGATTTATTTGGTTTTTTTCTTACATAGATATTAGATTTTGCTAAAATTCTTTTCATCATTTATTGATATAACATGCTTTATTAGGCTGTTAACATGATTTATTATAGTGATATTGAACCAATTCTGAATTCCTATTATAAATTTAATCTGGTTACAGTATAAAATTTTCCTAATTTCTGTTGTCAATCTGTTAATATTTTATTTGAAATCTGAAATTGAAATTTTATTTGAAATTTACTTTAAGGTTCATTAGGAATATTAATATAGAATTTTCTTATAGTTCTTTCCTTCTGGTTTAAATACATTCATATCAGAGGAAGACAATGTAAAAATGTCTTCTTTTCCTGTTATTGCAAATAGTCCATATAACATCAGATTTCATTTTCTTTGATTTGATGGAATTTACTTGTAAATCCATCTGACATTCAAGGATTTTTTTTGGCGTTAGCAGTTCATCTATGGTTTATTCAGTTTCTTTGTTTTTGATACAGAATTATTTAAATACATTATAACTTTGCTAATAAGTTATTTTATATTTTAAGTATTCATCTATTTCTCTGAAATTATCAAATTTGATTTTAATACTTCCCTTGAATCATTCTATAATATTTCAATAGAATATCTTGAGAACAAAAACTATACATATGGTAGTTTCTAAGCATACTACCTATTCTTTTTTAAAGTCTGTTTGTCCCCAAAGAATTTTAAATTATGAGTTGGAGATAACTTTATATGAAACACCATGATCACTCTAAATTTTAATTTTGTCTATGAAGCAAAACAAAGTTATGTATGAAAATATAGAAATATCTATTTCAAACTATACAAGTTGTTCATACTACTGATATAGGGTCAAGTTAGATATAGTTCTTTCTACTTAGATTTTATAAAACATTTTCCTGATTACCATCTTCAACTAAAAATGAATTTTCTATCAGCTGATGATGGTAACTTTCAATTATTCACATAAAAAGAACCTAATATTTCAAATCAAAGGATGCTCATAAAAGGGTTATTATTTGATCTTTTGAGGCTATTATTTTAAAACGTCAGCTGGTCATAAGGTTTTTGTTTGATAAGGTACATCTTTTCTATATATAGCATATAAAAATGTTAATGTTCAGAAAAACATACCTTCACTGTCCTTGAATTTCTTGATTGCCACAATTTCATGTGTTTCCTAAAAAAAGAAGAGTTAAAAGAAAAGAAAGTCATTTTCAAAGTGCAAACTTCAATACAAAACATTTATCAAATCCTAATATGGCCATGTTAGAAAGATATTTGCAGAACACAAGGACAAGTATACCCTGATCTTGCCTTCCACAAAATTATTCTGACCAATTATTCTCCCCATTTCAATGTGGACAAAAGTATAAATAACTAGACCATTAAAAAGTGGCAGAGTGAACGTGAATTTAAGTCTTCATTTATACTGGCAATCTTAAGAAAAGTGGTCAAGAGAAGCTGTTTAGGCTACCCTAAGCTTCAAGAGAAGCTGTTTAAGAGAGTTAACTATGACTGGACATGGTAGGTTCTAAAAAACTGCTTCATGCTAGTGACAAGAGCAACTCTACACACAAAAAAGAATTTTCTTCTATCTAAATGTCTTTTTCTACTCTGGCTCACTAGTCAATTATCTTTTACTGTTATTAAACAACCACAGACATTAATTTTAATAAATAATGTACTTTTATGTGCCTCTTCCACCAACCTCTTTCTAAAGGAAATAAAGAAACCCGATTTTTATCAGAGCATAGAAATTCTATTATTCTTTTTTAGGGGATGGAGGGAAGCAAAGATGGAGGAAAGCTCAAGAGTTTGGTGACCAGGGATGACTAAACTAAACTTACTTTTAATTCCCAATTCTAAAGTGAAGGTAAATACATTTGACAAGAGAATTAATAAACATAAGGGAAAACTGATGCCTTATCTAACCTAAGGGCAAGCATACATGGCAAGCATACATTTTAAATATTTTTATCATCAATCAATAAGCATCTTTAAATGCCTACAATGTCCCTGCCTTCAAAGAGCTTACAAACTCTCAAGATGAAAAAAAAAAACACATACATACATATATATATATACACGTATATATATATGTATGTATATATGTATGTATATATGTATGTATGTATATATATGTATATATGTATGTATGTATGTATGTATATGTACATATAAAATAAATACAAAGCAGAAACAAGGTAATGGAAGACAAGGGCTCAAGAAACAGAAGGAATCATTTGAGCCCAGCTTTGAAGGAAAACGTGCCTTCCAAGCATGGAGGAAACATGCAAACTAGAATAATAGCAGAAGAAAAGGAATAGACAATTATGAAAAGGGAAGAGTTTGGGAGAATGGCTTTTGTTTCAGTAAAACAGTAGGTTAAGCATTTATTAAGTGCCCTCATATGTCCCTGGTATTACCTTTGCAGGGGAGATATATATATATATATATATATATATATATATATATATATATATATATATAAAATTAGTCCAAAGACAGTCCTTGCCCTGACATAACTCACAATTCAATGAGGAAGACAATAAGCAAATATATACAAACAAGATATTTTTTAAAATAATAGAGGAAAGACCCCAGAATTATGAAGAGTTGGGAAAAAGCTTCTTATAGAAGATAGTATTTTACTTGTGATTTGAAAGCAGTCAGGGAAGCCAACAGAGAAAAATAAGGAAAAAGAACATTCCAGGCATAAGAGACAAAGATCTAAAATGTGATATTCCTGGAATGACAAGAAGACTAGTATCACTGGATCAAGAAGTTAAGATGTAAGACTGGAAAGGTACCAAGGGGTTAGGTTGTAAAGGGCTTGCTTTGAGAGTCAAAGAGAAAATTTTGTATTTGATCCTCAAGATGAAAGGGAGCCACTGGAATATATTGAGCATGGTGATGAAACAATCAAACTTTGACAATGGAATGGAAAATGGACTGGAGAAAGGAGAAACTTAATGGCAATCACAAAAGCAGGCTATTGCAAAAGTCCAGGTCCTGCATCAGATGCTGGCTGTACCAAAAGAGGAAAAGGAATCTTCACAAAGGCGAAATTTTGACAGGCACTGGCAACAGATTGGATATGGAGGGTTGAAAGAGAGTGAGTTAGGGTGATAACCTGGGGGAGAATACTGGCACTCTCAAAAATAACAGAGAAGTTAGGAGTTGGGTTGGATTAGGAGGAAAAGATAATGAGTTCAGTTTTGGATATGTTAAATTTAGTGTGTCTACTGAACATTGTGAAATGTCTGAAAGGCAAAGGAAGATGCAAAATTGGAGGTGAGGTTAGAGCAAAATACATAGGTTTGAGAATCATCGTAAGAGAGATTTAAATCCATGAGAACTGAGGAGATCATTAAGTGAAGTGTTATAGTAGGAAGTAAATAACCATCAATTAAACACTTTTTAAAAAATTACTGAATAAATTATATTATACAATAATAAATAAATTATTAGGCCAATGAATAATTTAAAACATTCCCTCTATTATACTTTTAAAGTGGTAGGGATGGGGCAGCTAGGTGGCAAGGTGGATAAAGCACCAGACCTGAAATCAGGAGAACCTGAGTTCAAATCTGATCTCAGACACTTAACACTTCCTAGCTGTGTTAAGCAATTGCCTCAGCCCCCTCCCCCACCAAAAAAGTGGTAGGGGTAGGAAGGAAGCATAGAAAAAGATTCTTGACAAAAATGACTTGAATGTCTGAAGTCTATAGTGCCTGTGTCAGTCTTGACATTGATTCTAACTCTGAGAAAAGAAAAGTGTGAGCTATATGCTAAAAATTTCTATCTCCAAAACAGGGTATTACTACCTCTTCTTGGCAAATTCATAGTACTGCATGTGAGAAAAAGAGTCTCCATGAAAATGCTATAAAGAACAAGGGGACTGTACAAATAGTTTGTTTTTAAGTAGAGGGTAAGGAAAGAGAGAAGGAAAAAAACTTTGGAGAAATCTAAAATTATCTTAGGGCAAACTATATTGCCCAAGGTGGAAATCCTTGCTTTCAAATAATGCATATTGATAATTGTAACTTATGATACTTACTTAAGTCATGCTTTCTAAAATAGTATCTTTGTTTACTCAAACCAAGAAGTCTTTTTTTTTTTCCAAACATCTCCCAACATGAGTAAAATTATGAGTCAGCAACACCACAAAAATAATCTGATTTTCACTAATCCTCCATGGCACTCAAAAATACCCTAAAAAGGAATTATATGCCAGATATAGTGCAACCACAGTTCAATCCACAGATCAAAAAAGAGCTACAAATTCATACCAGAGAGCACAAATCTTGAAAGCATTTTCTCAATTCTTCTCTCCCACCAGCCTCCTACTTTGAAGAGAGATGCACAAATTAATCTGTAAGAACATACCTGGGACATGTGGTATTTCTTGATGCTGGAGTACCTCACCTCTCTATACCCTTACTAGTAACAAGGGGCAAGGGGCACATTGACTCTTTGTGAGGTAGTACATGCTGTCTCCTTGTTTATAGATCAGTTGAGTCTTAAAGACCCCAAGGTTAAAAATTCCATCCAGAATACCATACCCCAATCTTGTACAAAGTGGCAGGCATCAATTCAGTCAGAAAAGGGAAGTAGTAGCACTAAGGGAAGAAGTAGAAAAAGGATTCAGCATGTATCTCTGCACTGAGATTAAAGGAAAGGGAACTGAAACCCAGACAGGATAGGCCTGTCCCCCAAGTGGCTACTGAGGCTAAGAACCTAAATTCTTTGAGGTACTTTGTAGGTCCATTCCACAGGCATGCACACACATCAGCAGATGGAAAGATAAACAACAGAGGAACAAAAGAGTAAAAAGCTAATTCATGAAAGATTTCATGAGAACAATAAAGCAAAAGCAAATAAATCAAAAGTGTATCCTAAAACCAGAAAGAATGAAAATTAATGAATCCTCAAAGAGATTACAAAGTCCTCTGTAAATAGCTACCAAAGAAAAATGATCCAATGTCTGATGAAACTAAATATCCTGTGGAACTCTAAGATTGTACATGACAACAAGAAAAAAATTCTAGAATGAATAAAAAGACAAAGAATCCATAGATGCCAAAAGACAAAAGGAAAGAAATTATAGTAAGATAAGTTTTTTTTGTACTCACTAAAAACTGCAGAAGAGAATGGAAATAAATGTTCCAAAAGAGAAAGGAGTTCAAGTGTCAATGAAAATTGACTATCTGAAAACCTAAGTTAAATTAATGAAAAAAGACTGAACCAAAGAGAGGGACTTGAAGGAAGGAAAAAAGACAAGCAGAACAGGTGACACTACAAACTTGAGAGATAAATTTGTTGATAAAAGTATCTAGGAAAGACTAAGGAATTAAATGTGTAGAAGCTTTGTTTAAAAGAGAAAGAAAAAAGTTTTTTAAAAGAGAGATCATCAATAAGATTTTTTTAAACTACAAAGGGTTTAAATATATAAAGGGGTGTTTTTGTTTTGTTTAAATAGGAGAAGTAAAGATGGAAGTAAAACAGAAGCACTGTGGACTAAACTCCACAATTCTCCTACTGGCAAATCAAAATATTTTGTTTTGAAGAGACAAAATTGAAGGGTAGAGCTAGGTATATAAATAAATAAATGGGAACTGGAGAGTCATAAGTGAATGATAAAAAGATCATTACTCCTTATGGATTCCTCATATTTTTAATAAATGTTTCTATATTCTCTAATGAATATCCAAGATGTATGTAGGAAACATAAATATAAATTATCAGAATTCATTCCTCAATAGATTAGTGGCCAAAAGATATGAAGAAATACTTCTTAAAAGAACTGCAAACTTGGGACAGGGCCAAGATGGGAGTAAAGGCAGGAACTCACCTAATCTCTCCCCCAAACTTCTCTAAATTCCTTTAAATAATGACATCAAATTTCAGAGTATCAGAACACCCAAAAAGATGGAATAGAACATTTTCCAGCCAAAGACAACTTAGAAAGACAGTAGAAAAGGTTTGTGACAACAGTGTAAGGAGTCCAATGTGCAATGCTAGTATAGCCCGTGCCCAGCATCAGCAAAGTGGAACCTCTGAATCACTTGATGGCCTCTGAACTTCTTATCCCAGAGACACTAAAGAAGACTTGGAGAGTCAGCAGGAGGAGTCTGTGGCCATAGGATGGGAGTCCTGTGCACATGCCCAGCTCAGGCCAGGCTAGTGCAGCTCTGATCTTACAGTTACAATGGGGCAGGGACACTTCTTAACAGTTTCTGGGCAGAAAAAAGTGCTTATGGTCAGGTCCTTAGAAAGATCTCTGACAACAGCTACTGAACCTTAGGATGGAACACCCTCCACCTTGGAAACTGAGCCCTACTTTAACAAAGAATTAAAAGTCTAGGAAAAAGAGCAAACACAAAAAATTTTGGCCAAAGAAAGTTACTGTGGTAAAAAAGGAAGATCAAAATAGATACAGAAGATAAAATCAAAAACTCTTACATCAAAAGCCTCTAAGAAAAATAAGAATTAGAGTAAAAAGCAAAATTGGCTAGTTGGGGAAGGAGGTATGAAACTCCACTGAGAAAAATAATTCCTTAAAAATTAGAACTGAGCAAATGAAATGACTTTATCAGAAATCAAGATACAATAAAACAAAACAAAAATAGAAAAAAATTATGAAGTATTAGAAAAACTGATCTGGAAAATAGAGCCAGGAGAGATAATTTCTAAAACTGTTGGTCTACCTGAAAGTCAGGATAAAAAAAGACCCTATAAATCATATTTTTCAAGAAACTATTAAGGAAAACTATCCTGATATTCTAGAACTAGAGGGTAAAATAGCAATTGAAAGAATCCACCGATCATCTCCTTATGATCCCAAATGAAAAATCCCAGGAATATCATAGCCAAATTCTTGAACTCCCAAATCAAGGAGAAAATATTGCAAGCATCCAGAAAGAAACAATTCAAGTATAGGGGAGCCACAGTCAGGTTAACACAAGATTTATTCTGTATTAAGGGATTGGAGTGCTTGGAACAAGATATTTCAGAAAGGAATGAAGGTAGAATTATAACCAAGAATCACCTATCTAGCAAAACTGAGTATCATCCTTTAGGGAAAAGGTGAGTCAATGAAATAGAGGATTTTCAAGCATTTATGATAAAAAGACCAGAGATTAACAGAAAATATGTTTTTCAAAATATGATTTTCAAATACAGGACTTAGGAGAAGCATAAGGAGGTAATCAGGAAAGTGATATCATAAGGATCTTACTAAGATTTATCTGTTTATATTTCTACATGGGAAGAGGATACTGGTACCTTAGTAGAACTTTCTCATTATTATGGCAGTTAGACAGTGGGCATAGGTGTGAGTTGACTATGAAAAAATGATGAAATTAAGGGGTGAGAGAACAATATACTGGGAGAAAGGAAAAGGGAGAAGTGGAATGCTATAAATTATTAGCCATTAATAAGAGGCAAGAAAAAAGCTTTAACAATTGTGGGGAAAAGAAGAAGAGGGTGCGTAAGTGACCTTACTCTAATCAGAACTGGCTTAAAGAGGAAATAATATATATCTCAATATGGGTATAAAAATCTATCTTATTCAGGAAAATAGGAGGGGAATATGAGATGAGAAGGAGAAAGGGTGATAAAATTTAGAGAGGGCATATTGGGAAAGGGGAAGGATGAGTAGCAAACTACTTTTGAGGACAGACAGGGTAAGAGGAAAGAGAGAACAAAATAAATGGGAGGACAGACAGCAATAGTAATTGCATAAAGAATTCTGAAGAAAGTTTCTCTAAAGCTTTATTTCTCAAACATAGAGGGAACTAAGTCAAATTTATTAAAAAAAAAAAAAAAAGTCATGCCCCAACTGATAAATGATCAAAAGATATCATCTATGCCCAAAGGGCTATAAATTCAGGCATATCTTTTGACTTAACAATTAATGCCACTATGCCACTACTAGGCATAAATACCAAAAGAGATTTTTTGGGGGAAAAAAAAAAGGAGGAAAAGGATCTATACATATAAAAATATTTGTAGTAGTTCTCTTCTTAGGGTAAAAAAAAAATTGGGAATTGAAGGGATGCTTATTAATTGGGGAATGGATGAATAGATTGTGCTATGTGATTATCATGGAATATTATTGTTGTGTGGGAAATGATGAGAGGATGCTCTCAGAAAACAAAACAAAACAAAACAAACAAACAAAAAAAAAAACCTAGAAAGTCCTCTATGAATTCAATCAAATGAAATGTATGGTATACAAAGTAATAACAATGTCTTGGGATGACGATTTGTAACTAACTTTGTTATTTTCAGCAGTACAATGCCATGACTACTCTGAAGGACTTATGGATGAAAAATCCTATCCATACCTAAAGAATTGTGTCTGAATACAGATTGAAGCATTCTCTTCTCTTCTCTTCTCTTCTTTTCTTTTCTCTCTTTCTTCTCTCTCTTTCTTCTCTCTCTCTCTCTCTCTCTCTCTCTCTCTCTCTCTCTCTTTTCCTCCCTCCCTCCCTCCCTCTCCCACTTTCCCTCCCTCCCTCTCCCTCTCTGTTATTCTTCTTGAGAGTTTTTAAAATTAGGGTAGGAGAACAGTGTTGGATTTTTTTTGTTTGGTTGGTTGTTTTTTTTGTTTGTTTGTTTGTTTTTTACAACATGACATTTATAGAAATGTTTTATATAACAGTTTTATATTAAGAAATGGGACATGGCGGCGAGGATAAAAGAGAGAATCTGAAACTCAAGTTTTAAAAACAAATGTAAAAAATTATTTTAAATGTAACCAAGAGAAAATATTAATATTTATTAATAATTTAAAATTACAAACTTCATAGCCATAAGAAAGAATAATCCAAATCATTAATAAGACATGTGCAAGGGGTAGCTAGGTGGTGCAGTGGCTAGAGCACCAGCCTTGAATTCAGGAGGACCCGAGTTCAAATTTGATCTCAGACACTTAAGACTTCCTAGCTGTGTGACCCTGGGCAAGTCACTTAACCCCAGTCTGGGGGGTGGAGGGGAAGGGCAAGACATGTGCAAATCAAAACTACTCAGAGGTTTTACCTCACAATTGGCAACCCGGCAAAGATGCCATAAAATGGGAATAGTCAAGGCTGAACACTAGTACATACTTTTAAAAATTCTTAATTACAAGGGAAGGCTCTCTGGAAAAGATCAGGAAAGGGATTAAGTGAGAAATGTAGGTGATATAAGAGCTGAAATATTTTTAGAAAGATATCTTCTTTGCTTTAATGTCTCTAACCTTCCTGAACCTGCCAGCATCTGGTACCTTTCCTCAACATTTATCAGGCATTTATTTTGAAAACACTTAATTTTGACCATCACCTTTATGAACTCCTTGAAAACAGGAGCTGTTCTGTTCTTGTCTTTACATATTTAGAGCCTGGTACAGAATGGCATTTAAGATGTTGGCTGAATAACTGAATAACTATTTCTTCAGGCTGGCATGCTAAGTTTGGCAACAACCACAGTTTTAAAACTATAAATAATTCCATATGGTTGTCTGGTATGACTTACAAAAAAACAATACAAAAATGACAGCATTTTCCAAAGCTGATGTTATATAAGAGAAAGTTAGGCAACTAAGAATAAGTAAAAATGTTATCACAGAACATCAGCCCTATATATATATATATATATATATATATATATGACTTGTAAAAATTCAAATAGCAAATGAATCTCATGGAGGGACCAGAAATCTTTTCAACATTCCACAGCCAGGACAACTCTGACTGCATCAAACTTTTCTCTGCTCTAATAATATTCTCTCAGCATTTTCCAATACTGTCTGTCACTTAGCCACCCACATTTGTGGGCAAAGCCCTAATTTCAACCAATTCAATTGCTACTTGTTATTTCTGTGTACTCAGGCATCATTAAACATACATTTTGAAGGATGACAACTTGGACTTAAATTATTACAGTATTAACACATAGATTAAAAACTGGAGCTCTCTATTCTGAAGTAGAACGTACATTTTCTCCTTGTAGAAGAACCTCCCCCAAGAGAAAGGAATAGTGCAACATCAAATAGAGCTTTTAAAAAGCTTTAAAACTTGTAGAAGACTGTGCCTTTATCATCTCATTTGAGCTTCACAACATTGTAAAGTAAGTACTATCAGCATTCTCCCCATTTTACACACAATGAAACCAAATTTCAGAAAGATTCACTGACTATTCCATAGTTACACCACACTCAAGTATTGGAGATGGATTTTAAATACAGGTCTTTCTTCCTGCAAGTCTAACACTCTATTCAGTATGCCTTTTACAATGATAATCTGTTCCACTAATCTCACAGGACTGCTTAGGGGGGAAAATTAGATAATTTCAAAGAAATATAAGATGCTACCATATGAAATAAAATCCTGTATTTCATTTAGTTAAAAATTTTAACACTGTATGAAAAATATTACAGTTAAAAGAATCATAGAATCAAATCGGGAAAGGACCTTGAAGATCAATTAGTCAAAGGTTTTCTCATTTTCTACTGCTACTGTTCAGTCATTTTTCAGTTATGTCTGATTCTTTGTGATCCCATCTGGAGTTTTCTTGGCAAAGATACTGGAATGTTTTGTCATTTCTTTCTGCAGATGAGGAAACTGAGGTAAAGAGGATAAAATAACTTGCCTAGGGCCACACAACTTTCTGGTCTGAGGTCATATGCACAACATTTGATAAATATTGCTAGAGAATTTTTTAAAAAATGCTGAGACTGGTGAATCATAGAAGTGCTAAGATGGGCTTTAAAGAGAGGAGTAGATGAGACAACAAAAAAGGGGTAGGGAAGGAAGCCATTTCAGGTATATGCAAACAGTACAAGGAAAGCTGGCTAAATAGGAAGTACAGCATGTGATCAGAATGGGAAAGAGAAAAGTTTGGCTTTAATGAGAATGTAGTATTTGAGGAAAGAGAAATTATGAAAAGATACTGTAAAGGCACAATGGCACCAGATTACAAATTATGAAGACTTTGGTAAAATGAATGAGACGCTTATCTGAAGGTAATTTCAGAAAATATTCAATATTTCAATAAATATGGTATGACAAACAGAACCTTGGACACATTAGGTATGTCATCCTGATTTCACTAAATAAAGCAACTTTGATTGCGCACCATCATCATCTCTAACTCATATAAAAAGGGGGAAACCTACTTCATGATTTGCTATGATGATCAAATAATACTGTAATGAAATGGGGGGGAAAACATTAAATACAATATAAAGTTAGCTGGCAAGCAAAGAACATTGCAACGCTGGCTTCAAGGGTCTGTCACTTAGCTTTGGAATGATAAAAAATATCAGTAAGAACTTAATAAGTTCCTACTATAGTATAAGTACTAGGTGCTATATTAGACACTGGGAAAAATACCAAAAAAAAAAAAAAAGAAAAAAGAAAACGCAAAAAAACCAAAACTCCAATCACTAACTATTCTAAATTGTATTCAGAATACTGTGATGCCAGAGAAACTGAGGCAAGACAGAGATTAGAGAGTTTTTAATATTTTATTAATTGGAGAGTATGACCGACTGGACAGGACTCTTGTATCAAAGTATCCAGTGATGAATGTGAGTTCTCAATGACATATATATACACATGGCTTAACTACAGGGATAGACCAAGGCAGGGGCAGAGTCAGAACATTGAGAGTGGGAAGTTTCAAGACCATAAATTTGGGAGCCAGAGTCAGAATATCTGAATAAACAGAAATAAAGATGTCAAAGAGGTATCCGAGATAGTCTTATCTTTTGGAATATTTAGATCGGGTAGTGCCATAAATTCTTGAGGACAGAAGGAGTTAGAAGCCAGGAAGTCTGAAACTCCCCCTTATCTAGAGCATCACATTAACAATTTATAACCTTAGAGCAAGTGACTCTCAGTCTTAATGAACCATAGGCTGGTAGGGGGACAGAACAGTTAAGGAAACTGAGGCAGAACCAATTAAGGAAAGTGAGTCAGGACAATTAAAGAGAACTGTGGCACAACAATACAGAATGAATATAAAGAAAATAAATACAAATAAATACAAGATAGTTGGAATACTACAAATTGTAAAGGATGTATGAAATAAGCAATCCAGAAAATAAATTGTATAGATATACCACAGGAAAAGAAATAATTTTGCCAGGGTGGCCAAAGAAACTTCCAGAGATGGAATTTCTCAATGTATACAACTGAAAACCTTTTGCCTGATAAAACAATCTATTGTTTTAAAATTATTTAAGCTGTTAATCAGCTTATTTTTATCAGCTAAAATTTCTCTAAGGCTATCTAGTTTTCATAGACCAGTTATCTCCTTTAACATACAACTATATTAAAATTATTTTATGGTTAAGTAAGTCCTTCAATAAAACAGCAACTAGGCAATCTAGACATTTTCTCCATAAACAAGCTGAGACACCTCTAATATAAAGCTCAAACTCAAGAAGTAGGATAGAAAAATGAATAAATATTTGAAAAAAAGAATTCCATGATAAAGATCAATTACATGACAGGGACGGTCAAGACACAAAGCCAGAAGAAAAGAATTCTCCAAACATCTGCAAATATAGTCTCCCCATTCCCTTTCAAAAAAAACAAAACCTTCCCCTGCCCTTCCCCACAGAATATATTAAATTCTTGGGGAAAAAATGAAGAAACAGATAAGAAATGAGTTTTAAAAGCATTTTTACAAATAAAATGAGTGATAGAAGAAACAAATTTAGAAAAGAAATAAGAGCAATAGAAGAAAAAAGTTAGAAGACTAAAAAAGGACCTAGACCTTATACTGAAAGAAATCTTGAACAACCCACATATAGAATCAGAGGGCAAAATTGAAATAAGAAAAACCTATTGGTCACTTCCTGAAAGAAATCTTTAAAATGAAAACTCCAAGGAACATTACAATCAAATCCAGATCTTTTAGGTCAAAGAAAAACTATTATAATCAACCAGAAAGGAAGAAAAAATTCAAGTACTAAGGAACCCATAGTTGTGATTTAGCAGCCACCACTAAAAAGGAGCAGACTTGGAATATGACATTTAAGAAGGCAAAAGATAGATAGGCTTACAACCAAGAATAACTTTTTGGCAAAAATGAGCATTATGCCATAGCTTCCTTTTATGGAGGACTCTGAATTTCCAGCCAAATCTTCATTCTCTATCAGCTGTTCTTCTTAGTTTCAATTCCATAAATGTCATGCCTCCTCAAGGATAATAAGCTCATTACCTCAAGATTTCTGCAGCTTTGTTAATCAATTACTTATTCATTTGTAACCTCACTGATCATCAAAAACTACAATCAATCTTCTCAGTCCCCCCTCATTTGGAGGACTAGAAGATAGAGCAAAAAATCTCTCCCAAACATCCCTTTATAGAAGGCTCATTTTCCAGATTCCCCACTCGCCCTTTACTGGATTTTGCTCTTATCCCCTTTTTAATTTCTTTTCTTATTTATATCTCCAACAGTTAGGACAATATCTGGCACACAGCAGGCACTTAAAATGTTCAACTATTGAGAGGGAAATGGGCTTTTAATGAAACAGACTTTCAAGCATTCCTCTAAAAAAAAAGTAAAACCAGAGCTACAAAGAAACTCTGAAGTTTAAATACAATTATCAAGAGAAAAAAAAAGGCAAACATGAATGATCAATTCTTAGAAGCTAAAGAAGTATAAACCATTTATATTTTAATATGTGGAGTTGACACGTGTCCCTTCTGAACTATCGCCAGGCATCTGAGAATAGTTTGATCCTCTTTAAAAAGATTAATACAAATTGATATCATATTGTTTACTTTCTCAGGAGGTGGGGACAGGTTCGAGGAAGGAAAAGAATTTGGAACACAAATGTTTTTTTTTTTTTTTTTAATGAATGAATGAACAAATAAATAAATGAATAAATGATCTCTAGAGCTACAAGGTTAAGGAGAAAATACTTCAAGCAATCAGAAAAAACCAATTCATATATTGTGGAGCCACAGTCAGGATTACACAAGATTTAGGAGCTTCGATATTAAAGGATTGCAGAATTTGGAATAGGATATTTTAGAGGGCAAATGAGCAAAGATTATAACCAAAAATGCCTACCCTACAAAACTAAATATAATATGTCGGAGAGGGAAAATGAATATTGAATGAAATAGAAGACTTTCAAGCATTTTTAATGAAAAGGCAAGGAGTGGAGGAGAGGGAAGGTGGAGAGAGGGTGAAAAAGGGGAGGGAGATGAAAAAAAGAAAGGAAGAGAAAGGAAAAGAGGAAAATATAGAGGAAAGAAGAAGTCGGGAGAAAAAGAGAGAGGGAAGAGAGGAGACAAAGACAGAGAGAAATTTTGCTTTAAAACTGGCCACAAAATAAGAAAGGGAAGATGTAGCTTAGAATGTTCCCTTCCAGTATGAAAGTGACTAATTTGCTACTGGGAAAGAACAATGCACAAATACAAGTAGCTTCAGTACTAATTTAGTGGCCTAGCCAAAGCTAAAAGAAAGCTCTGTTGTGAATGGTTATGGTACTGAAAAGAAAGTCTGATTCTATTAAACTTAAACCTAAGAACCTAGAATGTAACATTTATGAGCCAAAGTAAGCTGGATGTGGTCAAACAGGAGATGGGTCTTGGGTGTCAGTGAACTTAAATGGACAGAAATGGGTAACTTTAATTCAGATGATACCTATATCTGCTACTATGGGCAAGAATTCCTTAGAAGAAAAGGGTGAGAAAAGCAGCGTTATGGTATAATCTCAAAAATGACCAAATGCTATGTTTGAATCCAAGGCAAACCATTCAATATTACAGTAATACAAGTCTATGCTCCAACATTTGATGTCAAAGAAACCACAGTTTATCAGTTTTATAAAGACTTATAGCATCTTCCAAAAATAACACACACACAAAAAGGTCACACTCATCATAGAGGATTGGAATGTTAAAATAAGAAATCAAGAAATACTTGGAATAATAGGCAAGTTTCGCCCCTAGAGTGCAAAATGAAGCAAGGCAGAAACCAATAGAGCTTTATCATGATAATTTGCTGGTCATTCTTCTTCAACAAACCAAGAGGTGACTCTACACATGGACAGCACCAGATGGCCAAGACTGAAATAAGATTGATTATATACTTTGCAGCTAAAAGAGGAGAAACTCTATATGGTCAGTTAAAAAACAAAACAAAAAATTCTGGAATGAACTGTAGCATTTCTTATTGCAAAATTCAGACAAACTGAAGTATATAGGTATGACCTAAATAACATTCCTTATGAATTTTAAGAAGTGATGAACGGACTAAAGAGATTAGATATAGTACATAGCATGCCATTGAAAAATTATGGACAGAAATTCACATTATTGTACAAGAAGTAACAGTAACAACAACAAACATTCCAAAGAAAAAGAATAAGAAACACAAAATGGCTATCTGATGAGGCTTTACAAGTAGTTGAGGAAAGAGGGAAAATAAAAGAGAAAAATTATCTGCAACAAAATTTCCATAAAGGACCAATTTTAAAAAGGTCAAGAAAAGATAGGCAAGGACCAAATGGTAGAGAACTTTGAATGCCAACTCTATACATGAATTGCCTTGTTTAGGTAATCGGAGCCCAGAGAAAGTGACTGAGATGATATAAAGCTAGTTTTAGGAAAATCAATGTGATATCTGTAGAGATTCGAAATGATGTGGGAGAAATAAGGACCTAGAAATTGAGAAATCTATCAGAAATCTTGTAAAATAATTTAGGGGTAAGAAAATAAAAATCTCAATTATAGTAAAGAAACAATTACTACTAGATGACAAAATAAGAAGTCAAAAAGAATACTACTCTAATTTTCCCTCCCCTGAACAATAAAATATGCCACTAAAATGAACAAATAAAAAAAGGAAAAGGAAAAAGAAAAGAAGGGGAGCAACCAAGAACTTCAAAAGAAAACAGTATTTTAGCTAAGAAAATAATAAAAGAGAAAGAAATGAGCAAGTAACAGCAGGGGAAAACTTAATAAATTGAACAAATATTAAAAGAACATGTGATACTGTGGAAGAAGTAATATATGTAGTCAAAGGAACTGGATTCAGGTCTGATCTCTGCTATTTAATAACTGTAATCTGATGTTTGGGTCTTGAATTTCTTAATTCTAAAATGTGTGGGGACTGTGAGAGGAAGAGAAAGGGAAAAACTAAATGATCCCTGAAGTCCCTTCAAATCCTAAACCTTTATCTTAGACAATGCCTAGACACTGTACTGGACACATCATCTAGGAAATATCTAAAAAGACTACCTACCAAATGAAAACAACAAAAATACTTTCCCGAGAAAATGTGTGACCTTTCTAAGAAAGCTTCCCTTATATCAAATTAAAAGTTTAGTTTGTAAAACATAAGTACACAGTACAATTTATTTGATAACCAAAGAATATAAGAAGGAATAAAACAGAGCTCCAGATTAAAAGAATACATGGTATTGACTACCATTGCCAGTTGAGTAAAATCTTCTCAGAGTGGCCACTTGAGGCATAAATAGGGAAAGGAAAATCCACACTTAAATGTCTTTTGCTAGATAGCTAGTTGGGTGTCTTCAAATTACTTCACAAAAGAGGTGATACAGCTAGAATCAATAGAACCAATAGAACAGATGAAACCACCAACCCCTTAAAAAGAAAAAGACCTCAGAGCATTTTAAGATGGCAGAAGAGTGGAGCTTTTAGCATAAGAACCAGTTTGGCAGAAAAAACAGATCAGAAAACAACTTCTGGTTTAGCAAAGAAAAACATTCACAAACTATTAACATCACTATAGTCACCATTGTGAAGGAATAAGTAATGGAGTCAGAGAAAAATTCCAGTGTAAACATTTCCTTAAAAGTCTTGAGTTGCCTTGGCTTTCTGGGTTCTACTATCATTTGTGGGTGTGGGTATGTGTGTGTGTGTGTGTGTGTGTGTGTGTGTGTCTCTTCAACAGATAAATGGGTGTGTGTGTGTGTGTGTGTGTGTGTGTGTGTGTGTGTGTGTGTGTGTAGCAGGGCTGGTGAAGTAGTGGAGGGGGGGAGACAATATTTCTTATTTTGCTAAACCTCACAAAGTCTGATACCTCATCATGGTGCATTTTCAAGAGCCTAAGATCTAGAAGTTTCTTCAATTCCACAGTCTTTGAATACGGTACTGTTAACAGAGGACCAATTAGGTAAGTAGAGAGAGGTTAGCAGATTAACCACTTGGTAATGAATTCTTTATTTATGACAAACCCATGAAACAAAACAAAGGTACAAAATTGCCTTCAAATTTGTGTGGCTTCTTTCTTTCTTTCTCCATAAGGATAGTAGTAAAATGGCAGAAAAGGAAGAAAGAGGTACTAAAAATTCAGTTTTTACGCCACAGATAGACTTTAATGTAATTATTAATAGATTCTCTTAATGTGAAATGTGCATTATTCAATGCAATAAGTAGACATGCCACTTGAAGAATTAAATCATCAATCCTAATATTATTCCTATAAATGCAACTGAAAGCAAAAAGAAAACTGCAGCTAAGTGAAAGGAATCTTTGAAGTCGGTTTTATCATGACAAAAAAAAATAATTTTGCGAGGAATTTGGGTCATCTCACATTGCAATGAATATAAATATTTTAAAAAACTAAGACAATACCATGACACAAGAAAAGAGAAAAATTTTCATAAAGAACTCAATAATACTATCCACATTAATTGAATAAAGAGTTGGATACTGTGGCTTCAATATAGGTAAGAATATGTAAGGATGGAAAGAATATATTGAAAAATAGGTGAGAAATTAAAAGTACACATTATTTATAAACAACAGATTTAGAACAAAGATTTATGCAGAGTTAAATATAGGGCTGGATTAAAGTCTATTATTCTTCAGCTAGACTTAAAAAATATTAGATCTCAGATAATAATAAAAGAAACCTAATTAAAGTATTCGAACAGGGAAACTACATTATGCTGAATGTTACAATAGAAAATTACTTCATATCAATATTAACACACATCTAAATACTTAAAAGCATCTAAATACTTAAAGGAAAAACCTGACCAACTTAGGAGGGGAAACAATATTTTAGGCTTAAACAAATTTAATATCCACAAAAAAAAAAATTAAGAAAAAATTTAAGGAGCTGAATAGAATTTTAGAAAAGTTATAAATATAGATATCACTTATGATTATTCATAATTACTTAAGTTTACTGAATGGGCACAGAAAGTTTCTGCTAGATGGCATAATGGATAGAGCACCAAACCTGAAGTCAGGAAGACCCGAGTTCAAATGTGATCTCAAATACTTACTAATTGTGTGACCCTAGGCAAGCTGCTTACCCCTTTTTTGCCTCAGGTTCCTCATCTGTAAAATGAGGTGGACAAGGAAATGGCAAACCATTCCAGTATCTTTGCCAAGAAAATCTCAAATGGGATTATGAAACATTAGAAACAACTGAAAAATAACTCAAACAATAAAAACAAAAGTATCTAACCATTTCCTCTGTATGTGAATTCTATCTTGCTTTTCTGTTTGTTTTATCTCTGAGAAACAGCAATAATTGGAATTTTCTTGCTATGTGATATTGCCCCAGTTTCCTTATATGATAATAATACACAATAATAACAACAACAATAATAATAACTGA
The DNA here is from genome assembly GCF_048593235.1 of Sminthopsis crassicaudata. NCBI lineage: Eukaryota > Metazoa > Chordata > Mammalia > Dasyuromorphia > Dasyuridae > Sminthopsis > Sminthopsis crassicaudata. Next base: position 211,613,257 of record NC_133619.1, read on the forward strand.
GAAAACAAACTGAGCTATATGATTAGTTAGCAAAACAAGCAAAATAAGTAGAGTCTCCAGTCATTCAAAAATTCCTGAATACAGAGGGAGATGAATTTTTATGTGTTAAAAACAATTAAATAAGACCAATTAATTAAAAGACAACAATTAAGATGCAAAATTAGGTAATATAATTTCTACTTGGAGGAAAATTTAGGGATTTTCCAAGATGGGAGGAAACAGGTGCAATTTCCTGAAAAGTTTTCCTAGAAAAAGAGTTGTTCTACTCTTCCAAGTGTCTATATTAAAAGGAACATGGAAACAATAATTGGTGGAGCAGCACGGGACCAGTTTTCAGTTTGAGATGTATAACTGTAAGAAAACTCCTTGCATTAATCTTTGGATCTGATCAGGTTTCTGGTCAGCATAACCCAGGTCTTTCGTTAAGGGTCTCTGACAGCAGGTAGAGCTGGTCAAACTTCCCAGGTCCCCAAAGGTAGGCCCAAACAGTGCAATAAATTTTTTTTTCACAATTCCTATAATTGAACACATTTTTCTTAAAAGACAAAAATTGGACTAGATTTATCATTGAATAGAAAGGGAATTGAACAAGGCCCAGAATTAAGTCAAATCATGGAATCAGCATGCTTCACTCATTCTACAATCTTCTAGTTCTATAAATAAGTGGTAAGGATATGATATGAAATTGGTACAGATCTGATCATCTGTAAATATGCTGTTTATATGTTCTTCCAAATTACTAATGAAAATGTTAGGCACCACTGGGTCAGTCTTGGATACAGAGGGCAGCATCAGAGACTTCATAATTAAACTGCTATCAGCCAATTAATGACTACTCTTTAGATACAGTCATTTATAGTTTTCTGAAACCATTAAATTGTGAGATCATCTAATCCATAGTTCTTATCTAGAATAGTGTGAAAATTCTCACCAATTTTTTGCTGAAAATCCAGGTATATTACCAGGTAGTATTTCTGTTCTTTTTAGTTAAGCAATTTTGCCACAAAAGAAAATGAGGTTAGTTTGGAATGAACTGTTTTTGATAAAACCATACTAATTATTGCTATTATTGCTAATTATTGAGTTATTATTGCTTCTTTTCTAGATGCTTACAATCAATCCTATACAATTTTCTCAGTAATGTAAGTTACACTGTCTAAAATTTGAAGACTTTTCTTTTTTCTTTTCTTTTCTTTTTTTTTTTTTTTTTTTTTTTTTTGAAAATTGATAATTTACCCTTTTCCTCTCCTGTGGTATCTTTCATTTTACTTTGTCTGTAGGCTTGCAAAGGTCACTGGCAGGTCTTTCAGTCCAGTATCTACATTTCACACATGAGGAATTCAGAGCCTTTGCAGTTCAAGTGACTATTCCATGGTCATACAGAGAGACAGAGCAGACATGAGGGAAATAATCTGCTGAAGTCTCATTTTTCCTGGTACTCTTTCTTCTGACTGGCTAATCTTCCTACTCTTCTAGGATCATGCAAAAAAGACAACATTTTCTGCACTAGTAGAATTTTCCCCATACCCTTTTCATATAACATGAGCTTCCCCTAAGTTCAATGTGAACTTTTATAAGATAACATTTTTAATAAGGATTTGTGTAGACTATGAGCCAAATTGTGCCTCCCTTGAAGTGTAGCTTAGGTAGACCTTCAGTACTTATTTCAAGACAGAGGTAAATATATAAACATACATTTCCCTAGGATATTTCTTTTTTTATTTGTCAATATTTTGGATATTTCTTTTTTTATTTGTCAATATTTTGAATACTCTTTTGAATATTTAAGAATAGAGTTTCTTTCTAGGTCCCTCACTGCCTTTTAGGGTAGGATTCTTAGGGGACAACAGTCTAAATCACTAGTTCACCAAGTCCAATTCAAATCTGTTTACTTTTCTTTCATTTCTATTAAATATTATGTTTCAAGATCCACTCCTAATCCATCCTCTACACAACTACCAAGGTGATTTTTCCTAAAGCAGATCTGGCTACACAATAAGTTCTTACTTCTAGAATCAAAATACTACTACTATTCTAAGCCTTCTTATACATTATAACTTATCACTTATTCTATCGTATAGCCATACCATTCCTCACACATGAACTCTAACCCTATTTCCAAGGTTTTGTATTGGATTTCCTAGAATACTTTCCTTCATTAACTCTGCCTCCACCCCATTACAGCAGATTTGAGTTTCACCATTGTGAATGACAACTATTCTCAGCAATACAATTATCAAAGACAATCTCAAAGAACACATGCTTTCCCCTCCAGAAAAAGAACTGATATTGACTGAATACAGACTGAAGTATGTTGCTTTTTTACTTTCTTTCATTCTTTTTTTTCTTCTTTTACAAAATAACTAATAGGAAATTGTTCTATATTTATATATATATATATATAATCCATATATATAATCTATATTAGATTGCTTATTATCTCAGGAAGTGAGAAGAAATGGAAGGGAGAATGGGACAGAATTTGGGAACCAAAACATTTATTTAAAATTGTTTTACAATTTACCAAAAAAAATTGTTTTAACATATAATTGGGGGAAAATAAAATATTATAAGATTTAGTATCATCAATCCAGAGAAATCAATTAAATTCATAGGAGATGATAATAAGATCACTAAATGAAAAAGTACACAAAAAGAAAAGGGGCCAGAATAAAGCCCTCTGGACCATATACAATTAACAGATGTGATTTACAGTTATCACTAGGTAGGAAGAGAACCAGAGAAAAAAGTGATTGACAGAGTCAATGGTTATAAAGGTCAAAATGAGTGAAGATTAAGAAAAGTAAAGAATGATAGTAATTTTGGAGAGAATCATTTCTGCTAAATGATGAGATCAGAAACTCCACTGTGGGGAATTAAGAGAAGAAAGGAAGTAGAGTCTTATTGTAGATAGCTTTCTCAAGGACTTTAGCCATAATACAGAGGAAAGAATGAAGACAATAAATAACAGGGATAAGGGTTTTTTGGTTTTTTTTTTTAAGGAAAGGGGTGACAAAGGTAAGTTTGTAGGGAACAAGGAGGCAAGAGACAGGAAGGAAGACACTGAACATAAGTAACAGGATGGGGATGACATGAGGCAAGCTTTTGGAGAAAACAGGTTAGAATTAAATCACATAGGCATTTAGAAAAGTTTCTCTTCCAAGGTGAGAAGATATCTCCTGAAGGTACCTGGATGATATAAAATGAGAAAGAGGAGGAAAAAAAGTTCTTAGTGAGTAGTTTACATTTTTTTAGTAAATGATTTTTTAAATGAGAAAGTTGGCCAAGGGTTGAGGCATGGGTATTTTGAAGTGAATGAACAGGTTTGAAAGAAATCTGGCCAAGTTATTTATGAGGGGGGAAAAAAAGTAGCTAGTGCAGGAGTAATGGTATAAAAAAGAACTGCAAGATAGGAAGAAGTCAATGATCAAAGGTCTCAGTGTGGACATAGAACAGGGAACCGGGGTCACAAGACAGAAGAGATAAAATGTTAATAGACTGAAGATAAAAAGGAATTTTAGAGCTCATCAACAGAAGTTGAGGGGGAAGAATGTAATCCAAGCACTGACCTCACAGAGTAAAGAAGTAGAGTATCCTAGAGAGTGAGAAAGATTTAAAAAAAAAAAAAAAAAAACTACCAGAATTTTAATTAGGGTGAGTGAATCTCAAAAAATAAAAGGTTACTATGTGATTGTGGTAGAAGAATAGAGTAGAAGTGGCAAAGAGAATCAAGTACTTTTTAATTCCTTCATCTGAACCAGCGAGTCAGGAAGAATGAATGAAAAAGCAGTCAAGTTAGTATTAGAAAGGATGGCCAAGAAGGCTGTGTCATCAGAGGGAGTCAGATCTCAGTAAGAAACATAAATGGGAGAAAAAGAAAGAGATTTAAGGTGAAAACAAAACTTATTCCAGAGAGTACTTAGTGGATGGGTAGATATAACTTTAGAGTATGATACTAAGTAGAGTGAATTGAGGAGAACGGGAATAAGGGATTGGGCCAGGGTCAAGGTCAGGGAGTCAAGTCTGAATGATGACCATAGTAGGCTCAAAATCACTGGGAAGGAGAGCACAATTCAGTCCAGTAGGGAAGCTGTAAATCAATGAGGACATAGGTTAGCTAAGTTAAGAGTATGTACAAAACTAAAAAAAAACAAGGTAAATTCAGGGGAAGAGAGCACCAGCAATCTATTCAGTAGAAAGAACCCTACATTTATAGTCAGGAGAAGCCCAGATTTAAATCCTGATTCTGTCATTTTTTACTTATTTTACCTTGAGCCAGTCACTTAAGTTCTTTGCATTTTCTTATCTGAGAAAGAAGAGGGTTAGACTAAAAGACATTTTAGGACCTTTAAAGCTCTAAACCTATGATCCTTTGACAAAAATGTCCTTGAAGGTTCATTCCTTCTAGCTGTGAATCTCATGATCCTGTCCTGCTTTCATATTCCTTCTATCTTCTAGAACTGAGTAGAAGACTTTTGGAACCCCCTACAAAACTGGCTTTACTTTTTCTCATGCTCCATGATACACAAAGTCAGGAAATATTCTTCACTCCCCAAAGAAACTTTCACAAAATCCCTCTCCCAGTATCATCTAGCAGCTCTGCCTTTAAAATTTGTTCCATATTTTCCAGATACTTGTTACTATCATCTAATGACCTCCAGTTCTCTTTCTCTCTTCCTCCAATAAATTGAGCATCTGGCACATAGTCTTCTTCTGAACCCCAATCCATAGATGATATGAAGAATTACATCTAGAATCTCACAGAATATATGAGAAAAACAGACTGAGACAACCTACTAAGATACATACAGGATTCATAAGTAAAACAACAAAAGAAAACTTTTACAAAAATAAAAGACTTAAACATTTTACAAAATAGTGTTCAAGGTTGTGCAATACTAATATAAAAAAGGTGGTACCACCCAAATTATTTTACAGGTCTGTTATTATTCGATGTCAGAGGAATAAAGATCAAGAATTATCAAGGATACAATGGAAGGAGAGAGAGAAGAGAAGAAAGGAGGAAGAAAAAGAGAAGGCCAGAGAATGAAAGGGAAAGAGAAGATAAGCAGGAAGAGGAGAAAGAAGAAAAAGAAGAGGGAGGGGAAGGGAGCTTGGTATTACCTGATCTTAAATCCATGGCTTTTAATAGGAATGAAACGACTGGAACTTTGCCCTAGGACACCAAATTTAGAGGGGCACAAATTTAGAGGGAACCAAATTTTAAAGGCACTGACAGCACTTGCAGTACTTTGTACAACAGATCTTTGTACCTTGCTAGAAAGAATGATTTACTAAAAAAAAGAAACCACCTTCTTCACCTGCTTCTGCCCTGCTTCAAATGTTTTTCTATTTTTTTATTTTCTATAAATTTTATATAAATATGTTGCATGTCTATGTATATGCATATATGTATGTAAATAAAAAGTGTAATGAAACTGCACTAAGACTTTTGGAACATCCTATATATGCATGCTTCTACTCTGGGGAACTCGTTCTATTTTATATATCAACTTTCCCGTCAAATATGAGGTATGTTTGTTCCTGACACATAGATGGCACTTAAATCAATGCTTGATGAACTTTATCAGTTTGGTATTTATACTCAGCACATAAAATTTTGCCACTTATTATCATATAGCTTTATATATTTCCTGAAAATATTTTAATTTCCTTTTATTGCAATCACAGACCATTTATAATCTATAATCTTGATGACATGTTTTCTATGTTTCAAAAATAATTAAATTTGCTAACAGCTTGTAAATGACTGAATGGTTGAAATAGTATTTATTAGTCTCTAAATATATATCAGTGTTGTGCTTAAAATGCTGGGGATACAAATGTAAGCAAGGCAAAACAGTCCACTGTCCACAAGGAGGTTATTGTAATGGTTAAAGAGAACTTATAAGGAGAAGGGGGAGAGAGTAGGAGACAATACTAGAAGGATTGGTTTAGAAAGTACAATATATCCTGGTCTTAGGCAAGCCAAGGCAAAATCTTAGTTACTGTAGCACAGGATAGCAGGACTGAAATAGGACAAGTTGGAAGTCAAGGATTGCCAGAATATAGCCTTCCCAAGTAATCTCACTTAATCTTTTCTATTCCAATAGTTTGCCCCCTCTGTCATTCCTATTCTCTTATGGTTTTTTTTTCCTTAAATTGTATTCTTAATTTATGGAATAAAATGAGCATTTTCTTAACTCTATAATAAATAATAAAAAAAAAGATGATAGTACATGACACTGAAAACTTTCTATTTCTTCCAATCTCTCTCTCTCTCTCTACTGGCTTATTTACTATTGTCTACAAACATAATTATGTCTTCCCCATCCTAAAAAAAAATCCTCACTTGATCCACTCTTCCTTGATAACTACTGTCCTATATCTCTTTTGTCCCCTTGTGATTAAACTACTTAAAAGCCCATCTACAAAAGCCTCTCTTCTCAACCTTACAACTTAACTTCCAACTTCATTATTCCACTGAAATTGCTTCCCCCAAAATTACCAATGACCTCTTAGTTATCAGATCCAAAGCCCTTTTCTTAATCCTCACTCTTCTTGACCACTCTGTAGCCTTTGACATTGTTGATGATTCTCTTTTTCTTGATACTCCCTTTTCTCTAAGTTTTTGGGACATGATTTTTTTTTTTTCCTGAACCCTCTGCTTACTGCTTATTCTCCATCTTCTTTGTTGGATTCTCCTACAGGTCATACCCTCTATCTGGAGGTGTATCTCCCGATTCTGTCTTGGGTCCTTTTCACCTCTCCCTCCCTACTATTTTATCAAGTTATCAACTATCACAGAATTAATTGTCATCTCTATATGATAATTCTCAAATATAGCTTTCCTGCCTCAATTTCTCAGCTGAACTTCCAAGCTCCCACTTCCAAATACCATTGAAATATTTCAAAATGAATGTTAGGAACTATCTTAAATGCAATATGTCCAAAACAGAACTTATTATCTTTCCCCAAAATTCTACCTTCTCTATTACTGTAGAAGGCAATACAAACCCTCAGTTTCTCAATTTAATTATTCTGAATTCCTCAGTATCTCTTACCTCCCCACAGCCAAGTTGTTTTCAAGGTCTGCTGATTTCACCTTTCCAACATTTCTCAAATTTGCTCCCTTCTCTGACGCTGACACCCCTCTGCTGCAGGCCCTCATTGTCACAGGTTGATTGTTGCAAAAGTCTGTTAATAAGTTGACCAGCTTCAAGTCTCTCTCCATCCCAGTCCACCCTCCACTCAAGCATTAAAGTGACTTTTCTAAAATATCTGCCATTTTAAATGTCCTCCATCTTGTCACCCTCTATTCAAATCCCAGTGGCTTCCAAAATCTTCTGACTGGTATTCAAAGTCCTTCACAAAACATAGTCATCCCCCCTGCCTCTCCATTCTTCTTATACTTTACTCCCCAATACAGACACTGGCCTTCTGCATGTTCCACAAAAAAAGACTCTTCATCTCTTGGCTCTAGCCTCTGTCTCTGGTGGGATCCCCTTTCCTGAAATCCTCCACTCAGGCTTCTAACCTTCCTGGCTTCCTTTAAGTCCCACCTTCTACTGGAAGCTTTTCCCAAGAAAGGAAATTATTTTAATTTTTACCTGTTTTTAATTATTACCTGTTTATTTGCAAAACTCTGTAAAGAGTTTTCCTATATAGTTAATTGCATATTTCCCCACCATTAGATAATAAGCTCCTTAACAGCAAAGATTGTCTTTCATCTTTTCATAACCCCAGTTCTTAACACAGTTCCAGCCCATTTTATTATTGCTCAGTCATTTTCAGCCATGTCTGACTCTGAAGGACCCCACATGGGATTTTCTTGTTAAAAATAATGATTTGCCATTTCCTTCTCCAGCTCATTTTACAGGTGAGGAAACTAAGGCAAACAGGGTTAAGGGACTTGCTCAAAGTCACACAGGTAGGAAGTGATTAAGGCCAGATTTGAACTCTAAAAGATAAATCTCCCTGACTACATTCTAGACACTGTCTTACCTCTGACATATAGCAGGAGCTTAATAAATGTTCACTGATAAGATTGGCAGGGTTGGAAAATGACTGGATTTATCAGTCTTCTTAAGGTTCAGCTCAACTGTAGCTTCTTAGAAGTCCTGGTGTCATTTTTAACATACCACCAGAAAGACCTAAGTTACATGTGTGTGTGTATGTGTGTATTAATTCTAACCTCCTGACAGAATGTGTTTCTTAAATAGCAGAAGTTGTTTTTTTGCCTTTTCCAAAGATGATGAACAATGCTTTGCATGTAATAGATGTTTACTGAGATGATTTTTAAAGTCTATTTTGTTTATTAATTCAAAGGATTTTCTGCATTTTCTATTCTATTTATTCCTGTTCTTAATATTTTCTCTCCTTTTCTACATTTCTTTAAACTACCATTTTATTCCATTTCTAATACCATTAAGTCCACACCTAATTCATTTGGAATCTCTTGTCTTTCATTACAGGCAGTGTTATAAATTTTTTAAGAATTGCTACACTACACAGACTGCTATGTGATATCAAAGTTGTTATTTTTAAAATACTTGCTCATTTTCCTGTCCTCTTTAGCCTAGGAAGAATTATTTTTTCTATGTAACTTTTTATGTCCTATTTATACTGCTGTTGGTTTCTGTATTTATTACAATGTAAATGAAAAAACTGCTTTTTAAAAAATTTACCAGGGATGGCTCTATGATCAAGAATGTGAGCAATTTTTCAGAGTTCTTTATTACTTGGAAAGAATGTGTACTTGCTTCTTCCATTATTAAACATCATTATTAGCATTATTGTTGACAGTAACTCTGAGACCACACTTTATGGTTATACAACCTACCCTAAAACTTTATCTCCATTCATCTTATCACCTCAGCAGGTTTTTATATAACTAAATTACTAAGCTATGAGATCTAAAAGTTCAAACTTTCACCTGTTTGGTATTCTAAAAGCAGGACACACCTATACTGAAAATAGCCTCAGAATTACAAAGAAAAAGCTTTTAAAATTTCAGTTAGTATAGGGGCTAGATTTAAAAATTATACATGCTTCCTATAAGTCAGAAAATAAAGCAATTTCCAACAACTAATCAACAAATTAATCTCTAAAATCCTTTCCAACGTGGCTCTTTTCAACAAGGAGATATTTCAGGCCAATTTCCACAGAGTTGTGATGAAGAGAGCCATCTGTACCCAGAAAGAAGACTATGAGGGTTGAATGTGGATCACAAGATAGTATTTTCACCTTTTTTTATTATTTGCACATATTTAACATAGATTAGTTGTCATGTAAGGGAGAGAGTGAGAATAAGGGAGGGAAAAACAATTTGGAATACAAGGTTTTGCAAGGGTGAATGTTGAAAACTATCTATGCATATATTTTGAAAAATAAAAAGCTAAAAAATAAAGTCCAACACTAAATCCTGACTTCTACACTAATATGATTTGTCCCTGCCTACCTAATAACCAACTTCTGTCTATAAAATCTTGCCTATGCTAATATGCCTGTTTTCAGTTTAGTGACCTGTTTCTTTAATGTAAACTTGCTGTCTTAAGGGTTATAATTATACCAAAAGAGTATGTCCCTGAGAAAATGCAAAATGGTACTAACAAATTAACAAAAAAATTCTAGTAAGTTTCTAACAATAGTAAATTAACTAAATGGAGAACACAAATATCAACAAAAGTATCATCAACTAATTTGCTGATAGTTGGCTTGTTCATGTCACACAATATACATGCACAAAGAAACGTGCTAAGACTTACCTTTGTACTCAACAAAAAATAAAATTCAATACCCAGAGTGAACTTACAAATAATTTTTAAATATTTTATTTTAGAAAAGAACAATATTTACTTACTACAATCATTGAGCACTACATAGTCATTCAGGTACAAGAAGGAAGACCAGTGGAGAGGACAGTGGATTTAGAGTTAAATGCAAAGGCTATACAATCAATTTCTATGGGCCACTCCTCTGAACTTTTATTTATGAAGTAATGGAGTCAGAACTCTGACCAACAAAGTCCTATCCAATTATAAGATTATCATACTAATTTAGATATGTAGTAACTAACATACCTTGGTGGATGATAAAAATTCATTTTATACTTTGTTGCTCTTAAACCTTGCTCTTAAATCTTTAAAAGATTTCTGAGCAGAAAACAAGGCAAGACACATTTATGATAGTCTTGCAATAATTTTCCTTTAAAAGGGCAATAACTAAATAGCAGTCATTTCATATAAAATATACATATTATTTCAAATCAAGTCCTTTTGTGATTCCACTTCAAAATATCACTTTTTAAATGGTGTTTACTAATTTATGCATTTAAATAATTTTAATGAGGATATTTAACATTTTAATTGTCCCCTCCAAAATCTTTTTCAATCTGGCTGAGATAGACATCCCACAAAAACTAAGTAATCAAAATAAAGAGACCAAAATATTTTCTAGAGTAAACTTCCTGTTATGAATTTAAAACCAAAAATCTCCACTTAAATAATAAAGCTTAATTACTTTCTTGATTTAATGACTCTTCCTTTAAAAATAAATTTTCTATTCCAATTAGAGAAAATTTCTTAGTATAAAACTTATGTGTAAATAAAGTCAAAGTAATATGTAACATTTTGAGGACCTGATATTAGATATCTTGGTTTTGTAAGGCCAGAAATGAACCTTTCAACAAACCAATCTTTAATTATACAACCTTCAACCATTTAAGTACCATTAAATATAGAGAAGACTATAATTTGGAGGTAGAGAAAATAACAAAAATAATTTTAACATTGATTCTACCCTAGGGGAACAGAAGGATAACATATGTGAAAATATATACCACCAGACATTATCTATAATGGATAAAATATCATCATAATAACTAGCATTTATATAGGACTTTAAAGTTTGGAAAGTACTTTACAAATATATCACCCTCTTGGAAAACAAGGTTTTGCAAGGGTTAATGTTGAAAAATTATCCATGCATATGTTTTGAAAATAAAAAGCTTTAATAAAAACAAACAAATAAATAGAAAAAAGCAAATCCATTATCCCAAAATCCACCTTCCGTATGGGCAAAATAAAGTACTATTCAAGGTCAAAGAAAAATATTTTGGAGCCCTATGCTAAGCTTTTTAGTAGTAACCAACAGAAAAGAAAGAACTGATTCAAGAGATATTTCAAAGACAGAAATGGCCCAGCTAGTGATTAACACTAATAATCCCAGCTATCAGGAAAGCTGAGGCTGGCAAACCCACTGAGTTAGAGTTCTTAGCAGAAAGCAGGGACAATTAAGGGAGGGGCAAGCCAGCCCAGATCAAATCCTGAATATATCAAAAGTCCTCTTAATAAATGAGAACTAACCAAAACTAATCTTAATTTAAAATTTTAAAATAAATAAAGCAAAAAATAATTTAAAAAAGAGGGGAAAGAAAAGAGAGGGAAAAGAGGGAGAAGAGAAGATTCAGAAAGGAAAAGGGAGTGAGGAACTGAAAAGGGGTAAGGGAGGTGGGAAGAGGGGAGAAATTCTAACTTTCTAGTAGTCTATTTATAATTATTCATGAACTATATAAAATTTTTCCCACTTTCTTAAAAACACACACTTATCTCAACATACTTGGTTCAATGATCTGTGATTTTTATCAATTTGAACTCTCCTTAAAGAGAAGTATATTGCAATTAATTCTTAATGAATAGTTTGTTAAGTTCTTACAGCTGAAAAACTTCACCACCTGAGGTGATGAATCTTTTTATACTTATAGACTGTTCTCAGAAAAACTTGTCCTTTCCAGCAGGCTAGAACTTTTAAGAATTTTTAGCTCCATTAACAGAATCCCCAAGAACCCAGGGTTGCCTACAAACAATAATGAAACATCATATAATTAAGACTTCAGTAAAAGATTTTCAATGTGCTTATTTTTAAAAGATAAAACCAAGTTTTACAACTTAGCAAAAATAGTTTCTTCAATGTTAACTTAAGCACACAGATACAAATTTCTGAACATTGAATTAACAGTTGTTTTCTAGATTTACTTACTAATTGATCTACAAAGAAATTTTAAAAGTACTGTCAAAGAATATCCAATTCCACCAAAAAAAGAAAAAAATATGCCTAAAGTGATGAAAAGTAATGCTCAACAAAATAAATTATAAAATACATTGTAGTTTTATCTGCATTCAATGGGGAAAAAATCATTAATCAAAAAATAATTTTACTTAAATAAAACAAAAATATTTCTCAAATTCTTCAAAATATGTTCCTGAATTTCATATATTTGGTTCTTTAAAAGACAAAAAAGAATATGATTTTCTATATATCTCAAGAGTCAAAAGGATGAAAATTATTTCATATGAGTCACCTTGGCTATTAAGTATAAAATCACAGGGAACATAAAAATCCACTTGATAAATTTCCAGTATTCTATAAATGCAATTAAAACATCTTCAGCACCAAAAAGTATCCTACTACCACACTTCCAGACAATACAATTTTATTTTAGTGACCAGAGATTGCTCGAGTCCATATCATCACATTTTCATTTTATTCTACTTGAATAGGTTCAGCCTTTTTCTCTTTCTTCACTGTGACCTCCACAGTTCTAGTCCTGTCCTTTGTGCAATTATTCAATTCCTTGCCCCTTCCCCTCAAATATTCTTTAATCACTTCCTTACTTGGGACACTGGTGGAGATATCTTGTGGCCACAGAGAATGGGTGAATCAATAGGAGGAATGGCTGGGGTAAGGGTTAAGAATGACGATGACAGCTAGGACAGGTGGAATGAGAATAATGAAGAGATTGGAATGGAGATGCTCACTCCAACATACCCTCCCAAACCCAGTAATTCTGAGACTATTTTAAGTCAGAACTTGTTTTCTGTTTGCTTTTTTATACTCTTTTATTTCCATCCTCCCAAACCAGCCAGCTTGAATGATTGCTGGATAGGTAACAAATATGCTTTTCTCTTCAATATGTTCCTGTATTCCTCCTAATAACAGGGTCTCTGGCTACCCTTTCTAGCAATAATTTATCTTAGACTTAAACATCTCCCAAGCCATCCTTCTCAAGAGAGATGAGCTGGAATATTCTTTGCTTCGCCACTGCCACTAGAGGCATCATTCAGTAACCTCTATTTGGAGGATCACTCAATTCATATGCAAACCAATCAAGATTCAAGTTTTTATCTACAAGGTACTTCCCTTCTTCCCTCACTCCTTTTTCCTCAACTCCTGCCCTCTCACTAGGAGAACTTCACTATGAATATCAATATCCCTTTAAAAAAAAAAAAAAAAATCCCAGGTTCTCAACTTAAGTTAATTCCCATAACCTACTCCTCCTCAGAATAGCTAGGTAGTGACATAGAGCACAGAAAAGAAAGCTGGGCTTGGAATCAGGATCTTTGTGAGTTCAAATCCAATCTCAGACAACTTACTAATGATGTGGCTCTGGCTCTGGGCAAGTCACTTAACTTCTACCTACTTCAGTTTTCTCAACAGTAAAACGGAATAACAACAGTGCCTAGACCCTTGCAGGGTTATTGTGAGGATCAAAGATACTTGTAGAAAATGATTTAGCACATTGCCTGATGTTAGGGATTATATAGATGTTTATTCCCTTCCCTTCATCTAACTACCTCAATTACTCACAGAAATGGGCATACCCCTCTAATTAATATATTTCCTACTCCATCACTTTGGAATATATAAGCTTCCAATATCATCTAAACTAACAAAATATAAAAGAATTCAAAAAGGTTTTTCTGATATTAGGATATTTATCATAATAGTTACAGAACAATCTTGCTTATACTTTTATTTGGTCATGTTAGCATCTCTTAAAATTATATTTCTTATTTTTAAGAATTTTTTTCTTGTCACACATATATATCCATTAAAAAAAAAACCCAACATTTTCTTTGAATCATTAGGAGAGAAAAATCAGAACAAAAGGGAAAAACCACGAAAAAGGGAAAAAAAGAAAAAGAAAAAAGTGAACATAGCATATGTTGATTTATATTCCATCTCCCCAGTTCTTTTTCTGGATGCAGATGGCATTTTCCATCCAAAGTTTATTGGGATTGCCTTGGTCACTGATCATTGCACAATTTTGCTGTTATTGTGTACTTTATATTCCTGGTTCTGCTTATTTCATTCAGGACCCATTCATGTAAATCTTTCCAGGCCTTCCTAAAATCAGCTTGTTCATCATTTTTTATAGAACAATAATATTCCATTAATTTCCCCAATTGATGGGCATCTACTCATCCTCCAATTCTTTGCAATCACAAAAAGAGTTGCTACAAACATTTTTGCACATGTAGGTTCTTCTTCCTCTTTTATGATTTCCTTGAGATTACAGGCCCAGTAGAAACAATGCTGGCTCGAAGGGTATGCAGTTTTATAAACCTCTGGGCATAGTTCCAAATTGCTCTCCAGAATGACTGGGTAATTTCACAACTCCACAAACAATTCATTTTTCCCACATCCCTTCCAACATTTATCATTATCTTTTCCTGTCATCTTACCCAATCTGAGAGGTATAAGGTGATACCACAGAGTTTTTTAAAATTTGCATTTCTCTAAACAATGGTTATTTGGAGCATTTTTTACATGTAACTACGGATGGCTTTAATTTTTTCATCTGAAAATTTTCTGTTCATATCCCTTAACCATTTATCTATTGGGAAAGGTCATGTCAATTTCTGTACAAAATCTTTTACAAAAGTCATATGTCATATGTCAGGTAGCCAAAATCTGGTTATTGGTCCTCTTTGAAAAAGGTCAAACAACAAAATGAAAACCATCTTTTTAAAAGCAATATTCTTCTGCTTACACCAGAACAACATGTCATCACAGTATCTGCAATTTTATTTCTGGAACAAATAATCTATTTACTTTGTTGTTTTTTGTTTTTTTTTTTTTTAAAGAAAGTCTCCTATCATTGTACACAGTAACAAGATGTCTATACAATGATCAATTCTGATGGATATGGCTCTCTTCAATAATAATATGATTCAAACCAGTTCCACTTGTTCAGTGATGAAGAGATCCATCTACACCGAGAAAGGACCATGGGAACTGAGTGTGGAACACAACATAGCATTCTCACTCTCTCTGTTGTTGTTTGCTTGAATTTTATTTTCTCAGTTTATTTTTCTTCCTTCTTGATCTGATTTTTCTTGTGAAGCAAGATAAATATATAAGTATGTATACATATATTGGGGTTAACATATATTTTAACATATTTAACATGTACTGGACTACCTGCCATCTAGGGGAGAGGATGCGGGGAAAGAAGGGAAAATTTGGAACAGAAAGTTTTGCAAGGATCAGTGTTGAAAAATTACCCATGCATTATGTTTTGTAAATAAAAAGCTTTAATTAAAAAAAAAAGAAAAAGAAAAAGAAAGAAAAAAAGAAAGAAAAGTGGAATATCAAAACACCCTCTCAGGTATTCCTAACAGTTTTTCCATTTAGCTTCACTGGCTCCAGGTATATGTTATTTCTTTTTCACATCTTGCAAGGACTTAAATATATTCAATATTCCACTTTGGAATAGTTATTGATATTTGTCAAACCTGTCAAAAAACAATTTTATTTAGCAATGATAAGAGAGGAAAGAAGACAAAAAAAATCTTAGCAGAAGAGTATAACAATCACAAGTTCAAAATCATAAGCTCAGTAAAAGTTTTGATTTTTTTTTAAGAGGCTTACTCCTCCAATGTTTTGCCCCAATAGGTCATTGTCATATTCATATGTGCTGTATTATGCCATAGTCAGCATAGTTACCAAACCATAATCTTTCAGAAGAAAATGTAGGTTATAGTCATTTTGTTATTATCTAAATTTAAGAGTAGAATTTTTTAAATTACTTTTTACATAAAAATATTTTCTGTGTTTTGGCTCCCTCCCCTCATATTCCTGATATGTTTACAAAAGATGACACAAAGACCATGCTGATGTAAATAATTAGATTATATTCATGTTAAGTATACAAAAACCCACTTTCAGTCAAATCATAGGGAAAGGCAAACATAGTGTTGGCATTCTTGAATATCTCAAAGATATTCCTCAATTTTTCATCACAACATCCATAAACCTATAATGTTCAAGTTGAATAACGCTGCATAAAAAAAGTTCATTTACAAAAAAATTTAGTAGCCATCAGGCCTCTTAAATCTATCTGAGAAAAAATAAATTTTAAAATACATTTTTAGAGCCCTAAGCTAAATTATTTTAACAGTTTAATAATTTTTAGAGTTTTAAAAAGATTAAAAGTGGAATATGTCATTGTATAGAAGTGAACAAGTAGCCTTAAATAATCAAAAGTGAATCTAAGACAGCAATTGACTTTTGAAAGCTTATTAAACGGTATGCTCAAGAGGGGCAGCTAAATGGCACAGTGGATAAAGCACTAGCCCTAAAGTGTCAGGAGGACCTGAGTTCAAATATGACCTCAGACACTTAAGACTTCCTAGCTGTGTGACCCTGGGCAAGTCACTTAACCCCAATTGCCACAGCAAAAAAATAAAAGTCAATTTCCTAAGTGTCAGGTTCAGGAATAAATAAGTCTATCTAAATTCTGAGGAAAAAGGCCATCTACTCCAACCACCTACCTTCAAGTTAGCTAATATAAACTAAGCCAGGTATTTATGATAATCTCCATGCAAGATTAAAAATTTAAAAGAGAATGTACATTCCTTGATTTCTCAGTACATTAATACATAATACATAATGTACATAATACATAAAACCCCTCATTATCTTAAGATGAATTTCTATATACTAACACTAAATTTCATATAACCATATCTCTACAAATGGAGAGGAAAAAAAAAAGTCTAGTCCAATGCCTTCATTTTACAAATGAGGAAAATGTGACTCGGAGAAATTGACTTGCACAGAAATATCTCTTTTCAAAGAAGATACTCTCAGTCAAAGCTTAGGAAAATAAGGTCCACATAAATCAAGTAGACTGTCCAATACTTCAAGATCTTAGAACTTAAGTGTCACAGTATACCCTAGAATCTAACCTAAGATCATGTGATAACTTTTCCCCCCTGAGGCAATTAGGGTTAAGTGACTTGCCCAAGGTCTCACAGCTAGGAAGTGTTAAGTGTCTGAGACCAGATTTGAAGTCCTCCTGACTTCAGGTCTAGTTCTCTATCCACTGTGTCTCCTAGCTGTCCCTTATGATAACTTTTTTTGTGTAGTTTTCACTAAGTCACAGTGGACAGATATTTAAAATTGTATTTGAAAAGTAAGATTCAAGAGAATCAGTCATAGTTCAGAAAAACATTTCCTCAATTCATTAAATAATTCTCCTCTTACCACTGATTCCATCATCTTCTCTCAAAATCAAGTATCTATGCAAATGATTCTGAAAACTAATTTAGACCTGACACCTTTCTAGTGATCTATCTACATATTCACATTTCCAGCTACCTATTAAACAAAGATAACAGACTCAGCAAGCACACCAGAATCAGTATGTCTTTCCTTCAAAACCTATGCTCTTCCTTACTTCTTTACCTTTGCCAATCATATCACTACTTTCTTTGTCACCATGGCTCAAATCTTATATGCATTTGATTCCTTCCAATTCCTGGTCTCAAATATCCAATTAGTTGCCAATTCTTTATAATGCTGCTGGAAATTTGAAACTGAAAATCATTTCTACAGACTTGGTCAGTAAAGAAGATGGCTAGCATACTGACTATGCTTACCTGAAAAAGGTAAATTAATTGCTTTTGTGCTTGGATTTAGTTCTTTAAGTACTGATATAGATCTTTCCATCTATACTTTTAAATTCTCTTTGATATGACCTCAATCTATCTCAAAAA
Organism: Sminthopsis crassicaudata; assembly: GCF_048593235.1. Classification (NCBI taxonomy): domain Eukaryota; kingdom Metazoa; phylum Chordata; class Mammalia; order Dasyuromorphia; family Dasyuridae; genus Sminthopsis; species Sminthopsis crassicaudata. The sequence goes on from NC_133619.1 coordinate 211,631,100, forward strand.
TTTGTGCTCAAGATATAATCTATGACAAAATAATTTCTACAATCCCAAAATGGAAGGCATGCCACTAGCAAGTGCTCTACATAAGCTAAGCAGTCAAAGACAATGTGCTTTCACATACAAAGATAATGAATGAATTCATTCCTTGTGCATAATGCACTCATCTCCCATTCATCTTATATTCTCTCTCTCTCTCTCTCTCTCTCTCTCTCTCTCTCTCTCTCTCTCTCTCTCTCTCACACACACACACACACACACACACACACACACACACACACACACCACACACATCTCTACTAAACTGGGAGAATAAGCTTATTATCAATAGAGAGAAGAAGCCTCAGAGTAAGGAAGACCTTTGTTCAAAACTATTTCTGAAATTGGAAAATAGTATGACAGAAATCAGGCATTGATCAACTCCTAACAATCTATACCAAGATAAGGTCAAAATGAGCTCATGATTTAGACATAAAGAGTGATATTATAAGCATATTAGGAGAGCAAGCTATAGTCTACTTGTCCAATTTGCAGAGAAGGGAGGAATTTATGACCAAAGAAGAACTAGAGAACATTATGAAATACAAAATGGATAATTTTAAATAGATTAACTTAAAAAGATTTTGCACAAACAAAATTAATGCAATTATTCTGTAAAGCACTTTGGAACTAAGTCCAAAGGGCTATGAAACTGTGCATACCATTTAATCTAGCAGTCTTATTACTGGGTCTATATCCCAAAGAGATCCAAAGGAAAAAAAAAAAAAAAAAAAAAGGAAAAGAACCCACATGTAGAAAAAATGTTTGTAGCACATCTTTTTGAGGTGGCAAGGAATTGGAAGATGAATAGATGCCTATCAATCTATCAATTGAAGAATGACTGAATAAGCTATGGTATATGAAATGAATGGAATATTATTATTCTATAATTATGAACAAGCTGATTTTAGAAAGACCTGGAAAGATTTACATGAACTGAGTGAAACAAGCAGAACCAAAAGAACATTCATTGTACACAGAACAAGAAGATTATGTGATGATGTGAAAAGTTTGCCTCTTCTCAATAACGTGGTGATTCAAGGCAATTTCAATAGATTTGGGATGGAAAATGCCAATCACATCCAAAGAAAGACCTATGAAGACTGAATGTGATCAAATCACAATATTTTGTTTGTTTGTTTCTCTTTTTGTGTTTTTTCCCCTTTTGGGCTAATTTTTCTTGCACAACATGACAAATATAGAAATGTGTTTAGAAGGATAACACATATTTAACATTAGTTTGCTTGGGAAAAGGAGAAGGGAGGAAGGAAGAAAAATTTAGAACACAAAGTTTTACAAAAATGAATGCTGAAAACCATCTTTACATGTATTTAAAAAAATAAAATACTATTGAGATAAAAAGAAATAAAAATTTAAATTAAAAAAACTATTGAAACATTCTGGCTATATGACCATGGACAAGTCATGTGACTTCTTAAAGCCTTCATCTTCCTCTAAATGTATATTGTATTTTTCTCTGAAACTAAGAAACCACACATTACTAAATGTTTTGTTTTAAATTATCAATATTAAAATGAGCAATTATTATTTCAAGCATTTTAAGGTAATTTTCCCCTATCTATGGGAATTATTGGATAATGATGAGAGTTCTCAGTTTAATTTTTTTAAACTACCTTAACAGTCCATTAACTAGTCTTACAACTAACAAAAATGCTTCTAGAAATGTAATTTTAATTTCCCTAAGCTTTTCCAGCTCAGTCTGATTCAAGCCTGGGTAAACCACCAGATTTAAGACATGAATCTAACTAAATTAAAAGGCTCTACATAAACACAAAATGACAATTGAATCATCAACTTAAAAATATGAAATTGAATTTTTTAGCCTATAAATTGGTGTATTAGGTATATAACTTTCATGGCAATTTAAAAAAGTAATAAGCATTTATTAAGGATTAACCATGTACCACTATGTTAAGCTCTGGAGATGCAAGCAAAATCACAGTATTCAAGAAGCTTACACTCCCACAGGGAAAGGCAACACAGAAACAGAAGGAAGAGATAGGAAGGTAGAAATAATGTTCTCCTGATCCATGAGGAATGGTTTTGAAGTATGAAAGTCAAAAAAAAAAGGAGAGGAAAAATAATGAAGGCTGCAATATTTTACCTAGAAAATGGAGGCTAGAGGAGAAACTCACTAGTGGAATCAGGAAACAAATCTGGTGGGAGAATATGTCAGGATATAACACAAGTGTAGTAAGATGTTCCAGGAAGAGGAGGCCCCAGGCACAAAAGTAAGTTCCAGGATGAGATAACAACAGAGGCATAGTCTTGAAGCCCAGAAAATCAAAAGTAGGACCAAAAGGGGGATCTATCTAATTAGAAGAATACTGATGCATTCATTCATCAAACATTCATTAAGCACCTGAGACTTAATAGAAAAGGTGGCATTTCAGCAGTTTTTAAATGAAAGATATAAGAAGTTGCTGACTTAAGAATGGGAATGGGAATTAGAAAAGGAAATCCAGATACAGGAAATAGAAGAAGCAAATACAAGAAGACACGAATTGTGTTTGTTGTATTCTGTCATGTCTGCCTCTTCATGACCTCCATTTGGGGTTTTCTTGGTAAAAATACTGTCATGATTCATTTTACAAATGAAGAACTGAGGCAAAGAGAATTAAGTGACTTGACCAGAATGAAACCAATAAGTAATTGAAATTGGATTTTTAACTTATGTCTTCCTTAGTCCAGGCCTGGTACTTTACTATATCACTTAGCTGGCATGGGACATAGACCAGAAACAGGAAGACAGCTTAGGTGGTACCTTTTACTTTAATCAATTAAGCAAACAAGCAAACAAGCAAGCCTCAAAAATTTCTTAAGCACCTCTTATGTGCCAGGCATAGTGTCAAGTGCTGGAGATGCAAAATGGGAAAAAAAAAAAAAAAAAAGAAAGAAAGAAACAATTCTGCTCACAAGACATTTGTGTTCTATCAAGGAAGATGATATGTATGTATGTATGTATGTATGTATATGTATGTATAAAAGTGGAGACAAAAGAAATACAGGGGGGGAAAAGACTTGGCTCTGAATATCCTTGAAGGGTATCTTGAAGAAAGTAAGGGCTCTCTGTCATGAAAGTTAAGGAGGGAGGGCATCCAAGGCACAGAGCTCAGCCAGTATAAAGAGACACTATGTGTGAGGAAGAGAAATAGAGGGAATAGACAGAGAGAAGTGGAAAAATGTATAGAGAATGTAAAGATACAACGAAAAAAGATTGTAAAAAGTTTTAAAAGCCAGAGTGGAGCAGTATTTTGATGGTTCAGGCAACGAGTAAACATGGAGTTTATTAAGTAGGAGAGTAACAGTCAATTCTTTATTTAGGAAAATAAGTTCTGTAGAGAATGTGTGGAGAATGAATTGCTTAGAAGAGAGACTTGTGTCAAGGAAATCAAGAAGCCAGTGCAACAGATTAAAGTGGCACCTGTGGGAATAGTGAAGCTTTTCTGATTCCTCCAATTATTAATATTTTCTTTCTGCTCAATTTATCTTGTATTCACTTATCTATGTACATCTTATATCCACTCAATAGAATGAATTCTTTGACAGATCAGATTCTATTTCACATTAATATCTATAATCCTAACATCTAACACAGTGTGTTTTACATAGTGGGCACTTAAATATTTTATAACAGTCCATTCTGCTATAACATAAAAGTATGGAGATGAGATGGGGGATATAATGAGATACAGTTGTATAGATACAATAATAGCAGATTAGGTCATAAAAGCAGTTTAGATTCACTGTGTGCAAGAAGCACAACCTTGAACAATTTTGAACAGATATAAAACATGATCAGATATGTAGAAAAGGAAGAATCATCTGGAATCTTTGAGAAAGGCATTTCAGAGAATGGAGAAGAGAAAGACCAGTTAGGAAACTATTACAATAGTGCAGAAGTGCTAATGAGGACAGGCATTAAAGTGGTAAGGATAAAGGAACAGAAATAAAAGTTAAATGACATCTTCAAGGGCAATTATGGAGGTAGAATCATCATAGGACTTGGTTTAATGATTGTTTATAGAAGTTGAAAAGCCACTACTTGTCTTCAATCTGTATGATTTTTATTACATGAAAATCTCTTAAGTTTTATAGGCACTTAAAAAATACTAAGTATAGAATGTATGTTATAGATCTAAATTACCTTTCCAGCAATATGATTTTCTAACAAATAACTCATTTCTTCTTTTCATACATAACTGAATGGAATGAATGTTAGTATTAGTGGATTGTGCAATATATTAATATATTGTTTTTCACTTTTTAATAATCCAAAGACATCTGAATAGAGGTTTTAATTCAAATACTTGTTCTAATTTATTCTGTCAAGCTTGTCAGAATTTTAAATGAACCTTTGTTGTCCTAAAAAAAACTATGATCCAATTAACAGACATCTTAAAAGAAGAGGCTGTTTTAATAACATATCTTGATAATATGTAAGGGCTAGCTGTAAATTATTATTTTGTCATCTCCTGCATTATAACTTTCTCTTGTACTTATAAAATTTGAATTCAAATCTTAATTAGAATTACAAAGTGCTTTATTATCCACTTAATTAAAACATTTGCTTTCATTCCATTAAAAAATATCAACAGAAACCAATGTATATGCCATAAAATTTTTAAATTTGATTAAATTTAAGGAAGAATTCCCTCTCCAGCTCAGTCATGTGGACATAGATTAGATGTCAATATGTTAACAAGAGAGTAATAAGGTATTAACACATTATTATCACTTTATAAAATATGGATATGTCTCTGAAAAACAAGAAAGCAAAGCCACTGGAAAAATAACGCCTAGCCAAGTCTCCAGAGTAACTCAAGTTATATTCTGTGGCAGGCCCGAACTCTGAAAGGGTATACTTGAATCTAAGACACCAGAGTGCCATCATTGTGAAATGGTAGTTCTCTAAACATATACTTGATGTAATAATGTGGTCTATTTAGCTGGCATATACTTAGGGTAATGTGGTGATGTGATGTTCTACAGCTGAGCATACCCAGTTTGGTGTGCTGATGTAGTCGTGTTGAGGTATTTAAGGGAATTTCAGAGACAGAGTTCTCTCTCAGGCTCCAGACTCCAGACTCCATCTTTGACCAGCCATGTGGCAGCTCTCCTGTCTCCTTCACTTCACTCCTACAATAAGTCTGGGCCTTGGGCTGATCCCAGAGCCCCTCAGAGAACTAGCCTGGACATTGCATATTGGCACCCAGTGTAGACTAGGGATCGATACTCAGCAGTTCACCTGTCGTGAACCTAAGCTCAGTGGAGAAGTCTCTGTGACCTGGAAATAAAGTGAATATAAAAATAGAAAAGCAGGAAACTTTGGTTAAGGGCAAAACCAGTCACTTTTGTTTTTTTAGCTGAAAGGGGACAAACACTAAGAAAAGAGCATCCTCCATCCCAAGGAAAGTGTGAAGAAAGCATAATTAGGTTAATAAAAGAACCAAGGTTTGGTAACATTAGAATATACATCTCTTTGGCTTTCTAAGGAAGAATAATTAGAACCAGGTAAGTGGAAACTAGTGGGAAAGCAACTAACTGAATATCACAATTCCTCATTCAGTTCCTCAGGAACTATTCTATATATACAATATAATACAATTGTCTTTAAGGAAGTAGATAAGTTTTAGAATAAGGAAAAAGAAGAAAGAGCAGGAGAGAAAAGGTACTGAAAAAGCAGCTGAAAAGCATGGAGAGTTGGATTCTGTGTACAATGCTGAAAAGCACAGCCAGACAAGGAAGTGTGAGGAGAAAGACAAAGAGGGGGATGGTACTGTCAATAAAGCTGGAGGGCATAGCCAGTTACACCAAGCTGAGTCTTCTTACTCTCAAAGCTCAGTTTTACCTCTACTTATACCAGAGCAGGCTTTTGACCATTCCCCATCAATTTTGCCTTCCTGGGTGGAGGGAGGGCAGTGAAGTTCTGCCCACCCTCTATGAAACATTTACAAAAAGTGCTCATAAAAGCCAAAGAAGAAAGGCAGGATACATCTGATTTGAAAATAGAAACTTATACGGCTATTGATGAGCTTAACTCTCAGATCAAGAAAAAAGAAAATATGCTCCTTTTAATCTAGAAATTATCAAAGATCTGAAAAAGGCTTACACTTTTTGTGGATCTACATCATCTTATGTTAAGATGGTATTAGAGAATTTGGCTTTTGAAGTTTTAACCCCTAATGATTGGAAATCTATAGCAAGGACATGTTTAGAACCTGAACAAAACTTGTGGCTTTCTCAGTATAATGAACTCTGTAGAATACAGGCCCAAAGAAATAGACAAACTGGAGTTAATATGCCAATCACCTTTGATCAACTAACAGGTTTATGTCCTTATACAAACACTTTAGCACAGATTAATTACCCTATAGCAGCATATGAGCAAATTGCTACTGCTATCAAAGCATGGGGCACCTTCCTAGGAAAACAAGATAGAGGGGAAGCTTTCACGAAAATAGCACAAGGTCCAAATGAACCCTTTGCTGATTTTGTGGGATGTTTGCAGAAAACTGTCATACAAACTATTGGTGAAAATGTAGCAACAGAAATTTTAAGACAACTTACTAAAGAAAATGCTCATGTAGTTTGTAGAAGAATTATACTAGGACTATGCAAGGATGCTCTTTTAGATGAGATCATAAGACTCTATGCCACAGTGGGCACAACTACCTTTTATACCCAGGCTATAATACAGACTTCTCAAGATCCAAACATGGGAAGAGAGAGAGACTCGTCAATGCTTTCAATGTGGTAAAGTAGGGCTCTGAAAGCTCAATGTTGGCATAGAGACAGAGTGAGAAAACAGGGTAGGAGAACAAGACCCAAAACCCTATGTCCAAAATGCAACAGAGGTTTCCATTGGGCATCAGAATGTAGATTGACTCAGGGAAATGAGAGGTGGGGCTCAGCTCCAAGACCCCAGGCAAAAAACACTTGGGGCATGATGGCAGCTGATGCTACACCCAGAGTCTTTAGAAGTTCAGTACTCAGACATGATCAATCAGCCAAGAAGCAACCTGATGGGAGAAAGGGATTACAATTGGGGAGAATAGAGTTGAATGCAGCTGGGACTACTGAGATATCCTCTGGAGAGGTGAAATCTGTTCCTCTCTGGCTTATAGATCCCTTGCCTCCATACACAGTAGGCTTGACTATTTCACCTCCTGAGAGTGCTTACAAATAGTGTCCATCCATACACTGATGTGGGAAACTGGGGAATGTGTAGATAATATCCCAGTCACTAATCACAAACAGACAATGTGTGATTTATCAACCAGGAGAAATAGTAGCATTGGGTTTACTGATAGACTCCTAATAAACCAGATTTTGACTCTCAACAACAGAATCCAGGAATATTCTGGACTGCTATTACACTTGACCAACCTATGTTCACTATCTTTGTAAATGGCATACCATTGGAAGGGTTAGTAGACACAAATGCAGATCATACAGTCATTAGAGGTGCCAGCTGGCCCAGTCACTGGCCAAAGATTAAGGCCGACACCTATATGTCTGGCATAGGAGGATCAGTAGTAGCTGAAGTTAGTTCTACCCCTTTGAGATGGACATCTGAAGGTGAAACAGGACTTTTTACTCCTTTTGTAGCTGAAAAAATCACCATAAATTGATGGGGAAGAGTTATGTTAGAACAATTAGGATTATAAATGAGTAATTCGGCTTTTTAGGCAAGGCTGCCAGCACTCTCACCTGTTCCCATTCAATGAAGAAGTGATACACAAGTGTGGGTAGAACATTGGCCCTTACAAAGTGAAAGAATTCAGGCCTTATTAGCTATAATACAAGAGCAACTTGACCAAGGACACTTATGACCTTCTCTAAGTCCTTGGAATTCCTCTGTATTTGTTGTAAAAAAGAAATCTGGAAAATGGAGGATGTTAACTGATTTAAGTAAATGAGCAGATGGAAACTATGGGAACTCTTCAGCCTGGACTTCCATCTCACATTCAATTGCCTAGAAAATTCCCTCCTTGGGTTATACACATTAAAGATTGTTTCTATTCTATCCCTCTAGATAAGATATGAAAAGATTTGTTTTTTCAGTACCCAGCTTTAATTTAGCTGAACCTTATAAAAGATATGGACAGTTTTGCCACAGGGAATTAAAAATAGCTCTACTATATGTCAATTGTATGTTGCTGCTGCTCTTACTCCAGTAAGAAAAGCATTTCCAAAAGTTATTTTGTTATATTACATGGATGATATCTTGGGGTGTGCACCTAAGGAGCAAATGTTAGAAGCATGTCTACAAAAGACCAGAGAAACACTAAGGAACTACAAAATGCACATAGCTCCAGAAAAAATTCAAAGGCATGCTCCTTTTCAGTATTTAGGACATGAAGTATACATGGTGCAATCAGGAAGTACTAAGGCCTTGAAGCCTGAGATCCTCAGATGGGGTTTTCTGTGATCAGCAGGGACTGCCTCATGGGCTGGAGCTCTGGTCCCATTGAGGTCCACATCATCAACAGGAGACATCTTCTTCTCTAACTGGCTGTACTTGTAACCTCATAGACCCAATATAAGCTATGGGGATCAGGAAGTAGGAAGAGTTCTACTGGGATTTTTACTAGGAGTTGACTAAGAGTGAGCAGGTGGTCAGAAGGATAGGATGTGAACACATAAAATAAAAGATCTTAAGCTTGCAATGTGGCAGTCCTTGAGTGCTCTGTCGTACATAAAACCACTGCTTGATGAAATGATGGCCAGAGATCTCTGATGGTCTCTGGTAAAATTGGTAGAAAATTGGCCAAAGATTCTTCTGAAGGCCTGAAAATTAGAAGTGACTGGTGGTAATGGTTTCTGGGTGGGAAACCACAAGTGGCGCCAACCTGGGTACACTGTAAATTACCAGACCCCATAATCTGGGAAGGTATGATAGTCCCCTATCTGGAAGGGAAGGCAGTAACACATTATGGGTCTAGGTATAAGTCTACCTATGACTAAACCCAAGGGTACAATTGTACATGCAGCTCAAGCATACAAGTTAGAAAAATCAAACGGGTGATCCTTTAACAAAAAACATGCCCAATGAAGAGCAGGGGATTTGTCCTCCAATGCCCAAGTATATATACCCCCTCATTAGCACATTTACCAGGGTATACGACCTTAGATGACCAAAATAACAAAGACGAAAAGAATGCAGTAAGGGGAAATGAATGTGGACTACTTGCATTTTTGTTTTTCTTCCCAGGTTATTTTTACCTTCTGAATCCAATTTTTCTTGTGCAGCAAGAGAACTGTACAGATCTGTACACATATATTGTATTTAAGATATACTTTAACATGTTTAACATATATGGGACTGCCTACTATCTAGAGGAGAGGGGAGAGGGAGGGAAGGGGAAAATTGCAAGGGTCAATGTCAAAAAATTACCCATGCAATATGTTCTGTCAATAAAAAGCTATAAAAGAATTGAACAACAGGAAAATTGTCTCCCACACCCATTAAGTACAAATCAACAAGAAAGGATGGGGTGAAGAGATGAAGCAGAAAGAACAAAAGGTGCAGGAACTTCACTTGTGGGCAGAGTCAGAGGACAAACCAAAGACTACCTTATTAAAACAAGCAGTACAAGAACTCCACCTAAAGGCTAGGGCAGAGAACAAAGAATTGTTTTACGGCAGAGAGTACAAGAAATACAAGAGCTCTGCTTACAGATTGACTGGAGAAGAGAAAAAAAGATTATTTTACAAACACCTGATGCTTTTCCTATAGAACACAAAAAGAGCCACCCCCATATGGCTTTACAGTAAGCTTTGATAAGGGCAGCTGCTGAGGGGAAGGATATAATTCCTTGAGATTCCGATTGGGGCCTGCAGACCTATCCAGTAGAGGATGATGGGGCCAAAGGTCGAACACATATCCCAATCCCATTTAAATGTTGAAGGAAGTGAAATAAGCTTGTGTTAATTATGGCCCAAATTCTCCCTATACCATACAAATGTTATAGCTGTTATCAAGTAGATATGCCCTTACCCCAGATGATTTGGAAATCCATAGCATCTACCTGTTTTACTCCTGGCCACCTGGCCAATCAATTGTATATCAGAATTTGCTAAATCGCTGCATTTTCAGTCTTTAAGCAAGTCTGTGGGGATGGGGATTACAGTTAAAGAAAGTAGAACTTTATGCCCATGGGATTACAGAGATATTCCCTGGAGGGCTGAAACTTGTCTTTGTTCATCTTATAGATCCTTCACTTCCACACAGTTAGCTTGATCATTTCACCCCCTGAGAGTGCTTATAAGACAGTGTGGGAAACTGAGGAATGTGTAGCTATTGTCCCAATCACTAATATAGTTAGACAATGTGTGATCTATAACCCAGGAGGTGAAGTGACATCAAGTTTATTGATTCATATTCCTGAAATTCACTTTGGTGATAGTTATTCAAGCTTTGACTTTCAGCAACAGAATTCAGGGATATTATGGACTACATCTGTTATAGCTGAACGTCCTTTGCTCATTATTCATGTAAACAGCATACCATTGAAAAGTTGGTAGACAAAGGTGTAGATCATACCTACTTAGAGGTGCCAGTTGCCCTAGTAACTGGTTAAAGATTACAGCAAATACCTATATGTCTGGCATAAAAGGATCTATAGTAGCTGGAATTAGGGCTACCTCTTTGAGATAGGAATTTGAAGATAAGACAGAAGTTTTTATTTGTTTTACAGTTGAAAGAATCCCCATCAATCAGTGGGGAAGAGACATCTTACAAAGTGAAGAAATTCAGGCCTCATTAGATCTAGGACAGGAGCAAGTTAACCAAGCACATTTATAAGGTTCCCTAAGTCCTTGGAATTCCCCTGAATTTGCTATAAAAAGGAAATTTGGAGAATGGAGAATGTTGATTGATTTGAGAAAAATAAATGAACAGATGGAGACAATGGAAGCTCTTCAGCTTGGGCTTCCATCTCCTCAATTGCCTAGGGAATGACCTCTTAGAATTAAGGATTGTTTCTATTATATCTCTTTAGATAAAGAGGATATGAAGGGATTTGTCTTTTCAGTGCCCAGCATTAATTTAGCTGAGCCTGAGATTTGAATGGACAGTTTTGCCACAGGAAGTGAAGAATAGCCCTACTATGTGTCAAATGCATGTGGCTGCTGATCTTACTGCTGTAAGAAAATCATTTCCAAAAATTATGTTACCACCATTATATGACATTTTAAGAGGAGACAGTACTTTAGACTCACCATGCCAGCTTACAAAAGAAGCTGAAGAAGTTCTAAGAGAGATTGAATTGGCTTTATCCAATGTGGTTGAGGGAGTCACTCAAAGAATATTGGAAGTATCAGTTTTTGCTACAAAAGAAGCACCCAGAGCAGTCCTTCATCAAGGAAACAGTGTGGTGGAATGGGTGAACCTTCCAGCACAACCAGATCAAAGTTTTATTCCTTACACAGTGCTTGTGGCTAGAATTTCATTAAAAGCCATTAAGAGAGTAGTACAATTATCTGGGATAAGACCTAACAAAATATACACCTTTTGTACCAATGCACAAATTGATGTGTGTTGTGAAAACCATACCAGAGTGGAAAATCTTATTGGCCACAGCTTTAAGCCTTGCACATGGGTATGTAAATATTTGATTCGACTTATTCAGTAGATGTGGTACAAAGAATGCCACAGCCTAAATAAAATTTGTAATTTCTAACATATATTAGCTCTTTAAATAACTTTGAGAGCAAGTGGGAAGGCATTCAGGTTAAGTATTATATTTTGCATGTCCATTTTCATACCTTTTATCATGAAGCTGCTAGAGCTTTACATTTGCAATTTGGGATAACAAAAGAGGAAACTAGAAGCATAGTAAAAGGCTGTATAGCTTGCCTTCCTTTTCACGTTACTATGTTCCATCCAAGGGAAAAACCCTCGTAGTTTGATACCTAATGCTTTATGGAAAATGGACATCACCTATGTTAAGAGGCAGAGCATCCATGTAACCATGGATATACATTCTCAATTCCTTATAGCTTCACTCCAATATGGAGAAGCTGTTAGGCATGTGATTAGCCATCATTATCATTGTTTTTTTGTTTTGTTTTGTTTTGTTTTTTAGGAATCTCACATGCACTTAAAACAGTTAATGGACCAGCTTATACACTTTTTGCCTTTAGGTCCTTTTGCAGTGAATTTGGCATTGCCCATTCTATTGGCATCCCATATAATCCTACTGGCCAAGCCATTATTGGACAGACTATTGATACCCCCAAGATGCTCCTGTATATGCAAGAGAAGGGAATTTGGGGATTTGCATGAGATGTGGCAATACATACATGTAATTTCCTGCAATTTTTATATTTTTTGGATCTTTCCCTAGCAATGTGCTTCTGGTACACACAGAAAGTGCAGTTAACTAAGAGACTGGCCAACAAGAACAAGAGCCCTCTTTCCACAGTGATGTGAAAGGGCTTGGAAAGGCCCAGATTAAATCAATATTTTGGGTCCCGGATATGCTCTTGTCATTCCAGATGCAGACCCAACAGCAAAGGAGTGGATCCCCACCAGAAACATCTGTGACCTGGGGAACTAAGAAGAGAAGGACCAGATGATAAAGTGTCACCGCCGCCACCACAAAGATCAGCCAGATATCAGCAGCCCTTCAGATGCTGATGGCAGTCATGTTCCTTCTGACCATGACACCAGAAACAGCAGACACAGCACCAGTGTAGCAACTGAATTGGACAGTCCTGGGTGATGTGTAATACCTAGAGACTAACAGAACTGAACAACAGGCTTGTGCGCTTCTCCCATGGCTACCCAACTCATATGATGGCCTAGGCTCTTGTATACACCTTCCTCTGTGCCTTTCTTTACCAAAAGGTGTATACAATTGAAACCACAGACTTAGGACATCCTACCTCCTTGAACATGACTTTCTTGAGTGAGTTAAACACCACAGTGTCCTTGTTGGTTTTGGCCCCTGTTGGTTCTTACTGTTTTACTTTTGTTTGTCTTTGTTCTGTTATGTAGTATACTCTGTAATCTCATTGATCAAGCTATTGTTGATGTTAAAGTTAGCTTGATGTAATGAGTGGTCCTGTTTTACAAGAGAAGGGAATTGTAAGGGTCAGGGGAGGAGCCATGCACAATGCAATCAGGAAGTACTAAGGCCTTGAACCCTGGGATCCCCAGATGTGGTTTTCTGTGATTAGCAAGAAACACTTTGTGGACGGGAGCTCTGGTCACACTGAGATCCACATCATCAATGGGAAGCGTCTCCTTCTCTAATTGACTGTGTGTGTGACTTCATAGACCTGATATAAGCTGTGGGAACCAGAAGTAGGAGGAGGTCTACCAGGAATTTTACTAGGAGTTGACTAACAGTGAGCAGGAGGTCAGAAGGGTAGGTGAACACATGGAATAAAAGACCTTAAGCTTCTATGTGGCTGTTCTTGAGTGCTCTGTCATACATAAAACCACCGCTTCATGAAGTGATGGCCAGAGATCTCTGAAGACCTCCGATTGAAGTAAGATGGGTAGAACCACTGTGAGAGACAGTGGCCAGAGATTCTTTTCAGGGCCTGGGAATTACGAGTGACTGGTAATAGTGGTTTCTAGGTGGGAAACCACAAAGAATAGAGTAGTTAAACACCTTAAATGACTTTCAGAAATTGATAGGAGATATCCAATGGATGCGCTCAGTGTTAGGCTTAATTACCTGCCAATTACAACCATTATATGAGGTTTTAAGAGAAGACAGTGATTTAAACTCACCACACAGTTTACAAAAGAACCTCTACAGGCTTTGAGAGAAGTTGAACTGGCTTTATCCAACGCGATCAAAAGAGTTACTCAGAAACCCTTAGAAATATCAGTTTTTGCTACAAAAGAGGCACTCACAGCAATCCTTCATCAAGGAGAAAATGTGATAGGGTGGGTAAACTTCCCAGCACAACCAGAACAAAGCCTTACTCCTTACTCAGTGCTTGTGGCTAGAATTTTATTAAAGGCTATTACGTGAGCAGTATAATTTTCTGGGATAAGACCTGACAAGATATACACCTTTTGTACCAATTCACAAATTAATGTAATGCTGTGAAACCATCCCAAAGGGGCAAATTTTATTGGCCACAGTTCCATATTTTACACAAAGGCCTCCATTAAAGATAACCCAGCTATTACATAATTGGCAATGGATTTTTGAAGAAAAGGTTTCTAAGGTTCTTTTTAAAGGATCAACTATCTTTACAGATGCATCCAAACATAACATTTGTGCTATATACTCTCATGACTTAACTATAAAGAAAGCAGTCAGAACTCCTTTTCAGTCCACTCAGCAGAATGAATTATATGCAATCATGCTAGCTCTTACTTATTATTCAAGAGATGTAATTATAATATCTGATTCAGCCTATTCAGTAGGTGTGGTACAAAGAATTGCCACAGCCTAGATAAAATTTGTAGCTTCTAATAATATAACAGCTCTATTTTTCATGGAAATTCAAAGGCAGATTGCCTTCTAACCATGTTAGCCTGTAGTGTCCTGGTTAGCTTTCTGGAGGTTTTGGACCAGTCTTCCTTTCAGCTGAGTAATCACAAGAATAGCCAGAGATAAAGTCCAAAGGGCTTTATTGTCTCCTTCACAGTCTATCTCCTTGGCTGGGGCTCGGCTAGCTTTCTGGAGGCCCTTAGACTGGCCTTGGTCTCAGAAAAGAAATGAAGGAAGATAGGCCAGATACCACAGTGGTGGGAGATGGAGTAAATGTCTCTTCTCCAGTGCTTATTGGCTGTTATATACTCTTATAATTACATCATCTTAGGTGTGAATCTTGTAAAATAGGTGTCAATCTTGTAGAACTACATTATGTACTAAATACATGTAAAATTAGATAACTATTGTCTTATCAATTCCACTAAGTTAACACCTTGTTGTAAGATTCAATCAATCATACTGAGCCTTAAGTATACTTCTCCAAAGTTCTAGCCCATTATATCTCCCACTTTCTTTTGTTTTAGAACATAGGTGGTTACACTCTCCCCAACTTCTTAGGGAGGTAAGAACCCCAAAAAAGAGGTGATTATGCCCTTCCTGACTTCTCAGAAAGGGGGGGGGGTGAAAAGACCATAAAAGGAGGTGTGATTACCTCCCTGAGACCCACACCTCCCTGATATCTCAGGAAGGGAGATGAAAACACCAAAGGAAATGGAGAGTCAAACCAGATTAGTGAGTTTCTGAAGGGTCTCACTTGAAACAGGTACACATAAATCCATCAACATGGGAAGTATTACACAAGCATATAATAATATAAGACAGGCTAGTAATGATGTAACAAACAACATGAATCAATATAAGGAATTATACATGTCCATAAGTCCTAGAAATAGTCCAAAACTCACTCAAGAAAGTCATGTTCAAGGACGTAGGATGTCCTAAGTCTGTGGTTTCAATTGTATACATCTTTTGGTAAAGAAAGCCCTAAGTGAAGGAGATAAGATTTTGGAAGAGACTTGGCCGCATTTGAGGTGATTACTGAACTGAACTGAAATGAAGGCTGCCTCCAGAAGCCCTCCAAGAAATCTGCTCTCAGAGAACATTATATTATAGAGAAAAACATTACCCCCTTTATCCCAGAGGAAACCTGCTAATATCTGGTTTGACTCCCCATTTCCTTTTTACTCTTCCAACTGGTGAGTTTATTCTAATCTAATTATATGTCCTTAGTCCTACATTTGTTGTTCTTTGTTCTCATCCCATTGATAAGTTCATACAATTTTGTAGTTACCATATCTTAACCAAGACTCCTAAATCTGCAATTCCAGTTCCTATGTCCAGGTTTAGTTTATAGCTATCAACAAAATATTTCCACCACATGGATATATCCATTAGTTTGTAAGTTCCTTACAGAAAAAGGTTTTTTTGTTTTATTTTGTTTTTACCATTCTTTTTTATCCCCCACACTCAGCACGGTGCCTGGCACATAAGTCCTTAATAAATGCCTAGTGATTGGTTGATATACTATTGTCACTTAAGCTCAAAATGCCTTAAGCTGAAGCATCATTTTGTCAGCTATTACGGCACCACTAATGTCCTAGTAAACCAAATTCAATACTTTGGAAGTCATCTTTCAACTCTATACCATTTTACAACTCCAGTAAGTCAACAAAAACCTAGTAAAATGTTTCCCATTACAAATCTAAAGATTTTATTTTCCATTCTTCATCCTGATAAATTACTATTTCTAGTTTGTGCTACCTAATCACCTAATTATATATATTCTTGTGACTGTTATAGTACAAAAATAATACATATTATTATTATGTATGTAGTAATAATACTACCACACAAAAAAGGAGGAAAAGGGATGTTAAATATCTTCTTTACTCAAAATATCTTGGAGAATTCAATTGATAAACTCTAATAGAACCAGACCATTATCACAAATCAAACTTATTCACAATCACTCAGATGTAATACTGACTGATTAATATACCCCACATAATCATAATCTCAAGCTGTATAGAATGAAAAGTTTTCAAAGTACAGATATTGAAATTAAAATCATGTAGAAATAGAAGATGCATAAGACCTCTATTTGTGCTATCTGCTTACCAATGTTATACTGAGAATGCTTTCTGTGAGCCTACAAAGAGTAAACTTTTAAATTCTTTTTTTTTTTTTCCTTTTTGGGCAAGAGGTTGAGAATCACAAGCTAGGTTAAGTGACTTGTTCAGGGTCAACAGTCTGAGGCTGGATTTGAACACTAATACTCCTGATTTCAGCACTGTCACCTAACTGCACTGTTTTGTTGTTTGGTTGATTTTTTTTTAATATTCTAATTCTTCTATTCAACTATGAAAAACAGTTATTTCTTTCACCTTTTTTTAACAGGCTACAGAGTACTAAAATAGAAAGGGAAATAGTAAGATAGCTCTTATCACAAAACAATTTATATCTGAACCCCATTGGAAAAGAATAAAATAATAATAATAAACAGTAAATAAAAAGGCATCATGGGAGATGGTTGTAAATTAATACAAGGGATTTTCTGGCATCCTAAAATCAAAGCGGAATAGGATGAATACATGTAAAGTTACTGACATTGACCCAATGCCAATTATAATATTATCTTCAGAACTGTAAAGTGGACTAGAACAGAAAAATCTTTTCAAAAAAATTAATACAATATGAATAAAATGCAGGGCCTAAAAAGACAACAATAGGAAGATTAACACTTCCATGACAAAAAAAGGGGGCAGGGGGGAATAAAACTGATAGCAATTTTTAGAAGACATGATAAACAGGTCAAAAACTATAGAAAAACAAGCAGACATCACTATATTTATTGAATACAAAAAGTGTTTTACCTTTAGATAGATGAAATCTATCAAAATATTAAGATCCAACAATAGAACCAAACGGTCTTCAATGGGCAGCATCTACATGAACTAAGCCAACAATATATGGATAAAGAAGTGTTGAACAATTGGGTAAGTGTGGTGGCTTGGTTTTCAGAAATAGACAGAATTTATGATGACAATTTAAGACCAGGTTACTGTTATACAGACAGGTTATACTTAAGGAATTTTGGCTTAATGAGCAATGCAAATTATACAAGGAAACAGCAAAGAAAGTGTGTGACAGACATCAATGCAGACTTTAAGAACTTAGCCCCTGCTAACTACCTAGCAAATCATGAACCAATGGGCAGAACTATACATGAAAAGCTGAAATTTCTTGATGGATTAGCAAATAATACATCTTCCAACTACAAATAGAGAAGTGTCCTTGAGAATTCATTCAAACAATAAACTATCCTGGAACCATACTATTATCACAAACAAAACTGTTGGCCACAATTGTCCAGACGTAACATTAATCCATAAAACTTGATGGTTTAACTACATGCATCCTTCCAAAATATTTCTAATTTCCAAGTTTCATGGAATAAAAAACTCAAAATATAAAGATCTAGCAAAGAAGAACATGTGAGAGCAGAATCATGTGTATATATCATCTCTGTTGTCCTATGTGCTTCTGAGGTGTTTCAAAAATGAGCTTATATTCAACTAAAAAAAACAATTATTTTATCCATCTGTGATTGCATTTATTATTGTAAGCGAAATTCACCTACCTTTATGGGGTGGAAAGCAGAGTTATGATTATCCTTTCCCAAGAAGACTTAGTTACATAAGGAGAAGAAATCTATCTCCTACTTTTAAAAAATCTTAGCACAGGGTACAAAATACATATTTCACTTGATTCAGATTTCTCATATAATCAGGTAATTTTCCTTTTGTGACTGGGCATAGATTCTTATACAATAATTTTTGCCCCTCAATTTCTCATCACTTATAGCCACAGCATCTCTACAGCAAAGTAACAGCAAACTTATGCCTCCCACCTTCTATTTGCCATTAGTTGCCTATAGCATTCTGGTTCTCAGGCTCCAAGCACTTCTATTTATTCTGTCTACAAGTCAGCTCTCTCTACTGTTTGCACTACGATATATATTGGTACCTGTAATGCAGTGAAATGAATTCACACATCTCTGTAGTAATGTATTAAGACAAACTTGCAAAAGGACAAAATGTCCATAAAAGGCATAGCTACAGAATTAAAAGCATTCAGAACTATGATTAATGTTTTCAATGTGGGTGAAAACATATAGGATTTTATTTAAGAAGCTGATATGAAGCCAATGTTGACATTTTCTACTATTGGCATTTTCAGATATACCTATATATATATATATAGATGATATAGATATAGATATAGATATAGATATAGATATAGATATAGATATAGATATAGATATAGATATAGATATAGATATAGATATATAGAGAGAGAGAATAAAAATGAAGTAGATAAATGACAAGGACAGTTATTTTCAATTCTATGGCATGAATATGAATATCAATAGTGAAGGGAAAGGTCTATTGACTTGGGGTAAACCTAAAATGATTTAACATCATGACAAGAGTCATAAAAGATAACTACTTTTTGATGATATGAGCAAGCCAACAAATTATGGCAATATCACACATTAGATTTATTGCCATAAAATCTTTTATATTTGTTGTGATATAGTATAATGTGTTCAGAAATGGAGAACCATAGAATATAAGTATAATCAATACAAAAAAGGATTTGCCCAATTTTTTAAATCCTTTAAATTTCCAGGATATGAAACTTGTCAGCACTTCTCATTAAATTTCAAAGAAGGCATCAAAAATATATGGTAAATTGCACTTCGTGAATTGTAAATAAAACAATATTCTAATATCCCCACTAATTCTCAATAATTATATATCTTGATATGTGAACTTGCTCTTAGATCCTAAAGCATTCTAAGAGCACCACAAATTCTGGTTCTATTTTTAAATGTTGGGTTTTAGTTTTGAAAGTCTATTTTAGCTAAAGGAAAAAAAAAAAAAAAAAAAAAAAAAAAAAGACGTGCTGTAGAAAGTCTACTGACTAAACAGCTGCTGATTCTAAAATGAGTTTAGTTACTCTAAGTTAAGCATTAATTTATGCTAAAATTTTCCACCCAGAACCATTCTTTTTGGTTTCTATAAAACAGAAAGGATACTGAAAGGAAAAATAGAAAGAAGTGACATTCAGGGAGTTGGTCTGTGAGTTTCTTGCTTAGAGAGTATAAATATCATAGAGAAGCTGCTATGACCATACAGACTGCATTAGCCCTTCCACAGTTATTTATTTTTTAATGTAGTAGTCATTAATCAAAAAGCCTGTTAAATACCTGTTAATGTGTCAGACATTGTGCTAGATCCTAAATAAACAATACAAAAGCCAGTGTCTTCCTTCTAAGAGTTATCATTCATCCAAGGGAGACAACATATACATTAATAAAGTACAATACAGATAAATATATATCAGGAAAAAAAGGGGGGAGAGGGAAGGAGACCAAAACCAATTGGAGAAGTAAGATTAAAAAAGGAAACATCTTTAAAAAATAAAAATAAAGCAACACATAGAAGGTGCTACTTGACCAAAACATATATATTATGAATCCTGTCTTCCAAACTAGAATAAGCACCTAGAGGCCAAAGATAATGCTTCAAATCTTGATACCCTTGGTGCCCAACAGGTTTGAGGCTAAAACTTCAATGAAGTTCCCTAAAGATAATCTTTATAAATACAAAAGAAATAGCTTTAAGACAACCTAAATAACCCCAAATACAAAGTACCTATAGTAAGTATAAGTGGTATATTTCAAGTGAACTGGGCAGACAAGTCTGAACTTCTGTGGTATAGAAGAAAAAAAAAAAAGCTATCAAAATGAGAATGTACTTATTCTCCATTTAAAAATGAAGTCTTTTCTGTTATCAATCTATAGTGATACATCAACAACTATAAAATGTTCAAACAATGAAATGAAACAATAAAAGATATTTCATTTCTATCCAGTGGTGGGTTCTGAACTTTTTTCTGCTTCTTTTCAGATCTAGACATTTTTCTTAAAATTCATGCAAGACCACTTTGAAAAAAAAAAAAAAAGTACTATTTTTCCTTTATGAAGTTGAAACTACTGAACCACACTATCACCATGGCATTCTTTTAGAAGTGTTTTTCCATTAACAGCAACAAATTCTGACTTTATATTTCTCCTTTTCACAATTAAACACCTAGTAAAAAAGTCATCTGTCCCCAACTGCCTATATTTTCTCATCATCTACTTTTTTCTCAATCTTTAGTAATGTGGTTTTAGCAAAAACTCCAAGGTTACCAATAATCCCTTAATTGCTAAAGCCATCCTCATCCTTCATGACCTTATTATATAGTCTTTGACTAATGATTACTTCACTTCCCCATTCCTCCCTCAGTTTTTTCATAATTCTACTTTCACCTGATATAGTCCGTCTCCTTTGTGAGTTCAACATCCTAACTATTTTTTTCTATATATTCTTCTCAGTGATTCCATTTGCTCCTAGGATAAAGTTATCCTATGTAGATAACTCCTAAATAAATAAATACACGCTTTAGTTTCTCTTCTGAGACATCTCCAACTATAATCTCTACACACGTGGCAGATTCAACATGTTCAAAAGATAACACATCAAAATGAACTTTGTTCTTAACTTTCCAATTTCTGTAGAGGACATCATCATTATCCCAGAGTCATTCTTGACTTTTCATTCTCCCATATCCCCTATATCAAACTATGACTTGTGGATTCTATGTATACAATCTCTCACATTTGACCCATTCTTTCCACTCACTTTGTCATTACTTGAGTTCAGGCCCTAAAGACCTCATAAATGGAGTATTGCAATAGCTTAATAATTGTTCTGTCTTCCTGACTCCAACTGTCCAAAGGCTCTCAAATTAATATTCCAAATGCAAAGGTCTAATTGTGTCACTCCCCAACTATAAAAGCTTCAATGGACCTTTCTTGTTTCTTGAATAAAATATAAACTCATCTGCTTAACATTTCAGAATCAGCTTTTCTTTCAAAAATTTTTTCAAATTATTCCCTTCACAATCTGACTTTAGTTGACTGACCTTTCTAGAGAAGAAGAAAAAGAAAAAGAAGAAAAGATCTGTTACATAATCTAAAAGAAAAAAAAAAACTTTCAGCACAAAAATGGATAGAGAATTGACCTTGGAGCTAGGAAGAGCTGAATTAAAGACCCAGCTCAGATACATACTGTCTGTCTGTCTCTGTGTGTGTCTCTGTGTGTGTGTGTGTGTGTGTGTGTGTGTGTGTGTGTGTGTGTACACACATACATACATATATGGTTGCTTAACCTTTTCAATGCTTTAGACCCCAACTTCTTAAACTGTGTTCCATGATTCCATATGGAGTCTCATAACTAATCTGGGGGTTGTGAAATTGTGATTTATTATCAATAAATGTTTCATTTGTATATTTTATATGCCTAAAATCATCTAAAAATTTCTCAGGCCAAAATGGATTACAAATAGAAAAGTTTTGGAAGGCTTTTTGCTTGAGTTTTTAGCTTTAAAAATGTATGTGTGGCGTGTGTGTGTGTGTGTGTGTGTGTGCGCGCGCGCACGCGCACACGTATTAATCTGTATTCAGACATCTGCAGTTCTTTCTCTGGATATGGATAGCATTTTCCATCCTAAGTCCTTCAGAGCTGTCTTGGATCACTGTGTTGCTGAGAAGAGCTGCTATTCACAACTAATCATCTTAAAATATTGCTATTACTTTGTGCACAGTACATTTAACTTTGCCTCAGCACATGGATGTTTTTCCAGGTTCTTTTGAGAGCATCTTGCTCATCACTTCTTATAGCACAATAGTATCCCACAATTATCACACACCAGAATTTGTTTAGTCATTCCCCTATTGATATGCATCCCCTCAGTTTCCAATTCTCTGCCCCCGGAAGAGTTGCTAAAAATCTTTTTTTGTACATATAGATCCTTCCCCACTCCCCCTTTTTTTTTAATCTCTTTTGGGATATAGATTCAGCAGTGGTATTGCTAAGTCAAAGACCATTTATAACCCTTTGGGCATAGTTTCAAATTGTGTTAGAGAAAACTCTCCCAATAGTGCATTAAGGTCTCATGCCCTGCTTTAGACAGTTACCAACATGTATTAGTAAAAAGAATACTAACCTAAATGATAAGGCCAATCCCTCTCTAACAAACATATAATGACTGTTAAGTTATTCACATTCCATAGATAATCATGAATTCTTAAGTTTAGGACTAAGCTTCCATTTACTATAGAATGTAAAATGGTTAAAACATCAGAAAAATATTTTTTCTTCTAAGAATAATTATATACTTAACAGTGGATATTAATAATCTGTTTCCTCAGAACAAATCTCTCAGAAATGTAGTTTAAAATACCTGAAGTAGTTTTGTTTTTAATACTTGAAGATGAATAACTTAAATAATTACAAAATGATTATACAATAATATGTTCTTTAAAAAGTACTGTAGGTCTTAAGTTAATTCTGATTTCCTATCATTTGCTATTTTTAATTCCTAGATATCCTTAATCGTGTGCTGAAGGGGAAAAACAAAACAAAACAAAACAAAAAAACAGGATTTTTTTCCCCTAAATATTCTGGTAAGGAAATGTTAAAAGATATACCACAAGTGAAATAAGCCAAACACATGCATCAGAGATAATAAAATTAATGAATTAGAAGATAAGCTACTTGAAATGAAACAAGTCTTAAAAGCATTAAATCTGTTAAGGCCTTCAATCTGAGTACATACAGAGATCTAAAGAGAAGGAAAAAAAATTAAAGTCTTGCAAAATAAGCTTATATCAAAATTTTAAGTAAATTCTCTTGCTAAATTCTGAAGCAACTTGCCCAATGCTTTTTATCAAAAAATGAAAACACAAATACTAACAACATGCAAACATAAAGCACAACACAAATTGGAATCTGTATCATAATTACTATCATTATAGAAACAACACGCTGAAGAGCTTCAACAAGGGTCACCCTTCAGCTACTGTTTGTGTACATATAATTTCTCTAAACAACTTACTGTATAGTCAAATATAGTACAAATGTGATTCATTTCAAGGGAGATTAAAACTACATTTGAGAATTATCCCATATTAACACTAATTCATTATTTTCCCTATTTTTCCCTATTAAAGAATTGGTGTTAATGTATTTAAATTCCTGAGGCTTTAGGAATTTGCAGGTCAACAGAAATAATATTTAATGAAATTCCCTCTTGTGTAACTTGAATACAAAAATAAATATTTTAATTTCTATTCTATTTCATCTTCCTGTCCCAACCAACAACAAAAGAAGCTCATGGTGTACTTGCTGTCCATTATACAAATTCTTTAAATAAGTTAAAATGTAATCAAAGATCTTGACTAAACAGGAAAAGGATTGTATCAACTGTGGAAGTTCATCATATTTCTATTTCTGCATTTGCATGAATTTCAATTAAATTTCAATTAAATGCCCATAGTGTACCAAAGTGTACCAAATTAAATGCCCCCAGTGTACCAAATTAATTTCAAAAGTTAAATACATGCACATTTTTAAAAAATCTCTACTTGCCTTGTGTCTGCATTTTAGTACAACTCCATAGGCTCCTGCAATAAAAATGAACAAACATAAACAAATATCATATTAGAATATTCAGAGGGTCTAAACCCCCAATTTGTATATTTTACAAACTTAGTATCATAAATTTAATATTTCCTAAAATAAAAGCTAGTGGTATATCAGACAACCATATAAAAATATAAAAATAAAAATTCTTAACAAAAGGTTAATTTCAAGTTCTTCTCCTCCCATACCCTAATCAATTAAACAAGTATTTTTAGATTTTAGAGAACTATTAGCACTGGCCTATGATTAAGGAATACCATAATAATTGGGCATTATCCTACAAGTAAAAGATTAAGTTGTCAATTTGGGGGAAAATATCAACATCTCTCAGAACACTAGAATTTCACTTATTAATTCCCTAAAATAGATATTTTACTAAAATGATACTAGATGCCTGAAAATTAATTCATACATTAAAAAGTCTAATTAGTATTAAAAAGTCTACTAATCACTTCCAAGCAAGAAGATCTAATATAAAAGTTTGTCAAAATGTCTTGATCTATAAAATGCTTAAAATGTTTATAGAATGTCTGACTACTCTAGCATTAAAAAAAAATTCTTATTCACATTCTAGCACAACGGGAATTATATCTAGCAGTAAGCATCACCAGGTTCTGGAGAATAAACCATCTAATAGTAATCATTTTTCATATTCCCATGGCAACAGTACATTTATTCTGGTCACAGATTTCCCCAATACATGGCCAACTTGCCTATACAGAAAAAGTTTTCACTACCTCCTGGGAAATTTACCTTGAAACCTGATCTTAACCAAACCAAAATGATCACTTCGATTTACTCCAGGTATGTGCAGAGAAAATGGAAGGGATTCATCAAGGTAGGTGACAGAAAGAAGGTGGGTAATACAGTACTTTCTGTGGAAATGAAATAATTAACTGATTTATTTACATAAGTATTCAGTAAAACTATTTTCATTTTTAGGAATGCTCATACAAAAAAAAAGTATCTGAGGCACTCAGGAAGATACTATCCATTTTCTATAGCTTCTTGCTTCAAATTTTGAGGTAATCATCACACTGGATTCTTTTTTAAGAAAAAAAATATATTACCTCTCCTTCACAAGAACATGTGAACATGATGAAAATGACTGAGCTATTTAGGTGACTGATAAACTAGAAAAACTAAGAATGCTACTATTTCAAACTATGACCAATAAAATATTTTATAAAGACAATGTTATGTAGCATCCACCAATTTTAAAAACATGTATCTGAAAATATTTTAATTAGAAGTTATTGATTCTCTCATTTTATTTCAAAAAATTGATGAGCACTTAACTATCTCTAAACTACAATAAAACCTCATTTGATGAAATATGACTTGCAGAATTTTAATTGAACAGGTTTTGTTCATTCAAAAATTCAATTATAGTATCTCCTGTAGAAATACATCTGTGTATTAATAAAGATCACCTTATATAAACATCATTAGTGCTAAAGACATGCTAATAAATATCTACTCAAAAAGTAAAAATAAAACCCACAAGTTTGAGAAGCTACACAAACATTAAAAAGAAACTCTTAAAGTAAAAAAAATCTGCTGTTTATAGACTGGATTATGCTGTCCTCTATTACACGAGAGGAAATTTAAGCATTTTATTTAAAATGAGATATATGGGTGAATTATTATAAACTTTAAATCATCTGAGTCATAATTAATGAGGTTTTGCCATACCAGAATAGCCCAATATTCCTCAAGAATTCAGTTAATTCAGGAAATCTAACTTACCTTCACCTACAACCCCAAGGATCTCAAATTTATTCATCACATTACCAATGTTAGGAATCTTCATGAAGACAAATTCCTCTTTTGATGCAAGCCACAGAACATGGCACAAAGAAGGGTTATTTGAGAAAGTTATGTAGTTGGCTGTATTGGAAGAACTTGAAGAAAGAAATCCACGCTGGCTGATGGGAATTCTCACATACTTGTCCTAATTCTGAAGTATAAAATGATTCCCCCTAAAAGAACAAATAGCACAATTAACAGTTGAAAATCTTACATCAGAGTGCTTTAATTTAAAATTGTCCCTCTAAAATAAGAGACAAGGAGCTCAGGATGCTTATTTAAAAGAGTGAGATTTACATTACAGACTGTCTTACTATATCTCAATTGTGAAACTCAGAACAGTAGGTTTATAAAAAAGATAAAACAACTCCAGATAACAGCACAGATGCTTTGTAAAGTCCAATCTGTATTTTAATACACATTTGGTCATTTAAAGTAGCATGGAATTAAATACAGTTTGCTTTAGTGGAGAAAGAAAAATCATCATGAATAAGCTAGAAACATCCATTATCTTCCCCATTTGATTTAGCAAATGCCTCTTCTTATGTGAGCTCCATGAATACCTGGGCTTCAACTTAATGTCATAATCCTCAGCCTTTAAAGAATCAATCATTCACCTTCAGAGTAACCCTTAGAAGGGAATGACTACATGCCCAGCACTGTGTTTGGTACTGAGAACACAAAGACAAAAAACAAAACAAACTTCTCTGCAAAAGTCCAAAAGAGGCAGTGGATATCTGAACAAGGATGGTGGGCAGAGTATGTAGAAAAGAAAGGCAGAATCTATAATGCTGTGAAAGTAGTGGGATTTACAGCACTGAAAAATTGGCTGAAGGAGAGAAGGGAAGAGAAGAAAGGAGGAAATGAGAAGAATAAAAAATGACTCAGGTCTCTTGAGAAAAGCTGGAACATAAGATGATCTCTGTGTATTGATGCAAAATGAAGTCAGTAGAACAAGAACATATAAAATGACTCTAAGAACTGTGAATCAAAACAACACTAAACTCTACTTAATTATAATGACCTCTGGCCCTTGAGAGCAGAGGAAGAAACACTCATGACCCCTTAACTGTATTTTCTATGATAACAGGAAAAGTTCAATTCATTAATCAACAATTATTTATTAAACATCTATAATGTCAGGCATTCTAAAGGAGCTGAGAATATAAGTACCAAAAAAAAATCTAAATCCTATTCACAAGGAGGTTACAATTTAATGGATGAGGGGGCAAATCATAAAAAGAACATGATTAAGAAGCAAGTATCATCAATAAAGCCATGAGCTATGCCTCCTGCAGCTTATTTCACAGTGTCTGATTTAGAACTTAAATGACTATTCTATATATTTGCTTCTTAGAATTTCATAACTGTTTCTTGGGGGAATGTGAATTGATATTCTGCTTACCATAAAATATACTGCCTGATCAAAATTCCTCTTTTAAAAACTCCACTTCACAAAGAAGCCCCTCATTCTAATTCTTTAACTATAAATGGCCTTAATTTAGATTGTAGGTTATCTGGGAAAGTAGTACCACCAATATCATAAATTTTTGTTAGATTATGATCGGATCATTAGGAATATAATTGAAAGGAGGAAAATATGTTTGTTTGGTTTTTTTTTTTTGTGTTTGATCTGCATTTTTAAAAAATTTTATTAAAGCTTTTTATTTACAAAACAAATGCATGGGTAATTTTTCAACATTGACCCTTATAAAACATTCTATTCCAAATTTTTTCTTTCTTCCCTCCACCCCTTCCCCTAAATGGCAGGTAGTAACATGTTAAATATGTTAAAATATGTTAAAGCCAATATATGTATACATATTTATAGTTATCTTGCTGTACAAGAAAAATCGGATCAAGAAGGGAAAAAAAAAAGAGAAAGAAAGCAAAATCCCTGCAAACATCAACAGAAAGAGTGAAAATGCTATGTTGTGTTCAACACTCAGTTCCTCCAGTCCTCTCTCTGGGTATATATAGTTCTCTTCCTCACTGAACAATTGGAATTAGTTTCAATCATCTCATTGTTGAAGAGAGCCATGTCCACCAGAATTTGTATAGTTTTGTTGCTGTTCTGCTGGTTCTGCTCATTGCATTTAGCATCAGTTCATGTAAGTCTCTTCAGCCTCTTTGAAATCATCCTGTTGGTCGTTTCTCATAAAACAATATTCTATAACATTCAGATAGCATAATTTATTCAACATTCTCTAATTGATAGATATCCATTCAGTTTCCAGTTTCTAGTCACTACAAAAAGGTTTGCCACAAACATTTTTGCACATGTTCCCTTTCCCTGAAAGGAGGAAAATGTTTTGGAAGAAAAGAAAACTAATTCCATTTTAGACACATGAAGCTTTAGGGGACTTCAGGAAATAATACTAGAGAACATAAGCATGGCAAGGTGTGTGAGAGTAAAATGAATGGGAATGATGTAGCTGGGAGTCATCCAAATACATATAATTAAATAAACCCAAGGTTGGAAGAAGAGTATGGAAGACTGGGAGAAAGGAATGAGCATGGAGAAGTTATGAAAGCAAAAAAATTATGCTTGTTTGGTGATCTGAAAGGCACTGTTAAAAGATGCTATGCTAGATTTTAAGTTACACATGCTGGATTCAATGCAACTATTTTTGTCTGTATGATCTTAGGTGAGACAACTTTTCTCAGCTTCAATTTCTACATTTGCAAAATGAAGATAATGAATTAGATGGCTTCCAAGACCCTTATTACTTCCAAATCTATTGTGAATTATGAATATGCATAAAAATTAAAAGGGAACATAAGAAATTAAATTGGACTACAAAAAAGATATAAAATCATCAAAATATAAAGGGTAAAATTTTAATCAAAATGATCTTTGGATTCTGTAAGTGCAACTAATTCTAAGAAAATAACTTCTGGTAATGACTTCAGAAAATCATTTAAAATTTTTATAAAATATAGTTATTAGCTTTTTAGGGAGAATAAACCATATTAATACACTACATTCAATTCCCAATTATAGGTAATTCTAATATAGCTTTACCCTGCTTCATAAATGAGCAATAATGACTATGCAAATTTCCTTTTAAATGATTTGCTGAACTCAAAAGATTCAATGTTGGTATGGTATAAATTACCCAAAGGCCTAACTAGAACAAATGATGGAATTAATCAATATGACGTTAAAAAGTAGATGGAGCAAATAGACGATGAAATGGATAGAGCACCAACTCTGAAGTCAAAAGGACCCGAGTTTCAAATTCAGCCTCAGACACATATTTACTAGCTGGGTGACCCTAGGCAAGTCAATTAACTCTAATTGTCTCACCAAAAAAAAAAAGGAGGAAAAAAAAAAAAAAAAGAAAGAAAAGAAAAGTAGAGAAAACAACTAGAGAATTTATAACTAGAAACAGCCTTAGAAATCATCTGGTCCTAGTCCTTACTTTACAGACAAGAGCACTAAGGCTCAGTAAAGTTAAGAGATAATCTGTTTCACACAGCTATTAATAGCAGAGCTTTTCTTACCTAGCCTTAATCATTGAATGGCTGCTGCTTCAGTCAAACTAAAACTTCTTAAAGACCTTGGTTTAAAAAGATCAATGTCTCCCACTGCATTTAGAGCCATCACCACTTGTTCTGATCTATATCTGGCTACTGAACACAGATCCAAAGGAGAAAGTGGCAGATGACCTTGCACAGCCCTTCACTTGTAAGTCATAGTATCCTCTCCCTGATGTCTTGAGTATAGATACTTAGAGAGTATATAGACATAAAGAACCTCTGGGAATACTAGGAGGAGCTGCTCCACAAGGGACTCAACTCCAACTGGCCAGTTGGGCAACAAGGCTCTTTTTTTTCCGTCTTCTTTTATCTCCCTTCCTTCTGTCCACATAGTGGGTATTACACTCTTAACTGGGGGGTACTTTGCCCACTGGATGTAAATTTTGATCCTGGAAATCTCCCAAGATATCTTGGGATTTATTAGCTAAATTTCTTTCTTAAGAACCATGCCTTAGACTCAAATCACTCTGGCTCTCATTGACTAGCCAACAATAGGTCCCAAGCCAAGTACCACAATTGTTTCTGTTTTAGCAAAGAGGCTCATTTTTTTTTTTTTTTATTAAGCCTTAATTATTGATTGGGCATTGCCTCAATCAAACTCAGACCTTACACCCAGGGACATCTCCAGTCTTCTGGACCTATATCTGGCCACTGGACCTAGATGTCACTGGAGAAAGTGAAGCTGAACAGTCCTCCTTCACTGAAATCCAATCATTTGCATATCATTGGCAGCACCTCCAGGAGTTCCTCTTCTAGGAAAAAAGTACAAATAATCACAGGTCTTCTCCTAAATCCTTTCTCCTAAATCTTTCTTTTCCTCCTCTTCTCAATATTGCAACTCAGGTTCTGATATCGGTGGTGTGTCACAATTCCTTTTTATTGTTCTGCCTGTTTCCCTAATTGTTCTGCCTCAGTTTCCCTAGTTGCAACCCCACTTTCCTGCTCATTAGAACTAAGATAATTAGAGCTGTGGAGATCTGAGATTCTAGAAGATAAAACTCCAGATGTCCTATCTCAGATACCTAATTGGCATTGTTTATAACTCTAAATTTCAGGTTTCCTGGCTCTAGTTAGACACCTCCTAAGACCTCCCAATTTGTTAGAATTTATGGTCCTACCCCCAACCTGTCAGAACCGGATTGATGATCCCTGCCTGGAGATTCCTACTCGACAGAGTATGGACTCCACCCCCCTTTGTCTACTAGAGCTTAGAGTCATATATATGTCATTGAGAATTCCCTTTCACTGTTGGATGCTTTGGATATCAGACCTGGGGGCATGATGCCCCCAGCACAATCTCTCCCTCTCAGAAATCCAAATCAAAAATTAAAAACTCTAATTTCTATTTTGTCTCAGTTTCTCCAGCATTACACTGAGTCCCTAGACTTTAAGAGGTGGGCTTTCATCTCTGGTTCCAATTCCTATCTTCTGGCCATAAGCCATGTTTTCTTTTCTTTCTTCATCAATTCCAATTTTCCAACTCTATCTTTCTTACTTTTGGAAGTTTTGTTCCCCTCTCAGAAGAAAGTCTTGTTTACTTGGTTTGTTTTTGTTTTATGCCTGGTGCGTAAGCACAAAGTCTGAAAGATAGTAAATATTTACTAAACCTTTTCATTCATTTCACTCAGAGTTCAGTAATTTTTTCCATATACCCTAGTCCTAATGCCCTGAAACTGTGTCCCCTTTAGTATGTAAAAGAAGGGAGATTCAAGCTCTCCTCGGGGAAAAGTATACCTCCCAGACCACGCCCTCTTAAGTGGTCCCATTCAGTTGGAGATCTTGGCCAGATATTCCTATTGAATACAAGATAAGTACTCCCTTTTCAACTGGAATTCTAGGCCTGGGGGGGATTGATAACATTGAGGGATTCTCATTCAATTTTGAATGGAACCCCTAACCTCAGACTGATAAGACAATTCTGAACTCCAAATCTCTTCAGAAGTCTGAAACAGGAATTTGCTTTGCCAGGAAGCTCTCTTCTTGGCAAAGCTGCCTGCCAGGACACTGCCCACTGTGAAGATATTCTCTTCTCAATGTTAACCTTTGTTGTTTCCCTAACAGCTTCTCAGTGCCAATAAAATTCCCTTTTGCCTAAGATTTTCAGGTTTGCAAATTCTTTCACATTGGACCAGAGGGGATTCCCCACTCTAATTCTCACATCTCTTCTCAAACACTAGCACTGAAATCACTAAGGCAAGGAGCTTAATTAGATTTCTAATTTCATATTTTGTGGATTCTAGACTCAGGCCAGGATGATATGAAAAGTATTCCAGAAGCCATCTTGTCTACTGAAATATAATGGAATGGTCAAGCTAAACAGGGAGAGAAGCCAGAGGGGCAAATGTCTGAGAGTCTGGTATGCTTGCTGAAAAGCTGATTAACCCTCTGAGATCTAAAGTGAGTGTGATGAGGTCTTGAATGATGAATGTGGTGGGCAGAGAGAATGTGAAGCATTGATAAAATTGTTTCCTAAGGCAGGCAAAAAAGAAGCCTCTGATAGAGTCAGTTTAATTCTATGGTCCCATTTTCAGTGAAGGTAATCCAGTCAGAAATCCAAGTCTCTGAGGCTAAATTTTCCCTATAAATCTGCTGTTGGCCCCTGGCTTCAATGCTGCCCTCCTTTGAGACAGTCCATCACAGTTCTCTATCATCTGGTGTCTTTCCCATTACCCATCCCTCTATGCCTGTCTCCTTATCCTTCCCCCCATGGTGTCTCCTAACCACAC
The DNA here is from genome assembly GCF_048593235.1 of Sminthopsis crassicaudata. Classification (NCBI taxonomy): domain Eukaryota; kingdom Metazoa; phylum Chordata; class Mammalia; order Dasyuromorphia; family Dasyuridae; genus Sminthopsis; species Sminthopsis crassicaudata. The sequence continues at coordinate 211,663,296 of NC_133619.1, forward strand.
CATGCCTTATGGTGTCTCTCCTCTCCTGACCCCACTGCTCCTTACAGCTAACTCTTTTAGGGGGCTCTAAGTCCCTTTCATAATTTAGTCTGCCAGCTAAAAACATGCCCCAACCTCATGGAGTGGTCTTTCTCCTGGGAAATGGCAAGTTCCACTAGAGAACTGGCATCTTCTGAATGTCTTATTTTGTCTGTAACCTCTTTCCCTAAACAAACCTACCTTTGTCACAGAGAATGGGCATTGTGAATTCTTCACATGACCAAACCCAAACATTTGGTGCCTACCATCATTTGGTGCCTAAATAACATTAAAATATCAGCCACATCAAGTACCTCAGACCTTTTTTTTTTTTTAATTTTTAAAAATATTTTAATAGATTAAAATGAGCAAAGTTCAATGCCGGTTACTGTGGAGGATACAAGGATGTACAAGAAATATACATCCCTGCTTTTTTTTTTTTTTTTTTTTGCTGAGGCAAATGGGACTAAGTGACTTGCCCAGAGTCACACAGCTAGGAAGCATTAAATGTCTAAGGCCAGATTTGAACTCAGATCCTCCTGACTTCAGGGATAGCACTCTATCCACTGTGCCACCTAGCTGCCCCTATCCCTGTTTTTATGAGTAAAATATAAATGTCTCGTGCTCAAACAATCTTTCCTTAAATTAGGTAAGGAAATACAAAAAGCTTAAAATTATTAAAGGTATGACTTTGCTCAACCCTCTTGTAAAACACTTGAGTGTTTACTGAAGTGACATTATTAGATCTTGTGGCAGACAAGCAAATGTACTTTCAAGCTTATTTTTAATCCTATTTTGTCACTGGTTGCATATATTCAATAGTCATTTCACACTATTTTTAAAAATCTAACTGATAAAAATGTAATCAGAATATTTTACATTTGCTGTTATTAATTAGGAATGATCCAAACAACTGATACACTTTGGAATGCTATGAATAACTACACATTTAAAGATAACTTCATAAGGTGCTTACAAAGCTCGACATTAGTTACATTTGGTTTAGTACATGACCCAAATGGAATGACAAGAGAGATATCTGGTGCTTTGCTGAATCAAAATCATTAAGGTATATTGTTATATTACTGTTGATAGTTTGGTTATTAGGAATCTGACAGAAGAGAAAGGAGATCAAAGATTGGGAGGAAAGCAAGGTCTGTACAGTCATAAAAAGAGATCTACATTTGGCAAACATGGAAAAAATACAGAGTGGGGTTTTGTTCTCAAAGAAAGAACAAACACCACACACAGCTTATAAAAAGGGCACAGACAAAACATAGTTTCAAATTTCAGAACTGGACATTCCATTATTTTGAGCCAGTGTTCCTGTTATAAACTGTGACCCTTTAACTTTTTGGGGACCCTGCATCCCCCTTGGGGGGAATTCCTGACTCTCAAACCTGGGAGGAGCACACCTTTTCTAGACAACACCTTTCCCCAGATAAGTAATCTCATTTGATTTGAGATCTTGGCCAGGGGCATAATCACCATCCTCTATTGAATTGGAGATTAGTCCCTCAAACTGCTCCCAGTTCAGGGGGCCTGGGCAAACCTGATAAAGTCTCAGAAGGCTAATAAAAGCCCAAATCTTTGCCACATTCTTTATCAGGAGTTTGGTCATTAAGAAAGCTGTCTTCTCAACTGAGATACACAGGTGTGTAGACACCTGTCAGATTGGCTAAGATGACAGGAAAAAATAATGACGAATGTTGGAGGGGATGTGGGAAAACTGGTACACATGTATTGCTGATAGAGTTGTGAACTCCACTATTCTGGAGAGCAATTTGGAACTATACTCAAAAAGTTAACAAACTGTACAATACCCTTTGATCCAGAGGTATATTGGAGCCCTATTGGGCTTATATCCCAAAGAGATATTAAAAAAGGGAAAGAGGTCTGTGTGTGCAAAAATGTTTGTGGCAGCCCTTTTTGTAGTGGCTAAGAACTGGAAATTGAATGGATGCCCATCAATTGGAGAATGGCTGAACAAATTGTGGTATATGAATGTTATGGAATATTATTGTTCTGTAAGAAATGACCAACAGGATGAATACAGAGAAGCTTGGAGAGACTTACATGAACTGATGCTGAGTGAAATGAGCAGGACCAGGAGATCATTATACACTTCAACAATACTATATGAGGATCAATTCTGATGGAAGTGGCTGTATTCAGCAATGAGAAGATCCAAATCAGTTTCAACTGTCAGTTTCAATTGATCAGTGATGAACAGAACCAGTTACATCCAGTGAAAGAACACTGAGAAATGAGTGTGAAGCACAACATAGCATTTGCACTCTGTTGTTTGCTTGCATTTTTTTTCTTCCCATGTTATTTTTATCTTCTTTCAAAATCTGATTTTTCTTGTGCAACAAGATAATTGTATAAATATTTTATTTATATATATATATATATATATATATAGTATTTAACCTATACTTTAAAATGTTTAACATTTATGAGACTGCCTGACATCTAGGGGAGGGGGTAGAGGAAAGGAGGGGAGAAATTGGAACAGAAATGTTTAAAAGGGTCAATGTTGAAAAATTATCCATGCATATGTTTTGTCAATATAAAGCTATAATAATAATTTTTTTTTTAAAATCTGTCTTCTTAGCCTACTGATTTCTTAACCCATCTTTGTTAATTCCTAATCAGAATCTATTTGCCTTTCTGGTCTTAGCCCACTGATGAAGATTATTTTCTTCTCAGTATAAATGCACCTTTGCTAATTCCTAAACAAGACCATGCCCACTAAGAAAGTTGTCTTAACAAGCTGTCTTCTTTGTGTAAATAAATCCCTCTTTGCTACAGACTTCAAGTTTTCGAATTCTTTCTTTGCAAGAGATCTGAGAAATCCACCAGAGGGGATCTTTTACCCTCAATTCTCGCACTTCATCATTCCCACTTCCAAATCCAGATGACAAGCAATCTTTAAGAGTACTTTAAGAACAACCTAGTTTCCATGTTACAAACACAACATGACACTGTTCTGATCTCCTGAAAGCCATAATAAATTTTATTTCAAAATAATAAGGCAGAGGTAAAATGACTGCAGCCAGATCTCTATTAGATATGTGAATGGAGGCAAAGCAATACAGCAAATAATCCAAAACACTAGCTAATAGAAAAGTAATTTGTCTCTGAATTAGGAATATTTTCTTTAATTAGAGCAGTATAGCTGCCTTCCTATGTTATACTTAGATTAAGACTAGCATTAGTTGCCATTTTCTGAGCCACACAGAGAAAGAGAAGAGGGAGAGGTAATGAGAGTATAGTTTAACAGCATGCTAAATATCAGGAATTAGCCAAAAAGAGATTAAATCTTTGATATACAAAATCCCCATTCATTCCTTCATTCAAGCAATACCTTTTTAGCCAAGGACTAGCCAAGAAGACTAGTCTTTATGAACCGATTCTGTTGCTTTACTTCCCCACCTAAGAGAAATTATTAATAATCAATTATTAAGATTGGGATCCAGAGATGTTTCTTTTTTTACTTCCTCATTAGACTAAATCTTCAAGAACATTTTTGTCAATGTTAAACAGGACTCCACCCAACTAGAACTTACTTCTGTTTAATATGTAAAAAGAATCTTGCATTTTAGTCCTAAAAAGCTGGGCTTATGCCCAGGTGAATTCCACCACTTTTCAATTTTAAGACCTCCGGGTAGAGATGAAGTCGTTTGTCCAGGAATGCTGCAGAGTCTCAAGATCAAGTCAAGAACTCAACTGAAAGAGCTGGAGGAGCTTAAAACTTCTGGCCCACCTCCTCATTGATAGTCCACAAATCAGGGTTGACAATGGCCTGTTAGAGGTACTCATTTTCCAAAGGTATTTAAACAATTGATAATACCTCTGGTCTTTTGTCTTTGGTTATAAAGAGAAATCACTGACATCAATTTATTTGTTAGCCTAATTATTAAAAATGATTATTAATTACCCAAGAACTCTCTCAGGCTTTTCATGTATCTCACACCACAAGGAAGAGGATAGAAAAAGCATGTTTCCAAGAGAGTTGGGATGATATGCAGTGGAGGACCTTGAAGAGATTTGGGGACATGTAGATATTCTGCAACTGATTATGGTTTGCTAACAACCATATGGTAAATTAGAGAACTTCTTTCTTGCTATATCCATGTGTAGGTACTTCTCTTAGTGTGATTCCTTCTCAATTAGTATAGTCCTGTGAAAGAATGCTTTGGGTATAGTATGGCTCCAAAAATACAGGCTTCTATTTTTAGAAAGTTTTTTTTTTTAGGAAATAAAAAGAGAAACATCTCTGGATGTTTCTGGATATTAAGAGAGAGAGATAGGGGTTCTATCTCACACTCATCAAATTGGCAAAGATGACCAAAAAAGAAAAAAAGCAAATGTCTTTAATCAATAATGTTTTCCTTCATTGTCTGTTGTGGCCCTGGATATCTTAGAATCAGCCAGAGTCAGGATAAGCAAAAGTCTTTATTCTTGGTCTTTTGGGGTCACAGTCAGGGGATTAGATCTAGCAATCTCCACGCCTCCTTCCTCTCTCCACCGCCAAAAGAATGCACCTCCAGTCCTATTCCACCCCCTTATCTGTCTCTTTTCCTTCTTTGTCCACACCCACAGATTCAGCACAGAATAGTTGGGGAGGGTCATTCTCCAAGCATATGTTAATAGAGAATTGTCTAATTGCTAGGTTACCTTGCACCAGCTCAGTTCTAGCCCTTTACAATTGTCACTTTTGTAGTATTCTTCCCAACTGTCCAATAATAACCCATTTGTGCCTATATCATAAGGGACACTAAAAACATGACTACAGACTTAGGTTTTAATTGAATTAGATTTAAGGAAAGGGAGACTATACAGTCTATTTTCAAGTCAATATGGTTAGGCAATATTTTTAAGAGTGATTCTATATTGAGCAAATTTTTCTCCAAATATTCTGGCTAACAATTGCCTCTGTACTGAGGCATAGGGGAAAGCAACTGTGACAACTGGTGAAAGCCAAACTATAGAATGGATTCTTTATATCAAGTAGTATTCTTTAACATGCTGCCATGGATTGTATATATCTTTCATGACCCAAATTCCAAGCTTTATCTCTAATTTATTTTTTCCTTCTTTACTGGTTTAAAATCCTCTTGAATCTTCATTTTTTTTCTCCCTTTTTATCTAGTATGTTTTTCCTGAATACAAATCTTTTCATGCTTCTAAATTGTGAGAACTATTACAGAAATGAAAGTAATGTATGAATAAAATACTTATTTGACAAATTAAAACATTGATTGGTGTTTTGTAGCCTCATACATAAAAAAATAGTAATCTTGTTATAAAACAAAAAGAAAACAGAAGATATAATTGAGGAAGGAAAAGTTCAAGGAGCTTCAAACCACTAAATAAAAATATGCTTCTATGTGGTAAAATTACTTCCGAACATTGTATATCCTTATGAGAAATGTATTATTTAATATCTATTATATTTCATTTCCTATTTCAGGCAACATTCATAAATAAATGATATTGAAATTACTACTACCTCAAGTCAATCCTCTTCAAAATACTTCCCATAAAAGATGGGAATACTTGTCCTATTATTAACAGGACAATTCTTTATATTCTCTTAATCCATCTTGATAAAAAAAAAAGATGATTTCTAATATAGGCTCTAGTCTTTTGTTTTCTCCCTTATCAAATCAAATCAACTAATCAATTCTACAAACAGGTTTTGAACATGTATATGCAAGGTACTTACACATAGGACTGATGCCTCCCCACTTCAGGATCCAATAAATCCTCTTTTGGTGGATACACTGAAGCAACTGGAACTCCCACAAAGCAGCCCTGTGCTAAGAAGAGCTCTCTCCATTCCCCTGCTCACCTTTGGAGAAACCAAGCACTATATTCCTGTCCCTACTCCTCATAGTCCTTCTCAGGAATTAAAAAGGTTCAGGCATACTTGTGTAGTAATTCACCTATTATCTAGTTAAATAGATTTTTTTCTCTTTTTTTTATAGTCAGCCAATTTAGAAATAAACTTTTCATTTCAAAGAACTCTTCACTTAGCTAAAAATTGCCTGCATTTTGCTAGGTGTTCTAGCAAATATAAAGCAATAGAAGACACGTTGGCCTGTTTTCAAGGAGCTTACAAAGCATTTGGGAAAAAAAAAACCATAAACTGAAAAGTGTTATAACTGTTATAACTGAGATCTGAATCCCAGAATGGCCACACCCCTCAGTGTGAAGTGTTAGTGACAGTCTCCCAATGGATCCTAGTTGTACCCTCTAGAATCTATCAGAAATCGAAGTCCTCATTATAAAGTGCTTTTCAACCTTTAAAGGACTATATGAATTTCAACAATTATTATGATGATTGAAATCTCATTTGTTTTAATTTGAAAATCTTAAGATTCATTGTTTTAGAAACATTTTAAATCATTTTAGTGTGGTTATTCATAGTTGCAATTATCATTTAAAAATTGTTCATATCTTTGAATGATCTATTTATTTATTAGGGAATTAGCTTTCAATTTTATGTGTATCCTTTTGCTTGTTTAACATAGCACCAAATCTATCGATTCAAGCAGGTAGAATAGTCATTTTTTATTTTATTGGGGCAGTCCAACTGCTGAGGGAGTTGGAGTGAAACAAAGCCAGCTGGCCAAATAGTATGGGTTACTAATTGGCAATTAAGGTCAGGGGATAGAAAGTTTATATAGCATTATTTGGGCTCAAGCCATTTTAGTAATACTAAGACTGCTGAAAATAGAATTTTAGAATCTTTTTCAAACAATAGCTTAGCCACAGGTTCTGTTAAAAACAAAGTTAGTCAAAATAACAACTTGGTTGCCTGGGTTCAAGGAACAGTTTATCCCGTCAGTGTTCCTTTTGTGGGTCCAGCAAGTCTAAATAGACTTATGTTAGTGATTTTTAAAAATGTTTGTTAGCAACTTTCATAAGCTAGGTCCCACAGTTAGGGTCCAGCATATCCTCTATACAACCTCACACCAATTTTTTAATAAAGAGTATTTTTAGTCACATCTAGATTAATTCTCATATATTCTGTGTTATATTTATTTTAAATAGAATTTCTCTTTCTACTATTCTTGTTTTTTGTTAGAGTAGAAATAATGATCCATTCTGTGAATTTATGTGGTGCTCTGATATTATACTGAAAGTACAAGTATTATGCCACCTACAATATCCAAATTAAGGACAATTTCATGTTTTCTTTGTTGATGTTTATGTTTCTAATTCTTTTTTTGCTTTACTGCCAATTTTGTAATATTAAACAGTACTGAATAGAGGAAGAAATCTTATTTTACCTACGCACATTTAATGTGAAAGTTTCCCAATTTAAGAAATTTAAAGTACACTAGCTCTCTATATTAGCTATTTATCTATTCAGATATATATTACCTCATAATGCCTTGTAGATTTTTTTACATAAATCAATACAATATTCAACCAAGACTTTTTGTGTACCAATTGATCTGATAATATATGTTCTTTTTATTATTTCTATGATTTATCATACTATTTTTCTACTTTTGAGCATCCTTGAAACTTTGGACAACTTGGTCATAGTCAATATTTTGAGTATATATTGTTACTGTCTTTCTGCTAAAGCACAAAAACTACTTCTTTAATATTAATTAATAATATTGTGTATTCTATTTTTTCTCTGTGCTACTCCTCTATAGTTTTAGTTCTCATAATCGCATTTCTCTCATCATAAATTATCTGACAGACCTACTTCTTTCTCAATTACTAAAAATAACTTTTGTAACAGAATTAATAACTGCTCTTTAAAGATCTTATACAATTCACTTAAAAATCTATCTAGGTCAAAGTGATTCTCCCCACCTTTGTACTTTATTTATGGGTTACTCCAGTTGTTTTTCTTAGATTGGATTAAGACTCTGTTGCTTATTTTATATTTGGATATTTTGCATTTTTATACATAAAATCTATTTTTAAGTTCTCGATTTTGATGGAATGTAACAATCCACAATACTTTCTGACAACTGTTATATTCTATATACATTTTGAATTTGCTTATTCAATTTAAATTTTTGGTCATTTGATTTTTAGTCTCTTTTTAAGTCAAATCAGCTAGTCCTGATTTTGCTTAACCTTTTTTCCTTCAAATCAAGTCTTGGCTTGATCAACTCTATAGGGTATTTTTACTTTCAAACAGATCTCTCCAGCAATATTTTAAAGACTTTCTTTTGACTTTCTGATTTGTTAATTGCCATTAAAAAAAAAAAAAAAAAAACCCTTCTCTTTTTCTACTGTTACTAAATTGTAAAATATATAAATTTCCCTCTGAAAATTGCTTTATCTAAATCCAAAAATGTTTATTATTTTCTTTAAAATTGTTAATAACTATTTTGATGATTTATTCATTGAATCACTCATTTTGTTCAGTATGTTGCAACTTGATCTTAGTTTAGGATTGGATCTTTTTTTAATTTTCACTGTAATTACTAGTAGTTTTGAATTATGTTCTTTAAAGGGAACAGGGAAGGGGAATAAGCATTTATGTAATGCCTACTACATGCTAGGCACTATGCTAAGCAGTTCACATATACCTCATTTGATCTTCACAATAATCTCGAGAAGTTCTACTGTTCCAATTTAACAGTTGAGGAAACTGAGGTAAAAGATGGTAAGTGAGATTACCCCTATTTCCATGCTTCCATCTCCCTCTGTACATCTTTCACCCCTTGTCTTTCTATCCTCTGAGATTATAAAAGTGATTTCTGCCCTTTTCCCACTCCCAATCCTGGTCTTCCCCAAAGACTATCCAAAAAAATAGGAGTGCTTTGGTCACATAAGTATCCAGCTTCACACACACACACACACACACACACACACACACACACTTCCAGGAACTCTCTAGTTGTTGTTTAGTTATTTCAATTATATCTGATTCTTCATGACTCCATTTGGGGTTATCTTGGCAAAGAATCTGGAGTGGTTTGTCATTTCTTTTTCTATCTCATTTTATAGATGAGGAAACTGAGGCAAAAAGGGTTAAATAACTTGTCCAGGGTCACACAGCTAGGAAATGTCTGAGGCCAGATTTAAACTCAGGAAGATGAATCTCCCTGATTCCCAAACCAATGTTATCCACAGCACTACCTAACTGCTCCATCACCTCTAGGATCAAATACAAAATCCTTTTTTACTTCAAAACCTTTCATAACCTGGCTCCATTCTGTCTTTCAATTCTCACACTTTACATCCTCCCCTTTTATGTACTCTTTGATCCAGTGACAAGTGGACACCTTGCTATTTTTCAAAAGACATGATATCTCTTGGCTCTGGGCATTTTTACTGGATGTCCCCATTTCTAGAATGTTCTCCCTATTCATCTCTGCCTCCCAGCTTCCTTCAAATACTAGTTAGGATCCTATAGGTCCAGCTTTTCCTGATCACTTTTAATTTTAGCACTTTCCATTTCCAATTTATCCTTGTATAGCTTCTTTGTACACAGCTTTTTGCATGCCGTCAATTATACTGTGAACTTCCCCCCAAGGCAGAGACTGTCTAGCCTTTCCCTGCATTCCCAGAGCTTACCACACTGCCTGACACAAAGTAGGTACTTAATAAATGCTTACTTATTTTCTGACTGACTTCTGTTATGAGCCAGAACTCTGTACTTAAAACAAGGATTCTTACAAGGCGCTAACTCAGTAGAATTGATAAAGACAATGGTTATCTAGTTTAGCATCCTGATTAATAGTTCTCTAGGTCAGTACATATAGTTCCACAAGATTCACACCTATGATAATGTAATTAGAATAGAGCATATAAGCTGGGACTGAGAGACAGATTCATTCCATTGTTCACCTTTGTGGCGGATGGAGGCTGAAGCACAAGCCCTCGGACTCAGAGATTCATCCCATCTCACACCCTGTGGTGGCAGGGCTCTCCTCCTTAGCTTCTCCACTGAAATCAAGACTCCGGAAGGCCTCTAAGGAAGCTAACCAGGCACCAGGCAAGGAAACTAGATTGTGAAGGAGATAATATAGGATTTACACTTTAACACCTCGCTATTTTTGTGGTGATTATTTGACTGAAAAAAAGGCTGCCCCAGAGACTTCCAGAAAACCAAACAAAAACATTACAGACTTCCTATAGTGTAAAATATGCCTTTGTCTTCCAACATTAGTTCCTCTTCATCTGACCATCCCTACTAGCTATGGTTCTATATCTATCTTCATCATAGCTAAACTTGAGAAAGTCATTTGCAGTAAATACCACTATTCCTCTCCCCTTACTCTTCTAAACTGTCTTTAGTTAAGCATTACAAATTCATTATTCAAGTTAACCTGCTCTCTTCAGTTACCAAAGATCTCTTAATTGTTCAGTATAATGGACTTTTTCTCAATCTTGATCCTTCTTCATTTTTATACAGCCCCTGACACTGGAACCACTTACTCCTAGATGATTTCTCCTCCCTAGATTTTCATGGCACTGATTTCTCCTGATTCTTACCCCTGACCAATTTTGTCCCAGGCCTCAAGGTGTCCTCTTCTCTATATTTTCCTACTTTCTGATCTCACTAACTCCCCCAGAATTGCAATTAACATCTTTATTCAGATTTCCAGATCTGTTAAATACTGAGTCACAGTCACAAATCTACAACTGCTTCTTGGACATCTCAAAAATAATGTACTATATCATTACAAATTCAACAAGTTCAAAATAAAATTCTTCTTTCTTCTCAAAATTTCACCTTCCCAAACTTCCCTAGTACATTAAAGACAACAATATCTTCCCAAACCCTTGGACCCATAGCCTCATCTTGACTCCTCACACTCACCCTACATATCCAAATGATATAGTGGATAAAGCTCTAGACATAAAGTACGAAAAGACCTGAGAGTTCAAATTCTACCTCAGACACAAGTCACTGTGGGATCCAGGGCAAGTCACCTCTCTCAGTCACAATTTCCTTATTTGTAAAATGAAGATAATATAGAACCTATCCCACAGTGCTATTGTAAAGAAGAAATGATAACTTGTGTAAAGCACTTTGCAAACTTTAAAGCACCAAATAAATACAATTATTTTTATTACTACTACTATGACAACAATGATGATGGTGATGATGAAGGTGATAGTAATGGTGTCCCATTCTTTCCATTCATATAGCCAGAAATATAGGTTCAGATCCTCATCACTCAGACTATTCTATTAATTTTCTAAATGGTTTCCCTACCTTAAGTCTCTTCTCACACTAGTTTTGGTACTAGTAGCCAAGGTGCTTTTCTAATATGTAATTTGACTATATCACTATCCTGCTCAATGAACCCCAGTTGTTCCCATTTATCTGCAATATAAAAACTTCTGTTTAACATTTTAAAGCTCATCATAACTTGATCTTTTTCTATCTTTCCTGCCTTCTTATACCTTACTTCCATCCATGTATTCTACTTTCTAGCTAAAAACTAAATGCAGTTCCTCAAAAATGAAAATCCAACACTTCATATCTCTAAACTTCATATCTCCTCCATGCCCAGAATTTTCTGCTCCCTTAGTTTTATCACTTAGTTTGCTTGGCTTTTTGCAAAATTCAGTTTTCTTTATTTCCCCAGCTTAACAGTGGCTAACACTTTTTGTTGCTGAGTAGTTTTAGTCATATCTGATTCTTCATAACTCTATTTGGGGTTTTCTTGGCAAAGATAGTAGAATGGTTTGCCACTTCCTTCTCGAGCTCATTTTACAGATGAGGAAACTAAACAAACACAGTTAAGTGACTGGTGTCAAACACTTAGTGTCTCTGAGGACAGATTTAAACTCAGAAAGATGAGGCTGGACACTCTACTCATTGTGCCACCTGTATGCCTGGCACATAACAAACTTTAACTAACATACCTATCATTGCTAGGATAAATTCAAACTGCTATTGTTAGTATTTAAACTTTCACAATATTTTTCCAACTTACCTTTCCAATCATTTTATGCTTTATTCCTCTTCAAAAATCAATTTTCCAATTAAACTGTCTTCCCCGATACTTTTCTCACAAAATACTCTATTTCTGTAACTTTGCCCAGGCCTTTCCTTATACTTAAAATATAGTCCCTTTTTATCTCTCTCTCTAAGATTCACATGTCAACAAGCATTCATATAGTTCTTACATACTATGTGTTAAATACTATGTTAAATGCTGGGGGTACAAAGAAAGAAAAAAAATATCCCTGTTCTTGAGGAGTTCATAGTATAATGGGAAAGATCTCATGCATACAGCTAGATATAAACAAGATGCATAGAGGATAATTGGAGATAATCTCAAAGGCAAAGACACTAGGAGCACTAAGACTTCTTCTATGAGGCCTTTCGTGAACCACATAGATGCTACTGCCTTTACCATCAACTTTATTTTGCATAAACATATTCTTGTATGTACTTTTATGTCTCCTACAGTATACAAAACTTTTTAAGGACAGGGACTGTTTCATTTATATTCAGGACCTTGTACACCTTAAATATATATATATATATATACATACACACACATACATATATATGTATATATATATATACTTTTGTAGTCTTTCATATTTGTCATTTTTTATGCCTTAGACGTGCATCATAGTCATTGCATAACTATTAGCAATGTCAAAATACTTCAGGAAGAAGAGGAAGATTAGATTTATTCAGCCAGCATCTTGCACTAGCTTCTCCTCAGATGTTCCTATAGGCCAGGGACTATAGTGAATTACTAAAGTTATTCCAAGGAGTCAGATAAGGGAAAGAAACTATTTAGTTTAGTTAATATCACAGAGAGAAGGGAATAACTGAAAGACTGACTGAGAATGAACAGTTTTAGAATGATAAAGTTACTCATGATAATGGTCCTGGATCTCTTTCCCAATATATATCAGTAATATGATAGGTTGGTTTGATCACAGCTAACTCTGTAAATCTAAAATTGTGACTTGTGCTAATCTAGAACCAATACACGTGAGGGAAACTAAATAAACACAGTTAAGTGACCAGTATCAAACAGTATCTCTGAGGACAGATTTAAACTCAGAAGGATGAGGCTGGACACTCTACTCATTGTGCCATCTAACTGTCTGCCTGGCACATAAGAAACTTTAACTAATATACCTATCACTGTTTCACAAAGCATTCACAAAGAATTTCACAAAGAAAAGTAACGAAAGTTAAAAAGCCTGATCCATCTGAGAGGTTTCTATCTAAACTACCCAGCTGAGTTTACTTCTTATTTCTCACTTCTAGAGACGTAAAGTCTTGGTAATAATCATTTGATATGTAATGATCAACTTTTTTTTCTTACCTTCTCACAAAGTGAGTAATCCCTCTGTCCTTACTGAAAGAAGTCACTGAAACTTTTATCTTTTCTCACGTGCTATATGCATAAGACTTTCTTCTTCAACCAGTATACCAATTCACTACATTCTATTGTATGGGATAATAATTTTCAAAAGTTCTCAAAAGCTGAGATGATATTATAATTGTTTATCTAAGTCTGAAACTGTCTGATTAGTTTCGATTGATAGAAGACATAAGAGTCAGCTTCCAGGCCTGGGATATTGGGATTATGTCTACTTCTGATAGACACTGGCTATGTGACCTGAGATAAGTCACTTATCCTCTCCTTACACCACCCATAATTATATAATCTATAATTAAAAATAAGGCTAGAACTTGCTCCACCTGCACTGCTAAGGGGAATATCTTCATTTTGTTATTCACTAAGCCAGTGAAATAACAGTTCCAATCCTTATCTCTGTCCTTCTATTGATAGTTTGGCAAATTTTCCAAGATGAAAAGTTTCAAAATGTTAGTCTGTATAGCTGATTAAAGCAATAATTACAAGTTGTTACCTTAAAAACTAAGAAATCATTTATCCTCTTTTCTTTTCCCAAGGCTCAAGGAAGGCTATATAAAATAATGTAACTAATTCATACCTCAATATTTTAGGGAATCTGTGCTCTGGTTGATGTGGGTAGTCTGTAAAGGAGTGCAAATCACAACCCACCCATATAACTTTTCATCCTGTGTGACTTTTGTCCATGTCCTTCCAAAAAAAGTTTTCCACAAGGGGTCTAGCCAACCACTTAGAGGCCCTCCTTTAGATTTCTTTAGATAAACTCTTAAATCACATCAAATTTGTATGGTATACAAATTGGGTAAGGTAAAAGGTTTTCATTTATAAATGCAACAAAAAAGCAGCTTGCTATTTTCAATAACTTGGTTGCTTAGAGATTTTCTTTATTTTCCTTCATTTCACATACCAAAAAAAGCTTTGGACTTACTTAAGAATATTGAGTTCAAAGAAAACCCATCTGTCTGTTCATATGCTAAATTATTATAGGCAAACTATAATCGTAGCAAGTTGCAGCATGTACTATACTGGTAAAGTAATTTTCCATTGCAGGATGTTCATCAGGTCACAGTCACTCTGCCATTGATTCTTTAACAACTTCTTTGAGTCCTAACTTGAATGACTTCTGAATTTCTGTGGCACATAAGGTTATCATGGGCAAAAGTACCAGTTTTTTTAGAAACTATCTTTTCACTGCTAATATTTAACTCATAGCAAAGAAAAAATCCTATATCCCACCCTGGTTTAAAAATAATGTAACAGAGGCAGCTAGGTAGCGCAGTGGATAGAGCACCAGCTCTATCAGGAGGACCTGAGTTCAATCTGGCCTCAGACATTTAACACTTCCTGGCTGTGTGACCTTGAGCAAGTGAGCAAGTCATTTAACAACTGCCTCAGCAAAATAATAATAACAACAATAATAATAATTATAATGTAATAATTACAACTTACAACATGGTATACTAGGAAAGAGTACTGGCTTCATATTTAGAAGATCTGAATTCAAATTCCATTTATGATTCTACCAATCATAAGATTGGTAAAGAAACCTCAGTTTCTTTATCTGTAGAGTAAAAGGTTTAAAATGATTATTCTCTGAGTTCTTTCCTATATCTAAATCTATGTTCCTATTGTTAAAGTATAAGCCAATGAATTTCCTTCTCAATCACACATTAATGTACTTTAGTCTCTTTTTTTAAAACAAGAAAAAAGAATGAACTTTAGGGAAAATGGTTTAGATAATAAAAAAGATATATGAAAAATTCAAATATTCAAACTGTTAACAAAAAAGTTAACAAAGATAAGTGCTAAAAGTGTCAAAATTTAAACAAAGGAGGGAAATTCTATAGTCTTCTCATTGATGCTCTTGTCTCCCAACATAGTGGATCCGGGAGGTAACAGGATACGTCTTAATCGCTATGAATGAGTTCTCTACTCTGCCACTCCCCAACCTTCGTGTGGTAAGAGGGGCCCAGGTCTATGATAGAAAGTTTGCCATCTTTGTCCATAACATGTACTAAAAACAAATTAAAATCTTCCTTAAACATTATTCTGACTCTGCCATTCACCAGTTTGAAAATCATCTTTGGCTTTCTCTGACAGTAAGTCTATGCTACTTATGCCACCATCAGAGATTCTTCATAATCAACTCCAAATCACCCCTTCCAGAACTAAGTAACTAAATACTCTTAGAGGTAAAATTAATTTATCAGAACACTTAAGTTAAACCTCTCATTTTGAATAAAAAAACAAGTGAGGCATATAGAGATTAAGAATGCTGACAAAATACTGTCTACAGCTGGATCCAGAACTAAATAGGAAGGGGAAAAAAAAATACAGACTGAATCACATCTGAAAAACTACTCAATGTCTTTATTAACCAAGATGTTTTCTTTTCAATAGAAAGATTTTTCTAGTGATGATTTATACAACTACAAATTGTACCAAGTGCAGTAGAAAAAGCATTGATTTGGAGTGAAAGAACCAACCATGGGCCTGAATCCTGACTCTGCTACTGCCTGTTTGATCTTGGTCAAATTATTTTGGCCTCTACAAAGAGAAATTCCACTTAAAGTATAATATATTTAGGAATCTATCTGCCAAGGGAAAAATCATAAACTATATGAGCAAAACTACAAAACACTTTCCACACAAAGTCAGATCTAACCAATTGAAAAAATATTAAATGCTCTTGTCCTTGGTCAAGGACATCAAAGTCCAAAGAATTAAATTAATAACAACAATATTCTAAAAGGAAGCATCAAATAGAGGATAGAACAGTAAATTTGGGTTGATCAAAACCTATGTTTGAATACTACTTCAAACCCTCGTTATGACCCTGAGCAGATCCTTAAATTTCTCCAAATCCTCATATTCTCATCTGTAAAATTAGTATTTAATCACCTCTTTCATAGGGTCCCTGTCAAGTTAAATGAGAAAATGTATGGAAAATGCTTAAAGCACTATGTCAAATTACCGTTGATAATAATTACCTATATTTCGATAGGATTTTCTTTCACAAAAATCCAATAGATCATGATTTCTCTATTTTTACAGACAATGAAGAATCTGAGGTTCAGGGAGCTTAACATGCTTACTCACAATCAAAAAGATAATCAAAGCTGAGATCTAGGAAGCAAAGAAGTAAATCAAAATTTATAATATCAAGCAAACACTAAAATTTTAAAGATCCAAAGATTTAACAATTGTTTTGAATGCAACAAAGATTTCTTAAGTAGTCACTGTATATGCATTATTACTTTAGCCATAGGGATATGAAGAAAAAAAACAACAGTTCTTGGCTTTATGATAATTAAAAATTTTATATTGTTTGATTTTAATTTGAAATCATATTATAATGATGGCACTCCAATAAGGAATCACTTAGGCTAAGTGGTCCCAATGCTCATAGAAGTATAGACAAAACAAAATAGCTTTACTCTTTCACAATTAACTCTATACCAGAGGGAATAAGACTTAAGAGCTTTCTGATTAGATGAACTCCTGACCAACAAGTGGATCTGGGTGTATGTATATTTCCTAAGAACAGTGGTATGATTACGATGACATTATACACATCAATCAAGTAATATTTATTAAGTATTTTCTGTGTGCTGGGCACTCTAATAAGAAATGGGGATTTAAAAAAAGAGGCAGCAAACAGTCCCTGACCTCAAGGAGTTCACAACCTCATAGAAGAGACAACATGCAAACAAATATATACAAAGCAAACTACATACAAGGTAAACAGGAAATTAGTAAAATGGAGAAGGTATCAGAATTAAGAGCAAATGAGTAAGGGTTCCTGGAGAAGAGGAAATCTTTGAGTGGGACTTAAAGGTAACAGTAGACAGAGCAGAGGAAGGAAAATGTTCCAAGCATGGAAAATAACTAAAGAGAATGCCCAGGGCTGGATAGTATAGTATCTGATTAGTGGCATAGTCAGCAGGCCAGTATTACTGGATCAGAGTACCTGCCAGGGAGGAAGAAAAAAGATTGGAATGGTAGGTGGGGATTAAGTTATGAATGTCTTTGAATGTCAAAGATACCATTTTTTATTTGTTCCTGGAAGCAACAGAAAACTACTGGAGTTTACTAAGGGGTAACAGATTCAGATATGTGATTTAGGAAAATTACTTCAGAGGTTGGAGGACCTACTAAAGTAGTGGAGAGAACTAAGGAAGGCAGACTTACCAGCAGGCTATGTCAATAATCTATTTGCTTTATAGACTTCTCAATGCTCACTTCTTAACATGCATGAAAACTGGGTGGAAATTTCTTTGAAAATCACTTTCAAAACTATATTACCAGGTCCAAGGACAGTAAAATAAAA
Organism: Sminthopsis crassicaudata; assembly: GCF_048593235.1. Lineage (NCBI taxonomy): Eukaryota > Metazoa > Chordata > Mammalia > Dasyuromorphia > Dasyuridae > Sminthopsis > Sminthopsis crassicaudata. Next base: position 211,680,996 of record NC_133619.1, read on the forward strand.
AACAATTTTGTTTTGCTTTATTTCAAAATCATATTATCTATTCCATCACAGAACAGACCAAAGAAGACCTTATTCCTGGTAATAAGGTCTTTATTACATAACCATTATTTTGCTTGAAAGTAAACTCAAAGTTCACTTTATCATATATGTCAGAATCCAAGGTAATACCAAAAATAAAAAGAAAACCCCTCTCAAATCACATGTAGATTTTTTTCCAAATTACCTATCTCTTTTACTGTATTATTTCAAAATACACAAATTTGATGTTTACATCAAGGAAAAGGTCTATTTGAAGAACAGAAATTATTATTTCACTCTAAATCCTTTTAAGAATAACAAACTGGCCCAAAGTAATATTCCTTTTTCATATACAAATGCACACTCTACCTACTGTTTTCTTCCCTGTTTCCAATAAAAAATTCACGTAATGGCAGAAGTGGAAGTAGCCAAGATTTCTGGGGAAAGAAATCTGGTTCTTCAATACTTTATGTGCTTTCTGAATTCTGGAAGATGACTATGAACTACTACATAGAATTCCCAATCCCTCTATTTTTGTCCGTCTGCATTTTTTATTTCCTTCACAGGCTAATTGTATACTATTTCAAAGTCCAATTCTTTTTTTATACAGCTAAATAACTGTATGGACATGTATACATATATTGTATTTAACATATACTTTAGCATATTTAACATGTATTGGTCAACCTGCCATCTGGGGGAGAGGGGAAGGGGAAGGAGGGGAAAAGCTGGAACAAAAGGTTTTGCATTTGCCAATGCTGAAAAATTACCTATGCATATATCTTGTAAATAAAAAGCTATAATTAAAAAAACACTTTATGTACTTTCTAAGGGTACTATTTAGAAAAAGGGGAGAGAAGAGGCTAGGGAGAAAGAATGAAAAAACATAAAAGCAAACTGTGAGTATCAGAGATTTAATAATTATAATAAATATTGTTTAAAATCAATGTTTTATATGATTAATATAGAAATATGTTTAACATGATTATACATGTACAGTCTATATTGGAATGCTTGCTCTCTTGGAGTGGGGAAGAGAAGATGAATTTAGAAGTCAAGATTTTACAAAAATAAATGTTTAAAAAAACTACATTTACATGTAATTGGAAAAAAATTACTGAGAAATGAAAAAATATTTATTGTCTGATTAAAAAATAAAATAAAATGTTTTATACCTGTGAAAGATTTAAGAACACATATCAAAGCAATGACTAGCTACAACTCCAAAAGACCCATGATGAAACTCTTCCTGACAAAAAGGTGATACACTTATTGAGCAGATTGAGAGATATTTTAAACATGGTCCATAAAAATATTAGCTTTGCTTTACCATACATCTTTGTTATAGGGGTTTGTTTGTTTGTTTTCCCTTTTCAATAAGAGCAGAGGGCAGGAGAAAAGGAAAACAAGATTTTTATAAACTAAAGAAATAAAATAAAATAATTTACTTTAAAATACTTTCAATATGTTGATGCCACATTTGATAGCAATTTACTTAAGGAATACTGTTATTTTATTAAATTGAACATTTCTGCTGTGAAAGACAATTTACACAATCTGTCTTAATTATTGATACCTCCATCACTCTACTACATTTGATTACATGTACCTGCTACCACTATGCCAATTATTGCTAATTTAAAAGTACTGATGTCTTCCCACAAATTTGGGAAAATGACATGTCTCTCAGTCTACCAAGTTAAAAGCATAAATCATAAAGAGAGAAGCAAGAGATCAAAGATCTATTAGAATAGCAGAATATAGCTAAAATATTTTATTTGCAGTAGCACCAAATCTACTTGGGTTACTATATTATTTAGACACCCACAGCAGAATGAAAGAAAATGGAATCAAAGATGCTAAGATACAGTCATTTTACTAGGAATTAGCTATATTCCCAGTGATGCAAATATCAAATATTTTAAAAGGGAAAGATAGCAGAGAGAAGAAAGTAGTAGCCAGAGAAGGAGAGGTCACAGCAGGGAGTTGAGTTGGCAAAGTAGCCTGGTGTCCACAGCTATTTGTTTTTGTAGATTACAAAAAACAGTTAATTTAATAAATTTTAGGTTTTACTTAAATAGCATATTTATAAAAGGGATTGTCTGATCCCTGGCTTTCTTTGTAACACAAAAGTAACACCAAAAAAAAAAAAAAAAAAAAAAAAAAAAGAAAAGAAGAGAAAAACTGAAAACTTAAGGCCCAGAAAGACTGACTTACCTAACATCTCACCTGTGATAAGCATAAGAGCCCAGATTTTAACTTAGGCTTTTTGGCTCTATATCAAGTACCTTCTCTACCAAAGAGGTGATAGGTGAAGTCAGAGAAGAGGAGAAATGTATCAAAAGAACCAAGAATGAAGAAAACAAAAGAATTTAGTGTAACATTTTCATCTAAAGAGTAGAAAGGAGAGCCAGAAAAAAATAATCAAGTGAGAAGAAAATCAGAAAGATAGTATTATGGGAGCCAAAGGAAAGAGAGTCTCAAGAAGAATGTAGAGAAGTAAAGGAAGATGAAAACTGAAAAAAAAAGTCAATGGATTTAAGGACTAAACCACTTGACTATATACAAGTATAGTTTTTTTTTTTTTTAATCAATAATCTCCTTTAATAGTGATTTAAATAATTTAAATCATAATTTGCACTTTAAAGAACACATATTATAGACAAAAGACCCTTATGTGCATAGCTTATTCTCTTGAATATTCTTTTGAGTTACTATTGAAGATTACTTTGAAGATTAAGCATATGCTGAAAAAAATTGCCCATTGGGGGCAGCTAGGTGGCACGGTGGATAGAGCACCAGCCCTGAATTCAGGAGGACCTGAGTTCAAATGTGACACTTAACACTTCCTAGCTGTGTGACCCTGGGCAAGTTACTTAACCCCAGCCTCAAAAAAAAAAAAAAAAAAAAAAAAAAAAAGAAAAGAAAAGAAAAAATTGCCCATGGGCTTCAAAGTCCTACTTACAAAATTTGTCCATGCAACTAAGGTTCTTCAAAGTTTTTACCAGGGCTGTAGTGATTCTCCCATCACTTAGAGGAATGAACTTTAGAGACAATATTTAGTAAATTTGAAATTCTACTGTAATTATTACATCAAAGGTGGATTTAAGTTGGATATTTGTGGTCAGAGGTGGTTCAACCCTCCTGTAGAATGAGAAATTGCCATAGGTTAACTCTAATACAGAATGATTAAGTAGTATGGAAATAAAGAAAATACTTGCTATATATAAAGCACTGGAACTTTATTAACTTTTTTTTTTAACTAATGCTTTTTATTTACAAAACATATGCATGGGTAATTTTCCAAGACTGACCCTTGCAAAGCTTTCTGTTCCAAATTATCCCCTTTCCCTCCTGCCACCTCCTCTAGATGGCAGGTAGTCCAATACATGTTAAATGTGTTAAAATATATGTTAAATCCAATATATGTATACATTTATACAGTTATCTTGCTGCACAAGAAAAATCAGATTAAGAAGAAAAAGACTGGGAAAGAAAACAAAATAAAAGCAAACAACATAAAAAGAGTGAGAATGCTATGTTGTGGTCCACATTCAGCTCCCATAGTCCTCTCTCTGAGGGTAGATTGCTCTCTTCATCACTGAACAATTGGAATTGGTTTGAATCATCTCATTGTTGAAGAGAGCCACATCCATCAGAAATGATCATCATATAGTCTTATTGTTGCAGTGTATAATGATCTCCTGGTTCTGCTCCTTTCACTTAGCATCAGTTCATGTAAGTTTCTCAAGACCTCTCTGAAATCATTCTGCTGGTCGTTTCTTACAGAACAATAATATTCCATAACATTTATATACCATAACTTATTCAATCATTCTCCAATTAATGGGCATCCATTCAATTTCCAGTTTCTTGCCACTACAAAAAGGGCTGCCACAAACATGTTTGCACATATGGGTCCATTTCCCTCCTTTAAGGTCTCTTTGGGATGTAGGCCCAGTACAAATACTACTGGGTCAAAGGTTATGCACAGTTTGATGGCTTTTTGAGCATAGTTCCAAATTGCTCTCCCGAATGGTTGGGTCCATTTATAATTCCACCAACAATGTATCAATGTTCCAGTTTCCCCCCCCCAACATTCATCATTATCTTTTCCTGTCATCTTAGCCAATCTGAGAGGTGAATGGCAATTTTTAAAACACACAGTATTCTCTAATAAATCTGAGTTATAAGTCTGGATAAGAAGCAAATAAAATAAAAGTTGCTCAACTGCTAAAATAAAAGTACTAAATTGCTATTCAAACATCTCAGTCTTCTACTTGCACAGCTGATTTTTGAAGTCATGTTAAAATAATATATAATAAAATAATAGTAATAACAACAACAAAAATAGCTTCTATTTACAAAGCAAAAATTATTAATGCCAGGCACTGTGCTAAGCATTTTACAAATATTACCTCAGGGATAGTAAAGTGGATAGAGTACTAGCTTCACAATTAGGAAGACCTGAATTCAAATGCAGTCTCAAACACTTACTAGCTATGCTGCCCTGAGCAAATCATTTAACCCTGACTACCTCCAAAAAAAACTTGATTATTTCATTTGATCCTCACAACAACCCTGGGAAATAGGTGCTATTATTATTATCATTTTACAAAGAGGAAACTGAGGCAAACAAACAAAGGTTAAGTCACCTGCCCAAGGTCAAATAGCTAGTAAGTATCTAAGACCAAATTTGAACTGATCTTCCTAACTCTGCCGGGCCTTCTATCCACTGAGCCACAATTTGTACTTGCATAATTAATTCTTGAGTCAGCTGTTAAATTTCTCATTTGTTATATTTGGCTCAGTGTTATATACACTTGTCATGATCTTTTTCTAATCCTATTTATTCATTCAATGAATAAATAAATAAATTTATAAAATAAATGAATAAAGCTTTGGGTCATTTGCTAGATCTACTGAGCATAGCAAAGATGCTATCTAAATCACTGATTAAAATGTTAAATATTACAGGGCCCAGGCCCCCAGAATTGGGGAGCAATATATTGGCGATTAGATTCTCAACAAACAATGACCAATTAATTCCTATCCTTTAGGTCCACCAGTCTTAAGATTAACTCTGAATCAATAAAGTGGTACTATGATCTAGCTAATACTTTTCTATCTTATTTTATAAGAATAATATGAATAATTATTCTACCAGTCAAGTAACTCAATGATATGAACTAGTCAACTACTTTTGGAAAATATTTTTTTTTAATTCTGTGAGAAAAGTCACTGTACTCTTCATATCTTTTGACTTGAGAGATGCCACTTCTGGACACCTACCTAAAGGACAATAAAGACAAAAACAAATGCTCTATATAAATCAAAGTATTTACATCAGCAGGTTTTATGGAAGCAAGAAAGTTAGATAGAGAATAAATGACTATCAACTAAGGAATGACTGAACAATGGTATATGAATATTGAGCTGTAAGAATAACAAGGATAACAAATTCAGAGTTAACAAGGAAAGACCTGCATGAACTAATACAGACTAATGTAAATATAAGCAGGAAGACAATGTTTATTTACAATTACTATAAAAATGTAAATGGAAAGAACAATAAACAAATATCAATGTTGAAATAACAACCAATAGAGTAGAAAAGTGGTCAATATTTTTAAAATATAATAAATGATAAAAATGCCTAAATGCCTATAGCTGAAAAGATTCAAAAGACTATGGAGATGGTTTAATGTGACTTTTGGTTAGTTTTGGGTAGAATGTTTCTCAATTTAAGAGGCTAGTTTTGCTAGAAGAGGGAATCTGAGTAGAATATCAGATGACTTGAGATGTGAAAAGAAAAAGCACCAATAAACGTTAAAAAAAAAAAAAAAATGAGGTTAACAGGGCACAACTTGTTCCACTGCCTCCTCTTCTAGATCTTCACTAACCATCCACTTAATAATAACCTCAAGAATTTTGCCAGGAATAGAAGTCAAACTCACCATCCTACTGCTTCTAGAATCCATTCTCTTCCTTTTGTTGAGGGCTGTGAAAACATATTCCCTTTTCCATTTCTGTGGCACCTTTTCCATACTCCATTATCTTTCAGAGATCACTGACAGTGGTGGAATGGTGGAACAATCACATCTGCCAATTCTTTCAGTACTCTGGTATCGTAGTTCCTTTGGGCCTGATGACTTGAACTCAACAAGACCTGCTAGATGTTCTCTTACTATCACCCTACTTATCTTGTGCATCAAGTCCTTACTGGTCATTTTTGTTCTGTCCTTTCCATTCCAAAGATCTTTCTCCTTGGCAGAGAAAACAGAAGCAAAGTAAAAGTTGAGTTCTTCTGACTTTATGCCACTGAACAGTATCATTTTCCCACCTACCCTCAGTCCTATTTTTTCTTCATTATTCACTTTCCCCAAAATAACTTTTTTAAATAAGAAAGAAACTTCTTTGATATCCTTAGGGCTTTTATTAGCCTCAATTGATTCTGAACTTTATCATTCCTGACACTAATCTTCAGAACCATTATGAATTCTCTCTTCATAACATACACAAACTGGTTCATAAATAAAGAACTATATAAATCTGATCTATTATTATCCTCAGTTACCTTGCCCTTGCTTCCATCTTCTCAATGTCTTCTTTAGATCTAAGTTGGTTGCTGAGTTCCTTGAACATCCATACAGATTCTTTAGAGTTTAGAGTTTAGACAATGTCACCGAAACTTCCTCTTCAGAACTGTTTTTCTTTGTTTCTTCAAAATTCTTGAGAACTTCCCATCCCTCCTGGGTCAACCTCCACTACAGAATTTTAAGCCACAGGATCATATCAATCATTTCTTTGAAACCTTTGAATTATGCTCTCCTAAACTCTCCCCACAAAAAATACATAGTATGCATATAAAACATGTAGATTTACTCTTTCATTTTATAAGAAACTCTAAGAAAAAAAAATCATCTCTCTCCATCTTAAAATTCTCATTATTTATATTTTGTCACCTAATTAAAGCAAATCAGATATAAAATAGTAACTGTCTTATTTCCTTATTTTTTGAAGGATAAAATATCATAAAACCAAGGAAATAAATTTTTAACTTTTCTGCTTTTTGGTAGAAAGAAAACTCCAAGATGTCTGAATAACTAAAATCCTCCATCATGATTAATATCATAATCTATTTCCCAAACTCCTAATCTATTTCCTCTTTCTGTCCTGGTAATCTATAGTATATTCCAATGACAGCAATATCTATGTAGTTTTTATATACTTTACACAAAGAGAGACAATTATATATTTTGTGACTTTTTTTTTAATTGAACTTTTTCTTTCTTGCTTGAAAATAAAAAGAAATTACTCAGGAGAAAAAAAAAAATCCTTATTTGACAAGAATTGTTAGGACAATTAAAAAGCATTGCCCAAAGTAGATTTAGGCCAATATCTTACACACAGACACAGACAGACACACACAATATCCATAAGTAAATCAGAAGAGAACCAAATCAAATACCATCCACAACTATGGTAAAGGGGAGAATTCTTAATCAAACAAAGAAAAGAGGAGAAAACATAACAAAATTAATAACTACATGTGTAATCATTATGGGAAGGGGGAATTAATCACTGACTCCATTGGGAGGGAGGGGAGAAAGGAGGAGGGAAGGGGAAGAGAAGGAAACGGAGGGAAGGGAAAGGAAAGGAAGAAGAGGAGAGAGGAAGATGGAAAATATGTGTAGTATCATGTAGGACAAAATTAATTGGACATTTCAGAATTTAACAGTACCAAGAAATCAATGAAAAGATACTTTTTACTTAACATTATCCAAAATTGTTCTAGGATAAGATATCAAGTGGAAGAAATATGGTAATTTAGAAGCTTTGCATTATCCAAAGGAGATGAATAATATAAAAGAAAAAGGAAGGCATTTTTTACCTTTCTTAAGAGTTTATACTCTTTTTTTCCTTTTGAGAGCTTAAGATAGAATAATAACAAGTTTGGCTTAGAGAAACTAAATACTGTTCGGAATGCCAACCCAATCAGAAATAAAGCTTTTTTTAAAAAGCATTTATAAAGAAAATTTGGTACTAAGGAGAATATATTCACAAAATTAGAAAGGTATGTTACTAAACACTATTAGCAAGGAGGAACGTTTGTTTTGTGACTAAGAAAAATCTGCAGAGAAGGGACAGGAATTTCACCTGAACTCACCCAAATTCCCCTTCATAACTTCCAAGTAATGCTTCAAATCAAATTATAGAAGAATTAATAAAAGGTCCAGGTGAAATAATTTTCCAGCTCAAGACCATAAATGAAGTAATTAAGAAAGGTCTGCCCTGAAAGTTAGCACTGAGACAATGCCAGCAAGAGATCTTGGCAGCACCTTGCATGAGTGGTACCAGCAACTTCAGTCTGTCTCAGCCCACAAATGTTAAGGAGATTGGATAAGTCTTCAGAAAGAGATTATAGGGGACCCTATACAGGCACTGGGCTAAAGATTCTGTTAAATAACCAGATACAGTTCTGAGTCATAGTCCCAATGCAAAGGGTAGCAAAAATTCTTGCAATCAAAAGTTTGCAAAGCAGAAAGAAGGGCTAGTGCTTCCGTTTGCAGAAAAGCAGGGGACCTAGTCAAAATTCCAAGACCAACAAGATTTTGGGACAAGAACTCAATATTTGACAAAAATAGTTAGGAAAACAATTTGGCAGAAACAGAAATTGGATAGATCAATATTTTATACCACACACCAAACAAAGTTAAAATGGGTCTGATTTAGACAGAAAGCAAATTAGGAGAGAACAGAAAATTTACCTGTCAGATCTATAAACAAAGGAAGGATTTATGGCCAAACATGAGAAAGAAAGCATTATGGGATGTAAAATGGATAATTATGATTACATTAAATTTAAAAAGTTTTGTTTTTGTAAGAGCAAAACCAATGCTGTGAAGATTAGAAGTAAAGCAAGAAACTGTGAAAGAAATTTTATAGTTAAGTTTTCCTAATAAAGTTCTCATTTTTCAAATATATAGAAAACTGAGTCAAATAGATTTTACAAGTCATAACCCAATTGATAAATGGTAAAGGATATGAACATGTGATTTTCAGAAGAAGAACAATCTTGGGGCAGCTAAATGGCACAGAAGAAAAAATACCAGATCTGGAATCTGGAGGACCTGAGTTAAAAATGTAACCTTATTAACTGTGTGACCCTAGACAAGTCTTCTCCCTACTCCCCCCCCCCAAATGCTCCAATTTCTGATTAGAGAAACATAAATTAAAACAACTCTGAGATACCAAATATGAGATAGCAGATTAGCTAACATAACAGAAAAAGAGAAACTATAAATATTAGTGGGGATGTAACAAAATTGAGACACTAGTGTACTGTGGTAGGATAGTGAACTATTTTAAATCATTCTGTAGAATAATTTGGGTGTAGAACTATACCCAAATGCTTTAAAACCCAGCAATGATACTACTAGATCTATATCCCAAAAATATTGGGAAATTACAAAAGAAAAAAATAGCTAAATGTACAAAAATATTTATAGCACCTCTTTTTGTGGCAGCAAAGAATTGGAAATTGTGAGGATGCCTATTAATTGGAGAATGACTTATGATTGTGACAGAATACTTTATGCTTTAAGAAATAAGGAACAGAATGTTTTCAAAACACACACACACACACACACACACACAAAAACCCTAAACTTATACGTATTGCAAACTAAAATAAGCACCGCCAGAAGAATGTAGAGACTAACAACATTATAAGATGATCAAATGTGAATGACTTAGCTCTTCTTAGCAAAACAATGATGCAAGACAATTCTGAAGGATTGAAAATGAAAAATATTATCCACCTCCAGAGAAAGAATTGATGGAATTTGAATGTAGATCATAGCATACTTTTTTTTAAACTTCCTTTATTTTTCTTGGTATTTTCTTTTCTTGTTCTGTTTTCTTTTGCAACACTGCTAATTGCTTTCCTTTTCTAGGTAGGGAGGAGAAAGAAAAAAGGAAAAATCTGGACCTCAAAATTAAAAAAAAAAAAAAATGTAAAAAATTTTATATGTAACTTAAGGAAAAAATAAGAGAAGAATTCTAGCTTTTCAAATTTTAAGAATTACCATTTTCAAAACATATGATCTCTATTTTTGGATATGATTCACATGACATGAAAAATTCTCTGGAAGTGGGTAGCTCTTTCTTCATAGTACTGTATAGTTGATTTGAGTATTTATCAGAGTAAGTTGGTTGTTTACAATTATTCTTCAAATAATATTGCTGTTACTATACACAATTCTGATCACTTTACTTTTCATTATTCATGCAACCATGAGCTGAGTCAATTAAAATTTAGAATTCTGAGATGATGATGAGAACGGAATGTAAAAGCTTATGCAAAGGCATCAAAGTAGAAGTTAGTATGTAAAGATAAAGAGGAAAGAGGCTAGTTTGGAGGAGATATATGTCCAAAAAAGGGAATAATGTGCAATATTTCTGGAAAGTAGGCAATCAAATAAGTATTTCTTAAGTACATTGCTATGGCCAGACACTGTGCTAAATTTTAAGGATACAAAGAAAAGCAAAAGACAAGGAGATCACAATAAGGGGTGGGATGAGAGAATGGAAAGAGAAGGAGAAAGAACATGCAAAAACTATGTACAAGCTATATACAGGATAGATTAAGGATAATCAAAAGAAGGAAGATATTAAGACGAGATTAGAAAACATTTCCAATTTTCAGAAGGATAGTATATTTTCAGAGGGCTTTGAATACTAAAATGGAGCATTCGGGGATCAATTCAAGATATCAGACTCCAATTAATTTTGCATTCATCTATGAAAGTGATCTTTCTAAATTACATGTCTGACCATGTCATCCCCCTATTCAGTAAACTCCAGTGATCAAAGGGATCAAAGAAAAATACATTTTGGTATTCAAAGCCGCTTTTCATCACCTGGTCCTCTCCTACTTTTCCACTCTTCTTACATTTAAATAAAGTGTACCTCGAACCATATCCCAAGGATCCTGCAAACTAATGATACTGGTCTCCTGATGGTCTTGAATAAAATCCCATTAACTGGAAACTTATTCTAATTTTTAATACCCTATCTTTCTTCTTTTGATTATCCTCCATCTATCCTGTATACTATGTACTTGGTTATACATAGTTTTTTGCATTTTTTTATCCTCCTTTTCTATCCTCCCACCCCACCCCTTATTATGTCAACTTTAATGTTAAAAGGAGAGAAAAAATAGTAATAATTCAATTGATTAAAATAATACAAGACTTGTTTATTGTTATATGACACAAATTTTAAAACATGAGCATTATTATTAATCGTTTAGGCACTTTAAATGGAACTAAAAAAATAAAGATTTGTCAAAGCTATTTCCAGTTCTCTAAAATAATTAGATCATAATTATTAATTAGCTTCAAAAAAATATGGGAAGAAATGTCTGGTCCAAGAAGAGGAAATGACAAAACCAAATGAAGAAAAAACAAATGAACCTTATCATAGACCAGAAAAGTGAGATAAATCATACCTATTTTCAGCCCTTTCTATTATTTATCATGACCTTATCCTCCTAATCAGACAAATTAATAACCTTGTAACAAATCAGATAACAGTAGTTATATATGTTATTATTGAACTAAATCATGGAGGAATAGAAAAGGTGCTGGAAAACTCCCATAATACTTGTATCTGTCAAGAGAGAGTTGAAAGTGAAGCTCAAAAAAGAAAAATATTCTTTCCTTTGGCCTCTTCCCTTGGAATGTAGGACTTGGCAGCCAAGCTTTTCTTCTCTTTGAAAATGCTTCCTCCTTGAGGATTTAAATACCTAAGTCTATTCTCTGCAATGACTCATGTTCTAAACTACCTTGATAATTTAGCACCAATGTGTGACCAAGTTTCCTCAAACTATGAGAATCCTTCTTCAATGTCATTCCAGTTCCAAAAACTTTTAGTACAAAATGCTATAGCTTACTACTCAGGCCTATCATGTAGTTCTCTATGACATTTGGTCATTAACAATTTCAATTCTTTATAGAGAATATAGCTGGGAAAATTATAGGGACTGCAATTTCCTAAATGCAATACAACCTAAATGCAAATGAACCTCCTGTTCAATTCAGGACTCATCTGTCTCAAGCATATAAACAGAATTCATGTATTAATACAATGGATTACCTTTCTAACAACATTACTCTTTTGGTTTTCTTTGTTAAATAAATTGTCAAATATTGTTTTTCAGTTATTATGAATCTCGCTGAGAAGCCCCTGTTATGCTCAAGAACTTGGTACAGTCAGAACAGGAGAATCTAAAGATACTTTTACTGTTTAAGATAATTTCTGAGAACTTTTATGGAAAAATTATAATAATCAAAATCAATATCTTTTCCTTTCTTCTATTTCTTATTTTTCCCACATCAATGAATTTTTCATAATTCAGATAGAAGCTGCAGATAATGCATCATCAGTGTTCCTTCTACTTTGTTATTGGTTTGTATATTTGCTGTAATAAATACAGTGGTCTTGACTACAGATAAACAGTTGTTTCTAAGAGAGTACTCTCACATTGATAATTGGTCTAGAACCAAAAAGTGAATGCCTAATGAGCTATTTAATTTCTTACCACCGGAAGTTTTCAATTAATAGCTAAATGAAACTTTACAGTAGAATGGAAGGGAGAAAATAAAAAGAGAATGACCAGAATGTTGCAACAGTCTAGGGAAAAGATGGCAATTTGTCCTACCAAATCCAGAATTGGAAAATTAGAAATTACATATATTTGGAAATTGAAAAATAAGAATGCAAGAGTCATTTCAAAAGAAGACTAAATAGGACTTGGTGCCTGAGCAGTCAAAAAGGGCAAAGACTTCAAGTTTCAAACTTAAATGTCTGAAAATGATAATACCACTGACAAAAATATAGAAAATGAGACATGACTTGGAGGAGAATGTGAAAATATATTATAAGACTACTGACTCTGAGGTAATGGTGTGTTTGCCAGTCAAAAAGTTAAGGAAGACAGCTTGGATGAAAAGACAGGAATGATATCCTACATTTAACACATTAAAGCTACAAAATAGGCCCTCCACCACAGAAAACAGAAGAGCAGAAGGCCAAGGACTGAATCTTTAGAAAAATTCTGTTATGGTAAACAATATGTTAGAAAGTCACATTTAAAGAGCTATTCCTCAACTGATTAAATGGTCAAAGATATGAATCCGTAGTTTTCAGACAAAGTAATCAAAGTGAAGAAGGATTCTGGGAAGATGGCAAAATAGGTCAGTACATTTCAAGCTCTCCCAATTTCCCCCACAAACAGAACAAATTTACACTTCAGGGCAAACACAGAGTGAGGAAAAATCAAGAATACTTGGAAGAGAACAGGGGTGCTCCTGATCTAAAGAAAGACCCCAGGCAGAAGATTAACCAGAGTGAAGTGCAAATACCTCAGGCTAGCTCTCTGCAGAAAACAAGTTGGCTGGAACCCTGGAGCCAGTTGGGCTTTGCTGGAACCTCAGAAGGAACCACAGAAACTTTCACCTCCTGGACCATGTGGAATTGAACAGGTCTGAGCCTGAGAAGCCTGAGAGAACTTCAGTTGATTAGGAATTCCAGGCCCAGCTGTGCTACAGAGATGCAGCCCTGGGAGAAAAGAAAACAGCACACCCGGCTAAGTGCAGAGGCAGAGGGGAAGGGCACTGCTGGCTGCAGTCACTTGCAGGAGGATGAAGCTTTTGGTTTGGGGTTCCAAGCCAGATAGGGGAGCTGAAGATGGCTAGAGACATCATCCTTCCACCCCACAATTAAAGAGAGATACTTAGATTAACATTTCTCATTTAAAAAAAAAAAAAAAAAAGTAAACTCACAAAGAAGAAATCTGATCATAGAAACTTACTATGGGAACAAGGAAGACTGGGGGGTTCAAAAAAAAAAAAAAAAAAAAAAAAGCTTCTACCCCAAAGAGTAATGTTAAATGGCTTCCTGCCCAGAGAAAATTTATAGATAAGAAATAACAAGCAGGTTTCAGAAAAACCTAAACAAACTTACATGAAATGCAATGAGCAAAATCAGAGAGAACATTGTACACAATAACAATATTGTATGACATTCAGCTGTGAATGACTTTCCTATTTTCAGCAATACAATGATGATCCAAAACAATTCTGGTTTTTGGGGGTTTTTTGTTTGTTTTTTGCTGAAGCAATTGGGATTAAGTGACTTGCCCAGGGTCACACAACTAGGAAGTGTTAAATGTCTGAGATTATATCTGAACTCAGGTTGTCCTGACTTCAGGTGCTCTATCCACTGTGATAACTAGCTGCCCCTCCAGGACAATTCTGAAGGACTTAAAATGAAACATGCTATCTACCACCAAAGAAAGAATTGATATAATCCAAATACAGATAAACTGAAGCATACTCCTAAATTTTTTTTTTTTTTTTTTGCTTGGAAAGTTTTAAATCCATGTTTTCTTTTATAACATGACTAAAATGCTTTATATGACTAAATCAAATTACTTGCCACTTCCAGAAATAAGAGGGGGAAAAGAGGAAAGAGGGAGGATTTAAAACTCGAATTTTTTGAAAAATAATGCTAAATATTTGTTTTCACATGTAAGTAGGAGAAAAAATACAATATAAAATAAATAAAAATATATGATGAGAAAAAAAATCACATTTAAGTGTTTTAAGTATCTCAAAATTTATTCTTCAGAGACCCTGTAATAATAAAAAAAACCACATATAATATATATATATACATATATGTGTGTATATATACACACATATACACATATGTATACACATAGAATAAGATTTGGAACACTTTATATCTATATGTTATATATATGTATGTTACATATATATAACCTAAGACTTCTTAAAAATCAAAATATTGAATTTTTAAAATTTCAGTTGTTAACTTTAAAAGCACAAACATATGAGGCAATTTGGATTTTGGTTAACTAGAAATTAATTCTATTTTATGTTGCAATTACTGTATATTCCTCTAAAAATGTATTAGTTTAATCCTAATATTTCAATTATCTAAAAAATTCCTTTTGTATTAGATATTTTGAGAATAAATTACATCACCCAGATCACAGGATTTTAAAATCATAGAATACAGTTCTGGAGCTGAAGGAAACTTTAGCAGAGGTCATCAAGCCCAAATGGCTTATATTATTAAAGAGGAGGAAAGAAAGAGATTATAGATGAGTAAAGAGGCTATATGTTTTGCCCAGACTCACACTGCCTGCAAACACCCAAGATGGGGTCAGGTTTTCCTCCTAACAAATCCAACACTGTCTTTAGATGAAGACAATTATTAAATATTAAAATATAAAATACAGTTTTGTTCTTCATATTCTTTGCCATTCTTCTTTTAAAATTGCAGTGATTTCCTACATTCAAAACAAGTAGTTTTGTGGCTATAAACATACATAATATTGAATAGGTATGTGGCACCAAAACCTTTATCAGCTTTACATTTTAAAAATGGAAACGCTCAATTGAAAAGGTGGTAACAAAATGTCGATTGATGAAAACAAGTAACTGAAACATTCATTCATCAATTCATTCATTTTTTAAAAGAAATTGTGTACTGAATGACACAAACATTTGATGTAAAAGTGAGCCCTAATGAACTCAACCAAAATAAGTTATTAACTTATTGTATTAATTTTCTAATGCAATGAAATACTAAAACCTTTAGTTAGTGAAGAATCCTAATAGATTCAAATGATACTTAAAAATAAAAACTCTTTGAAGGCAGAAATGGCCTCATTTTTATATTCCTAATGCCTGGCACAAGGTAGGCACTAAATAAAACGCCTGTTGAATGAATGAATCCCATTGTATTTTAATAGTGGAATGTAGTGCCAGAAACTGCATGATGAAGATTAAAAGAGTTATCTGTCACATTATACCATCACCCTTCCATCCTCTTTCTTTCTCTATATCCCATTCAAGTCCTGAAAAAAAATCTGTGAATTAGATCATTCAACACTAACTTCCAACCTTTATTTTCTGCTCTACGGGTCTCTGTTGTCCAAAATACTAAAATCTAGAGTATTAGGGAGAGGAGGGAAGCAGGAATGTGTGGAAAAGGGAAGTAAGGGGGAAGTTCCTAACATATCTAGATCAAATTGGGTTCCCATATCTGTATCTTCAATAAAATTAAAAGGGAAAGGAAGCTGAGAAAACAAATAATCAGGAATTTATCTATCTTTCCAAAAGCCCTATTTCAAACTAAAGTAAAATCTTTATTGGATCTTAACTAGACTTTGAGAATGATTATTAAGCCTATTAAAAATATACTATCAGAGAACTAATACTGATTTCATAGAATCTTTAAATCTTTACCTTTCATTTGTTATATAAAACTTTTCATAGTCTTTATGTCTCAATGACAGTTCACCATTGTCCTCAAATCTTTGTCCTTGAAAAAGTCCATATTACTTAGCCCAGATCTTATTACTTAGCTCCAGAAGTTCAGGTCATATTAGAAAATCCTGAATTACTATATTTTAGCAAACATTGAAGTGTTTCAATGGATAATGGAAAAGATTAACTCAAACCACTTTGCTATACCTATGTCAATTTACTGAAATAAAAGTATCAGAAAATTCCATAGTAACTGGGTCCTTAATTGAGAAATCAAAAAATCTGAAAGAAAAAATTCAATGCTACTAATATGCAAGTTGAGAAAGCAAAGGAGAAACATCCTCTAGTAATAAAATCTGATTTAAAAATGAATCAAGAAACATCAGGAACCAAAAACAAAACTTTGAAAAAGTAGATCCGTTGTTTGTATGTTTGTGTGTTGTATGTTTGTAATGTTTGTATCTTGTATGTTTGTATGTATACACACACACACACAACACACACACACACACACACACACACCCCAAAGTCCCAAAAGCAAGCTTTACTTGCTTAAAAGTGCACTGACTTTTGGGAAACCCCCGTATACATAGTTATTCATCTTTTTCTTAACAAAATAAAATGGTTCACCTATATACTTTAAAAATTGTGATTTTGAGTTTATCAACTCACACAGAAGAAAAAAAGTCAGAAAAATTCAGTAATCTATCCTAGTTCATATATGTAATAAATAACAATTAAGATCCTCTAGAGGAAATTAAAGTCCAGAAAGAGGAAGTAATCTGTTATTAAACACTTTTTTCCCTACAGAGAGTAAGTTTTGATTACAGGAATATAGTCAATGATTGGGAAGAAAGGGGACATATCTCTAAAATACAAGTTACCACAAATTGGACAACAGTAAAAGTGGGATGACAGAATGATTAAGTAAGGCGGAACCAAAGAGTACACATGAATTAAATCCCAAACAGCTGCTCCAAGCATTCTAAGAGAAGATATACCATTCTCTTTGGGAGCCATAATACACTTACATGTCACAGCTTGTTCTTCTAGCATAGAAATATAGTGGGCTGTTTTAGATCTAGAGAATCACAGTTGAATATTGGGTTAGAAAACTTAGGTATAACCTACTTCCTTCTTATACATCTCTCATAACAATTATTTACAGATTTCATTTTCACTTGTCAAGCCATAGCAAATCCATTAGGGGTTTCGAATGGCAAACAAGTATAAGAAGAGGACAAGGAAGAGGACAAGCAGGTTAGAATGACAGCAAGCAGAGCAGAGGAAAGATGAATAAAGGATCAATTAATATAGGTCTCTGAATTCAAAGAATCGAGGTGAAAACACCAGTTTACATAGGCTTTTAAGATCTGCAAAGCATTTTTCATAATTTTCATTTGGTCATTAAAACAAACTCAAGAGGCAAGTACTATAATTATTAATATCTCCATTTGATGGATCAGGAAGCTAAGGCTGTGAGAGGACAAAAAAGACTGGAATTTAAGAATAACTGAAAGGCATTCATCAAGCTATATCATTGGTACATTTGCACCTAGTAAAGATAATAGAATGAAAACTTTCATTTCAATGTAAAATTATATTATCTGCTTATGAATATTTGCATTTACAAATTTAGAAAGATAAAAGTCATTAGATAGTATAGTAAAAAAAATTTTTAAATTTTAAATCTTTGCATCATTTGACACAATCAGTACACCTGGTTCTTGAGTGTTGAGTGATTTGTCTCAGATCACACTGATAAAATAAATGTCAAGGGTAAAAGTTAGATCCAATTCTTACTATGTTAGGAATTCTTAATTAGGGTCCACAGAACCCACAAGGGATCCAATGATAAGTTTCAGGGGAGGTCCACGAACTTGAATGAGAAAAAAAATTACGTCTTTATTTTCACTAACCTCTAAATGAAATTTATCATTTCCTTCCATTATGAATAGAGGCAACAAACATTCTAAGAAAAGATCCTCAGGCTTCACCAGACTGACAAAAAAGATCATGACACAATAAAGGTAAAGAACTTAGGATCTAAGCCTAGTGCTCCATCCATTCTGCCCCAAAGACCCAAGAAAGTCATAAGGCTTGATTGCCTTAGGTAAGGATTTGATCTAAGAAAGAGTTAAATTTCTAGGGAGCTGACCAAGATTAGTAAACCCTAAGGTGCTGACAGAATATGGTGAAAAAGTATATAAAAGTAAAAATTCAATAATATATTAAATGGAAAGAACATAATCTCAAATCTTTTAAGCTGGGTTTTGTAAAACATTTTTGCACTTAGATCTGAAAATAAGCAAATAAAACATTCTAGAAATTCAGTCAATAAACATTTTATATACTATGTATTATATATTTATATGGGAATATAAAACATATATATTTATATGGGAATTTAAAAAAAAAAAAAAAAAAAAAGACAGGTCCTGCCCTCAAATTTACAATCTAATGGGAGAAGATAACATGAAAAAGGAAGCTAAAAAGGGAAAAGGCAAAAGAGCCAAGGGAGAACTGGCTACTCAGGGACCTGATGGAAAAGTCCAAAGATTCTCAAAAGCAGTTTGTAAATGGGGAGAAGACTATGCTGAATCCTCTCCTTAAACAGAGATCCCTTGATGTCTAATGAGAGGAACCAATCAGAGGAATAGAGATTTCAGATGAGATATTGATGTAAACTGTATCCCCCTGATTTTTTTTTTGGGGGGGGGATGGACCTGGGTTAGAGAAACCCTAAAATCTCAATCCTAGCCTTTAAAAGGGGCCCCACTTCCTGTTCCTAGAGGAAACTCCCATCATCTCCACCTACAATTCAATTAGAGATCTTGGCCTGGGGCATAATCACTACCCTTTATGGAATTGAAAATTAGTCCCTCAAATTCATCTGGAGATTGCTCCCTACTCTCCCCCCCTAACTGGATATTGTGGGCCAAAAAACCCCAATATTATCAAAGGCTGAACCCCAAACTTTTGCTAATTGCTTTCCGGATTTGGCCCACTGAGCAAGTTACTTCTCAGTGTAAACCCATCTTTGCTAAAAACCTAGCTTTACTAAATTCCTTTGGAACTAGCCCTCTGGGAAGTTGTTTCTCAGTGTAATAACCCATTTTTTGCCACAAACCTGCATTCCAGCAGCAACCTGGGAATCTCTCACCCTCATTTCTCACACCTCAACAAAGATGAGTGACAAAATTGATTCAATTGTTAGAAGAATAAGCCAGTTTATAAAGACCTAAGAGCCACAGGCACTCATTTTATACCCCTTGACTTTTTTCACAGTTCCTTAAGAAATAGCAAGAACTTGTGTTAGAACCTGTTCCTTTATAAATTTGCTACTGGGGGGAGGAGGGCATCAATAACATATTTAAATAAATGAGACTGATGTGAGTAAACTCTAAAAAACTGTTCCCTTCTGATCTGTAAAATTAACACTCTGAAATTGTGTACCCTTTGATCTGTAAAGAAGGGAGATTTGAATCTCAGGCCCTCCTGGGAAGCATATCTCCCCAGACAAGTTAAGTGGCATCATATGACTGGGCTTTTTCTAAGGCAAATCACACACACACACCCCCCACCTTTCCAACCCCTGCATTGTTAGCTGGATCCTCATTCAGGAAGCCTTAGAAGTGATTTCCATTCAGTTGGAGATCTGGGCCTGGGGACATTGGCTTTCTTTTCAATCTGAAACCTGAACCTCGGATTTTCCTATTAAAGGATATTTCTGAACTCCTGATCCTTGCAGAAGTTTGGACTAGAGCACAGCTGCCTGCCAGTGCGCCCATCACAAGGGGATTCCCACAACTCTCTGACTGCCATTAGAACTCCTTCAAGACAAGAGTTATCTCAATTATCTCAACCTTATTGTCTTCCAATTTGGTACTCAGTTTTATCTTTTAAATAAATCAATGGTCTGACCTCATACAATTTATTTCTTATCTGTTGAGAGATTCAATTTCTTTTTTTATGTGCTATTAATATAATTTGGAAATGAAGGGAAAAATCAACTATAGCATAAACCTAGTCAAAACTCTAGATATTAAGAATACTCAATTGTAATATCCTCTTTAAAATGTAATGTTCTCTGTTGAGGTTTTCTTGGGGTCTCTGGAGGCAGCCTTCCTTTCAGTTTGTAATCACCACATGAGTAGCCAAGGGGTTAAAGTCCAAATCCTTTATTATTTCTTTCAAAGTCTTGTCTCCTTTGCTGGGGCCTGGTTAACTTTGTAAGAGTCCAGATCCTTTACTATCTCGTTCCTGGGGCTGGGCAGCTTTCTGGAGAGCCTTCGGGAGACTTGGTTTCAGTGGAGAAGTGAAGGAGGAGAGCCTGCCACCAAAGTGGTGTGAGATAGGATAAATGTGTTTGAGTCCAAGGGTTTGTTCTCCAGCCTTCAGCCTCCAGCCACTACAAAAGTGGATGATGGAATAAAACTGTCTCAGCTTCTAGTAAACTTCTAGTAAACTAGAGAGCTTCTAGTAAACTTGTCCTTTGTGGCCCTGAGAGCTTCTTGCTTATATGCTGTACACTGAGTACAAACCAATCATTGTATCACTAGAAAACCATTATTTGTTGTAGGATTAAATCAATGCTAAACTAGATTTAATCTCAATTCCATTTAGTAATTCCACTTAGTACCTTGTTTCAAGTACTGGCCCACAACATCTCCTAGTAGGATTAAATCAATCATACTGAACCATGCTAAATTAGATAACTATTGTCTCTATCAATTCCACTGACTTAGTACCTCCTAAGAATCCTTTGTTTCAAGTTCAGAGTTCTGGCTCATAACTCTCAATTACAAGTATTATTTCACTAAGTCAATAATATAGGTTTACTAGGTTATTGCACCACAGTTAAAAGAAAACACCGTTCACTGATTTAAAAAAATTCTCAACCAATGCTACTCTATCAAAGATTAAAAACCTACTAAAAAGTAGAGATTTACTGATAGCACTACTCACTGATTTTTTAAAAAATCAGTGTCCTCAACCAATGCTCCTCTATTAAAGGTTAAAAACCTACTAAAAAGTAGAGATATACTTTATCTAATATAAATCTGATGAGTATTTCTTCCTCCAAACAGAGAGGAAGTTTTTTCTTCCAAACAGAAACTGAAACAGTTTCAATTGTCATCATACATGAGAAGGGATTAGAAACCAAAAGGTAGGTATGTACTCAACAATGTCCAGAAGGATCTGAAAAAACTTGACTTAATCTTCAAAATTGATGTTTAACATGAACTTTGTATGCAAGAATATGGGATTCTGCTGAGAGGGAGTTCTAAGGCCAGGAGAAAACCATCAACAGTGGCTCTCCACCAGACATCTCAAAATTGTGCATAGAACTGAAGAGGAAAAGAAGGAAGAAGAGGTGACCATCCAACAGGAGGAGATGTGCCCCAAAGACCACTAAATAGATGTTTTCTGTATATATATGGATCTGTGTTATATACAATCAAGACTGGCAACAGAGTGCCAAAAGGTGGGCTGGATCCTCCATGACCTTGTCTCATGAGGGGTGGGGTATCATGTGACACATGCTGGGCATGTAGGGGACGACTTGTCATAGCAATACCCTGGTACAAGCAGCAGGGTTGCATCGGTGTATCTACATAATGTATCATCAGGTTGGCCCCTTAGAAAGCACAAGCCTCCATGGGACACATTTTTGTCACTCAAGAATTGGGCCGGCAGTTTAGCACATAGAAAAACATCTTGGGACATGGTTTTTGGACAAATGGCACAAGACTTGAATACCAGTTCTATACTAAAGCTTGTCTGGGAGGGAAATATGCATTTATGTTGGGAGACTCTGTAACTGTTAGCAAAGAAATATTAGATTTTTGCAATGCTACTTGTTGGAACTATACTGAAATTGAAAATTAGACTGTATTTGTGATCACTAAAGCTCATGCATCAATGCTTCCTATCAAAACAGACCTTAATCCCACTAGAAAAAAGAGAAGTATCATTGGAAATAGGAGCAGAAGTAGAGTTATTGAAAATCCAGGCTCAATTACAATTTCAGATTCAGATAAACTGCTGGAGAAAAATCATACATTGGTTTGATAATACCTTTTCATGGTCGTTAAAATTAGAATCATGGATTGCCCTGTTATGTTGTTACTGCTTTGTTGTTGCCCTGTAATATTAAGATGCTTTTATAGATCTTTCTCCACTATCCCTTTCAGAGGTTGCTGCTCAAGAATCTAAAAAGATAAAAAGGGGGAAATTACAAGAATATGGGATTCTGCTGAGAGGGAGTAACAAGGCCACAATAAATTTTCTGCCATGTTGCAGAAATGCCCTTGTTGAGCAAGGAGCATTGATTTATCATCGTGGGAATGAGTGTAAGCTGAGGGTCACAGTCAGTGGCTACGTGAACAGGGATGCCTGAACAGGGCCTCTCGCCTGTGAGTGAACTGCTGAATTGCAGGATTGGCCCTCCTCCTATTGGTAGATACCATGCATAGGCAATGCCCACAAGCTGCTTCTCTGAATGGTGAATGGGGATTGCCCTACTGTTCATGTGCTGATCATGCTTGCAAAAATGTTTATCAACAAGGCTATAAGACATAATAAACAGGAGCTCTTTTCACACCCTATGAGTCTCCCACCTCATTCATCTTGCCTCTGAGATCAAAGGGCTCATATGCCATAAGCTCTTAAAAGCAGCAACACATATATTTGCATAATTAACTAGAAGAGAAACAAACTGGCAGGCATAGATATGTTTAGATCTTGTCATCTTGTGATCCCTCCATGTAGATATCTAAATTTTTAAGTTCCTTGAACAATTTTTAATAATACTGAATATTAAGGACCATGTCTAAGTGCACTGTAAGGGGCATTCTCCAAGCATCTACACAGCTGTGAACATCTGAAGGCTTTGCAAAGCAGCCTTTACTGACACAGGTGTTGCTTGTTAGCTTTTGCTAAGAGGCAGTAGGAAGAAATAGACAAAGCAGATCCTTAAGTCAGCAAGGTTTCAGTTCAAATCCTGCCTCAGGCAACTCTAAATGACAAAAGCACAAGACAGATTCTACACAGGGAGGGAGCTCTTCACATAGATGAAATTACCAACCCAGTTTAAAAATATAAATATTGCTCTTCATCTAATATAATACTGTATTTGGTCCCTTATCATAGTCTTTAGTTATTATCGGAGCTGCCAAATGTTGGAGCATAAAAGGAACATCAGTATTATAAACTGCAAATTATTAACTCAAATTTCCATATTTACATGAAGTTAATCACATGACTCTCCCTATACTTCAGGGCCTCCTCTACTATGCCAAAAAGAGCTAATGAGAAACAGGATGATTTGGAATGCTAGATTAGGTCCAGGAATCACAGGATTAAATCCTGCCTCTAATATTTAATAGTTGTGACTCCAAGGATAAACTGAAATCTCTTGACCTCAAATTTATCATATGCAAAAAAGGAAAAATCACCTGTAGTACCTACTTTAAAGGTTTATTGTGGAGCTAGTCTGGTGGTGGCTCTGAGAAGGGAAGACGTAATATATGGAAGATGCTGTAACAGAGAAATGACAAGATTTGGCAAACTGGATATATGAGGTAAGATTAAGAAGTCAAGGATGAAACTTAGCTTACATCTACTGGTGACTAGTGTCCTTGATAGTTACAGAGAAGTAAAGAAGAGGGATGGACTTGGGAGGAAAGAAAAAAAGTTCCCATTTCAAACAAATTGAGTTTGAAGAACAACAAAGTGGAGTTGTTGATAGAAAGTAGTCTTTTCATCATTATCATCTACCTTGTTGAAGGTAGAAATTTCCAATACCACTATTATACATTTTAATCCCCTAAAAATGAAAAAACCATCTTATTTCCTGTAATTTATATTTTTGCTGAGGATAACATGAACTGTAAGCATAAAAGTGCTATTTAATGCCTCTTGTTACAAAATTTTATTTAAATGTACAAAAGTAAAATTGCTTATAAAAATTTGGTAGCTAATTTTTTCATATTAAAAATTATTTTCATTATTAGCTAATAACTGTTATTCTAAATCATGCCTAAAGATTCTCACTGTCAAAAAAAAATTCAGAAATTGTTGCTTTTAATTTTCTGATTTTTTTACCTAACTTCTCACAATGAGTTTTTCCAATTTCATGCTCTACCCACCACCCCAAAACCTTCATTTTGAAATGTAAATTAAAAACTTGTATAAACTCAGTTTAAAAATTCCTTGGAAATATTCAAAATGACAATTTTTAGAGTCTCAGAAAAGATTTGAATGTTTAATTCAAGGAACCCCAAAGTACTGAGGTTATTGTAGGGAAAGGAATAGGAAAATAATAAGTTTTAGCTTCCTCCCCCCCAAATCAAAGCAACAACAAAAATATAAAAATTCTATGCTGTCTCAGTAGCCTAACCCTCACTGATGAAATAGATTTGGAGTTATTGAAATAATTTAATAGCTAATGAACAAATCACTGTAATAAAAGGAGGAACAAAACTATTTCACAGTGAGTTGGTAGCAAACTAAAAGTTAATATTAAAATTAACAAATTCTTTGGAAGACATTCACAATCTTATTTTCTTGCAGTTTAAAGTAAAAAATATATATCCACCCATCATATACTTTAAAAGTTAACATAACTTTATATGGCCATATTTGATTATTTTAACACAAGATTTTCATGACATTTTAATGCCAGAAAATTTTATTTTCAAAGTTACTTAGTATCCAAATTCCAACTGGACATGGAAAGATACAGATGAAATTAACTTAGTTTGGTTTTAAAGTAAATCATAAAACAAAAATTATATGACTCTTCTCCAAAAGAGCACTCATTATGTATAAGCATTAAGCTTCAATATTATCTATGTCTTCAATTTCTCTCATTTATTATTCCTAACTATTTGTTTCACATATTTTCATTGCCTTCCCCCAATGCCCATCTTTGCATTAGAATCACCAAAAAGCAAAACCTACCAATCTATCAACATATTTAATTCAGAGTCACATGTATTCATAAGAGAATTCCTATCCCTCCTCATCCTCTAAAACAGATGTTGGTGCACTCACTACAATTTTATGGTGATTTCTACCCCCTAAAAAAAAAAATTATGATGATCTCTGCAATATAAGAAAACCAAGTTGCCTATAATTACAGGAAAATTCACAGAAAATCCAACTTCAAGTCATTTATTTGCCTCTCTCTTCAGGAGGAGACATAAGCTATCCTACCATTAACTAACATCCTTCCCTCCAGGTCCTCACCATCCCTTACCATTTATCTTTTGCCTTTCTGTTAGGAAAAAGTTTAAAAAAAAAAAAAAAAAGTCAAGACTGATGAGATTCAGTTTTTCTAGTATTATGTCTACTTGTTGGTCACTGGACAAAGATTTCATACTTTTCCATACTAGGCTAATGTTTATCGGCTGTCTAACAATCCTCTGCTCTTTTTGCACTTTTCCTTATTTTATAGGTTGCCATGGTCAAAGAATTTATTAACAAATGTCTAACTTACTAGTTACAAACTTCTAAAATTAGCTATCATGGCCCTTAAGAAACAATCCCAAGGCTTATAAGTAGGATGACTGCCTAAATGGAGACAGGCTGTCCAATTCCCCATACACATACCATACCAAAAAAAAAAAAAATTTGAACTTTGCACCAAACAAAATAATGATCAAGAAATCCAATGAGACCCTAACGTAAGGGACATTCTTCTACTCTAGACCTTCACAAAATATCAGCCAGAAGCCAAAAGGTAGTAGAGGACCACAAGCAAAACCAATGCCAGTACAGGTAAACATACAGCCTACCAATATGGGCAGAAAAAGTCCAAAGACACATGTAGCCTGCAGATTCCTTGTCCAAAAGTATCCAAAACAAGAACAAATTTCACCCAGGGAGAAATACGGGTACAGTAATCAGTCAAGCACAGCTAGGACCAAGAACACTGTAATTCTCCAAGGTATTCATTATCTTGAACTGACATGTCATAGAAGTCCCTGAAGATACAGCAATTTGAACCACACAGATCCACAGGGATCTTACCTCAGGAGAAGATTAATGTAAGAACCCAGGGGACCCAGGCAAAGACCAAGAAGTAAGGACTGACCATCTCACCCAAAAGATCAAGAGGCAAAATCTTGCCCTAGAAAAAACAAACAAACAAAAAAGATCAATTCAAAAACCAAAACTGGAGAGATGACTAAAAGAAATCACCATGCAATATAAAAATGTGTGGTAAATATGAAAAGTTAGGTTTCCATAGATACTATCAAAACAGGATAAAGGGAGGGGTGAATATCTTATTAAGATTAGCTCCAACCAATCATTTTATGAGTCAAGCAACTGGCTGAATAACAAAGTTTCTGATAAAGGGATCCAGGCCCAAAATATCCTAAACTTACTAAGGTCAATAACAGGGCAAAAGCTTTTTGTAAATACCTTATACTTACATATTAACTGACACAGCTGCCAATTTTGTTGGCTTATGGAATGGGTATAAAAAAAAGGATTGTAACTAGGATTACAAATCCGACCAATCTGAACCTTGAGGGGAGGAGTAAGGAACCAAATCAACAGTATTTGATATGTAAGGCACAGTGTACCTGCTTCTCATGAGGATTCTTTTTTCAGTCTAAAAAGGGGTTGGTTTTAACTCTACTCCTAGACTAGCTTGCAACTACAGAAGCAATGGGCAGCAGCAGTTTGTCCCAGCCTTACTCCACAACCCTGCTGAATTCCAGGGGGTATTTGATAAACAATTTTGGAGGCTCATTCTGAAGAGCAATTTGGAATTATGCTCAAAAAGTTATCAAACCGTGCATACCCTTTGATTCAGCAGTGTTATTACTGGGCTTATATCCCAAAGAGATATTAAAGAAGGGAAAGGGACTGTATGTGCCAAAATGTTTGTGGCAGCCCTTTTTGTAGTGCCTAGAAACTGGAAAATGAATGGATGCCCATCAATTGGAAAATGGTTGGGTAAATTGTGATATATGAATGCTATGGAATATTACTGTTCTGTAAGAAATGACCAGAAGGATGAATACAGAGAGGCTTGGAGAGACTTACATGAACTGATGCTGAGTGAAATGAGCAGAACCAGGAGATTATTATACACTTCAACAACAATACTGTATGAGGATGTATTCTGATGGAAATGGATATCTTCAACAAAGAGAAGATCTAATTCAGTTCCAATTGATCAATGATGGACAGAATCAGCCACACCCAGAAAAGGAACACTGGGAAATGAGTGTAAACTGTTTGCATTTTGGTTTTTCTTCCCAGGTTATTTTTGCCTTCTGAATCCAATTCTTCCTGTGCAACAAGAAATTCAGTTCTGCACACATATATTATATCTAGGATATACTATGACACATTTATCATGTATGGGACTACCTGCCATCTAGGGGAGGGGGTGGAGAGAAGAAGGGAAAATTCGGAATAGAAGTAAGTGCAAGGGATAATGTTGTAAAAAAAAATTACCCATGCATATGTACTGTCAAAAAAAGTTATAATTATAAAATTAATTTTTAAAATTTAAAAAAAAAAAAAAAAAAGGAAAAGAAAAGAAATGACCAGCAAGATGAATACAGAGCCAGAACAAAGAGAAGATCTAATTCAGTTCCAATTGATCAATGATGGACAGAATCAGCTACATCAAGAAACAGTGGGAAATGAATGTAAACTACTTGCATCTTTGTTTTTCTTCCCAGGTTATTTTTACCTTCTAAATCCGATTTTTCTTGTGCAACAAGAGAACTATATGGATCTGCACACATATATTGTATCTAGGATATACTTTTACATGTTTAACATGTATAAGACTTCCTGCCACCTAGGGGAGGAGGTAGAGGGAAGGAAGGGAAAAGTTGGAACAGAAGTGAGTGTAAGGGAGAATGTTGTAAAAATTACCCATGCACACGTTCTGTCAATAAAAAGCTATAATTAAAAAACTGAATTAAATTTTAAAAAAAGAAAACTGAAGTATTCTATGTATTTTAAGTGCTGTATATTGTTCTATCCCTAGTAAAGAGACATATGCATCAAAAAAAAAAAAAAAAAAAAAAAAAAAAATTTGGAGGCTCATCCAGGATTACATGAAGGACTCAAAGACTCGGGCGACTGCCTGAGAGGTGAGTAGAGCAAGAATGCTCCCACCAACCTTTTGGCACCCCCAGGGCTGCACACAAGACCCAAGACATCAGTGTTGGCCAAGTAGTTTCTGAACAAATCTGAGGAACAGGAAGCTGGTCTGGGACACAGAAGTCAATATATTGAACTAGGTGGGAAAATATGTGGCTAAAGTACTGCCTTGTTGGTTCGAGATCCTATCCTAGACTAGATCGACCCAGTTAAGGGCCTTCAGAGAAAGAGTAGTAGGATGGGAGGGAAAACTTCTGAGAAAAGGGACCTGGGAGGATAAGGATCTCCAAAATAGTCCACTGTGGAGGATGTTAGCTCCGTGAGGTAATAGGGCTATCCAGGGAAAGTATTTGGGAAAAAAAAAAAACCCACAATGATTAAATATTGCTATTATGAGTGGCCAAACCTTTTATGAAACCATCAGCGTTTTGGCCAAAGTTGGGAGCAGAGACTACCTGTAATCAAGGATGGTGGTCATGAAAAAAAACAACACTTTTGGATTTTGCCCTCTTACCCACCTTAGGTTACCTTCTCCCATAAAAATGTAAGCTCGTTTGGGACAGGGACTAGCTAAATTGTAAGGAATGGAGATTCATATTCTGTAACTTCTGCAACATCCAATTAGTTGGGAATCAGGGGAGGGACTTGTGCTTCAGGATAGATTCTAGGGGAGGAGGAGGATAGGGAATTAAAGAGAAGCCCTGGAAGAGAAAAGACTCTTCTCTGGCAAACATTCCTTTAAAAGAAAGTGAAAATAGGGAAGAAATAAGTTTGTATTAGGCAGAAAGAAAAGGAATTTAAAAGGAAGTGTGTATGTGGGTTTTTTGTTTGTTTGTTTTTGGTGTGTGTTTTATCCTAATTTATTCTATGCTTCTCAGTCAGCTGAATTAAAAACAAAAAGATCTAGCCATCTAGGATTTTTAACGTGCTTGTTTTGTGTTTCTGTTTACCTTTGAGGCCTTTTGATTCAAACTAACCTGAACTTTTCTTACAAGTTAAGCTTTCAAGAGATAAAAAAAAAAAAAAAAAAAAAAGCTTCTAAGTTTCTCTCCCTTGAAGGAACTAGGGAATGACTAAGATCACCACTTGTAAGATGGCATGTCCAATCTAGTCTCTCCAAAGAACAGTAGGCTCCCCAAAACCTCTATCCCATGCCCTGGAGTCAACCTTTCTCTATAAATGGGGAACTTCTGGTTCCCCTACCCCCAGAGTTTTAAAATCTTTTAAAATCAAGGGACTCGGGACTCTGTAGATGGGTGTAGTCTTTTCCCAGTTCCCAGGAAGAAAAAAGTCTTTTCAGTTCCCTTTCAAGGATACTTTTTTTCCCCCTCTCTCTCTTTCACCAGAGACTATCTCCATATGACTTGGGGAAATCTAAGGAAAACAATTTTATACTTTACTTTAAAATCTTTCCCCCTTCCCTATGTGCATAATAAAATGCAAGCCATCCACATAGGTTGGGGGAGAATGAAAAGGAGACCCCAAAACTCTAAAAATCCTTAAAGGAGAAAAATCTCCTTCAACTCTGCCTCAGTGAGGGACCCCACCCTGAGGGACAAACAGTTTCATCTAGATAAGGTTATCTAGATGTGACCAGCTCAGTCCTAAATTCAATTCAAATTCCAACTCAAGCTGAAATCCAGATATGAGCCAACTTGGGACTCCACCCAGGAGTTCCCTTCAGCTAAAGCTCCCATTATAAAAGAGCCAAATTAAAACCCTCTCCTTGCAGAGGTTCCAAACATGGCAGCTATGCTATGCCAAGGAGCCTCTGTCCACTGGAATACTCTCTTTCCAGTGCCATCCTCTCTTTATCCTCACCTATTTCTTAATCAGACTTTATGCCTCTCTGTCAGGATTTCTAACCTTACTTCCAATCCCCATAATAAACCTCTTTTATTAATTTAGGTTTTCAGGTCTGTAAATTCTTTTACAGAGAATCTCTGCGCCACCAGAAGGGAGTCACCAAAACTCCCTATCCTTGTGCTGAATCTCAAGGAGTTACAGGGGAGCCAAACCTCTCCATTTGGTTCCCTGAACCCCGAACCTGCCACCAGACCTTATCATTTAACTCCCTGACTACCAGAAACCCTAATCTCATTTTGGTTCCCTAAATCTAAACCTTATAATTTTGGTTCCCTGACCAGGAACTTAGCATCAGTTCATATAAGTTTCTACAAGCCTCTCAGTATTCATCCTGCTGGTCATTTCTTATATAACAATAATATTCCATAACATTCATATACCATAATTTACTCAGCCATTCTCCAACTGATGGGTATCCATTCAATTTCCCGTTTCTAGACATTATGAAAGGGGCTGCCACAAATATTTTTTTCACATACATGTCCCTTTCCCTTCTTTAATATATCTTTGGGATATAATAAGCCCAGTAGTAACACTACTGGATCAAAGGATATGCAGAGTTTGATAACTTTTTGTGCATAGTTCCAAATTACTCTCCAAAATGATTGAATCCATTCATAATTCCACCAATCTTCAGTATCTCACTTTTCCCGCATCCTCTCCAACATTTGTCATTATCTTTTCCTGTCACTTTAGCCAATCTGAGGTGTAGTGGTATCTCAGAGTTGTCTTAATTTGCATTTCTCTGATTAATAATGATTTGGAACATCTTTTCATATAAGGAGAAATAGTTTCAATTTCATCATCTGAAGATTGTCTATTCATATTCTATGACCATTTATCAGTTGGAGAATGGCTTGATTTCTTAGAAATTAGAATCAATTCTCTATATATTTTGGAAATGAGGCCTTTATCAGAACCTTTAAATGTAAAAATCGTTTCCCAGTTTATTGCTTCCCTTCTAATCTTGTCTCCATTAGTTTTGTTTGTACAAACTTGATATAATCAAAATTTTCTATTTTGTTATCAATAATGAGCTCTAGTTCTTCTTTGGTCCCAAATTCTTTCCTCCTTCACAGGTCTGAGAGGTAAACTATCCTATGTTCTTCTAATTTATTTATAATCTCATTCTTTATGCTTAAATCATGAAACCATTTTGATCTTATTTTGGTGTATAGTGTTAAGTGTGGGTCTATGCCTAGTTTCTGCCATACTTACTTCCAATTTTTCCAAGAGTTTTTGTCAAATAGTAAATTCTTATCCCAAAAGTTGGGGTCTTTGGGTTTGTCAAATACTACATTGCTATAGTTATTGCCTATTTTGTCCTGTGAAGCTAACCTATTCCATTGATCAACTAGTCTATTTCTTGGCCAATACCAAATGGTTGGTGACCGCTACTTTATAATACTTTATAATAGTTTATAATACTTTATAATAGTTTTAGATCAAGTACAGCTAGGCCACCTTCATTTGAATCATGGTTCTTAAACAATAGAGATTGAAATATGATATGGAGGGTAGAAGAGGTAAAGTATTCTGTAAAGTGCCTGAATAAAAGCAATTTCTATGCCTGTACAACTGGGTGCCCCTGTGCCCAGAAAGTACCACTCTCTTTAGGTATGGAAAAACATGAGAGTGAATTCAAGTGCATGGTCCTCCTGTTCCCAAAATAATATTTCTGGGGAGAATTGCAGTGCTTTGTTGTACTTCGTTCCCTTTTGTGAGGAAACAAACCAGGCTATACCCAATCCTTTATCTTACCTCTAGAAATTATTCAGTGTGCCTCTCATGGCAGAGTAAAAGATAACAAAATCTAGGAAATGTCTGAATAGCATTGGCAATATCTATCAAATTAACATCTCCTGCACAGATCTTTGGTGGCTAAGTGAAAGCAACACTCTAAGACCTACTCTTCCCCCACAACTAGGCTGAAACAGTTGTCCATTAGTGCACTAACTATACCATTCACCCTAGAATTCCTAAACCCAGATTCAAATACAGCAATAAGGCCCAAGATCAGGAAAAGGAGAAACACTTTTGAAGGACCTCATGGATCATTTGATGAAAGGATGTATTTAGATCACATAGGTGTTCCTAGGGAAGTTCCTAATGAATTCAAAGCCCAAGATCACATAGCTGGTGGATTTGAGTCCCTATTTTTGTAGCTTACAGTTACAAAAATGCAGACTGGATAAATTATAACCAACAAAGATTCATATAATACACTAGGGAGGCAGTGAAGGGTATTGCTAGCCAATTGGATGCTACAAGCAGGATGGTCTAGGAAAACAGGATGGCACTGGATATGCATTGGCAGAAATATGAGGAGTTTAGAGTAGGTAATGAAGAAACTAAATTATCACTCTTTGCAAATGATATGATGGTATACTTAGAGAACCCCAGAGAATCAATTAAAAAGCTATTAAAAATAATCTACAACTTTAGCATAGATGCAGGATACAAAATAAATCTACATAAATCATCAGCATTTTTATATTTCACTAACAAAATTCAACAAGAGATACAAAAAGAAATTCCATTTAAAAATAACTGTTGATAGGATAAAATATTTGGGAATCTATCTGCCTTCAAGGAAAGGTCAGGAACTATATGAGCAAAACTACAAAACACTTTCCACAAAAATAAAGTCAGATCTAAGCAATTGGAAAAATTGATAGTGCTCTTGGATAGGTTGAGCAAATATAATAAAAATGACAATATTACCTAAAGTAATCTATTTATTTAGTGCTACA
Source organism: Sminthopsis crassicaudata (assembly GCF_048593235.1). Taxonomy (NCBI): domain Eukaryota; kingdom Metazoa; phylum Chordata; class Mammalia; order Dasyuromorphia; family Dasyuridae; genus Sminthopsis; species Sminthopsis crassicaudata. Next base: position 211,714,141 of record NC_133619.1, read on the forward strand.
CCAATCAAACTTTCAAGAAACTATTTTACTGACCTAGAAAAAATAACAACAAAATTCATCTGGAAGAACAAAAGGTCAAGAATTTCAAGGGAATTAATGGGGGGAAAAAAATCAAATGAAGGTGGTCTAGCTGTACCAGATATAAAACTATATTATAAAGCAGCAAAACCATTTGGTACTGGCTAAGAAATAGACTAGTTGATCAGTGGAATAGGTTAGGTTCAAAAGACAAAATGGTCAATAACTACAGCAATCTAGTGTTTGACAAACCGAAATAACCCATCTTTTGGGTTAAAAATTCACTATTTGACATAAATTACTGGAAAAATTGCAAACTAGTATGGCAGAAACTAGGCATTGACCCATACCTAACAACATATACCAAGATAAGGTCAAAATGGGTTCATGATCTAGACATAAAGAATGATATTATAAATAAATTAGAAGAACATAGGATAGTTTACCTCTCAGACCTGTGGAGGAAGGAATTTAGGACCAAAGAAGTAGAGCTCATTATTAATCACAAAATAGATAATTTTGATTATATCAAGTTAAAAAGTTTGTGTACAAACAAAAGTATTGCAGACAAGATTAGAAGGGAAACAATAAATTGGGAAAACATTTTTACATACAAAGGTTCTGATAAAGGCCTCATTTCTAAAATATATAGAGAATTGATTAAAATTTCTAAGAAATCAAGCCATTCTCCAATTGATAAATGGTCAAAGAATATGAACAGACAATTTTCAGATGATGAAATTGAAACTATTTCTATTCATATGAAAAGGTGTTCCAAATCATTATTGATCAGAGAAATGCAAATTAAGACAACTCTGAGATACCACTACACATCTCTCAGATTGGCTGACAGGAAAAGATAATGAGGAATGTTGGAGGGGATGTGGGAAAACTGAGACACTGATACAATGTTGGTGGAACTGTGAATGGATCCAACCATTCTGGACAGCAATTTGGAATTATGTTCAAAAAGTTATCAAACTTTTTGACCCAGCAGTGTTACTGCTGGCCTTATATCCCAAAAAGATCTTAAAGGAGGGAAAGGGACCCACATGTTCAAAAATGCTTGTGGCAGCCCTTTTTTGTAGTGGCTAGAAACTGGAAAATGAATGGATACCCATCAATTGGAGAATGGCTGAGTAAATTATGGTATATGAATGTTATGGAATATTATTGTTCTGTAAGAAATGACTGACAGGATGATTTCAGGGAGGCCTAGAGAGACTTACATGAATTGATGCTAAGTGAAATGAGCAGAACCAGGAGATTATTTATTATACATGGCAATAAGACCATACAATGATCAATTCTGATGGATGTGGCTCTCTTCAAATATGAGATTATTCAAACTAGTTCCAATTGTTCAGTAATGATAGCCATCTACACCCAGAGACTATGGGAACTGAGTATGGACCACAACATAGAATTTTCATTCTTTCTGTTATTGTTTGCTTACATTTTTGTTTTCTTTCCAGGTTTTTTTTTTTTCTTTCTAGATCTGATTTTTCTTGTGCAGCAAGATAACTGTATAAATATGTACACATATATTGGATTTAACATATATTTTAACATATTTAACAATACTGGAGTACCTGGAAGTGGGGGGGGGAAGGAGGAGAAAATTTGGAACAGAAGGTTTTACAAGGGTCAATGTTGAATAATTACCCATGCATAAATTTTGTAAATAAAAAGCTATAAAATAATTTTTTTTTAAATGAGAAATTTATAAGATGATAGGATGGAATTTCTGTACTTTTATACCAAATAATATTGCCCCCGGTTGGTACTATTACAAAGGCTTTGCAGTAGCTCACTTCCCTATCTGAGGGACTACCTCAGAAGTCAGGAATAAGTAATTCTATCACTGACGGGTTAGAATCCTACTTTGGGATGGAGAGGAATGGCTGTATCAATTTTCACCTCCCTAACAGTAACCATGGGAAATTCTCAGGGCTGTTTTGTTATACAATCCTTTATATTAGAGGATTAGTATAAAGACTAAAAGAGACATCCCTAAAAGGTGACAAGAGTAGGGCCATCAGCAAATGTGCAAATGATGGGATCAGGTCACATAAGGATAATGGTTGAAAGAATACATGACCAATCTCCCAATGATAAAGAATATAAACTGATGCTAAAAAATCTGGAAGAGGCGGCAACAGAAAAGGTGTGGAAGCCAAATCTTTATTTATAATAGGGGAATTGCCAGAAATATGAAAAGTTAGATATCTACAAATATGGTCAAAATAGGATGAAGGGATGAATGAAATACTTGTTAAGAAATCTCCAACCAATCACTTTGTGAGTCAAGAAAACTGGCTGAACAACAAAGTTCCTGATTAAGAGGCCTAACCCTAAAATGGTCGAAACCGGCTAGGGTCAAATGAAAGGACAAAAGCTTTTTGCAAATACCTGATACATATTAACTGACACACTTGGGTGAGAAGACAACCTTCATTTTCTGACATAGGGAATGGGCAGATAAGGAGGACTGTAATTTGTAAATCCAACCAATTGTAACACAGACCAATCAGAACATTGATGGGAGGGATAAAGAACCAAATTAACAGTATATAAAGCTTGCTCCAGCTTCTGTATTTAATGTGTGTCCCACTTGGGAGCACACCCACTTCTGAAGAGAATCACTGAATAATGAATTCTTCTCTCACTGGAAAAGAGTGTTGGTGGTAAGTACTTCTGAACTAGTTTCTAACTGGATAAGCAATGGGCAGTGACAGCTCATCCTGGGCTTATTCCCCAACTCTGCTGAGTTCCACGGGGTGTTCTGATAACAAAATGTATTGCAAATCTGCCTTCATAACAATTTCAAAAAAAAAAACTGAAAGGAAAAAATGATTTTTCTTCAAGGATTACATAAATACCTAGAAGAAATAAAGCAAAAGACAAAAAATAAAATAAAAACTCTTGAAGAAATTACTAAGTAACTGAGAAAAGAAGGTAGTAGGTAAATCTTACCCAAGAAATGAAATCTCTGAACACTTCAGAAGTTTTTTGGGAAAGATACTAGAGCAATTTGCCATTTCCTTCTCCAGTTCATTTTTTGAGATAAAAATACCTGAGGCAAACAGAATTGAGTAATTTACTCTGGGACACACAGCTAATCTGAGGCCAGAATTGAATTCAGGAAGAAGAGTTCCTATCCAGTCTGTCTACATGTTACTTTTTTTAGGTGCCATAATAGTTTGTGAGTAATGGCTTCCATTCAGTCTCAATTCCTTTTGATGAGGAAGAAACAAAGTCTTCTCTTGGCTATAGTTTGTCACTATCAACAAAAATGAAGGTTTTCTTTTTTAATAACTTGTACCCTAAATTTTAAAGAATAAGTTTTATTTGAATGACAATTTGATTATTTTTAAATATTCCTTTTAACTCTCCCCCAGAAAAACTTCCAACTATCACTTTAGCATAAAAATTCCTGAAGCCTGACATTTAAAGCATTTAAGAAAATCTAGCACTATTTCAAATCATTCCCTGTAATTCTACAGAAAAATTTTGGAATGCTATACAAAAGATTTATCTAAGCCCTTCCCAAGTACTCTAGCCCCTCCGATCTGCATTTCAGAATTTTTATGCTCCTTTACAATTTAGGTCAACTATGGCTTCCTCTAATGAAATCTTTACTAAATTTTTAAAAAACAATCATCTAGGTCTCATAGGCACCAAATCCCAAGTAGTGACTCATCTGCCTATGTCATATCCAAACATAAGCTCTTCAAAAGCAGGAGCAATAATTTGCACATTTTGGGTAATGTATATTAGACTGAATTGACAAACTATCTGCACATTTTATTACAATTTTATTGTTTCTCATATCAGCTAATAACCATCTAGATGAAAAAACTATTAAATAAATGTTTAATTCTTCTGTTAAAAAGACCAAAATTTGTTGTGAACAATTCTCAAAAATGTGTTTTTAAAAAACTTTAGTGGTTTAGCATGGTGTTTACAAACTGAGTCAAATTAAATTCATTCAATTATCTTTTTCACTTTCCTCACTTTTTCCTCTATCTCCCATAAATAGATGATAATAATAGCTATTTATATAGTACTTTAAAATTTTCAAAGCACTTTATATTTATATATGTATATATGTGTATGTATATAAATATAATTTTCAAATATGTATGCTACGTTCACATTTTCTTGATTCTCAAAAAAGAAAAAAAAAAAAAAACCAACCCTACAAAGTAAGAATATTAACTCCATTTTATAAATGAGAAAATGGAGGCATTAGAGGACTTAAGTAATTTGCAGAGTGCTAACACATTTAGCACATTTAGTGCTAAAACATTACAATAAGAAAAGTTAATAGAAAATATCCTCTCCCATTCTGGAGGAGTAAAAGGACTCTTTCTCATATTCAAAAGAATCCACAGAGAGAGTGGACTTAAAGTACAATGCTAGGAAGACAAATGATTAAAGAACACATATGACAAAGAGATATCTTCCAACTTCTGGCCCTGGAAGTACTTGTCTCCCTTCATATAACCCTGTCATGAAGTTCTACTAGGGTATAATTCTCCACTGAGTTCACAGGGTCAGTGACTTTCTAGAATCCTTAGCTAGCACTTCTTTCCAACATGAGAGGTTATATTCCATAAAACTGCTGTTTCTCAGGCAAACATCATTTTGTATGCTCATGATATGGTCACATTTGCTGTCATCAGCAACTACAGTTCCCCTGGATATTGCTATTGCCACTACCACTTCTGAATCTCCGAATCTTCTTTACTCACAAGGTTGCTTGGACCCTTCTCATATTTGTCTAACATTAAGAAAGAATAGACACAAAGATGCAGAAGCTGTCATGTGTTCAGAGCCTCCGTGGCCAAGTAAGAGACAGAGCAAGTGACTCTTACCCTTCTAAAATCCCAGAGGAGGCAGTGAAAATAATTCTCTTTTACAATCACAAAGGAGAAGGAAAAGTGGGAAGGGAAAAAAGTAGAGAGAAATAAGTCTCCCCTTTTTATATATATTGAGTTCCAGTTCAACAACCCTGATTACCAGGTCTTATGGTTTCCTTAGACAATTAAAGATATCATCATCACCACTGTATAAAACCAATCCATGAGGTTTACACAAAAGATCCATCAAGTAAGGAACATCATCTTCACATGCTCTAAGAACTGCCCATCAAAAGCCAATAGACCTCCATTACAAAAAGATTTTAGATCTAGAAAAGTATTCAGAAGTCAACTAATTCCATGTCTTCACTTAACAGATGAGGAAATTGAGACCCAGGGACATAAAATTATTTCTCCAAGGTCACAAAGATGAAAAGCAACAGAAATAATAGTTGAACCCCGATCCTCTTACTCTAGATACAGCTTTTTCCAATATACTATATAGCATATTACATCTATGCCTTAACCCAAGAAATTACTTTGCATATTTTTTGTACTTAATTTTCTAAGTATAGTCCCTTGCCCCACCCTTGTTTCATTTCTGTCTTTGTATTTCAAGTGCTAGTATAAGTAACAAATTCTCAATAAATGCTTGCTAAATTTTATTATTTTCATTATCCTCCTACATAAGACCTTTAATGTGAAATATGAGTAAGACTGGTCCTATAATAAAGTAGAACTGGTAACTACTGCCCTGTCAGTGTCTTAAATTCCTTTTTAGTGCATATACTACATTTTGAGTAGATGAAAAATGCCTTTCCAAGCACCTTTTAAAATAGACATATTACTGTTAAAAGTTATATATGTGTAAGCCTTTAGTATTCATTAATGTGTTTACATGTTTCAGGTTCTAAAGCTACCTGGAATATTTTTTAAAATTACAACAAAAACCCTATGGGAACAAGAAATGAGAAATAAATTTTAATGAGAGGAATGGAAACATGAAGAAAGTATGAACACTGAATATATGGGATCAGAAAAAGAAGGTATTTTAAGAAAAAAAGAGAGAAGAGTGACAGAGAATAAGCACCAAAAACTGACTTCAATATGGGAGGGCTCTGGATTTGAGTTCAGCCTACTATCATTTACTCTCCATTTAAGCTTCAGCAATTTTGCAAACAGTAATTTAAAAGATTAAAACACAGAAGAAAAAAAAAAAAAAAAGGGAAAACAAACTATCTGTTTAAGTACCAAAGCCCTGCTTTCTACAAACTGGATCCACCATGGATCATATCAGAACATTATAAATTATTACATGCATAGATAAAAATAGAGCAATCACATAATAGGCAGAAAAAATATTTTAACTGATTCATCATTTCAAACATGTGGTATTGCTATGGGACACTGAGAAAATATTAGCTTATGGAAATGTGAAATAGAATAATTCTAAAACAAGAACATAGCATAGTACAAGAACAAGAGCATAAGAAAACAAAAATAAACTATTCTAGAATGCAGCTCCTGAATCTGCCCAGCTAAAGAATGATTTTAGGGATTTTTTTTTTTAAGGACAAAAAACTTTGAGAAAGGCAATGAACTAACATAAAAAGGGGCTGACAGTATGACTCAAACATAGAACTCAAATATTTGAGGGAGAAGGTGATACTAATTTTTGTAGTTACTTTGTCTATATGAAAAGACATGCTTTGATAGAATCACAATCTGGAAAGCTTGCCTCAAAAAGAAAATCTGAGGTACAGGAAAAGCAATAATAACAGAAGGAAAAAAAATCTAATAATATTGAAGATTTTCCCAAAAAAAATTTTTTACAGAGTACACACACACACACACAAGAAACAAAATTAGAATATTCAATTCAATTCAAGAAGAATCAGCATTTACAAATTATTATTAAGAAGGCAAGAAATGAAAATGGCGGAGAAGGCACATGGGACTTTCTGAGCTTCTCTCATACCTCACTACTAATTATTAAATTCAGCCTCAAAAAAAATAGTGCTTGACAAAGACTGGAAGTGTAACAATTTACCAGTCAAAGATAATCTGATCACCAGAAAAGGTTTGTCCTGGGGGGGGGGGGGGGGGAGAGGGAGGTGGCAGATCTGTGTAAGTGTAGAACCAGAGGCTAGCGTCCTGAGCTACTGGGGTGGGGGTGGTCTCTGTGGTTGGAAAATTTACAGAGAGGACTCTACTATACGTTGACTGCTCTGCTTTGATTGCAAAGCAGTAGACCAGCAGAGAAATTAAAGCCAAAGGTAGAGGGTACTCTAAAAAACACAAGGACCTAACAGTATCTGGCTATACCCACCCAAAACTGGAAGTAAGTGAACCAGCATAAGCCACAGCACAAACCATAGCTTGTGCTGCATTGCATTCTGTAGCATGGGGCTTTCCCTGGGGCAGTCATACTTCTGGGGAAGGGGGCAACCTGGGGTAGCCTCTAATCTGCACAGTGAAAGGCTCGGCCTGGGTCAATAGAACTTCCGCAACCAACTATGCTACCCTGGGCAAAGAAATTCTGGTGCTTTGAGGGACAGGGCAACCGCTAATACCCACAGCAGGCTTTTGCCTGGAGTAGTGACAATTTCCCTACTCAGCCTCTAGCCTCAGGGCAGTCGCTAATCCATGCTAATCCACACAGCCTGGCCTTAGCAGGGCACTTCACAGTTCACCAGTGCTACCCAGACCTCAGTCACTTCTGGTGTGGAGCTTTTCCCAGAGCACTCCCCGAGCTCGACTACCCTTTGCAGCCCATTGGCAGAATAGCTACTGTCCATATACCTATCCCTGCTGTGCAGAGGAAGCTGGTAACCTCCTTGCCCTGAAAGCAGACCCTACAGGCTTTAAAAAAAAAAAAGAGTAAAAAAACCAAAAGGACGAATAGATAGGTTCTATACAGAAAGACAGCAGGTTTTCAACCCCAGGAGACTAATAGCAAACAGTCTCCAGACAAAACTGCAAACAGAGATGTAACCTGATCCCCATCACACAAGGCTCTCCTAAAAGAAACTATAAAAAATCTTAAAAGAGAGCTAGAAGAAAAATGGGGAAAGGAAAGAAAAACTATGCAAGAGAGTAACAACTTCCTGAAATGTGAATTGGAAAAGGTAAAAAACATCCAGGAAGTGCAGGGAAACAGAGTTTGTTAATTGGAAAAGGTAAAGAATTCCCAGGAAAGTAGGATTTGTGGACTGGAAAAGATAAAGAAGTCCCAAGAAAGTAAGATTTGTGAAGTGGAAAAAGAAAATAACGCTGTAAAAAAAAAAATTTTTTTTATAGTGAAATGGAAAAAAATTCCATAAAGTAAAAACAATTCATTTAAAAACTCAATTGGACATATACAAAAGTAAAAAAAAAAAAAAAAAGCTAATGAAGAAAATAACTCATTAAAATTCAGAACTGAACAAGTAGAAATGAATGATTTGTTGAGACATCAAGAATCAGTCAAGCTAAACCAAAAAAATGAAAACCCAGAAAAAAATGGTAAATATCTACTTTGAAAAACAACAGACCTGGAAAATACATCTAGGAGGGATAATCTGAGGATTATTGGACTTCCCGAAAATTATGATGAAAAAAAGAGCCTAGATACTATTTTACAGGAAATCATCAATGACAATTGTCCAGATGTAATAGAATCAGAAGGTGAAATAGGCATTGAAAGAATTCATTGTACACCTTCTGAAAAAGACCCTAAAATAAAAACTCTAAGGAATATTATGGCTAAATTTCAGAACTACCAGACAAAGGAAAAAATATTACAAGCAGCCAGAAAAAACAATGCAAGGTGCCACAATAAGGATCACTCAAGACCTAGCTGCTTCCACATTAAAAGATGGAAGGGCCTGGAATCTGATATTCCAAAAGGCAAAAGAATTAGGAATGCAGCCAAGAATAAACTACCCAGCTAAGCTGAGCATTTTCCTCCATGGAAGAAGATGGACATTTAATAAAACAGATGAATTCTATTTCTTTCTAAGGAAAAAAAACAGAACTAATCAAAAAATTTGATCTCCAACTATAGGACTCAAGAGAAGAAGAAAAAGGTAAAAAGAACTCTTGAGAACTGTATTTCTGTTGTGGATAAACATAAAGAGTAAACGTATAATTTGATTTTACTGATATAACATAAAAACGGGAAGTAAAAATGGAAAGGGATAGTGTCAGAAAAAAGGGAAAAGGGGAGATTAAAAAGAGGGAAACTACATCCCCTAAAGAAGCAAAAGAAACCTATCATATCTGGAGGACTTTAGAAAGGGGGAGGAATATTATGTGAATCTTATTCTCATCAGAGTTGGCTCAGAGAGACAATAATTGACATATTTGGTTTACAGAGAAACTTCTCTCACCTCATTAAAAAGTGGGAGAGGAAAAGGGAAAAGGAAAAGAGTAATAAGGGAAGGGTACAAGAAAGGGGAAAGGATTCAAAGAGGATGAGAGGGATCCTAAAAAAGGAGAACTGCGTGACACAAGCAATGCCCATAAGTTTAATACTGGGAAAGGGGGTAAGAAAAAGAAAAGCATAATCTGGGGATAAGAAGATAGCAGGAAATACAGAATTAGTAATTTTAACCCTGAATGAAAATGGGATGAGGTCTCCCATAAAGCTAGGGGGAGGGGAGGGATAGCAGACTAGATCAAAAGTCAGAACCCTACAATATGTTGTTTAAAGGAAACACATTTAAAGCAGGGAGATACATACAGAGTAAAGGTAAAAGGCTGGAGCAGAATCTATTATGCTTCAAGTGAAGTAAAAAAAAGCAGGGGTAGCCATCCTTATCTCAGATCAAGTAAAAGCAAAAATTGATCTAATCAAAAGAGATAAGGAAGGAAACTATCTTGCTAAAGGTAGCATAGACAATGAAGCAATTTCAATACTAAATATATATGCACCAAGTGATATAGCATCTAACTTCCTAAAGAAGAAGTTAAGAGAGTTGCAACAGCAAAACTATAATAGTGGGAGATCTCAACCTTGCACTCTCAGAATTAGATAAATCAAACCACATAACAAATAAGAAAGAAATTAAAGAGGTAAATCAAATATTGGGAAAACTAGGTATTATAAATATTTAGATGGTGATAGAAGAGTACACTTTCTTCTCAGAAGTTCATGGAACCTATACAAAAATTGACCATATATTAGGACATAAAAACCTCAAAATTAAATGCAGGAAGGCAGAAACAGTAAATGCTTTCCTTTCAGATCATGATGCAATAAAAACCACATTCAACAAAAAGTTATGGATAAATAGACCAAAAAGTAATTAAATAATCTCATTTTAAAATGATTGGGTGAAACAGCAAATTATAGACACAATTAATAATTTCACTCAAGATAATAACAATGAGACATCATACCAAAATTTGTGGGATGCAGCCAAAGTGATAATAAGGGGAAATTTTCTATCTTTAGAGGGGCTTACTTGAATAAAATAAAGAGAAGATCAATGTATTGGGCTTGCAACTTAAAATGCTAGGAAAAGACCAAATTAAAAACCCCCAATCAAATACTAAACTTGAAATTCTAAAAGTAAAAGGAGAAATTAATAATATTGAAAGTAAAAAAAAAAACTAATTAATAAATAAAACTAAGAGTTGGTTTTATGAAAAAAACAATAAAATAGATAAGCTTTTGGTAAATCTGATTAGAAAAAGGAAAGAGGAAAATCAAATTGTTAGTCTTAGAAATGAAAAGGGAGAACTTTCCACCATTGAAGAGGAAATTAGAGAAATGATAAGGAGTTACTTTGCCCAACTTTATGCCAATAAATTTGATAACCTAAGTGAAATGGATGACTACCTTCCAAAATATAGGCTTCCCAGATTAACAGAGGAGGAAGTAAATTGCTTCAATAGTCCCATTTCAGAAAAAAGAAATAGAACAAGATATTAATCAACTGCCTAAGAAACAATCCCCAGGACCAGATGGATTTACATATGAATTCTACCAAACATTTAAAGAACAATTAACCCCAATGTTATTGGAAAAAATAGGGAATGAAGGAATCCTATCAAATTCCTTTAATAACACAGACATGGTACTGATACTTAAACCAGGTAGGTTGAAAACAGAGAAAGAAAATTATAGACCAATAACCCTAATGAATATTGATGCTAAAAATCTTAAATAAGACTGGCAAATAGACTACAGAAAATCATCCCCAGGATAATACACCATGATCAAGGAGGATTTATACCAGGAATGCAGGACTGGTTCAATATTGGGAAAACTATTAGCATAATTTACCATATAATAACCAAATTAACAAAAAACATATGATCATCTCAATAGATGCAGAAAAAGCATGTGATAAAATCCAACATCCATTTCTATTAAAAACACTTGAAAGTGTAGGAATAAATGGACTTTTCCTTAAAATAGTCAGATGCATCTACTTAAAACCATCAATAAGCATCATATGTAATGGGGATAAACTGGAACCATTCCCAATAAGATCAAGAGTGAAACAAGGTTGCCCACTATCACCATTACTATTCAATATTGTATTAGAAATGCTAGCTTTGGCAATAAGAGTTGAGAAAGAGATTAAAGGAATTAGAGTAGGTAATGAGGAAACCAAATTATGACTCTTTGTAATGATATGATGGTATACTTAAGAGAACACCAGAGTTTCTACTAAAAAGCTATTAGAAATAATCCATACCTTTAGCAAAGTTGCAGGATACAAAATAAACCCACATAAGATATCAGCATTCTTATATATCACTAACAAAATCCAAAATTCCATTTAAATTTCCATTTAAATTCCATTTAAAGTAACCACAGATAGTATAAAATATTTAGGAATCTATCTGACAAGGGAAAATCAGGAACTATATGAGCAAAACTACAAAACACTTTCCACACAAATAAAGTCAGATAATCAATTGGAAAAATAGTAAATGCTCTTGGATAGGACAAGCAAATATAATAAAGATACTACCTAAACTAATCTATTTAGACTCCCAAAAAATTATTTTAATATAAAAAAAAAACCAACATTGAAAAACAAAAGGTCAAGAATTTCAAGGGAACTAATGAAAAAAAAAAAAAAAAATCAAAAGAAGGTAGCCTAGCTGTACCAGATCTAAAATTATATTATAAAGCAGTAGTTACCAAAATCATTTGGTATTGGCTAAGAAATAGACTAGTTGATCGGTGGAATAGGTTAGATTCAAAGGAAAAAACAGTCAATAACTTTAATAATCTAGTGTTTGACAAACCCAAAGACCCCAGCTCTTGGGATAACAACTCACTGTTTGACAAAAACTGCTGGCAAAATTGGAAATTAGTATGACAGAAACTAGGCATTAACCCACACTTAACACCATATACCAAGATAAGGTCAAAATGGGTTCATGACCTAGGCATAAAGAATGAGATTATAAATAAATTAGAAGAACATAGGATAGTTTAACTCTCAGACCTGTGGAAGAGGAAGGAATTTATGACCAAAGAAGAACTAGAGATCATTATTAATCACAAAATAGAAAATTTTGATTGTATCAAATTGAAAAGTTTTTATACAAACAAAACTAATGCAGACAGATCAGAAGGGAAGCAATAAACTGGGAAACCATTTTTACAGTCAAAGGTTCTAATAAAGGCCTCATTTCCAAAATATATAGAGAATTGACTCTAATTTATAAGAAATCAAGCCATTCTCCAATTGATAAATGGTCAAAGGATATGAACAATTCTCAGACGAAGAAATTGAAACTATTTCTAGCCATATGAAAAGATATTCCAAGTCATTATTAATCAGAGAAATGAAAATTAAGACAATTATGAGATATCACTACACACCTGTCAGATTGGCTAGAATGACAGGGAAAGGTAATGCAGAATGTTGGAGGGGATGTGGGAAAACAGGGACTATTGATACATTGTTGGTGGAAATGTAAATACATCCAATCATTCTGGAGAGTGATTTGGAACTATGCTCAAAAAAATCATCAAACTGTGAATACCCTTTGACCCAGCATTGTTAATACTAGGTTTATATCCCAAAAAAATTTTAACGAAGGGAAAGGGACCTGTACGTGCAAGAATGTTTATGGCAGCCCTCTTTGTAGTGGCCAGAAACTGGAAACAGAGTGGATGCCCATCAACTGGAGAATGGCTTAATAAATTGTAGTGTATAAATATTATGGAATATTATTGTTCTGTATGAAATGACCAGCAGGATAGTTTCAGAAAGGCCTGGAGAGACTTACATGAACTGATGCTGAGAGAAATGAGCAGGACCAGGAGATCATTATATACTTCAACAACAATACTATATGATGCTCAATTCTGATGGACATGGCCCTCTTCAACAATGAGATGAACCAAATCAGTTCCAATAGAGCAGTAATGAACTGTACCAGCTAAACCCGCGAAAGAACTCTGCGAGATGACTATGAACCACTACATAGAATTCCCAATCCCTCTATTTTTGTCCACTGGCATTTTTTATTTCCTTCACAAGCGGGGGGCAGCTAGGTGGTGCAGTGGATAAAGCACCAGCCCTAAATTCAGGAGAACCCGAGTTCAAATCTGGTCTCAGACACTTAACACGTCCTAGCTGTGTGACCCTGGGCAAGTCACTTAACCCCAGCCTCAGGAAAAGAAAATTTCCTCACAGGCTAATTGTACACTATTTCAAAGTCCGATTCTTTTAGTACAGCAAAATAACTGTATGTACATGTATACATATATGGTATTTAACTTATGCTTTAACATATTTAACATATATTGGTCAACCTGCATCTGGGGGAGAAGAGAGGGGGAAGAAGGGGAAAATTGGAACAAAAGGTTTTGCAATTGAAAAATTACCCATGCATATATCTTGTAAATAAAAAGCTATAATTTAAAAAAGGCAAGAGTTTAAATCAAAGATGATTATGAGATTACAAAGGACAGTAAGAGTTAAGAAAGAAAATATGAACAGTATTAGAGATTACTGTCATCACAAACATGTGAATGGAAAACTAATTAGGCTGCTAAAGTATCATAAGATGCTATGAGCAGCCCTTGTCCTCCATGGTATCCATGAAACCTTAAGAAAGACCTCCAGAGAATTTTGCATAGACCTCTGTTTGCAAGAGGATATAAGAGTTGCACACTTTAAAATGGCAGGAGCTTATAATCAACACAGTTCCTTGGAAGGAACAACCACATCAATATATCAAGTATCAATGGATTTGTGAAAATCCATCTGTGAAAAAAGGTGCTATTGGTAGCAGTGTTTGTAAATACAGTATTAGCAAAAGTGAACATAATTATAAGATCCTAAACAGTCAAAAATATTTTAAAATTCTGATCACTGAGAATACCTACTCTAAAAGATTATCCCTTGAGGGAAAAAAAAAGTAAAGAAACTAAATGCTAATAAATTTTAATAAACAAATACACTAATTCATTAATACTACAAGCAAGAAACAATATGGGAGGTTAAAAGAAAGCAGTTGTCTTTGCAGGCATTAATAAACTGTAAATATCTAGACAAAATCTAAGATAATAGAGAAAAAGGAAACAAGTCTTTTAAAAAGTGACTGATAACTTCTATAAAACAGATAGCCAATGCAATAGAAAACAAATTTAGATGTTCTGAAAAATTCAGTGAAATGACTTATTGACCTAGCAAAGAACATGGCTGTTCCAAGTTATGTTCTAGACCTAAATATGTAAGTTTCATTATACTTTTTTCTTTGGGTACTAGCAGATATTCCTAGAGGAAATTTAATTTTTTTATGCTATTTTTTAATCATCATAAGAAGTCAAACAAACTAAAGCCTCCTCTTCTTTTCCTGGGTTGCCTATTTTTAAAAATTAAAAATAATTATAAAAGTAATTCCAATTTATTTTTTTTTCCCTGAGGCAATTGGGATTAAGTGACTTGCCCAGGGTCACACAGTTAGGAAGTGTTAAGTGTCTAAAGCCAGATTGGAAATTAGGTCCTCCTGATTTCAGGACTGATACTCTATTCACTGTGCTACCTAGTTGCCCCAATAATTCTAATGTCTATAAAAGACTACTAGGAAGTATACACACATGAATGAGGGCTGAGGTCCCAGATGATCTTAAGAATCCTCCTCACTAGAAAGGAATTTATGACCAGAGGAGAACTAGAGATCATTATTGATCACAAAATAGAAGATTTTGATTACATCAAACTAAAGAAGTTTCTGTACAAACAATTACTAATGCAAACAAGATTAGAGAAGGGAAGTAACAAATTGGGAAAATATTTGTAAAGTTAAAGGTTCTGACAAAGGTCTCATTTCCAGAAATATATAGAGAACTCGACCCTAATTTATAAGCAAATCAAACCATTCTCCAATATGATAAATGGTCTCCAAAGGATATGAACAGACAATTCTCAGATGATGAAATTGAAACTATATCCACTCATATGAAAGAGTGTTCCAAATCACTACTGATCAGAGAAATGCAAATTAAGACAACTCTGAGATACCACTACACACCTGTCAGATTGGCCAAGATGACAGGAACAAATAATGATGAATGTTGGAGGGGATGTGGGAAAACTGGGACACTGATACATTGTTGGTGGAGTTGTGAAAGAATCCAGCCATTCTGGAGAGCAATTTGGAACTATGCCCAACAAGTTATCAAACTGTGACCCAGCATTGCTGCTATTGGGATTATATCCCAAAGAAATACTAAAGAGCGGAAAGGGACCTGTATGTGCCAAAATGTTTGTGGCAGCTCTTTTTGTTGTAGCTAGAAACTGGAAGATGAATGGATGTCCATCAATTGGAGAATGGTTGGGTAAATTATGGTATATGAAGGTTATGGAATATTATTGCTCTGTAAGAAATGACCAGCAGGAGGAATACAGAGAGGCTTGGAGAGACTTACATCAACTGATGCTGAGTGAAATGAATAGAACCAGAAGATCGCTGTACACTTCAATGCTGTATAAAGATATATTCTGATGGAAGTGGATATCTTCAACATAAAGAAGATCCAACTCACTTCCAGTTGATCAATGATGGACAGAAATAACTACACCCAGAGAAGGAACACTGGGAAGTGAATGTAAATTGTTAGCACTACTGTCTATCTACCCAGGTTACTTATACCTTCGGAATCTAATACTTAATGTGCAACAAGAAAATGGTATTTACACACATATACTGTATCTAGGTTATATTGTAACACATGTAAAATGTATGTGATTGCCTGTCATCGGGGAGAGGGAGTAGAGGGAGGGGAGGGATAATTTGGAAAAATGAATACAAGGGATAATATTATTTTTAAAAAATTACTCATGCATATATACTGTGGGGAAAAAATTCTAAATAAAAAAAAGAAGAAGAAAAAAAAAAAAAAGAATCCTCCTCACTGTAGGTTTTTCTTTTGCAAGGCAAAAATAACAGCTTACAGTTAAAAAATGTTTTACCATGTATTCTCATTTAATCATCTAAAGCTAAAAAGAGAATACATCATTATCATCCCTATTTTCCCATGATGATAACTGAGGCCAGAGAAATAGCAAGTCACACCTGGTATCCGAACTCATGTGAAATTCTTAATTCAGTGTTTTTTGCACTATATAATACTTCTAGATTTCACATTAACAATAGACTCCTATAGTTGTTACTGATTGCTAAAGTGCTTGTTTCTCTTTTTCTGAACACATTCAATAATTTTCATTTCCATTATGAGAATAGCATATGCTGATAATGTCAGACCAGTGTTTGATTTCTTTGTGGCTAAAAATTCCAGACATGACCAATCAGAAGTTACTGATGTACCTGCCTGGCACTTGGAAGGTTCATTCCCATGAAAAGTTGTCTATTAGTAAACATTATATATCCATAGTTTCTACAGAGAAATCACCTCCGACCCATGACATTATCTCTTTTATGTATCTTGAAAAAGAATGATTTTATTGCTATTCCCTTAGGAGAGAACAACAAGCCAAGAATTACACTGGGAAAGGAACAAAACTATAAGAGAAACCAAATGGTTTGTGATGGTTTCTTTCTTCCCTAATTTCCCAATTGTGCTTGTTCCACAACCCTAGAATAAGAGGGGCACAGACCTAACAGAAGTAAAACAAAAAGAACAATGTATTAGAATTAGAATAATACTGAAACAGGCTGGTCGAAATAGAATGTATGACAAACATCAATCTTTCAAGAGTAATTAAAGCTCAAACACAATAAAATTTTTCTAATGTCTGTCCTCCAAAATAATATTAACATGCCAAATAATTTATTTTACCAAATAAATTACTTTCTCTTTTTAATTGTTTTTATTTATTTAATATGATTACATGGATATAGGAACTCTCAAGGAGAAAATTCCCTCTACCAATGCCAAGTTAGCATTGGCTCTGCAATTACATGGCAACATGAGTTGCCTTGAGACTTACCAAGGGTCACAAAGTTAGTAGAGGCAAAACTTGAACTCCAAAGCCAGTACTCAACTCACTATGTTAACGTCACCTCTCACAAATGGTATTTTTCCTGAGTTGCTTATATTCTGGAATTATCTCAAAAGCTCATTTATTTATTTTCAATGCCAAAAATTTTGGTGCAATGTTTAAAATATATTAAATTTAAAATAATGCACAACAAAAATACAAATTATTTAGAACAAAGATGATCATAAATTACCCACAAGAAGATATTATCGGAGATTGTAAGGTACAATTCAATTAAACATCAATAAATTTACCTATCACTTTATTCCATGCAATTACTTCTTTAAAATCTACCTAACACTAAATTTGACTAAAATAATTATACCATTTTGTTTCAAACTGAATCACAAATCAAATTTATGGTATACAGCATCTTACTCAGTATTTAGCAGGTAGTAAGTGTTCAATAAATATTTGTTAAAATCAGAATATATCCTGATATTCTTTAATTTCATCAAAATAATCAAAAGTTTATTATAGAACAAATATTAAATATCATTTGGTATTTGAAGTGCCTTATTTTGGCCAATAAAAATTAGCAACTCTTCACAGTAGAAAACAACATAAAATAATATCTTACAACTTTAGTTGTTTTTCCAGGAAGTACTAGTTTATTTGTATCATCCTGTATCTATGCTCTAGTCTGTTTCCCCCTTAAGTAAAAACAGGATGAAGTTAAGGTCACAGGCCATTTCAAAAATATGAAATAGGCTCCCAAAAAAGGGAATGACTATCCTTTAAGAAAAATAAAGTCCACAACTAATAAATATATCATTCTAAAAGGTTTGGGTTTTTTAACATTTGAGTTTAATTCAAAGTGCTGTCAATTAATAACACAGACATAGGCTTAATAAAACAATTCATAAATAACATTCTGGGAGTTACAAAACAGTTTTTACATTTTATTTTTTTAATATCAAGAAGAATTCTACACTGCTCCTATTCCAATGTCTCATCTTGAAATCAAGTTGTCCCACAGAAAGTCAGACTAAGCTAAAAAGACTTAAGAGTAAATGACAGGGGATAGCTAGGTGGTGCAGTGGATAGAGCACCAGCCCTGAAGTCAGAAGGACCTGAGTTCAAATTTGTTATCAGAAACTTAACACTTCCTAGCTGTGTGATCCTGGGTAAGTCACTTAACCCCAACTGCCTCAGCAAAAAGGAGAAAAAAAAAAATGAGTAAATGATAGAAGTACCCATCCAAGTACTTCTTGGAGAAGCCATCACCATGTTAGTTACTATATTTGGGAATTCCTGAAAACCATACACAAGTCATTTGAATTTTAAACTTCATCCTTACCCTTTCATACTTACCCAGGCTAATGAAATACTAGATCTTTGAAATATTAAAAACTTTTGAATAAGATGCTCTGTTGATTAATGATGCTGAAATTCCTAAATGTCATCAGACTCTCTAAATGTAAATGACTTATATAAATAGCAAGTATTTCTGAAGTATGATTTGTATTTCCATATTATTTAATAATCGTGTTTATTTAATCACAAAATAAAGTGGAAAAAAGCAGCACACACTTAAAAAATGGAAATGTCTATGCACTTCCCTATATGAAGGGAACTTGAATACCAAAAATAAAAATAAAAAGTCATTTTTCATTAAAACACAAAATCACTAAGATTTCTACTCTTTAGTCTAAACTAGCAAATAAATTAAAATAAATTACTTAAATTTCAAAAGAAATCAAAACTTCTTTTAATTGATCCATTTTCCATGGTAACGCTTGAGAGGATCTTGTTGAATCCATTATCAGAAGCAGCAATTTCAAAAATTCTCTCTCCTATACACCAAAAAAAATTTCTTAAGTGACAGCTAAAATCAAATTCTTAAAGAACCAAAGATAATCTATATTATCTAAGTTAAAAAACATTACTTGCAACTCAGTAAGTGCATTTATTATATATTATACTTAGATACATTTGTATCTTATCCCCCTACTGAACTATAAGCTCCACAGCCCCAGAGAGATCTTAACTCTGTATTCAACTTTAATATATGGGACAGTGTTTTGCACATAGTCTCACAGAACTTTTTAAGCTCTTATTCCCTTTCTACCAACTATTTAATTCAGCCTGAAAAACAGTGCTTGAGAGGTAAAATCCACGATTGGAAGTATAATCTTACCAGCGGAAGAGAATCTGCAATATCATCAGAAAAAGTTTGACCTGAGATGGTGGAAGTAGACCAGCGCAGAGAGAAAGGGGATCAGGAAGGCCTCTGCCCTGAGGTTGGAAGGTTTACATAGAGCTCTCTGCCATAGCCTGACTGCTTTGCTTCGGTGGTGGAGTAGTGGACCAGCAGAGAAGTTGGAGCCTGGGGTAGTGGGTACTCTGAGGGATGCCAAAGCCTGAGAGGATCTGGCTATGCCCACCCAGAACCGGAAGTGACTCAGCACAGTCCATAATGCAGCTCTTTGCGGCATTCTGCAGCTAGGGGCTCTTGTTAGGAGGCAGTCACACACAGCAGGGGCACAGCCCGGGGCAGCCTGTCATCTGCACAGTGAGGGGTAGTAGAATTTCCCCATCTTGACTGCGCTGCCCAGGCAGAGCTACTTCCGGTGCGTTGAGGGATAGGACAACCATTAATACTCAAAGCAGGCATTTGGGGCGGGGGGGGGGGGGGGGGGGGGGCCAGTGATACTTTTGCTGCTTAACCTCTAGCCCTAAGGCGGTCACTAACCCTCACAGCGGGGCTCCTTCCAGGGCACTTACATAGCCTGGCCTGTGATACCCAGGCATACCCACTTCTACGTGGAGCTCTTCCCAGAGCCCTCCTGCAGCTCGACCTTTCCTTGCAGCTCATTAAGAGGACAGATATTGTTCATATACCCATCCTTGCTCTGCAGAGGAAGCTGGTAACCTCCTTGCACTGAAGGCAGACCATGAAGGCTTTAAAAAAAAAAAAATGATTAAAAAAAATGAAAACAAACAAACAAACAAACAAACCATTGACAGCTTCTATGCAGAAAAGGAGCCGGTTTCCAACCCCAAGGAGACTAACAGCAGACAGTCTCCAGACAATACCCCAAATAATGCTCTCCTAGAAGAGACTATTAAAAATCTAAAAAGAGAAGTGGAAGAAAAATGGGGAAAGGAAAGATAAGTTTTGCAAGAGAATAACAACTTCCTGAAATGTGAATTGGAAAAGGTAAAGAATTCATAGGAAGTGCAGGAAAAGAGAATTAGGGAATTGGAAAAAGTAAAGAAATAACAGGAAAGTAGGATCTGTGAATTGGAAAAAGAAAATAACTCACTAAAAAACAAATTTAGTGAAATGGAAAAAAATTCCATAGAGCAAAACAACTCATTTTAAAACTTAATTGGACACATACAAAAAGAAGTAAAAAAAGCTAATGAAGAAAATAACTCATTAAAAATCAGAACTGAACAAATAGAAGTGAATAATTCATTGAGACAACAAGAATCAGTCAAGCAAAAGCAAAAAAAAAATGAAAATCTGAAGAAAAATGTCAAATATCTACTAGCCAAAACGACAGACCTGGAAAAAAGATCTAGGAGAGACAATGTAAGGATTATTGGACTTCCTGAAAATTATGATTAAAAAAAAGAGCCTACATACTATTTTACAGGAAATCATCAAAGAGAACTGCTCAGAGATAAAAGAACCAGAAGGTAAAACAATGAAAGAAGGTAAAACATTGAAAGAATTCATAGAACACCTTCTGAAAAAGACCCTAAAAAAAAAACTCCACCGAACATTGTGGCCAAATTTCAGAACTATCGAACTAAGGAAAAAATATTACAAGCAGCCAGGAAAAAACAATTCAAATACCAAGGTACCACAATAAGAGTCACTCAAGATCTGGCTACCTCTACATTAAAGGATTGAAGGGCCTGGAATCTGATATTCCGAAAGGTAAAAGAACTTGGAATGCAGCCAAGAATAAACTACCCAGCTAAGTTGAGCATTTCCTTCCATGGAAGAAGAGGAACATTTAATGAAACAGAAGAATTCCATATGTTTCTAAGGAAAAAAACAGGTCTAAACAAAAAAATTTGATCTTCAATCGTAGGACTCAAGAGAAACAGAAAAAAGTAAAAGGAACTCTTGAGAACTGAATTTCTGTTGTGGATATACATTAAGTCTACATGTATAATTTGATTTTAATGATATAACAAAAAAACAAAAAAAAAAAAGGGAAGTGGAAAGGGAATAGTATCAGAAAACGGGAAAGGGGAGAAAAAAAGAGGGAAACTACATCCCAGGAAGAGGCAAAGAAAATTTACCATATCTGAGGGAATTTAGAGAGGGCGAGGAACACTAATTGACACATTGCTTTACAGAAAATTCTCTCACTTCATTAAAAAGGGGGAGAGGAAAAGGGAAAAGGAAAAGAGTAATAAGGAAAGGGAACAAGAAAGGGAAAGGGATTGAAAGGGATACTAAAGATGGAGGGTTGCATAACGCAAGTGGGGCTCATAACTTTAATACAGGGGAAGGGGTTCAGGAGGGGGCAAGGGAAAAAAGCATAATCTAGGTATAATATGATCGCAGGAAATACAGAATTAGTAATTTTAACTATAAATTTAAATGAGATGAACTCTCCCATTAAGCAGAGATGGATAGCAAACTGGATCAAAAGTCAGAACCCTACAATATGTTGTTTACAGGAAATACATTTAAAGCAGGGAGATACATACAGAGTAAAGAAAGAAGGCTGGAGCAGAATGCTTCAAGTGAAGTAAAAAAAGCAGGGGTAGCCATCCTTATCTCAGATCAAGCAAAAGCAAAAATTGATCTAATCAAAAGAGATAAGGAAGGAAACTATCTTGCTAAAGGGTAGCATAGACAATGAAGCAATTTCAATACTAAATATATATGCACCAAGTGGTATAGCATCTAACTTCCTAAAGGAGAAGTTCCGAGAGTTGCAAGAAGAAATAGACAACAAAATTATAATAGTGGGAGATCTCAATCTTGCACTCTCAGAATTAGATAAATCAAACCACAAAACAAATAAGAAAGAAATTAAAGAGGTAAATCAAATATTGGGAAAATTAGGTATGAAAAATCTTTGGAGAAAAGTAAATGGTGACACAAAGGCGTATACTTTCTTCTCAGCATTTCATGGAACCTTTACAAAAATTGACCATATATTAGGACATAAAGATCTCAAAATTAAATGCAGGAAGGCAGAAATAGTAAAGGCTTTCTTTTCAGATCACAATACAATAAAAACTACATTCAACAAAAAGTTGTGGGTAAATAGATCAAAAAGTAATTGGAAACTAAATAAGAATGATTGGGTGAAACAACAAATTATAGACACAATAATTTGTCTCAAGATAATGACAATGATGAGACATCATACCAAAATTTGTGGGATGGGGCTAAAGCGGTAATAAGGGGAAATTGTATATCTTTAGAGGCTTACTTGAAGAAAATAGAGAAAAAGAAGATCAATGAATTGGGCTTCCAACTTAAAAAGCTAGAAAAAGACCAAATTAAAAACCCCAATCAATACTAAACTTGAAATTCTAAAATTAAAAGGAGAAATTAATAATATTGAAAGTAAAAATACTATTGAACTAATAAATAAAACTAAGAGTTGGTTTTATGAAAAAATCAATAAAACAGATAAGTTTTTGGTAAATCTGATTAGAAAAGGAGAATTGTTAGTCTTAAAAAATGAAAAGGGGGAACTGTCCACCAATGAGGAGGAAAGTAGAGAAATAATGAGTTACTTTGCCCAACTTTATGCCAATAAATTTGATAACCTAAGTGAAATGGATGACTACCTCCAAAAATATAGGTCTTCCAGATTAAGAGGAGGAAGTAAATTGCTTAAATTGTCCCATTTCAGAAAAAGAAATAGAACAAGCTATTAATAAACTCCCTAAGAAAAAATCTCCAGGACCAGAAGGATTGACAAGTGAATTCTACCAAACATTCAAAGAACAATTAGCCCCAATGTTATATAAACTATTTGAAAAAATAGGGAATGAAGGAATCGTACCAAATTCCTTTTACGACATAGACATGGTACTGATACCCAAATCAGGTAGGTTGAAAACGGAGAAAGGAAACTGTAGGCCAATCTCCCTAATGAATATTGATGCCAAAATCTTAAATAAGATATTAGCAAAAAGACTACAGAAAATCATCTCCAGGATAATACATCATGATCAAGTAGGATTTATACCAGGAATGCAGGGCTGGCTCAATATTAGGAAAACTATCAGGATAATTGGCCATATTAATAACCAAATTAACAAAAATCATATGATCATTTCAATAGATGCAGAAAAAGCATTTGATAAAATCCAACATCCCTTTCTATTAAAAACACTTGAGTATAGGAATAAATGGACTTTTCCTTAAAATAATCAGTAGCATCTATTTAAAACCATCAATAAGCATCATATGTAATGGGGAAAGATTGCAACCATTCCCATTAAGATCAGGGGTGAAACAAGGTTGCCCACTATCACCATTACTATTCAATATTGTATTAGAAATGCTAGCTTTGGCAATAAGAGTGGAGAAAGAGATTAAAGGAATTAGAGTATGTAATGAGGAAACCAAATTATCACTCTTTGCAGATGATATGATGGTATACTTAGAGAACCCCAGAGATTCTACTAAAAATCTATTAGAAATAATTCACGTTAGCAAAGTTGCAGGATACAAAATAAATCCACATAAATCCTCAGCATTTTTATACATCACCAACAAAATTCAACAGCAAGAGATACAAAAAGAAATTCCATTAAAGTAACCACAGATAGTATAAAATATTTAGGAATCTATTTGCCAACGGAAAATCAGAAACTATTTATGCTACAAAAACACTACAAAACACTTTCCACACAAATTAAATCTGATCTAACCAATTGGAAAAATATTAAATGCTCTTGGATAGGGTGAGCAAACCTAATAAAGATGACAATACCACCTACACTAATCTATTTATTTAGCGCTATACCAATCAGACTCCCAAGAAACTATTTTAATGACCTAGAAAAAATAACAAGAAAGTTCATATGGAAAAGCAAAAGGTCAAGAATTTCAAGGGAATTAATGAAAAAAAAAAAAAATCAAATGAAGGTGGCCTAGCTGTACCAGATCTAAAACTATATAATAAAGCAGCAGTTACCAAAAGCATTTGGTATTGGCTAAGAAATAGACTAGTTGATCAGTGGAATAGTTTAGGTCCAAAGGACAAAATAATCAATAACTCTAATAACCTAGTGTTTGACAAACCCAAGGACCCCAGCCTTTGGGATAAGAACTCAATGTTTGACAAAAATTGCTGGGAAAATTGGAAATTAATATGGCAGAAACTAGGCATTGACCCACATTTAACACCGTACACCAAGATCAGGTCAAAATGGGTTCATGACCTAAGAATAAAGAATGAGATTATAAATAGAGGAACATAGGATAGTTTACCTCTCAGACCTGTGGAAGAGAAATGAATTTATGTCCAAAGAAGTAGAAATCATTATTGATCACAAAATAGAAAATTTTGATTATATCAAATTGAAAAGATTTTGTACAAACAAAACTAATGCAGATAAGATTAGAAGGGAAACAATAAACTGGGAAAACATTTTTACAGTTGAAGGTTCCAATAAAGGCTTCATTTCCAAAACATATAGAGAATTGACTCTCATTTATAAGAAATCAAGCCAGTCTCCAATTGATACATGGGTAAAGGATATGAACAGAGAATTCTCAGATGAAGAAATTGAAACTATTTCTAGCCATATGAAAAGATATTCAAAGTCATTATTAATCAAAGAAATGTACATTAAGACAACTCTGAGATACTACTACATACCGGTCAGATTGGCTAGAATGACAGGGAAAAGTAATGCAGAATGTTGGAGGGGATGTGGGAAAACAGGGACACTGATACATTGTTGGTGGAATTGTGAATACATCCAGCCATTCTGGAGAGCAATTTGGAACTATGCTCAAAAAGTTATCAAACAGTGCATACCCTTTGACCCAGCAGTGTTGCTACTGGGTTTATATCCCAAAGATCTCTTAAATAAGGGAAAGGGATCTGTGTGTGCAAGAATGTTTATGGCAGCCCTCTTTGTGGTGGCCAGAAACTGGAAACTACGTGGATGCCCATCAATTGGAGATTGGCTGAATAAATTGTGGTATATGAATATTATGGAATATTATCGTTCTGTAAGAAATGATCAAGAAGATGATTTCAGAAAGGCCTGGAGAGACTTACATAAACTGATGCTGAGTGAAATGAGCAAGACCAGGAAATCATTGTATACTTCAACAACAATATTATATGATGCTCAATTCTGATGGATGTGGCCATTTTCAATAATGAGATGAACCAAATAAGTTCCAATAGAGCAGTAATGAACTGAACTAGCTACACCCAGTAAAAGAACTCTAGGAGATGATTATGAACCACTACATAGAATTCCCAATCCCTCTAATTTATCCACCTGCATTTTGGATTTCCTTCACAGGCTAACTGTACACTATTTCAAAGTCCGATTCTTTTTGTACAGCAAAACAACTTTTCGGACATGTATACATATATTGTATTTAATTTATACTCTAACATATTTAACATGTATTGGTCAACCTGCCATGGGCGGGGGAGGAATTAGAACAAAAAGTTTGGCAATTGTCAATGTTGTAAAATTACCCATACACATATCTGGTAAATAAAAACTATTAAAAAAAAAGTTTATCAAAATGATATTTTTAATCATTTTTGACTGTACACATGGATTTATTATCAAGTCACTCTCTGGTTACTGGTTCTAAGATACCAGAAATTAATGCATCACTGGGAGTATTAACATTTCTACTACTCCCCAAAAGAAGACAGACCCAAAGTAATCAAAATTTTGAAAATCCAAATCATATTTGAATATGCTAAATAAAGAAAATGTCAATTCAAAAAATATTTAAGCAACACTTACTTAATAACTAGATATCTTATTTAGGGATCAAGGACACAACAATGAAAAATGACACATAGTTCCTGCCCTCCAGGAATAATACAATGGAAAACGAAGATGAAATACATAAAGGTTGGAGTTTTTTTAGGGAGGGATAAAGATGGGTAAAGAGGAACAACCTTCATAAGGATGAAAAAAAAGCAAGGGCATTTGTAATTTATTTTCTCTTGAACATATTGCGTTATTAAATAAATATTTAGTTAATAAACTAAAGTTAGCAAATTCAGCTCTTAGTAAAAACTACAACCAAGGAGTCAACAACATTAAAATTATCACCAAATGTTATTTTTTTTTTTCCTCAATGGAGGTTAATGTCTTCTCTAAAAAATAACTATTGCCAGTGGCAGCCTTACAAAGATTTTTTGACATAATGACTAAGCTAAAGAAAGAAAAGTAAAGAAAGAACACTGAATGGAATTTTCCCACATTCTATTTCCTCACATTTTTAAAAGGAAAATAATTTAAAGATAGTCATCATTAAATGTGGCTGCCATTATCTCAGAGAATTTTTTTGGTTTAAAAAACACTCGATTTGCAAGCAATTATTGCTATTATTTATATATGTGAGCTATGATGCTAATTGGACTTTTTCCTTTAAAAGCTCATGAAGCACTGTGAATAATATATACTAATAAATTAACCCCAGGAAACTTCTAGTAATAATAAAAGAATATGTATCCAGAAAACAAGCAAATTACAATTCAAAGGTCAGAGCTAGAGAAAGTAAACTGACCTCAAAAAAAAGAGTTAATGTACTATATAAATCTAGCATTAAAAAGCAAGCAAATTACTTGTAGAAAGCACTCCTGTCAATATCTCAGAATGCTCTATATGGAATTTATAATTTCAAAAATATTAAACAAAGAAAAAAGTAGCTAGCACTTACTCTTCTCATTCTGTATCTTCCAAATAGCTTCCTCCAATGGAACACTATATGGCTAACTTTTGCCAGTGTGGCTGTTTTTCTGACCTTTATTATTAAATACAACTAAATAGTACCTTGAAGTGTGCTTTGTATGGATAAGATGCTCAGCATACAGAACCTTAATTAACAATTTTGATTTTATTCTTTTTCTCTCTCCCCTGTCTTCCCAGCTTCCCCTCCCCCCTTTCCAAATGTTCTGTTATGTGCACTTGTCAAAAGAAACACCCACTGAGAGTGTCAAAATGATAAAGCTGCAGCCTTCCACCCTCCCAGTATATAGTGCCAGTAACTAGAACATGCTCCAACCTAAAAGATTCTTATGTCCCCGTATTAATGAAAATAATTTGTTAATTAAAATACAAAGAATGTGTTTAAAAGCACTGGTTTTCGATTATTTCAATCCTTTAATTCGGCTTCTTTTTCATCAAACTAAAGGATAAAAATGAGATCAATCTTTTAATATAGATCCCTTATGTGTATTTTAACATGTGAACAGAAACCCTGAACTGTAAATTGTCTTTTCATACTGAAACATCCAGGGTTTTTGTTTTTTTGTTTTAATCAAAACAGGTTAGTTATTAAGCACTAACAACAGGACCATGTATTTAACTATGGTAGAGGGATATATGTGATTTTTTCCCCCTTTACGCCTCCCCACACACACACACACACACACACACACACACAACCTTAAGACTGAAAGAAATGCAAAATATTTCATCCTCATTAGGTAAAAGGAATGTTGTTTATCTTCTTCGATTCCAGAAATTAGCTTCACACCTGAAAACTTGATAAGCAAATAGAATAGGGGACATCGGAAGATCCCCTCACCCACACAAAATCAAGGTCAGAAAAGTCAAGTTCAGCGGCTCAGAGACCATCCCATAACTCTTAGAGCTTCAACACCCGATTTCGGATCTACCAGGACACATCTCCAAGGCTCGGTAAGGTGGGCGAGCATCACGAGGATGCAAGCTAGAGGCAGAGGTGACAGCCCTCTCCCCGCCCCCCAACTCCTTAAGGCACCCCAAGGAGGAGAGGTTTTTCCGAGGAGAGCACAGCGGGTGGGGGAGACACTTCACCAGCTGAAGAAGCTCCAATGAGGAGGAGGGCTGGGAGGTAAGGATGGGGTGGAAGAGACCCCCCCACACACACACACGGGCACGCACACCCAAGCCACCCCACAGAGGTAGAACAGCCTCTACTGCAGAAGCAGACGAAGAATTATCAGGGGGAGATAATACTGTATTGAGCCGCCCCCCCTCACCCAGTCAAAAAAAAAAAAAAAAAAAAAGAAAAGGCGCTCTCCCCTCCAGGAACTCCCTGGGCGCCCGCGGAGGGGAGGGTGAGGGGATAAGAGAAGAAAGAAGGAGGGATAGCAACAGCCCCTCCCCCAGTGATACCCTCACCCTAATACTCTCTCTTAAGAGGGCCAGGACTGCCCCGTTGACCCTGTCCGGTGTCCGCCCACTCGCATTTCTTCCTCTTCCCTCCCCCCCATCGAAAAGACCCAGCGGATTTCTCTCCCTCCTCGGTAGGACTCGGGCGAGGCGCCTAGGGAGAGGAGGACGGCGGGACCCACTCACCCCACTCTATCCCGGCTCTAAGCGGGGACTCCCACCGCTACAGCCGCCGCAGCCGTCGCTGTTTTCTCTACCCCAGCGGCAGTGGCAACTAATCGAATCCTCCGACCCCGCCCTCCCGACCGGGCGAATGCGCAGGCAAACATGCTAATCACCCAAGCGCCGGCGACCCGACTGTCTCAGCCAATAGGGAGGCTCCTCTGGTCCGAGCGAGCTCCTCCAAGTACCGCCCCCGGTCAGGCCCCGCCCCTCCTGCTTTAGGAAGAACCTATATGTGGGGGAGTGGCTCCCTTTTTCTCTCTTTTCTTTTTTCAGAGAGGCTCCAGTTCTGCCTTTCCCTGATTCTGGTCTATCTCTGTTTTCTGTGTCTCTCGATTCCTCTCTCTCCCGATCTCTTTTCTCTCTCGTCCTCGTCCCTTCTTCGCCATAAATACTCCCGCCCCAAGACCCGAATTTTTTTCCATTTTGCACATAACACACAGAGAGAGAGATAGAGACAGAAACTCTAGACCCACACGGGGGGTGGGGGGGGGCGCGTGCGCGCACTCGCGGCGTCGCTCGCACTAGGTTTGGTTGACTCGTCAATCCCCAGCAACCAGGGCTGGAAGGATGGAAGGGGGCGGGGCCTATCGCTGCCTGACCGGAGAAAGGAGGGAGGGGGAGCTAGCAAGAGGAAAGAAGAGAATAATAGGATTGGCAGCTCGAAAGAGCGTGACTAGAAAAGAGGCAGTGGCAGCAACTGTGCGAGGGGGAGGCCGGGTCCCCCTCCAGTTACTGCAGAAAAGAGGGGAAATCCTGCCTGTAAAGAGCTATTCCAGCCTCCCACGTAGGGAGGAGACAAATGCACTGCAAGAGGTAGGGGAGAGAGACTGGAGGGCTGGTAGCGAGCACATCTGGCTGTAAAGTGGGGAAAAGGAGGAAACGAAACCTTGGACGTCTGCAAGGTGAATGAGATAATAAAGGGTGGAGACGGACTGGTCCCCGCTGTAGCGCGGTTCTTTGCTTACTGATGCTCTCCAACTGTTGCAAGTTCTGGAACACAAACACATGCACACACACACACAAACCCTATTCATCACTCTGACATCCAGTTCTCTGAATTGGGAACAGACAGCTGGATAGTTTGGGAATGCCATTTGTGCACATGCTGCTGTTGCTGCTGCAAACTGTGCCCCACTTCGATAGAAGGCACAGCCCCCTCAAGCTGCAGATTCCCAATCTAGCAGTGAGGCAACGAAGCCATCATACACCCAGAAGGGTAGAGATTTTTACACTCGGCTAGGACTCCACTAACATTTACTTTTTTTTTTTTTTAACTAAAATTCAGGGTGGAGACGAAAACGGCTTGAGAGAGATTGTGTTCAGTGGCCGCTGCAATTAAGAATGTCACTTGTTTTAATTTTAATTTTTTTAATTTTAAACTGCAAAAGAAAGATTGATTTTTTTAAAAATATGGGAAAGGCGAGGAATGCTTCAGGGATTCCTCATTAAAAAAAAAATCACTGACGCTGACTGGAATCGGGTTATTGCTACCACTAAATCAAAAATTTGCGTCTGTAAAAGGAAATAGACGCTATGAATAAAATGTAAACCTTCCTCTTGGGAGGCATACAATAAATGTTGCATTGAATTTTTCTAAAGTATTGGAAAATACAATTATCGATATTTGTCTTTGACGGTCACCGTAACAGGAAAATACTGAATTTGGTATCACGTAGATCGAGCTCCTGCAGCTTTTTCCATGGAGATGAATAACTAATACCGAAATAGAGCATGATTCTTCTGTCTTTGCAGCAAGAGTGCCAACTAATTCTGTAGGTAGCAGCCCTGAGTTAACATTGAAGGAAGCAATTGTGAGGGAAACACCAGCCCTCTGGCCTGCAAATTTAAATGCAGTATATTCCCGGCTTAAAGGAAAAATAGCTAAAATCCCTGAGGAATTCATCTCCATTTCCTTATTAATAACTTCTGCTCCAGAAACTATGACAATGAATCAAAATAAGAATAATTATCTGTGATTTATTTTTGTAGACTCTGAATAAGACAGGGGAAATTTAACAGCTGAAAGCACATTTTTTACTAGATTTGAGTCATTTTTATCTCAATAAAAAGATCACTACATGTGTAATATTGCTTCTTGAATTGAATTATACAGTCTCCAGTGTCCAAAGGTGACTTACCATTAGATGGTAAACAACCTTGAGTGATTGAGCCACTAGTAATTCCACCAATTTCTAACTGACCAAGGCACTTATTTTCTAGATAATTAGCTCCCTCTGAATTAAGCAGCATTGTGCCCTTTTCTTCATGGAACTGGAACCCTGTGGTTGACCTTATCAACACTGTGCTCAGAAACATTAATAACAAAAGGCATTAACTTAAAATTAAAATACACAAAGTCTGTCATTTTGATTTGTCACCTATTAATAGTATTAATAGTATCCACTGGATTGGCAAATCAAATGTGTGTGTCACAAATATGTAAATCTTGCTCTCTCTATATGTATTTTCCCCCAATCTGGGCCTAGGATCTGGTATATTCTCTGTAATTTAAAGTTTTAAAGAGTTGACTAGGGGAACTTAAAGGGTGAAGCACAGGCAATATGTAACAGAGATAGGATTTTAATGCTAATGTACCGTGATGCCTCTTTATCTCATTTCAGTATTCATTATTTCAATAATTCTAAAACAGCCTATCACCACCATCATCATCATCATTGCTGTCAAAAAGTGTTTGTCAAATGTTCATAGATACAAGAGTAAAATCCAAACAAAGGTATGGGTATCTGGCCAATGTCTGCAAATAAGAAAGAGAGATGGGAGGTGAAGAGCTATTTATGCTTTTAACTCTACTCAACTTAGGTCAAGGTGGCAGATTTCATATTTTATTTTAAATTAAGTACCAGTTGGAAAATTGCAATACCAAGGAATATAATCCAGAACCTTATTTTAAATTATTAAATCCTCTGGCTCTACTTTCCCATCCAGTCAGACAACCAGAGAAGTGTTACCTGGGAGTTAACAGATTGCACCTTGACAATAAAGTAGTTTAAATGAGGACAGTACTTACAAGATGGGGCACATCCTCCTTATCAGTAAGGTAGAACTTTAATACTCAAGATAGCGCAACAATTACTTGAAAGAATTCCAAAAAGAATGTTCTAACTTTTAAGACAACTCCTTAATGATCACAACTGTGCATACCACTCGCTCCATTCATGTACACTTCTAGGACTTTTCATATGACTGTAGTTATGCAGATCTTACCTGGAAAAGAATAGAGCAATTTTGAATCAAAACCATCTTTAAAATGTAATATAAATTAAATATAAAACTGTGCATACCCTTTGATCCAACAGTGTCTCTAGTAGATCTATATCCCAAAGAGATCTTAGAAAAGGGGAAAGGACACACCTGTGTAAAAATGTTTATAGCAGTGTAAAGTTCTCTTGTAGTGTTCTCTAGGGATCTTTGGGAGCAGCCTTCCTTTCAGTCAGAGTAATCATCACAAGTGTAGCCAGGTGTTAAAGTCCAAAGCCTTCATTGTCTCCTTCAAAGTCCTATCTCCTTCACTTGGGGCTTGGCTAATTTTCTGGAGGCCTTCAGGAGTCTTAGTTTCAGTGGAGAAGTGAAGGAGGAGAGCCTGCCACCATGGTGGTGTGAGATGAAGTGAATGAATAGTCCAAGGGCTTATGCTTCAGCCTCCAGCCTTCTGTCTTCTCTGGGATCTGAATGAATCTAGCTGAGTTTGTTCAAGCTTATATGATCTCTCATCATAGGTGTGAATCTTGTAGTATTATATTAAGTACTAAATACATGTACTGAACTAGAGAACTAATTAAGTACCATGCTAAAGAACCATTGTCTTTATCAATTCCACTGACTTAACACCTTGTAAGCATCCTTGTTTCAGAGTTCTGGCCCATAACATAGCAGTTCTTTTTGTAGCAGCAAGGAATTGAAAATTAACGGGATGCCCTTCAGTTAAAGAATAGCTGAATAAGTTTATGATATATGAATGGAATGGAATATTATTATTCTATAAGAAATGATGAGCAAGCTGTTTCAGAAGAGCCTGGAAAGACTTACCTGAATTGATGCTAAATGAAGTGAGCAGAACCCAGAGAAAATTGTATACAGTAACAAGATTTTGTAATGATCAACTATGATGGACTATAATATTTTCAATAATGACCTGATTCAAGGCAATTCCAATACACTTGGAATGGAAAATGCCATCTGCATCCAGAGAGAGAATTAAGGAGAACTATTGAGTGTGGATCAAAGCTTAGTATTTTCACTTTTTTGTTATTTTCTTATCTTTTTTTCCTTTTGGTCTGATTTGGAATGGATATGGAAATATGTTTAAAAGGAGTGCACATATTTAACCTATATCAGATTGTTTGCTGTCTTGGAGAGTAGGGAGATAAGGAAAGAAAGGGGGGAAAAGTTTGGATCACAAAGTTTGCCAAGAACAAATGTTGAAAACTATCTTTGCATGTATTTGGAAAGAAAAAAAAAAGTCACCTTAATGAGATACTCTTCGAATATTCTGGCTACAGAGTCCCAAATGAATGGCAAAGGCACAACTCTCCTTAGAGGTCTTCATCTATTTGGTGAAAGAAAGTCTCTAGCATTTACTTTGTATTGCATCTTTTCCATAAATCTATTTTCTTCTACTGGTTGTCACTCTCATTAGAATATAAACTCCTTGAGGGTGGAAATTGCTTTTGTCTTTCTCTGTACCCTTAGTTTAGCACAATGCTTGACATATAATAAGTGCTTAATGATTCTTCACTGAGCTAAATAATTACAAGATGGAGAATCCTTTGCTATATGTAAATTCCTCCAGATTAGGAACGAAATTTGGGACAAAACCCCCACATTCACCAGCCCTCTTGAGGTGGCAGTAGACTCCTAAGTCATGTTTTATAGTAAGCTAGAGCTAACCAGATAAAAATGGTATCCTTGGTTCTAGAATAGAATGGATTAAAATACTTGTAGTCCATTTAACTCTTAACAAAACAAGGGAAGACTGTTTTAATTAGGAAAAGAAATCATGGAGGATATAGAACTGATTTAGTTGAAAATTTCTGTGTTATTCATTGTGGTCTCTGTGTGAAACCCTAACATCCAACTGGAGATCTCTTGACTCTCATTCAGGTGAACAGGGAATTCTGCCAACATCATAAGTCTCAATCCTCCAAGTCAATGAAGTCTTATTACCTTTGAAGGAAAAGAATTAATTGATCCCCTTTGTTGGAGGATTCTATAGTCATAGCATTAATCTAGTTATTTTCATAAATCCCAAGATACAAAATAAGAGGTGGCAAACACTGGGACCTTTATCTTCTGATTCATGAACATCCACCATACTGTAGCCAGCCAATCCCACCAATGACATAGTCTTTGACCATCTTCATTCTTCAAGACTCCTATGATCCAGCCTTCTTCTATGACCCAGCACTCCAAGCTCTAATCCTAAAACCCTAAGCTTCTAGTTTGTGAGAGCAACATTTGTTGTATGTAGACAGGGCTGGTTTTCTCTTTAAATGGGCAAGAAAGTTAGGATCACTATACATTTGTTTTCCTTATCACCTGAGGCATGAGACTCAGTTTATGGGAATAGGGTGTTAAATGTTTCAGCAGCATTACCATTGCTTCACAGAAGTGCTTTTCTGACTTATATCCTTATTATGATATTAAAATATTAAACTAGAGAAAGGTAAAATTTTATCTAAATTATGTACTTCAAAGTTTTATCTTAAATGAATTTCCTACATTTTTATGGCATTCCATAGCATGCTAATCCTAACCTGAATGACTTAAAATTTTTGGCCCAGTGAAGAGGAGTTGATTTCAATGATGTAACAGTTATATTCATTTTTGAGGTATGAGAAGTTTAGAGTGGAAGAAAAGGAGCCAAAGAGGCTCTCTTTGAATTGCCAGAGAGAGGACCCTGATAATCTGTTGCTGAAGTATTTTTAGTATTATATGAGAAATTTTCTCAGTGAGATAAGGAAGGGGATCTCTGACTCTGTAGGGTTAGCTCAATGGGGACTTAAGGATGTTGACAAGGAAAATAGAAATATAAAAAGATTAATAATCTCTTGGCTCATATTAATGGCATTACAAAAACTGGACTGCAATGGGAGGAAATAGAAAAGATATTTTTACTCAGCATTTAGAGACAGAGAAAAAATTTTTAAATTAACATTATTTTTAAGGACCATGACTTGAAGACAGAAGAGCAGGTTACGGATCTGGTCATAGCATAGTTTAAAGTCAATGTTAATGGCAGTCACAAATTAGAAGCATGATCTCTGACCTTGACAATATGATGGAGAATGTGTTAACCATGTTGAGATTAGGACTAAGAGGGAAAAGAATAGAGCAGTAGTTAAAAATGAGATTAGTAATTGCCTTTTGTGGAAAGAAATGTTCAATCTGGCCTATTCTCTTATTATCCACTATTTGACAATTGACTTCTTCCATTAGGGAGTCAGAGGATATTTAAGCTATTTGGACCAAGAAATTTAAAAGGTTGCTACAGAAGTTTATTTAGCAAGTTAATTAATTACTAACACAATGACTAATAGGGTGTGGCTTAATGGAGCAACTTTTTCAATTACAGAGTTCCATACTAAGAGAATTTATAGAGAATTGTACTTATACAAAATCAACTGAAGCAAATAGAAGGTCCCAAATTCTTTCTTTTTTCATTTTTGCAAATAATTTATGTAATGTCAGAATTATTCTTTGAATATTTGATGGAAGTAATAGAATTTTCATGGAAGTCCAAATGGTCTTGAGATGATTTTCTTGGGAGTTCACTTATGGCTTATTCAATCTCTGTTCTTAAAATAAAGTTGTTTAAATTCTCTATTTCTTGTTCTATTATTCTGGACATATATTTCTTTTTTATAATAGCTTTTTATTTTTCCAAATATGTGCAAAGATAATTTTCAACATTCACCTTTGCAAAAACTTGTGTTCCAATTTTTTCTCCTTTCCTCCTCTCCTAACAGCAAGCATTCTACTATAAGTTAAACAGGTATGATTCTTCTAAAAATATTTCCATATTTGTTGTGCTACACAAGAAAAATCAGATCAAAAGGAGGAAAAAAAACATGAGAAAGAAGAAAAAAACTAACCAAACTCCCACCACCAAAAAAAGGTGAAAATATGATGCTTTGATCCACACATTCAATCTCCATAGTTCTCTTTCTAGATGCTGATTTTTCCATCACAAATTTATTGGAACTGCTTTGAAGCACTTCATTGTTGAAAAGAGCCAAGTCCATTACAATTGATCATCACACAATCTTTTTGTTGCTACATGTAATTTAAAGAAATTCTTTCTAATTTTATTCATCAATTCAATTTTTTAAACATTTCAATTTTGTTCCTCTATTACATTTTTCAGGTTTTCTATTTTAGTATTATTTAAAATTTTTTTTTTAGAAATCTATTCTTTTTCTACTTTTTTTCCATGTTTAATTCATTGATCTGTTTTCTTCTTTGTTGATCATCAAAACTCATTTTTCCTGTTTTGTCTATATTACAAAAGTTTTGGTATGTCACATCATTATTGTCATTTTTTTTTGTCTCAAATCATTCATTGTTTCTGAAACTTGTTCTTTGAACCACCAATTCTTTAGAATTAAATTAGTCTACATTTAAGTTTCACTTCTTTGTTCAAAGGAAAAAATTGTTAAATTTTAAAAATGGATTATAATTTTTTTATTCTTCCTATTATTAATAATGTTTAACTTTTTTCTTTTTTGTATGTATTTATGAAACTTATATACCATAGAATATGGTAGATTTTTGTACATCTGAGAAATGTTTGTACTTCTTTGTCATCCCATTCAGGAACTACCAGAGATATATAATTTTTTTTTAAATTCCATTCACACCCTTAATTTTTTGCTTTAATTTTTTCTTCTCAGGTCTTTTTCCTTTAAAGGAGTAGATTAAAGTCTCCAACTATTATATTTTTAGTTTTCTATTTCTACACAGTAATCCAATTACTTTTTCTTTTCAGGTCTTGGGCCATTCAGTGCATATAAGTTGAGTATTGATATTATTTCATTGATTATTTGCCCTTCCAGAATAATTTTAACTACATTTATTTTTAGAGTTACCTTGTTTTAGATGATGACTACTTTCCCTGCTTTTTTTTAGTTGACTTGAAAAAGAATAATTTCTGATCCAGCCTCTTATTTTGTCTCTGTGAATCTTTACACCTCAAGTTTGTTTGTGGAAACTATGTTTATTGAAAATATAATTCAGCTACCCTTCTTCATTTTAAGAGTGAGTTGATCTCATTCATGCTTTGTTATAAATTGCTAATTTTGTATCTTGTTCTCTTCATCTGATGCCTTTCCCCATTCCTTCCTCTATATTTGTTTACTTCTCTTCTAGCACTTCAGTTATTAGAAATAGTAAGTTTTATACTTTTCTTCCTCTCTTTCCTGGTGTATTCTTTTTTTACTCTCCTTTTCCTTTACTCTTTTTAAACAACCAAAATAGAATGAATCTACCCACAAATCCTTTGTCTTATTTAACTGCCTCTATGACCTTTAAAAACATTAAGGTTCTGAAGGAACACATTTCTTTTCCCCTATTAGAATGGCAGGATTGCTTCATTGTTTGCTATCATTTAGTCATTTCAATCATATCAAACTCTTTTTGATCCTATTTTGGGTTTTCTTGGCAAAGATACTAGAGTGATTTGGCATTTACTTGTCCAATGAGGAAATTGAAGCAAACAGTGTTAAGTGACTTGCCCAGAATCACACATGCAATAAGCAACTGAGGCAAGATTTGAGCTCAGGAAGATGAGCTTTGTGTGTGTATGTGTGTTATCTTTCTAGGTTTCACTTGACTCATGTTCTCATTTCAAAATTTTATAAAGTCTGGAATCTAAGCTGTACAGGGAATTAATTTAATTACATATGAATAAAGAATCATTCCCACAATAGTTATATAGTCAAGGAATATGAACAGGCAGTTTTCAATGTGAGAAATACAATCTATTAACAACATATGAAAAAAATGCTCCAAATTACTAAAAATAAGAGAAATATAAATTAAATCATCTGTAGTGATGAAAGTAAGAATAAGATATGTTAGAGGGACTATGGAAGGAGAAGCATAGTAACAGTATTAGTAAAATTGTGAAGAGATTAGAACAGAAAGTAGTAGTTGGAATTGAGTGAACCATAATGTGGTTCATTTTGTGACTCATTTCTGATCTAGTTCAATTCCCTTTCTATTCAATTACAATCCAGTTTTTGTTTTTTGGGGAAACTTTATTCAATTGTGGAAATTGTGAGAAAACTTTATTGCAATTTTTGGATTCAGGGTGGCTAGGAAGCTGCATCACCTCTATCCACTGCTTGGAGCTTCTTAATTAAAGACATAGATTAAATTGACCAGAAACTCAGTCAGATTCAAAGATTGAAGCAGGAAGCTTTTTCACAATTAACCCATATGTCTTTCTTTATCTGAAAATTGGTCCTGCACTTTTAAATAAGTTGTTGTTTTCATGTTCCTTTGATTAAATAAAGACACTTGGGGGAAGTAGAACATCACCTTTTCTGATTTCAGAGAATTACAGCTGTCTGATGATCACTTGCCAACTTGGAAAGTCCTTAATATTAGAATCAGACCACCTCATTTTGTATATTGGTTAATTGTTTTCTTTTAATTAATTGATCTTATTTGATTGTTTCTAATACATAAAATTTTATCTCCTCCTGTATTCAGGATCCAATACTAAAGTTGAAGAAGACCCAGAATCAACTTGTTATGCAATTGGAATACGTTATTTAATAAATCAATGTGCTCAGGAGTTCAAATCGTTGTTTCCTCAATCAATTTAATCATTTACCCATCACAACTGGGAAGTGGTCCAATCATTCTGAAAAATTAACTTGGAACCATTTCCTAAAAGTGAAGAAATTATGCATATTCTTTGTCTAGTAATACAACATATATCTCACAGAGGTCAAAGAAAGAAAAGTCCCATATATATAAAAAAATTATATCATTACTTTATATGGTAGTGAATAACTAGAAACTAAAATAATGCCAATCAACGGGGGGAAAGCCAAAATAATTATTGTATATGAATGTATTGAATATTGTGCTATATTAGTAATAATGAATGAGATAAATCAGAAAAACACTGATAAGGTTTATAGGATTTTGTTTGGAGTGAAATGAACAGAATGAGATTAATTTACATGACTGCAATTGTCATGATAAACATTGCAATAAAGAGAAACTGAGGCACACAGTTCTAAGCATGATCAAATTATTAGTAAGGCTAGTGATTGCTAATAAAAGAGATCCTTTTTAACCAAGGATATACCTGACAATCAAAGCAGCTATTTTTATATAGCTGTAAGGGTAACAGTACCAAAAATAGTCTAGTGATGTAAGGCAAAGTTTGATCTGACAGGGAGATGGAAGATAGGTTATGCTTAGCTTGGCTCAGAGGAAAGATTTCCATAACCATTCCATAACCCAAGGCCATAGGGAAAAACAAAAACAAGCAAACAAACAAACAAAACAGAGAGATGACAACATCCTTTGCGAAGCCTCATGGTGGGCAAACATTTTATTACCAGAGTGACCTACCTCACTCTATAGTCAGCAAATTCATAGATCTGAGTTACAGGTTTAAGGAAATTCAAACTCACATAATGAGGGGGTCACCAATATACATAGTAGTTTTGATGAGAGTTAGGTAAAAGATACCTAGATGAAATTAGGATTAATTAAGATCTAGTGGCAGGTTCCGGGTACAGGGAGTCAAATAGAGCTCTTTTCTATGTCAAGTTCAAAGGAACTTTCTGCAGTTGGACAACTTTGAAATGGTGTTGAATGTATTATTTATTCCATTTTAAAAATAAACTATACAAAATAAATGTGTTGTTTCATTGTCTTTTCTTTACATCTGGAATTGCTCATATTGGTGTTTGTTAAGTTCAAAATAAAAAAAATTAAAATTATTTTTAAAATTAAGAAAATCCCATTTTGGGATGTTTAAAATCTATAATGACCGTAGCTTCTACCCACCCCCGAATTGAATACATCCTCTGTAATATATTCAGTTTTGGCTACCATATTTTAAAAAGATATTGACAAACTAAAGCATGCCAAAAAGAATATGAGTAGGATAATGGAGGATAGAATATATATCAATAAATATTGATTGAAGGAGCAGATGTGGACAAGTATACCTTAGTGAAAAGAATGTTTTTTGGTATGGTGGGAGAGACAGATGATAACTACCTTTAAATACTTGAAGGACCCATAAAGCATCAAATTTAAAACTATCTTCTAGAAATTAGAATTAGAAACAAAGGTAGAAATTGTAGATAGGCTAATTTTGGTTTACTGTAAAGAAAAATAATTTATCAATTAGAAGTTTCAAGGAAGGAAGGAAAGATTGAAATATAAGCTGTTTCCCATCATAAAATCATACATTAAGAATTGGAAAAGGGGGCAGCTAGGTGGTGCAGTGGATAGAACACCAGCCTTGAATTCAGGAGGACTCGAGTTCAAATGTGATCTCAGACACTTAACACTTCCTACCTGTGTGACCCTGGGCAAGTCACTTAACCCCAGTCTCAGGGGGGTGAGGGGGGGGAAAGAATTGGAAAGGACCTCAGAAGCCAGCTGGTCTCTTTCATTTTATAGCTGAAAAAACTGAAACCCACTGAGAAGTGACTTGCCCAATGTCATATAAGTGATAAGCATCAGAGGCCAAATGTGATCCCAAGTTCATTGGAAATCTTCAAACAGAGATTAGATAACCACTTGTCAGAAATGTTATAGAGAGTATTCCTATTCAGGCATGGTTAGGCTAAATAGCCTGAAGATCCCTTCTGATTCTGAAATTATGGGCTTTGTAAATAATTTTTGGCAAGTATAGCACTTTCTTCATTTTCATTTTGTATTGGCAGGATTGGGTGTCTCAAAAGATGGACTATCTTAGACTCTAGGGGTAAACCTGAGAACTGGCTTTTTAACTTGTTTAAATTTTAAAACGTTCAAGAGACATAATTCCTGGGTAATGTAATTTTATTAATATTGCTAAGTAAAAGAGTATCAGTGGCACTCTCAAATACCAAAGACAGTCATGGCAGCAAGTTCATAACTTATAAGGCCTTGGAAAAGTGCATGTTTCAGAAAATGGCAGTCAACACCTTCAGAGAGAGAACTGATGAACTCTGAGAGCAAATAAAAGTGTAATTTTCTTGCTTTATTTTTTTTGTACTTTTTTTGCGTGAGCTATAGCTAATATGGAAATGTTTTGCATTATTTCACGTGTATAATTAATTGCTATCATATTGTTTGCTCTCAGCAGGTGGGAGGAACACAAAATTTGAAACTCAAAATTTTAGAAAGAAAAAAATGTTTAAAATAAATAATTGGGGGCAGCTAGGTGGTACAGTGGATTGTACCATTCAGGAGGACTTCAGACACTTAACACTTCCTAGCTATGTGACTCTGAGCAAATCACTTGACTCCAATTACCTTAGCAAAATTTAATTAATTAATTAATTAATTAAAAATAAATGAATGAACGAATGAATAAAGAAACAAATAATGATTAGAACTATGCCCAAAGGGCTATAAAACTGTGCATACCCTTTGATCCATCAGTGTATCTATTTGGTCTGTGTCCCCAAGAAATCACAAAAGAGAAAAAATGACCTTTTTGTAATGGCAAGGAACTGGACATTAGTTGGGAGATGGCTGAATAAGTTATGGTTTATGAATGTAATGGAATATTATTGTTCTGTAAGAAAGAAGAAAGAAGAGCAGCTGGTTTTCAGAAAAGGCTAGAAAGACTTATATGAACTGATGCTAAGCAAGGTTAACAGAACCAATAGAACATTGTACATAGTAACAAGAAGATTATGTGATGATCAACTGTGATGGACTTGGCTGTTTTCAGTAATGAAGTGATTTAAGGCAATTCCAATAGACTTGGGATGGAAAGTGCCATCTGCATCCAGAGAGAACTATGGAGAGTGAATGAAGATCAAAGTTGTAGATGTTTGCTTTTTCCCCCCTTTCTCTATTTTTTCCCATTTTGATATGATTTTATTTTTTGTGCAGCGTGATGAATATGGAAATATGCTTTGAAGAATTACATGTGTTTAATCTATATCGGATTGCTTGTTGTCTTGAGGAGAGGGAAGGGAAGGAGAAAAAATTAGAATACAAGGTTTTGCAAAAGTGAATACTGAAAATTATCTTTGCATATATTTGGGAAAATAAAATATTATTTAATAATTTAATAAAACAAATAATTTATTATATGCATTATATAATGTATATAATATAATAAATAATAATAATAATTTTATCAAAAATATATTTTTAATCAAATCAAAGGAACTTTAGGGCTAGTGCTCCTAGCTTTATGGGGAGGGATATAGAGAAGAGCTAAGACCTATACTAGAGGTTTAGGAGCTCACAAGTGATTTCAGAGTACTACATCAAGAGAATTATCCTGTAGCTGGGAGAGATGTTTGAATGGGGAGGTTAAAAAGAAATGATTGTATGCAGACATATTCTGACAGTATAATGTGTATGTTTATGTGTGTGTATTTGAATGGATACATATATGAATATATATACAAACACACACACACACACACACAACACACACACACACACACACACACACACACACACACACACACACATCAGGATCCAAGACCGCTTCCCCTCTTGTTATTCCTTTTTTTTATTTATTTATTTTTTTTAACTATTAGGAGTCATTCTGTTTTCCAAAGCTAAGGCCTATCAAGCAAGCTATGCCCTGAGCTTGTTATAACAACAATTCATGAAGCCCCACTATGAATGGACATTTCACTAAACAATCTTGATTCTCTGTTGCTGTTATGCCTTACCACTATTGCTACACTACACTGCTTGATTCTTTTTCTAGCCATAAATATATAAAACAAGATTTAACCTCACTGCCTTGGGTCTCCTACAAGATGAGACCCTGACATATGTCTAATTTACCTTCCCCAGTGAAATAAAGAAAG
Organism: Sminthopsis crassicaudata; assembly: GCF_048593235.1. Lineage (NCBI taxonomy): Eukaryota > Metazoa > Chordata > Mammalia > Dasyuromorphia > Dasyuridae > Sminthopsis > Sminthopsis crassicaudata. Next base: position 211,757,062 of record NC_133619.1, read on the forward strand.
CTTTTTGCTTATGATCTTTGTGAGTTCCTTGATATTTTGAGAATTAACAGAGGTTGTAAAACCTCTGTGACTCTTTAATCATTTGTTATTAGAGTTGACATTACACACATACATCCACAGTCCTCTAAAAGTCTCAGTACTGTTGTAAACTTTGATAAAGTCTAAATGCTATTGGAAAAGGACATGAGGCTTCTCTGGTATGCTTTACTCTTTATGATCCCATGCTAACTGGCCATTTTGTGATCTTTCTAAAGGTTCACAAACTATCTTTTCAATAATCTATTAAAGAGTTTTGCCAGAAATCAATTTCAAATCAACTTTACTCACCTATAATTTTTTAACTGTCTTCCTTCTGGACTTCCAAGTCACATGATCAGCAAAATGTTAGATTAGATAGTTATTTTACACTGCTTTATATTTTGAAACATCCCAAAAGAGTAATTACGTGCCTGTTCTTTGTTTGGAGTAGTGTTGATGTATGTTGTATGTTGTTTGTTTGTTTTTTATATTGCCTTCTTATGATGGTCACTATGTTTGTTTGCATATTACTTTTATACTATAAATTTCCTCTTCCCTTATGACTTGTTTGAATTAAAGTCCTGAGCAATAATAAACTTATACTCAACCCCTTTAAGTCTGAGCTTGTTAAATGCAAATTCCAAATCCAGATTAATTTTACAATATATAGAATACTTATTAAGAGAATAAATACACTAAACACAAGGTAGTGTAAATACAAAGTAACTAGAGTAGACGTATAACAATTGTGGGCAGAAGAAAAATCAGAAGTTTCATGTTAGCAAGTTTAAGGTAGTGAATCACTTAGAGGCTGAGGATTTAAACTTATTCCTTAATAGAAACATCCAATACTCAAAAAAAAGAAAAAAAAAAAAAAAAAAAAATCTATGCGACACTCAAAAACACTTTAAGTAGAAGTCCCTAATAAGAAAATTAAAAACAGTTGGCAAGAAAGTTCCTTGGGCGTCTTAGAAATTCTTTCACTAAACTCCTAAAACTATTTTTTATATTCTTTTTGCCCAAAATGTCAATAGCTGAATCAAAAATTAATCCACCTGGAGACAAAGTGTCTTCAAACTGCCCCAGATCTCCATAGCTGCTTTGCTGAATGAAACCCTTTGGGGAAGGGGATTGGGCAACAAGGAAGATTGGTGGGAACAACTCAAGTCTCCCCAAGTTTCATGGGGGAGTTAACACTTTTGGGAAGTTTGGGAGTTAATTCCTAAAATATCATCCCAGAAGTTTCCTGGATCACAATAAAGGTGGTTCTTGAACCTTAAAGGGAGAAGAAATGGTATTCAGACATGGGTGATAGCTACTTCAAGAAACAGAGATGAAAAATGAATTGCCATGTGAGGAACAGAGAGAAGTCAACTTTGAGTGGACTGCAAAACACAGAAGGGGAAGAAATGTCTAATGGAAAGCCAGGTTGGGAAGGGCATTAAAACCTAAACAAAGGAATTTGTTATGTCCTAATGGCAATAGAGAAACATTACAGCTGATTGAGTAGAGGAGTAGCAAGTTCACATCCTATTCTTCTGCAAAGATTATGCTGACACATTCCCCTCTCTGGTTGTCCCTCACACTGTAACTTGCAGAAGTGATTCTGTCTAGACAACTAAGAAGGAAGGCGGAAGTGGGGGAAGAAAATAATTGATATCTTCTGCTAGACCCAGTCCAAGACTATGGATTCCTAAAGTTGCAAAGACTTGACACAATACCTTTCTCACCTTTCCCCAAACCAGAAAAAAAAAAAAAAAAAAAAAAAAAAAGTAGTAGACAAAGATTTTATTCAATCATGAGAAGAAAAGGAAGAGATTCAAGGGAAGAAAGTGAATGGGGATGGGAAGAGTATGTCTGGTTATACCAGGCCTGAGGGAAACAGTGCTGAGACCTAGTTGGAGCCCATCCTGTGTCCCTAAAAGGTACTCAAGGAAAGGACCCAGGATGATGAATCCCATTTTCTCATCTTAGAGTATGTGCTCACCAGCAAAGGAGAAATCATAAGGAGCTGAATGATAAGGAATCATAAGGGAAAAAAACAAAAACAAAAAACTAAAATCCCAAAGATTTCAAAAAGAAAAAAAAACTCTTTTAAAAAACCTCTGAGTATAATGACAAATGTTGAAGGGGATGTGAGACATTAATATATTGTTGATGGAGCTGTGAAGTGATCCAACCATTCTGGAGAGCAATTTGGAACTACTTCTATCAAACTGTGCATACCCTTTGATCCAGGAGTGTTTCTATTGGGTCTGTATCCCAAAGAGATTTTAAAGGAGGAAAAAGGACCCACAAGTGTGAAAGTGTTTGTGACAGCCCTTTTTGTAGTGGCAAGAAACTGGAAACTGAGTGGATGTCCATCAGTTAGAGAATAGCTAAATAAGTTACGGTATATAAAAGTTAGGGAATATTATTGTTACATAAGCAATGATCAACATGATTTCAGAGAGGCCTGGAGAGACTTACATGAACTGATACTAAGTGAAAAGAGCAGAATTAGGAGATCACTATACATAGCAACAACAAGATTATATAATGATAAATTCCGATGGACGTGACTCTTTTCAACAATGAGATGATCCAGGCCAGTTCCAATGATCTCGTGATGAATCCAAGAGCCATTTAAACCCAGAGAGAAGACTGTGGGAACTGAGTGTGGATCACAACATAGCATTTTCACTCTTTTTGTTGTTTGCTTGTATTTTATTTTCTTTCTCATTTTTTATTCCTTTTTTATTTGATTTTTCTTGTGCAGCAAGATAATTGTATAAATATGTATGCATGTATGGGTTTAACATATATTTTTACCATGTTTAACATGGTAATATATTGAATTATTTGCCATCTAAGGGAGGGGGTGGGGAAAGGAGAGGAAAAATTGGAACACAAGATTTGCAAGGGTTAATGGTGAAAAATTATCTATGCATATGTTTTGAAAATTAAAAATCTGGCTAAGGAACTTGGTATGCAACCAAGAATAACTTAGCCAGCAAAAATGAGCATCGTTTTCCAGGGAAGAAGATGGACATTTAATGAAATAAATGAATTCCATCTATTCTTGATGAAAAAACCAGACCTACATAAAATGTTTGATCTTCAAATACAGAACTCAAGAGATTTCTAAAAAGGTAAAAAGAAATCTTGAGAACTATACTTCTGTTATAAAAATATGTAAAGAACATATGTATAATTTGTCCTGGAAACTAGAGGTGGAAAGGAAATTATATCATTAAAAAGGGTAAAGTGGTGGTACTACATCTCATGAAGAGGCAAAGGTAACCTATTATATCTGAGAGAAAGAAAGGAAGGAGATGAACATAGTGTTTATCAATAGACATATTCGATTTATGGTGAAACTTCTTCCACTTCATTGAAAAGTAAGAGGGAAGGAGTAAGCTAAGGGGAAGGGAATACAGAAATTATGAGGAAAAGGGGTGAAATAAGGGGAGGAACTTTAAGGTGTGTGTGGGGGGAATACTAAAAAGGGAGGGCTGTGAAAAGCAAGTGGTGTTCACAAGTTTAATACTGGGTACGGGGGATAAGAGGGAAGGAAAGGAGAAAAGCATAAGCAGGGGTTAACAGGATGGCAAGCAATATAGAATTAGTCATTCTAACCATAAATGTGAATGGGGTAAACTCCCTCATAAAGAGGAAGCAGTTAGCAGATTGGATCATAAGTCAGAATCTTACTATATGTTATTTACAGGAAACACACCTGAAACAGGGTGATACATTCAAACAAAAGTAAAAGGGTGGAGCAGAATCTACTATGCTTCAGGCAAAGCCAAAAAAGCAGGGGTAGCCATCCTCATCTCAGATCAAGCAAAAACAAAAATTGATCTAATTAAAAAAGATAAGGAAGGGCATTATATCCTGCTAAAGAGTAGCATCAATAATGAAGCAGTATCAATATTAAACATATATGCACCAAGTGGTGCAGCATCTAAATTCTTAAAAGAGAAATTAAGAGAGCTGCAAGAAGAAATAGACAGGAAAACTATAATAGTGGGAGATCTCAACCTTGCACTCTCAGAATTAGATAAATCAAACCACAAAATAAATAAGAAAGAAGTCAAAGAGGTAAATAGAATACTAGAAAAGTTTGATATGATAGATCTTTGGCGAAAGCTAAATGGAGACAGAAAGGAGTATACTTTCTTCTCAGCAGTTCATGGAACCTATACAAAAATTGACCATATACTAGGACATAAAAACCTCAAAATCAAATGCAGTAAGGCAGAAATAGTAAATGCTTTCTTTCCAGACCACTATGCAATTAAAATTACATTTAATAAAAAGCCAGGGGAAAATAGACCAAAAAATAATTGGAAATTAAATAATCCTATACTAAAGAATGATTGGGTAAAACAGCAAATCATAGACATAATTAATAACTTCACCCAAGAAAATGACAATAATGAGACATCATACCAAAATGTGTGGGATACAGCCAAAGCAGTAATAAGGGGAAGCTTTATATCTCTACAAGCCTACTTGCATAAAATAGAGAAAGAGAGGGCCAACAAATTGGGCTTACAACTAAAATTGCTAGAAAAGGAACAAATTAAAAACCCCCAGACAAACACAAAACTTGAAATTCTAAAATTAAAAGGTGAGATTAATAAAATTGAAAGTAAAAAAACTATTGAATTAATTAATAAAACTAAAAGTTGGTTCTATGAAAAAACCAACAAAATAGACAAACCCTTAGTAAACCTGATTTAAAAAAGGAAAGAGAAAAAGCAAATTGTTAATCTTGAAAATGAAAAGGGAGAACTCACCACTAATGAAGAGGAAATTAGAACAATAGTTAGGAGCTACTTTGCTCAACTTTATGCCAATAAATTAGGTAACTTAAATGAAATGGAAGAATACCTTCAAAAATATAGCTTGCCCATATTAACAGAGGAAGAAGTAAGTAGTCTAAATAGTCCCATCTCAGAAAAAGAAATAGACCAAGCTATTAACCAACTTCCTAAGAAAAAGTCCCCAGGACCAGATAGATTTACAGGTGACTTCTACCAAACATTTAAAGAACAACTAACTCCAATGCTATATAAACTATTTGAAAAAATAGGGATTTAAGGAGTCCTACCAAATTCCTTTTATGACACAGACATGGTACTGATACCTAAACCAGATAGATCAAAAACTGAGAAAGAAAACTATAGACCAATTTCCTTAATGAATATTGATGCTAAAATCTTAAATAAGATATTAGCAAAAAGACTTCAGAAAATCATCCCCAGGATAATACACTATGATCAAGTAGGATTTATACCAGGAATGCAGGGCTGGTTTAATATTAGGAAAACTATTAGTATAATTGACCATATTAATAATCAAATTAATAAAAACCATATGATCATCTCAATAGATGCAGAAAAAGCATTTGATAAAATCCAACATCCATTCCTACTAAAAACGCTTGAGAGTATAGGAATAAATGGACTATTCCTTAAAATAATAACAAGCATATATTTAAAACCGTCAGTAAACATCATATGTAATGGCGATAAACTAGAACCTTTCCCTGTAAGATCAGGAGTGAAACAAGGTTGCCCACTATCACCATTACTTTTCAATATAGTACTAGAAACTCTAGCCTCAGCAATAAGAGCCGAGAAAGAGATTCAAGGAATTAGAGTAGGAAATGAGGAAACCAAACTATGACTCTTTGCATATGATATGATGCCATACTTAGAGAACCCCAAAGACTCTGCTAAAAAGCTATTAGAAATAATTCAGAACTTTAGCAAAGTTGCAGGATACAAAATAAATCCACATAAATCCTCAGCTTTTTTATACATCACCAATACAATCCAACAGCAAGAGATACAAAGAGAAATTCCATTCAAAATAATTGTCGATAATATAAAATATTTGGGAATATGTCTACCAAAGGAAAGTCAGGAATTTTATGAGCAAAATTACAAAACACTTGCCACAAAAATAAAGTCATATTTAAATAATTGGAAAGACATTAAGTGCTCTTGGATAGGCCGAGCAAATATAATAAAGATGACAATACTCCCTGAACTAATCTATTTATTTAGTGCTATACCAATCAGACTCCCAAGAAACTATTTTAATGACCTAGAAAAAATAACAACAAAATTCATCTGGAAGAACAAAAGTTATCAAAATGTGCATACCCTTTGACCCAGCAGTGCTACTCCTGGGCTTATATCCCAAGGAAATACTAAAGAAGGGAAAGGGACCTGCATGTGCCAAAATGTTTGTGGCAGCCCTTTTGTAGTAGCTAGAAACTGGAAAATGAATGGATGTCCATCAATTGGAGAATGGTTGGGTAAATTATGGTATATGAATGTTATGGAATATTATTGTTCTGTAAGAAATGACCAACAGGAGGAATACAGAGAGGCTTGGAGAGACTTACATCAACCGATGCTAAGTGAAACGAGCAGAACCAGAAGATCATTATACACTTCAACAATGATTCTGTATGAGGATGTATTCTGATGGATGTGGATATCTTCAACATAGAGAAGAGCTAATCCAATTCCAATTGATCAATGATGGACAGAATCAGCTACATCCAGAAAAGGAACACTGGGAAATGAGTATAAACTGTGAGCACTGTTTTGTTTTGTTTTGTTGTGTTTTGTTTCTCTTCCCAGTTATTTTTACCTTCCGAATACAATTCTTCCTTTGCAACAACAACAACAAAATTCGGTTCTGCACATATATATTGTACCTAAGATATACTATAAAATATTTAATATGTATGGGAATGACTGCTATCTAGGGAAGGGGGTGGAGGGAAGGAGGGGAAAAATTTGGAACAGAAGGGAGTACAACGGATAATGTTGTAAAAAAAAAAAAATTACCTATGAATATGTACTGTCAAAGAAAATGTTATAATTATAAAAATTAATTAACAAAATTAAAAAAAAGAAAATTAAAAATCTTTAATAAAAAAGAAAAACTTCTGAATATAAATAAATCAAAAGACAATAAAATCAAAAGAAAGAGATGAGTAATAAATCCTTAGAGATTGAAAAGCTCTCTTAACAATTAGTACAAAACAAAAATAGGTAATCTAGTGCATGATAAAATAGTGACTCTTGGGGACTTCCAAGAGAGTATGGACAAAAATAAGAAACTTCAAGACAATTCAAAATCCAAATTAAATTCATGAAATCAGAAAATAGAAATTAATGTACTTCAGAAATTAGTGCTTTCCATGGCATTTTCACTTTTTGTTGTTGTTGTTGTTTGCTTGTTTTTTCTTTCTTGTTCCCTTTTAATGTTTCTTGTGTAGCATGATGAATATAGAAATATGCTTAGAAGAATTTTATATGTTTAACCTATATTAGATTGCTTGCTATCTTGGGGAGAGGGAGGGAAGGGAAAAGGCAGAAAAGTTTGGAATACAAGGTTTTGCAAAGGTGAATGATGAAATAAATTTATCTTTACAGGTATTTAGAAAAATAAAATATTATTTTAAAAAAGAAATTAGTACTTTCAAAGCAGAATAGAAAAAGATTGAATCTACAGTAGAAAAATCTCTCTAAAGAAGTAAGAGATTAGGAGCAGTTAGGTGGCACAGTGGATAGAGCACCAGTCCTGAAGTCAGGAGGACCTGAGTTCAAATTTGATCTTAGATACTTCCTAGCTGGGTGACCCTGGGCAGGTCACTTAACTCCAAATGCCTCAGCAAAAAAAAAAAAAAAAAAAAAAAAAAGTGAGAGATTAATATATTTGAAATACAAATATAACAAAACAGCGGAAAACTTGGGGGAAAAGAGGCAAAAGGCAACAGCATTAAAATAAAACATGAACTTTATATACCGCCCAACAATATAGACCCAAAGCAGAAACAACTAATAATGAATGCCTCATTTCTAACCTAAAATCTCCACCTCTATGCTAAGGGGCCAGAGACATGCATTACCATCAAGTCTCTAAAGTAGTAATTTTGGCATAATCAGAGCCAAAATCAATAAATATTTATTAAGCACCTACAATGGACCAGATTTGATGCTAAGGGATGGGTGTACAAAGAAAAGCCTTCCTCCAAGGAGCTTACAATTAATGCCTGAAGACCACATGTAAAAAGAATCTTAAAAACTGGACAGGTGAAGGGTTGGAGACTATAAAGGAAAGTAGAATGAAGTCCAACAGCAGGGATGGGTAATGATCTAAGGAGGTGTGAGTTAGAGTTGAATTCATTTTTTCAGAATGATGAATTTCTTTAGACCATGAAATCCAGATCAACTGAGTAGGAAATGAATACAACACCCCATATCAAAATTCTGAAGTCCTCAATGTAGTTTGCTTTTATATTACTGTAGTCATTATGTATATTGTTCTCTTGGTCCCATTTATTCCATTTTGCAAGAATGTATACAATTTCCTTTCTAATCATTTCTTTCTAGTTCTTCATATTAATAACTTCTTTTATCACAATAATAATCAATTACATCCATATACTACTTTTTGATACATTCCTTAATAAATGGCCGTCTACTTTTCTAGTTCTTTGCTACTACTAACGTTCATTGTTGTTCATTTTTTATTCAGTCATACCTGATACTTCATGATTCAATCTGGAGTTTTCTTGGCATAGATATGTAGTATTGGATATTCATTCTTCAGCTCATTTCACAGATGAGAAAACTAAGGTAAATAGCATTAAGTAACATGCCCAAAGTCACAGTTAGTAAATGTATAAGGCCAAATTTGAATTTCGGAAGATGAGAATTCCTAACTCCAGATTTGTTACTCTAATCACTTTGCCACTCAACTGTTCTTCTAAAGTATTGGTATACTTTGCATCTCTCAGATTGGATATAATGAAAGGAAAAGATAAAAATAAATGTTGAAGGAAATGTGGGAAAACTGGGACCTTAATACATTCTTGTGGACTTATGAACTAACCTACCCATTCTGGAAAGCAATTTGGAACTATACCCTATCAAACTAAATAATCTTTATTGTATCTATATCCCAAAGAAATCATAAAAAAGGGGAAAGGACTCATATGTGTACAAATGTTTGTAGTAGCCTATTTGTAGTGGGAAGAAAATGGATGTTCAAAAGATGCTCCTTAGTTGGGGAATGACTGAATAAGTTATGGTATAGGAATGTAATGGAATATTATTGTTCTATAAGAAATTACAAGCAGGCTGATTTCAGAAAAGCCTGCAAAGACTTAAATGAACTAAACGAGGTAAATAGAACCAAGAGAACGTTGTACACAGAAGTAATAAAATTATATAATGATCAACTGGACCTGGTTCTTTTCAATTATGAGGTGAATTAATCAAGGCCAATTCCAATAGACTTGAGATGGAACGAACCATATACATCCAGAGAGAGAATTATGGAAACTGAATGTGGACCAAAGTATATTATTTTCACTTTTTTATTTTTGCTGTTTGTTTACTTTTTAAAATTTCTTGTGTTTTTTTCCCTTTTGATCTGATTTTTTGGTGTGTAACATGACGAATATGGAAATATGTTTAGAAGAACATGTTTAATCTACATTGGATTGCTTGCTATTTAGGGAAGGGAGAAGGAAGGGAGAAAAATTTGAAACACAAAGGTGTTTGTTGAAGGTGATTGGTGATTGTTGAAAACTATCTTTGTATGTATTTGGAAAATAAAAAGCTATAAAAAGATAAAAATATTTTTAAAAATTAATTAAGTACTGATATTCATATATATAAAAGACCTTTACCTCTGCCTTTGATATGATTTGATGGTATATCTAGTAGTGATACCACAGAATCAAAGAGAAAATATAGTTTAGTTACTTTTCTTGTATACTTTCTAGTACAGTATACTTTCCAAAATGATTAAACCATTTCATGATTCCATCAACTACATATTAATGTATCTATCTTCCCATAGCTTAGAATAATTAAGAAAGGTTTAGAATAAAAATAAATAAATAAGAATAGAGTTAAGACGATTGATAATTGTGTATGTTTTCTGGGGGTTTTTTGGGGGGGTCATTCATTAAGGATGGGATTACTACAATACTCCTTACATCTTCAGGAGAATCCTTTCCAACCTTTTTCTTTGACTCTGCAAAGCTTATCCAAGCTTCAAGACCCAGTTCAAGTCATTCCTCTTCCATCAAGTTTTTTGGACTACTTTAGCCTATAATGAAATTTCTTTTTTTAATTATTACCCTTAAGTACCTGATTACTATCTATATTATTCTCTTATTGTTTCATGTAAGACTTTAAATTCTTTGAGACCAGAAATGATGTGTTATATCTCTTCTTTGTCATGCCAATAAATTATCAAGAATACAACAAGAGCCCATGAAATAACTTAGATGATTAATTTTATTCTTGGGCTTGTTCTTTGATTCCTATGAGGTACAATTGAGTTAATATTTTTATTTGTCTAAGAAAAAATATTACTTTTTTGAGGATTTAAACTAATGGCTGAGTAGCCATTATGAGTATATTTATGAGTATAAAACTAGGTAAATAATTTCATAATTTTTGCCAAGAGAAATTACTTAGATATTAAATACTTAACACTGAATAGCTCAGATCTCATTTCCTGAACCTCTAAAATCACTAAACTTCCTGTTTAGGAAAAAAAAAATTTTCTCTCTCATGGTCTTTTGCCTCTATTTTTCTATTTTATTGGTAATCTCAAGCTAGAGATAGAGAATTAAGCTTTTAATGATAGTTAACTCCCAAATGAACTGGAGTCTGGTATAAGAATGCCATGGAATAGGAACAGTATTAAATCCACAGATTGGAAGGGAGGCGAAGTGGGAAAGAATCACCTAAAATATCCTTTATCTGAATAAAAAATTTTTCCCCATCAACTAGAATCCTCCTAACTGGAATAACTACAAAATAACCAAACTGACTGGTTTGAGTTGGGTTTCCTTTCTAGTTTACTCTAGCAACTCTTTGATGAAATTGATAAAGCATCATGAAATTACCAAATCAGAAGAGAAGAAAATAAAATATATGGCTTTTAAAATACACAAATGTAAGAGGTAGACTGGTGAAAAATAGAAAATATACTATGGCTGAATCAAGATATTAGAGGAGAAATATCTCCTCTCTGAGTTCATGTGTAGGTAACAATGTGGAAATTTTAGAGGTAAAAATCTAAATTTTATTATGCTTAAGCATAGTTTTAAAGGAGTTGAAAAATAGCCCCTGAACTCTAATTAGCATACTAGTAAGATTCCTTATGGACAAAATTATATCAGAGTAACAAAGAAATATATATTTACATAGCGAAATTTTATACATTCCTCTTAGGCCATAAAAGTTAAAGAAAAGTCAGATTTATAATTCCTTTGTTTCCTTCAATGTTATAAAAAGTTGAACAGATTTTGACAGTAACAATCTCATACATAAACGTAAACTAAGTAGGTTACAGATTAAACTATATTTACAGTAGTTTTCAAGTGCTTCTAGCTGCCATGGAAATAAGGTGGCAGTTTAAGACCCAAACTGTTTGGAAAATTCAAGTACTTATTCCTGCCATAGGCTCAGTAATAAATACCTGATACATTTTTATCAAGAACAGGATATGCCAGACTGACTTCATTTCTTTTTCAGGCAAGGTTTCTAAACTGGCAGATTTGAAGAATATTATGACACAGTACACCTCAATTTCAGTAAGGTACAATCTTACCCTGAATATCACACCCTAGACTGAAGCTTAGTGTCTATAGCTATTGTCATTTATGAGTCCACTTCCTAAGCGTTCAAACATTTCATTTTTGGACTCCCTCTTGCCTTCACCTTGAGATTCCTAGTGAACCTCCAGACAAATGCTGCTTCTCTCCACAGTTCCCAAGCAAGTGGGATACTGAATTAATTAGAACTATGCTAAAAAAAAAAAAGTGTACTTCTTACTCAGCCAGTCCCTATGATTCAGAGCCTATCTGTGCTTTTGTTCTTATTTAGTTAAACCCAACCTTTACTCAGTCTTTAACCTCCCACACCCTCTCTTTCCATTGTGCCCTCAAAAATCAGCATTCTGTTGTTTAGAAAATTGCTTTCACAATTCCAACAGATTTGTAATGGAAAGTGCCATTCCATCCAAAGAGAGAACTATGGAGACTGAATGTTGACCAAAGCATAATATTTTTACCTTTTTGTTGGTGACAATATTTGCTTTCTTGTTTATTTTTTTCTCATGTGTTTTTTTTTTCCCTTTTGATCTGATTTTTCTTGAGGAGCATGATGAATATGGAAATATGTTTAGAAGAATTGCACATGTATATTAGATTGCTTGCTGGGGAGAAGGGAGAAAGGGAGAAAAATTTGGAATACAAAAGTGAATGTTGAAAATTATCTTTGTATGTATTTGGAAAAATACTATTAAAATTAAAAAGAAAAAAAGAAACTTACTTAATCCCAGATCTTTTTAATTTTTTTTCATCTTCTTGTGTTAACAGAAACCCATCTCTCTGGAAGATATTGTCTCTTGTCTAAACATTCCTGTTTTATTGCTCCTTTCATATCCTTTGAAATGGGGAGAATTGTACATACACGTTGCCACCTCCAGCTGCTCCAAATCTTTCTAGGCTACTCTTTTTGCCTATCATTCAACTTCTCCTCCTTTGATGTTCATTCTACCTATATTGCCAGGTTTAGTGTCTTGTTGCTTATTACTTATTCTAAAATCATTCTGCTTCCTTCTTCAAGTTTAGTAGATGTTTCACAGTCTTTCTCTCTACCTCAATATCTATCCTCATATTCAGGGACTTCAACATAATGACCTTGAAGTTCATTACCCTCTTCCATAACCTTCATCTTCCCTCTATGCCAGTCATCCATCCGGACAGTCATACTCTCCTCTTTATTTTGCCATCTTTATGATTTTGAACAATGAAATCTATTGCATCATCATAATGTCTTATGCTTCTATCTATCCTTCTGCCTGAGAAAATTAGTGAGAAGTTTTCTGAGAGGTTCTTCTTTACCGCTTTCTCTCTATCTCCAAATATCCTCTTCTCCATTACATCAATCTAAGAGGAGGTTCTCTTTTCTAAGTCTAACTCTGTCTTAATGCCTGTGATTCCAGCCCCTTCTATGTACTTTGAGAGAATGTCCCATGGTCATTAATGATCATCTCCATCATCTTTCCTATCTTTAACCTTTCCCTATCTACTGATTGATATAGATTTAATCAGATGTCCTTTATTTTAAAAAGGCTTACCTTTTATGTTGCCTCTCAACCTATCAAGCCATACTTCAACTCTTTCACTCCTGAACTCCTAAAAAAGAGTCTGCTTCTAGTTTCAACATCTATTCATTACTGAAATCCTTGAAATCTGGCTTTTGAGTAAAATCATCTACTAAACTTACTCTCCAGAATTACCAAGAATCTCCCACTTACCTAATTTCATGACTTTTTTCTCAGTCCTCATCCCTGATCTCTTCATTTTTTTGACACTGTTGACTAATCCCCTTCTTCCAGTATAATTTTCCCACCTTTTGCTTCCACTACACTTTTCTCTCCCCATTCTTTTTTCATTCATTTGACTGCTCTTTTGCAAGTCATCCATCTTCCTGTTAAATAACATTCAACAGCTTTGTATTGTTTGCAGAATGTGTTTGTTCCCTAGAGCTCTATCCTGAGCCCTCTTTTCTTCTCACTATCTTATATGTCACCTTGATGTCCTTTGGCATCTCAAATTTAACATGTCCAAAATTGATCTCTTTACCTTCCTTTAAAACCTATCCATCCTCCAAACTTCCATATTGCTGTTGAGGACAGTCACCTAGGTGGTCATTTATGTTTCATGTTCACCATAAAGGTAATGACTGCTCTAAAATATCTCCCTCTGACCAGTTGCTTAAAATTATTTAAAGTACTTAAAATTTCACCATTAGTTTTTATCATTCAGTTTGAAGCTTTGAAGCTTCAGAAGTCCTACATAAGGAGGCAAATATTTCTGGACTTTCAATGAACACTTTCATCTCCCTCAACTTCTATATCCAACTAGTTATCAATTCCATGTCTTTAACATCACTAATTATCTCTTTTTCTCTAGCCATAAACCCACTATAATTGTTCAAACTCTCATCACCTCTTGCTTATACTACTGTGAATGAAGAGTGGACACCTAAAACTCTGAAAATCCTTAAAGAAGAAAATCTCCAACTCTGCTTCAGTGGGGGACCTACCCCAAGGACAAACAGTTTCATCTTTGTTATCTGGGTGGGGTCGGTTCAGTCCTGAAACTCATTGAATTCAATTCAAATTCTAGTCCTAGCTGAAACCCAGCAACTCCACCCATGGGCCCCATTTAGATAAATCTCTCATTATCAAAAGAGCCAAACTAAAATCCTCTCTTTGCAGAGGTTCCAAACATTCCAGCAATACCATGCTTGGCCTCCCAAGGAGCCTCGGTCCACTGAATACTTTTTCCAGTGCTATCCTCTCTTTACCCTAACCTATTTCCCTAACCAGACTTTAACCTTATTTCCAATCCTCATAATAAACCTATTTTATCAATCTAGGTTTTTGGGTTTGTAAATTCCTTTACAGAGAGCCTCTGCACCTCCAGAAGGGAGTCTCCAAAACTCCCTACCCTTGTGCTGAATCCTAAGGGATTGCAGAGGAGACAAACCCCTCCATTTGGTTCCCTGAACCCCAGACCTGCCACTAGACCTCATTTAAACCTCCTGACCACCAGAAACTCTAATTTCATTTTGGTTCCCCAAATCTAAACCTCATCATGAGGGCCTTCTAATTGATTTCACTGCTTCTATGCTTTCCCTTATCCAATATGTCCTTTACAATGAAGCTTCTTAAATTATGGATTGTGATCCCATATGGAGTCATGTAAATGAATGTAGGGAATAGTGAAATTATGAGTTATTATCAGTAAAAGTTTGATTTGTCTGCCTAATTTGTATATCAATATACCTGGGGTCATATAAAAATTTTTTGGGTGAAATAAGGTGGTAAATGGAAAAAAGATTAAAAAGTCCTGTTTTACACAAAATAATCTTTCAAAGGCATATATCTGACTATACAACTTTCCTGTTCAATAATATTCAACAACTTTGTATTACCTGCAGAATAAAAAATAAGCACCTCCATAATTTGGCTCCTCCTTCCTTTTCCAGATTTATTCTGGATGGATTCCATTGTTTTTAAAGCAGGTTTATTCCATCAGTTTTGGGGTGGGGGAGGGCAATCCCTTTCTGGAGTATCCATGCTAATTCTTCCTCTTTAGTGTCACTTTCTATAAGAAGTTATCCTTACTGAATTAATAGCATCTATATAATCTGATGTTAGGTTCTTACTAAGTGCTAATGAGATAATGAGATATTAGGTTCTTACTAAGTGCTAAGTCGGTACTTAACAATTCTCTAGTTCTGACCTTTACTGGGAGTTTTACTTGTGAACTCCTGGGGAGGAGCAAGTTCATTGGTTGAAGTAATTTTTCCCAGAAGCCCTTGCGTTATCCCACGCCCATTCTCTGGGAGGATAAAAGAGGACGGCTCTCCAGAGGAAGAAGTCTCTCCTCTAGACCAGAGAGTGATCAGCAGTTTCTGGAGACGACAGCACGTTACAAACAATACTGCCCTGTCTCTTACATGATGTTGTGTGGAGCAAGTATGAAGTAAGGATATGGTGTTACAGCAATGTTAAATTCCTTTTCTGTATTCTATCTTCTCTAGGTCTCTGTGACCTGCATAGGTATGTTCAATGTTTAGGCTACTAATTGTTTAGTTTTTGAGATATATGATGACATTCAATTAACTGGTGGGGAAGGGGGGGCACCTATCTCTTAATGTTCCCCAAACTCATGATGTAATCCTTTTGCAATTAAACATATAAAAACTGTATATCTTCCCTTAGTTTTTTAGCCCTTCTAATTGTGATTTTATACATGCATATTCTGTGATTGAAGATATTGACTCTGTAGGTCAAAAAAGGAAAAGATATGCACCTTTAAATTTGAATAAAATTAAAGATTTGAAAAAAGGTTGTGCCCTTTATGGGGCTACATCAGCTTATGTTAAAATGTTACTAGATGATTTGTCTTATGAAGTCCTAACCCCGAATGATTGGAAATCCATAGCAAGGATATGTCTAGAACCTGGACAAAACTTGTTATGGCTTGCGGAGTTTCATGAATTATGTAAAATCCAAGTCAGATGCAATTTGGAAATAGGAGTTGACACACAATTCACTTTTGAGCACTTAGCTGGTGAAGGTCAGTATGGAGAGAATTCAGAACAGATTAATTATACCATGGCAATATATGAGCAAATTGCTAAGGCTGCAATAAAAGCTTGGGGTGTCCTCCCTGGACAGAAAGATCGGGGAGAGGCTTTCACTAAAATAGAGCAAGGTCCCAATGAAACTTTTGCAGATTTTGTGGGACATTTGCAAACTTCTGTCAAAAGAACTATTGGAGAAAATGCAGCTACAGAAATAATGACCAGACATCTGGCTAAGGAAAATGCCAATGAGATTTGCAAAAGAATTATATGGGGATTAGACAAAGATGCTCCTTTAGAGGAGATCATAAGACGCTGTGCTACAGTGGGAACAAATGCTTTTTACACCCGGACTATGATGAACGTGGAAAGACAGGGTCCCTCCGGGCAAGGGCTTCTGAGCTTTCTTTCTTTCCCTCCTCACGGTAGAAGGGCTAAAGAACTAAGGGAAGATATACAGTTTTTATATGTTTAATTGCAAAAGGATTACATCATGAGTTTGGGGAACATTAAGAAATAGGTGCCCCCCCTTCCCCACCAGTTAATTGAATGTCATCATATATCTCAAAAACTAAACAATTAGTAGCCTAAACATTGAACATACCTATGCAGGTCACAGAGACCTAGAGAAGATAGAATACAGAAAAGGAATTTAACATTGCTGTAAGTTCTTCACCATATCCTTACTTCATACTTGCTCCACACAACATCATGTAAGAGACAGGGCAGTATTGTTTGTAACGTGCTGTCGTCTCCAGAAACTGCTGATCACTCTCTGGTCTAGAGGAGAGACTTCTTCCTCTGGAGAGCCGTCCTCTTTTATCCTCCCAGAGAATGGGCATGGGATAACGCAAGGGCTTCTGGGAAAAATTACTTCAACGAATGAACTTGCTCCTCCCCAGGAGTTCACAAGTAAAACTCCCAGTAAAGGTCGGAACTAGAGAATTGTTAAGTACCGACTTAGCACTTAGTAAGAACCTAATATCTCATTATCTCATTAGCATTTAGTAAGAACCTAACATCCTCTCATTCATTCCACAATGTTTTTAGTATCCATTATATACAAAGTACTATATGAGAGAGGGAGACCTAAAAACAATTGAGATATGATTTGTGCCCTCATGAAATTTACATTTCAGAACCAGAAATATGTATTAAAAGCAGACATGCAAAATCATTTACTAGGTATATATTAACTATAGTGTTAGAGCATAGTAAATTAGAGAGGTACAAATTACTGTATGAGGTTAGAGAAAAGGGGAAAAAACTAGTTGACTTTTAAGTTGAGTTGACTTTTGCATTGAATTAGATGCAGGTCAAGAAAGACACAAAAAATAGCATGGCTCCTTGCATTGTCCTTTAAATGGGAATTAATTTTCTTCCTTCAATTTACAAGTAGATTTTATTATTGTGCCACAGTGACATCTACTGAAAAAAACTTTCTGGTGCAACTTCAGCATATCTATGATTTCTTTTTACTACCAACAACTATACAGATTGCAACCAATCCAAATTTGCTCATTCTGTGAGAACTAATTCTAGTCCATATGCCACATGGGGTGCACATAGCACTCGAAGAGCCTTTCTCCTGGATTGTTGACATTATATGGGTTCCAGTGGAGCAGATGGACCATCCATCTGTTATCCTTTCCTCTAAATGACCTCTTTTTCTTCTCTAAAGACATATTTTAAATCTATTATTAAAAATGGTCAAAGATATGAACAGAAAAGTTTCATATAAATAAATTGAAACTATTTCCAGTCATATGAAAAGATGCTCCAAATCATTATTAAGCAGAGAAATGCAAATTAAGACAACTCTGAGATACCACTATACATCTTTCAGATTGGCTAAGATGACAGGAAAAGATAATGATGAATGTTGAAGGGGACATGGGAAAACTGGGACACTGATACATTGTTGATGGAATTGTGAATGAATCCAACCATTCTGGAGAGCAATCTGGAACTATGCTCAAAAAGTTACCAAACTGTGCATGAACTTTGATCCATCAATGTTACTGCTAGGCTTAAATCCCAAAGAGATCTTAAGGAAGGGAAAGGAACCCACATGTGCAAAAATGTTTGTGGCAGTCCTGTTTGTAGTGGCTAGAAACTGGAAATTGAATGGATGTCCATCAGTTGGAGAATGGCTGAATAAATTGTGGTATATGAATGTTATGGAATATTATTGTTCAGTAAGAAATGACCAGCAGGATGATTTCAGTGAGGCTTGCAGAAACTTAAATGAATTGATGCTAAGTGAAATAGGCAGAATCAGGAGATCATTATACACAGCAACAAGATTATACGATGATTAACTCAGATGGATGTGGTGCTCTTCAACAATGATATAATTCAAACTAGTTCCAATTGTTCAGTAATGAAGAGAATTAGCTACACCCAGAGAGAGAACTATGGGAAATGAGTGTGAACCACAACGTAACATTTCCACTCTTTCTGTTATTGTTTGCTTATATTATTTTTCTTCTCAAATTTTTTTTCTTTCTTTCTAGATCCGATTTTTCTTGTATAGCAAGATAACTATAAATATGTATACATATATTGGATTTAACATATACTTTAACATATTTAACATATATCGGATTGCCTGCCATCTAGGGGATGGGATGGAGAGAAGGAGGGGAAAAGTTGGAACAGAAGGTTTTGCAAGGTTCAATGTTGAAAAATTACCCATGTGTATGTTTTATAAATAAAAAGCTATAATAATAATAAATAATAAATAAATCTGTTATCAATTCATTATATATTTTAAAACATAAATTATTATCTGCCTCTACATGGGTAAATATACCATGAAATACATGCACCTCTTTTGAGAAGATGTTACTCTTAATACTCTACTTCATTATAATGAAAACAAAGCATCAGTAGTTCAAGTTCTTTAAGATAATTTAAAAAGAAATGCTGAAATGTTTTATTTCTTCCATACTCTAATTTTTTTTTTACTGGTCTTTATGTGATGGAAAAATTAAAATATGAATAAACATATATTCAGTTATACACTTAAAATTAAATATTCAAAAATCAACTCAGATTTTTCTTTTCCTAATTTTTTTTTCCTATGGGAGTCAACCTGGAATAGTGGTTAGCATTTCAAATTAGGAAAATATAGGATCAGATTTTGCCTCAGAAACACAATGGCTGTGGGATTATGGGCAATTAACTTGTGCCCTCTCTTGTGAGCATATACATAATCTTTCATACCCATTTCACTCCCAAGGCAATTGTCTAAAAAATGAAGTAGAGAGAAACTTCCACATTTACCATCTCCCCACCCAGGGAATCCAGATCAAAAAGAAATTATTTATTATCCTATTAGACAATTAACATTACATATTACATATGTATTACATAACAATTACATATATGAATTCAAACTGGTTTTATTTATCAAGTACAAGATTTTATGCTAGGCTCTAGAAATTTAAATATTTGAAAAAAGAAATTAAGGCAGAGTCTCTGCCCTCAGGAAACTTATATTTTACTGGTTGGAAGGTCTCCCTTAGGCCTATTCAGAGCCAGTCCCCTTTTTCATGCTCCACTTCATGTTATTAAAGGAAATTAAAGAAAATGTGACAGGAGTCTGTAGTCTTTCCAGCCTTTTCTTCAGCATCTTGAAGTGGGCTTGAGCTCTTCCATTTTCTCTCCAGAAATTGAAAATCACAATTGCCTGAAATGTCTTAGGGAAAGTTTGATGAATCTCCAAAGGGGATTGTTCCACCCCCTCCCCCCAAGGGCAACTAGCTAAGAGCCTTTTGCCAATTCTATACCCTGGCTCTAGCAAGGAAGAGAATTCATCCTTACCAATAAGGAGAGAGTCCCATGCCAAAGAGCTTTGGAAAAGGGTTTACAAATGAATGTCAGAATATGCTATTTAAAGAATGTAATTAAAACAGACTAGAATTTGAATTCTCACTGGAGAATCTCTATAGACATACCATTTTAAACTCTCTTTTATAGATACAGTAAACTGCATATTAATAAGAAAGCTATTCTAATTAAAATTCTTGGTCCATTTATTAATCCTAGTAATTCTAGTGAAGTTTTAACCCTTTTCATGATTTGGGGATGACCTAGGATTTTCAAAAACTACACTAGTGGCAGTCAATATCTGGCAAATTCAGTCAAGCTGGACCCCAGTATGGGGTATTTACATCTGGCCCCCCAAAAAGTTAAAGGGGACACAATTTATATCATTCCCCCCCCCCTCAAGCAGTCCCTACAAATTCATTTGGGATAATGGGATGAAGATCTCATCTTCTGAAGTTGTTTCAAGCTTACAAGTGTCCCTACATTCACTGGGGGCTCAGGCCAGGAGGGGAAGTCAGAGATCTGAAGACAGCAGCAGCAGCATCTAATGGATATTGTGTGTCCCAGTTGTGTATCCCATAATGTTCAGGCTGAAGGAACAGTTGAAAATTCGTAGCTTGAAGCCTAGAGGAAACAAATTTCACAAGCAGATTAAAAATGCAGGGGCCAAATATGAGTAAAAAAATAATAATTACAAGTGGAGTTAGTACAGCGGTTAGTAGACACCATACCCAGGGATCTCACCCAGAGGAAGACTGGAGGTATGTGAGTTTTCCATGAATTCCTTGCTCTAAGATTCTCTCAATATGAAGTTCAACCTTCCCTGACTTATTGATGTACATACAGCAAGAGGTATTGACCAAGGCACAAACACCTCTGCTTGAGGCAAGGAGATAATCCAAAGCCATTGGTTATCTAAAACCATGTTAGCAAGAGAGTCCAAAGATTCTTGTATCTCCTGGTTGGAGAGATGATTTCATGTTCTAAGTATCCGGTGCAGGGAACCAGCATTTGCTGTGCCTTTCTTTAAGTACCAAAGAACATTTTCCCCAAATCCCTGTCTTTGTTACCTTGAAGGGGTGGGGGCAGTCTTTGAGGCAGTGGCATTATATACCATGAAAGGAGCACTTAGGTGGAGTAGAGTGCAAGACCCATAGTGCTTAAAAGAGGTTAAGCATCAGGTGGAGAGAATTATAGGCTGGGGAGGGTTCCAGTCAGAGGCATTCCTTTTAACAGTCCCCCTTAGTAACATTGAAGTAGAATGGAGAACTTACTTTACAGAAAAAAACATATTCCTTAGGTGCACAGATGGTACCTGAGGTCAAGTTTTATAGCAGTTCCTGGTTGCTTGTCCTCAAGAAAGATTGTAGTTATATGACATTCTATCAATTGGAAATTAGTTTTCAGGAGGTTATGAAGAAGCTTTAAAGAAGATAGTGTATAAGCATTATGAGTAAATTTGCCAGGATAATCTTGGAATGGATATCCTACCGTTATTTCTTGGGGTGGTCCATAGTCATAGGTACATTTAGCCCTTGACCCACCTGTGCAGCTGGAACAGGTTGCTGAGGTAAAATTGCGGGAGGCTTGAGAGGAGTTATACTCATTTGCACCAATAGTATTGGTAATACAAGTCAGCATCCCCACATCAGGGATGTAAATGTGACCATTATGGGCCACAGTAACAATTACTGTCTCTGTGGTATGGGTGTGATAATGTCTAAATATGAGATCTTTCCCAGCAAGAAAACAGGGGATAGTCAGGTCAGAGTAGTTCCCCTGGGGGATAGCTAGTACAAATGGTATAGCATCCAGAGTGGAGATGGTGACATTTGGGAATGCATTTTTGCAAAAATTGCATTAGGCCACATCTATGGGCCACTTTGGATGTCCCCTTTACCTATAGAGTTCCCTAGTCTGACTAGGAAGTTATCTCCCCACCAGTGGGGGCACACAAAGTAACACCAAGAAAACTGGAGAGATAGTATTAGGAATAAAGTTGTCATGGTGAGAAAAATATTATACTGAGAGAAAGACAATTTCACTCTTCTTTCTTCAGAGTTTTTTCAGGGGTCTTGTGGAAGAGAAACTTCTCTATGGGCTCACAGGAATATTCTGAGATATCTGAAGAAGAGGTAACAGAAGCAACATTTTTAATCCTAGAAAGATGAGTCTAGCTGGGGGACCCTTACAGTTTGACCAACTTTGGAGTAATCAGAATGATATTATATGGTCTTTTCCACTTTACAGCTAGAGGGTCAGCACCTTGAGGCTTACAAGATTTCAAGTATACCATGTCCCCTAGATTTACAGGGACTTAGTCTGAGTATGAGCACTAAACCTAGGTTTAGGGAGCTGCTCATTTTCATATTCAGAAAGGGCTTTCTGGACTGCACCCAGATATATGGCAAAATGAGTGACCAGATGCTGTTCTGGATCTACAAGAATGACAGAGGTTAAGAAGGGCTTCCAATATAGAAGTTCAAAGGCACTCAGTTTAATATTGTCCTGGGGTAAAATGTGGACTCTAAGAATCATCGAGAGTCCCTAAGCACAATTTAGTAAGGAGTTGCTTGAGAGTGTGATTCATTTCTCCACCTTCCCAGAAGCCTGAGAAAGCCAGGCAGAGTGGAGATGGTAGGTGATTGTGAGTGCTTTGGCTACATTTTTGGGTTACCTAGGAGGTGAAGGAAGGCCCATTGTCACTCTGAAAGGAGCTAGGTAGGTCAAAATGAGATATGATCTCCTTTAACAAGCACTTTGATACCTCCTGAGCCTTCTCAGTCCTGCAGGTAAAAGCTTCTACCAAGTTAATAAAGGTGTCAACAAAAACTAGAAGCAACTTGAAATCTCTATAGGAGGGCATATGAGTAAAGTCTACTTGCCAACCTTCCCCTGGATGTATGACCTTTCTCTGAACATGTTTCAGGAGAGGAGGAGGTTTAACAGCTCCTTCAAGACTCACTTGGACACAAATTGGGCAGGCCTGGAAAACCTGTCTGATTGTTTCTCCCAGCTTGTGACCAGTAAAAATGTGTTTCTCAAGGTATCGAAGAGCATTTTTTCCCAGGTGAGTGGCCTGATGAAGACTAAAGATAAGTTTCCACTGACTTGTCTGTGGGGTTAAGAACTGGTTTGGCAAACTGGGAAAACATTTTTACAGTTAAAGGTTCTGATAAAGGCCTCATTTCCAGAAAACTGACTCTAATTTATAAGAAATCAAGCCATTTTCCAATTGATAAATGGTCAAAGGATATGAACAATTTTCAGATGATGAAATTGAAACTATTTCCACTCATGAAAGAGTGTTCCAAATCACTATTGATCAGAGAAATGCAAATTAAGACAACTCTGAGATACCACTACACACCTGTCAGATTGGCTAAGATGACAGGAACAAATAATGATGAATGTTGGAGGGGATGTGGGGAAACTGGGACACTGATACATTGTTGGTGGAGTTGTGAAAGAATCCAACCATTCTGGAGAGCAATTTGGAACTATGCACAAAAAGTTATCAAACTGTGCATACCCTTTGATCCAGCATTGCTGCTATTGGGCTTATATCCCAAAGAAATACTGAGGAGGGGAAAGGGACCTGTATGTGCCAAAATGTTTGTGGCAGCCCTTTTTGTGGGGGATAGAAACTGGAAAATGAATGGATGCCCATCAATTGGAGAATGGTTAGGTAAAATGTGGTATATGAATGTTATGGAATATTATTGTTCTGTAAGAAATGACAGCAGGATGAATACAGAGAGGCTTGGAGAGACTTACACAACTGATGCTGAGTGAAGTGAGCAGAATCAGGAGATCATTATACACTTCAACAACAATATTGTAATGAGGATGTATTCTGATGGAAATGGATATCTTCAATAAAGAGAAGATCTAATTCAGTTCCAATTGATCAATAATGGACAGAATCAGCTACACCCAGAAAAGGAACACTGGGAAATGAGTGTAAACTGTTTGCATTTTTGTTTTTCTTCCCAGGTTATTTTTACCTTCCGAATGCAATTCTTCCTGTGCAACAAGAAATTCAGTTCTGCATACATATATTGTATCTAGGACATACTATAACATAGTTAACATGTATGGGAATGCCTGCCATCTAGGGGAAGGAGTGGAGGGAAGGAAGGGAAAAATCAGAACAGAAGTGAATGCAAGGGATAATGTTGTAAAAAACTACCCATGCATATGTACTGTCAAAAAAAAGTTATAATTATAAAATTTTAAAAAGAGACTAAAAAAATATAAAAAAATAAAGAGTTGTTTTGAGGATGTTTGAAATCATCCAGAAGGAGAAAGGGTGTATCCCATTTCTTCTGCAAGGGTTTTTTCCTGTGAGCTATAAGAAGGTATATGAGAATCAGGAAGCTGAGGGATTAAAGTGCCATGGTCAAGGGTGAACAGGCAGCAATTTTAGCAGCTGAATCTGTAACCCTATTTCCCTTAGTTTGAAGTGAATCTCCCTTCTGGTATCCTTTACAAAACATGACTAAAACTTCTCTGGGTCTGTGCACAGCTTGTAGTAGCTGTACAATTTCCCCCACAAATTTAACAGGAGAATTCTTTGCTGTCAAAAGTCCCCTCTCTTTCCATATAGCTCTGTGAGCATGCAAAATATGAAAAGCATATTTGGAGTCAGTATAGATGTTTACTCTCATTTCCTTCCCCAGTTCCAAAGCTCTGGTTAGGGCAATGAGTTCAGCAAAAGTCCCAGGGGGCAGTGACTTAGCTTCTAGGATGCTATTGAGATTTACCACAGAATATCTTGCTTTTCTTCTCCCATTTTCAAAAAAGCTCGACCCATATGTAAACTATTCACCATTGTCAAGGGGAATCTCTTAAGTCAGGTTGGCTGAAGTAGACAGAATTTAAAGCTTCCTCACAATTATGAATAATGTCTCCTGAATGAGTGTTGTCAGGGAACAGGGTGGCAGGGTTAAAGGTGTAACACATCCGGAGGGTCAGGTTGGGAGTATCTAGCAGGACAGCCTGATATTTAGTAAACCTCCCACTAGCAAGCAACTGATGCCCTTTGGTTTCTAAAATGCTCTGAACCCATGGGGGGTTAAAACCTCTAAAGGCTGTCCCAAAGTTAGTTTTGAGGTTTCTTCAATTAAAAGGATTATGGCAGCTACCACTCTAAGGCAGGAGGGCCATCCTAGGGAAACTGAGTCCAGTTTCTTTGAGAAGTAGGAGACCTGTCTGGAGTCAAGTCCCAGAGCTTGAGTTAAGACCCCCAAAGTCTGACCTTAGCTTTCATCCACATACAGAGTGAAAGGCTTTTCTAAGTTAGGTAGGGCTAAGGCAGGGGCAGAGGTCAGTTTGGCCTTGGCTTGATCATTCAAAGGGAAGATTAACAGAGCTTTAAATAGAATCATAGAGAGGCTTGGAAATAATCCCAAAATTAGGAATCCAAATTCTGCAGACACCAGCCATGTCCAGGAAAGGTGTACCTGTTTTATTGAGGCAGGGTGGGGAAGGCCTAAAATAGTCTGTTTCCTCCTTTCTGTTAGAGAGCGAGAAGTGGGGGTGAGATTGTGGCCCAATTGATAGACTGGCAGGCAATGTGGGTTTCAGGTAAGGAGACCCTGTAACCACTCGAGGTTAGAAAATGTAGGGTTTTAATGGCTGCATTTAGGGATTCCTCTTTTGTGGGACTGCAGATTAAAATTTCATCCTCCTACTGAATGAGACTGCTGTTAAGCAGTTCCAATTCCCTTAAATCTTTAGCCAGTGCCTGTCCGAATATGTGGGGGCTGTCTCTGAAGCCTTGGGGCAGAACTGTCCGAGTTAGTTGCTAGGGATGTTCCCCTGGTTTTACCCATTCAAAAGCAAAGAGAAATTATGAGTCTTTATGCAAAGGTATACAAAAGAAAGCATCTTTAAAGTTTAGGGTGGAGAACCATTTTGTATTCCCTGGGATCTGAATAAGAATCCTATAAGGATTAGGCAAAATGGAGTCAATTGGAATGATTGTTTCATTAATTGCCCTGAGGTCTTGTACCATGCAGAACTCCCCATGTAGTTTTTTTTAACAGAAAGAATTGGGGTGTTGCAGGGAGACTCTCAAGGAACTAGAAGCTTATACTTAAGAAATTTCTCAATCAAAGGTTGCAACCCTTCCCTAGCTTCCGGCTTTAGTACAGGTATGGACATTTATGGGGAAATACACCAGGGTTCTACAGCTTAACTAAGGCAGGGGTGGTGTGCATGGCCCTCCCGGGAATCCCTTGATTCCAAATAGAAGAATCTTTTTTCTCCCAGATTTCAGAGAGAATATGGGAGGTTTTTGAAGGAAGCAG
Organism: Sminthopsis crassicaudata; assembly: GCF_048593235.1. Taxonomy (NCBI): domain Eukaryota; kingdom Metazoa; phylum Chordata; class Mammalia; order Dasyuromorphia; family Dasyuridae; genus Sminthopsis; species Sminthopsis crassicaudata. The sequence goes on from NC_133619.1 coordinate 211,783,433, forward strand.
AAAAAAGGTCACTTGGAGATCTGAAAAGACAAAATTGGGTCCCCAGTTTCACCATTAAATCCTGTCCTAATAAGGAAGCAGGACAGGAGGGAATAATAAGAAAGGAGTCTTTAAACAACAGGTCACCAAACTGGCAAGGCAAAGGAAAAGTTTCAAAACAGTTCTTAAGTTTCCCTTCAATTTCCATTATCCTATTGAGGGAGGGTTGAGTGTGACCAGAGTGCCAGAGCAAAAGCTAAAGAGAGCCCCCCACCTATCAAAAAGAAATTCAATAGCCTTACCTGTCTCATCCAAAGTAATCCTGGGTTTGCAGTAGTGATGGAGTAAGAGGGGGCCTGGCCAAACCCTGGGTCTCAATACTCCTGGTCCTGAAGATGATGGGGGTTGAGGCCCCTTTAAGATTCCTTTCTGATTCCCCAACCCCCATGGCTGACCTTTGATTTACAAATCCTAATCACCGGGCTTTCCCCATCCCCCATGGGATCTGAACTAACTTGAGTTTTTCCCAACCCCCACAGTTTAAACCCATTGAATTCTATTCAACGCTGACCCTGGCTGAAAGCCCACCAGGAGCTTGGGACTTCACCCATAAGCCCCCTTTTAGGTATAAAAGAGCCAAGCTGGAGCTCTCTCTTTGCAGGAGCCCTTCCCCCCCAACATGGTATCTTTCTGGCCATGTAAGGGTTCCTGCCCGCCCAGCAACCACCTCTGGCCCTGCAGTCTTTTCTTCTACCTTTGGCTTTACTTCTAAATCCCTACAATAAACCTTTTTATCGATCTAGGTCTACAGGCCTGTAAATTCATTTACAGGGGACACTGCACCGTTACAAGACTATCTTTGCACCGACTAAAGCGGGGTTCCCCCTTTCCTATCTCTCATCAAAGAGACTGGAGAGTGAGGCTTGAGGAGGCGGCTCTACCTCTCTCAGGGCAGTCCCTCTTCCAGAACTCTTCCTTGTTACATTCAGGGCAAGGGGCGTTTTTTTTTTTCCTGAGGGCAGTTGTGTGCTCAGTGGCCCTGCCCATTACACCTAAAGCACAAGCCCCTGTGTTTTCTGGAAATAGCAGCATCCAAGATGTGGACCTTCTCTTTATTTCTTGCTCTGGCCCTGCAGTCTTCCTCCTCTGCTGCAGCTCAGTCCTGTTGTTAGACTCCAAAAACTATTTCTAATAGCTGAGCCTGGAGAATTTGGGGGCCCAAGGCTAACTTCTGCAGCTTCCTCTGTATATCTGAAGCAGATTAGTTAATAAAATATATTCTGAGGACAGTGGACCCCTCTGGAGAAGTGGAGTCCAGATTAGCATATTTCCTTAGGGCAGGATTTCCCTCAGATACTTGAGTGATCTCCCTAAGCCTGTCAAAATTAGCCTGCTTCTTAATTCCCCTCTTAATGCCTTCTGTGAGGCTGGGTAAGAGGTGATCCCTTTTCTCTCTATCACTACTCCCCTCCTGGTTGTTCTACCTAAGGTCTGAGACAGGCACAGCAACAGCCCTTGGGGATATCTACCAGAAGAAGAGGATGCAGCCATGTCATCTCCAAATTTTTGGGCCAGATTCCAGATTCTCTTTTTCTCCTAGATAATACAGCAGGAGGAGATAGTGATATTAATATTCCCCCAGGAAAGATCAAATTGGAGGGCAATGTCTTTAAACCCCTTAATATATTTGGTGGGGTCCTCAGAGTATCGGCCCAGTTTTTTCCTTGACTTAGGAAAGATCTGACATTGAGAAGGGCACTTGTACTCTAAGTGTCCCTCCCCAAAAGTCTGCTACCTCTCTCAGGGGGCAGAGGTTAGAAGGGGTGGCTGGATCAGGATCCTGAGTAGAAAATGAATCAGGCTCCTGAGGAGGAGCAAGGGGGGTCCCACTCCTTGTATAAAAATGATTGAGGAGTGGGGGCTGGCCAGCCTCAGATTCTAGTTCAGGAGGTGAGGGCAATCATGTTGAAGAAAAAAAGATTCCACTCCTTGTGTGAGAAGGACTGAGAAGTGGGGACTGGGCAGTCAGAGAATCTTCTTCAAGAACCAAGGGGATTTGGGTTGAAGAAATATTGTGGGACCCAAGGTCCTTCTTTGATAAGACAGTGATTTTGGAAGGGATTTTCAGGCCTTCTGATAAGGATTGCATTGGGGAACAGGGGCCCCTAAAGGAGTGAAAAGAAGAGGGTCTTCTTGAAGGTCATTATCTACCTTCAGTTCCCTTGCAGTAAATCTTACCAGCAGCATTCTGCAATGCTGTTTTAATTTAGGCTCTTGAGAGAAGGCTATAAAGGCTTGGACATAAGGATCTTCAGTCCACTTGCTTTGCCTTCAACAAAACAAATTAAACTGCTGGATAGTGCTGTAGTTACTTGAGTTATTAATGGGCCATTTTTCCTGGTTCTCCAAGATATATTGAGGCTAGATAGCTTTGCAAAAGTAATTGAGTTTCTTATTCTTGAGATCTTTCAATTTGTTTCTGTTTTTTTTTAAGATACAGCCTAAAGGAGAATCCTTAGGAATAGAGGTGGATTGTCTCATTTTGCTACAAGCCTTAGGTTTCCCCCATTCTATAGCTCCTTGTTCTCCTAGGCATCCCTAGGAGAAGAAAGATGACAAAACATTCCCCCCCCCCCCCCCCAGGCTGAGGTTATGTGACTTGCCCAGGGTCACACAGCTAGGAAGTGTCTGAGACCAGATTTGAACTCAGGTCCTCCTGAATTCAAGGCTGGTGCTCTATCCACTGTGCCACCTAGCTGCCCCCCTAAGGGTACTTTTTGTCAGAATGCAGGAATTCCAGTCTGAAAGTCCCCAGACAGAGAATTCTGCTGAACATGGATCTCCCAACAACCCAAATTTTCCTAGGAATTTGAGTCATCCTAGCTATAGAATAGACAACCAACAAAAAGGGGCTTACCTCAGCCAGTCTCTTGGGGATCCCCTTATTGGACCACCAAATGATGAGGTGTGAGAATTGAGGGTAATAGATCCCCTCTGGTTAATGTTGGAGATTCCTTAAGAAAGAATTCACAAACCGGAAATTTGTGTCAAAAGGGGATTTATTTGCAATAAGAAGGCAGCTTTCGTAGTGGGCAAAGATTCTGTTAGGATGATTTCGCAAAGATAGGTTGACAAACCCCCAGTTAGGTAATATCGCCAATGTTGGCCTGGAGCTGAGGAGCAATTTAAGCCATCCAAAAGTATGTTGACTATGCCCCAAGTTGAGATTTCCAATTGAATGGGAGTTGTCTGCGAAAGGTATGCCAGGGTTTGAGAGTCAGGAATTCCCCCCAAAAGAAATACAGTTTACATCTGCCCTCCCCAAAGGTTAAAGGGGACTCAATTTACATCACAAATGCTATGTTATGATCCACATTCAGTTCTCACAGTCCTCTCTCTTGGTGTAGATAGCTGTCTTCATCACAAGATCATTTGGGAACCCTTTTATATATCTATCTATCTATCAATTTATTTATTTATTTATCTATCAATTTATTTATTTATTTGTTCATTTATTTATTTTTATTCATTTATTTATGTTTAATTATAGCTTTTTATTTTCAAAATATATACATGGATAATTTTCTACATTCACCCCTACAAAATCCTGTGTTCTAATTTTTCCTTTCTTTCTCCCCAACCTCTCCCACAGTTGACAAGTGATCCAATATATTTTAAACAAGTGCAATTATTCTATACATATTTCCACAAATATGCTGCACAAGATAAATCAGATCAAAAAGGAAAAAATGAGAAAGAAAACAAAATGCAAGCAAACAACAACAAAAAAAAGTGAAAATATATGTTGTGGCACACACTCATTTCCCACAATCTTCTCTCTGGGTGCATGCAGATGGCTTTCTTCATCACAAGACCAATGGAACTGGTCTGAATACCTTATTGTTGACCAGAGCCAGGTCCATTAAAATTGATCATTATATAATCTTCTTGTTGCTGTGCATAATGATCTCCTAGTTCTGCTCATTTCCCTTAGCATCAGTTCATGTAAGTCATGTAAGTCTCATGTAAGCCTTTCTGAATTCATCCCCCTGATCATTTCTTATAGAACAATAATATTCCATAACATTCATATACAATAACTTACTCAGCCATTCTCCAATTGATAGGCATCCACTCAGTTTCCAGTTTCTTGCCACTACAAAAAGAGTTGCCACAACATTTTTGCACATGTGGGTCCCTTAAGGAGGGTTTCAGATATCTTTAGGATACAAGCCCAGTAGAAACACTGCTGGATCAAAAAGTATGCACAGTTTGATAGCCCTTTGGGCATAGGAAGCCCTTTTTAAATGGAGATTTTGGGAAGAATTCTTTGCAACCCATCCATTCCTCCAATCAAAGGGATAAAAGGTACTTACAAGGTATAAATATTAAAGCTAATGAAATCTTGCTTTCACATAACCTCTGTCTGCCTCATATTTCTCAAATGTAAAATGAAGACAATTAGAGTTGTTATGAATATAAAATGAGATTTTATATACACACAAATCTGTACACACACATATGTGAGTATACAAAAACATACATGTACATATATAGCCACAACCGTACACATATATACTATATATTATATATACACAATCATACATATATGCATACATGTGTGTATAGATATAGATATATAGTGGGAGACAGAGAAGCAATCAGCATTAAGCAGCTTGCCCAAGGTCATACAGCTAGTAAATAACTAAAGTAAAATTTGAATTCAACCTTCCCTAGCTGCTCCAGAATGGAATAATATTTGTAAAGTGCTAAGTAAAATGCCTGACACATTCAGGCAAAGTAGAATGTCTCTTCTCTAAACTTGGATCCAGTAAGACCAGGCTTAATTTTAATCTCTGACACACTGACACAAATTAGTTATGTGACTATAGGCAAATTGACTTGAATGTCTCAGGCAATTAAAGTGATCATTTACATTAGTAAAAGGAGTTTCCACACTGGAAGTATACCACATCAATGAAATCAGAGTTTAGAGAATTAAAAAAAAAAAAAAAAAAAGCATTACAATAAGTGTTTCTGGTGGATACCAGAAATGTTTTAGGAAGTTATAAGACACTAATCCTTTATATAAACAGAAACTAAGTCCTTTGAGTCCTTTGAACTCAATGTAGAAAACCAAATAGTTCTTAAGTCTTTGTCAATCACATAACCATTTTGGAATATAAGTAGGCAAAGATTTCAAGGGTATAATCCCATACAGGGGAATGGGTACAACATTTTAAAATTATTTTTTAACAAATGTATATACATTTTTCCTCAATAGTATTTTATTTTTCCAAACACACATAGTTTCCAACATTCATTTTAGTAAGAGTTTGAGTTCCAAATTTTTCTCCTTTTATCTCCCACCTCCCCCAAAAACAAGCAATCTGATATAGATTAAACATATGCAATTCTTTTTTTTTTTTTTTTTAATTCATTTTTTCCAAATTATCCCCTCCCTCCCTCCACTCCCTCCCCCCATGGCAGGTAATCCCATACATTTTACATGTGTTACAATATAACCTAGATACAATAAACATATGCAATTCTTTAACATATTTCTATATTTATCATGTTGAATGAGAAAAATCAAGTTGGGCGGGGGGGAGGCAGGGAAAGAAAAAGCAAACAAACAAAAAAAAGGAGAAATTACTACAGTAATTTCCATCCCAACTCTATTGGAATCATGAATTGTCCCATTGCAGAGAAGTCCATCACAGTTGATCATCACATAATCTTGTTATTGTGTTCTCTTGGACCTACTCACTTCACTCAATATAAGTTCTTTCATATCAGTCTTTCGGGGCTTTTCTGAAATTAGCCTGCTCATCATTTCTAATACAGCAATAATACCATTCCCTTTATATATCATAACTTAAATCAGCCATTCCCTAACTAATGAGTATCTACTCAATTTTCACTTTCTTGCCACTAGAAAAAGAGTTGATAATGTATATTGTTTTAAATATGAGAAAATTTCACTTCCCTCCATGGAATATAGAGGCTTATGGTGTCTTTAAGTCAAGGTGCATGTATTTTGGGGAATAGTCAAAGCCTTAGATGGAAAGTTCCAATTTTAAAAACTAAGAGCATCATATTCCAACTTTGTATTGGGCATGCAAAAGTTTTCCCTGCTGCTGGTGCCAATACCAAAAATATATGGATTTAAGTTATACTGTTGTAATTGGAAAAGTAAATGGCATAGTAGTGGGGTCAGCATCAAAGTGACCAGATCTTCATTGGATCATAGATTTAGAGTGGAAAAAAATCTTAAATACAATGTAAGTCAACTCCAATACTTTATAGACAGGGAAACTGGGGCTCAGAAGAATTGAGTAGTGACTAAAAGTAGTAATTGGCATAATCAGGATTTCAACACCAAAAAAAAGTATCTTTGTCATTGTGCTAAGCTATCTCTTTGAAAGATCTAAATTCACAGTAATTTCTTTAGACTTGAAAGTACACAACAGAGACATAGGTAGAATAGACAATTGCATGAATGCATACATAAATATATATATATATATATATGTGTGTGTGTGTGTGTGTGTGTGTGCATATATATATATACACAGAGAGAGAGAGAGAGAGAGACATCTATACATATACATATATATGTAGCAGTGATAATGTCAGGCAGAGAAAAGATCCTTAAGTAGCAGAGATGGGTGGAAGCTACAATGGATAGGGCATAAGTGCATGCATACATGGGCCCCGTTAGAATATTTATTTAACCTTTTAAAAAAATCATATACATTCTAACATTAACTATGTTGAAATTTCTAAGGCTATGAAGAAACTGAAGTAATTACTAGTTAAGAGACTTGCCCCAGTTTACATAGTTAGTAAGCTTTGGATTTGAACTCAAATCTTCCTGTCTCTAGACCAAGTCACTGGACCTCTTGGCTGTCACCCAATGTACTAAAGGAGGAAGGAGGGAGGAGTGCCAGCAATCTGACATTGACAGTTATTAATTGGGTTGCACAAATAAGAAGTGTTGAGCTTTCATAGCAGTGATAGGAATGGCAGTCCTTGAAACCCACTTTCCTCCTCTCTGTGAGAGCTATGTCAGTTGCTTGGATGGGTGGATGTTAAGTCCGGACTAGCTCCCTGGAGGCCTCAGGATCAGCCAGAGTCAGGATAAATAAAAGTCCTTGGTCTTTAGGGGAAGAAGCAGTCAAACTGCCAGAAGTTTTGCCAAAAATCTCTTCTCAATTCCAGAGTCCAGAATCTCCACCTCTTTCCTTCTCATCCTGTAGCCTATGTCACCCCACCCTCTAATCCTTGCCTACAATTATCTTAAACCCAAACACTGAGCCAGCACCAAAAAGTGAGAAGGGCCATTTTTCCAAACATATGCTAATAGAGTCATTGTCTTATGTTGAATTAGCTTTAATGCTTGGTTGTCTGATTCAAATATACCTTTTCATAGTTTCAGCCCTTTACAAGTGGATATGACTTATAATGTTTGCACACAACTAATTTCTGCTACTTCTTGGACTCTTCACAAAATTGTTGTGAGAATCCAATAAGATAATATATGTTTGAAAACACTTTGTAAATTTAAGAATCTTATGTTAATGCTATATATATAATATATATAAATTTTTATATAAGTATTTCTTTGCCATTATTCCATTTTATTCTAAAGAAAGACCTAGTGTAGTGGGAAAATAATATAGAATTCAATAATAAGATAAAATTAAGGGAAATTTTTGAGAGACCATGGAAACATCTTACAAACTCAGTTCAAGGAGAAATAGTTTAATTTTAATTAACATGCTTGCCCATTAGTACATAATTGATTTAGTAGCATTTTATGATTTAATTATCCTAAATATCTGTTATTGAAACCAACTTAAACTAATGGTTTGGGAAGTCAATTGAAGTAAAATGAAGGACATCATAATTTCATTATCAAAGTTAGTACTGCAATAATATTTTATTTACTATAGTCATTCATGCCCAAATTCAACACAAAATGTTGTAAATTATATTTCACAAAAGACTAGAAAGAGGGCATTAGGAGAAAAGTATCAAGATTAGAATAAAATATTAAAATATTTAATTGTAGTCCCTGCTATAAACATAGTAAAAAATCAAGATTAGTATCAATCAAAAAAGATATTAAAGATAATTGAATATTATATTTACATTTAAGTTAAGCAAATCTTTTTAATTATATTACATGTTTTTCCAAGTGACAATTTTACATATAGGCTAAACAAGTTCACTCCAAAATTTACATATTGAGCTGAATTATCTGATAGGGGCACTATTGTCTAATTGCCAAATGTATGTTTACATTAAAAAAAAAAAAACTATTATATGGAAAAATCACTCAAGACAAGCCCTCACAAAGAAGTCATAAGAAGTGATGATATAAGGACACTCTTTTATTATTATTATTATTATAGCTTTTTATTTACAAGATATTTGCATGGGTGATTTTTCAGCATTGACAATTGCAAAACCTTTTGTTCCAACTTTTCCCCTCCTTTCTCCCACCCTCTCCCCCAGATGGCAGGTTGACCAAAACATGTTAAATATGTTAAAGTATAAGTTAAATACAATATATGTATATATGTCCATACAGTTATTTTGATGCACAAAAAGAATCAGACTTTGAAATAGTGTACAATTAGCCTGTGAAGGAAATCAAAAATGCATGTAGACAAAAATAGAGGGATTTGGAATTCTATGTAGCAGTTCATAGTCATCTCCCAGAGTTCTTTCACTGGTTGTAGCTGGTTCAATTCATTACTGCTCTATTGGAACTGATTTGGTTCATCTCACTGTTGAAGAGGGCCACGTCCAACAGAATTGATCATCATATAGTATTGTTGTTGAAGTATACAACAATCTCCTGGTCCTGCTCATTTCATTCAGCATCAGTTCATGTAAGCCTCTCCAGGCCTTTCTAATATCATCCTGATGAAAATAATATATAAGGACACTCTTGATGTCTCTCTACAGAACTTCAGTATTGACATGAGCTATGGGAGCTGCAGGCAAAGGGTAGCCCAGTATGGTGTGCCTGTATCAAAGAAGGTGCTGTTCCTTATGAGCAAAACAGAATATCAATAGCACAAAGAAAATGTGAGATGTGTGAATTTAGACACATCTCCATCTCAAATGTTCAAACTATTTGTACTCAATCTGTGGTAAAGCTTTCCAAGCTCTTCTTCAATTGATCAACCATGGTTGACCATTGTAATGTTCTCTTGAATATTTGTTTTTCTTGGGGTCTCTGGGCAGCCTTCTTTTCAGGAGAGTAATCACCACAAGTGCAGTCAAGTGTTAAACTCCAAATCCTTTATAAGTCTTGTCTCCTTCATTTGGGGCTCAGCTAGTTTTCTGGAGGCCTTCAGGAGTCCTGGTTTCAGTGGAGAAGTGAAGGAGGAGAGCCTGCCACCACAGCGCTGATGAAGATGGAAATGAATAGTCCAAGGATTTATGCTTCAGCCTCCAGCCTTCTGTCATCTCTGGCCTCTGGATGAACCTAGGTTAGTTTGTTCAAGCTTATACACTCTCTCATGATAGGTGTGAATCTTGTAGAACTATATTAAGTACTAAGTACATGTAACTAGAGAACTTATTAAGCACCATGCTAAATAGCCATTGTCTTTTTCAATTCCACTGAGTTAGCACCTTGTAAGAATCTTTGTTTCAGAGTTGTGGCCCATAACAGACAATACTATACTATAACTATAATACCATCATGTCATTGGTCTTCTTCCAGTTGAAAAAGGAACAAAAACAAATATATGCCTGGTGATCTCTAAGGTCTTAGAGAGTGCAAGAAAAGCCTTATTCTTAGCTAGAGATCTGGAGCTAGGAAGCATGGAAAATAGAATAGCAGTTCCCTTTTATACCCAACCCTGGACGGGACCCTTTTATTATGAACACTAAAGAAGCATCAACTCCCTAGCCATAGGGGAGCTTTAGGAGAGGTAAAAGACCCCTACAACACTGGAAAAATTAGGACCAGGAAAAAAGAGCAAGTCAGTACATGGCAAATAGCCTATTTCTTTTCATAGCTATGGTAGTGTAAGAACCTGGAAGGATATTTGATTTAACTGTTTCTGCTGACCAGTTCAATATTGTGGGTAGGAAGAGGGGTCACTGGAGTGTTGGTTCCTAGAGCTGGCAGCAGAATATCTTTATCTGACCCTGACTAAATGGTGTGACTTGAGGGTCCTAATATCTTGTCTAATCCTGCCTCTTTGCAAAAAAAACTACCACCAAAACCATAACCAAAAACCCTATAGCATTAGTCCTTTTCTTATAACTGGCTTAATATTTCTACCCTCAATTCTTATTACCTATATCTGAAGGGACTTCAGAATTATCTAATCCAATCTATACCTCTTCAGGAATTTCTTCTATAAAATCCCTGACAATTTTTCAAGTCACAAGGATCAAATGAATGACATCTTAGAATATTGAAAATAAGATGGGATTTCTGAGACAATGTTGGTGAAAGATAATAGAGAATGGGAGAGGAGCAGCAGGATTGGTTAGAGCAAATGTTAGCCCTATTTTTCAAAAAGAGGAAGAAAATGGAAAAGCTCACTACAAGCTAGTGAGCTTTACTGAAATTCCTGGAAAAATTGTAGTCTATGTTATTAAAGGGATGGTTAATGAATTTTAGAAAAAGGACAAAGAGCTAGCAATACTTTATTTAGAACAAATGATGACAAACTAAACTCATATTCTTTTTTAACAGGAGTATTAGATCAACAGGTCAGTGGAATGCTATAGTTATAGTTTGCCTAGCTATTAGTAAAGCATCTGACAAAGTCTTACAAGCCTTTCTTAGGAAAAAATGGAGAGATATAAATTAGATGATAATATAATTAATTATATTCATGACTGCATGAATGGCCCAGCCATTTTAATTGATCTCTGAGTGAGTATAAATCTCCCCACTATATATAACTGGTCCTATACCTCAGACCATGTTTCATCTTCATAGTCCATTCCAATTGTCCATCCAAGCCATTCTGCTATTTTTATGCACCACCTAAACAATAAACTTTTCACCTTTCCCCTATACCCAATCCCTTTCCTCTCCTTTTCCATCTTCTAATTCTGCTCTGGGCATAGAAATTAAATCAATAATAATATTGTTTCTGAAAAGGACCTGTCAGTTAGCTGAAATGTAGACCAATACAACACTCCTGTGAACTCCCTAGTGAACTCCTGTTCACTCCTGTGAACCACCCCTTGGCCACCCTGATACCCTATGTCTTGCCTCCACTGTTAGAATGAAGCTTAAGAGCAAAGATTATCTCTCCTTTTGAATTTGTATAATACTCTAACACTTAACAGTAACTAGCACATAGTAAGTGATTAATAAATTCTATTCATTCATTCAATCAAAGATATTCACTAATGGTTTCATATCAAACTGAAAGGATTTCTATTTAATATTTTTGTCACTAATTTGGATAAATATATAGATTCAATGGAATATTAGAGACATCCTGAACCAGTTGGAGAAACCAATTGTTAAAATGTCAGTGTAAAATGAAAATATTTAAAAATTTAGCACATATTTAATCTATATCATATTATTTACTGTTTTACATGGAGAGGGAGGGAGGTAAGAGAGAGAAGGAGAAAATTTTGGAATACAAAATTTTATAAAATTGAATGATGAAAACTATTCTTACATGGATTTTGAAAAATAAAATATTATTGAGAATAATTTTTAATTATTTTTGTTTTTTAAAAATGTCAGTGTAATAAGTATTTTAACTTTAACAGTGCTAAAACATAGTTGGCAAGTAACATCTTCCCTATCTTTGGAGGACCTTGAACAAAGGCTGAATGACTCCTGATTGGATATGTTGTTGAAGCTCAGAGGGGACACATGTATCAATTCTCTAGAGTAGAATATAAACAGTTTATATTTGCTTTGTCGATTACTGTAATGTCCTCTTTTGGTTTTTCTGGAGTCTTTGGGACAGCCTTCTTTTCAATAGAGTAATCACCAGGAGAATAGCCAGGTGTTAAAATCCAAATCCTTTATTATCTCCTTCACAATCCAGTTTCTTTGCCTGGGGCTCTGGCTTTCTTGAGAGTCTTTAGGAGTCTTGGTTTCAATGGAGAAGTGAATAAGGAGAACCTGCCACCACAGTGGTATGAGATGGAGTGAATGAATCTCTCAGTCCCCCAAGAGAGCCACTAGGAACCTGACTGAAGGTGGAATGAATCTCTTCCAGTCCTGTAAAGGGCTGAAACTCTGAGTTGGTGCACTAGAATCAGACAACCGAGCACTTAAGGCTAATTACCAATTGGACAATACTCTATTAGCTTGGAAAATGGCCCTTCTCACTATTCTGGGCTGGCTAGATCTTTTGGTGTGTACAGATAATTGTAGGAGAGATTAGGGGGTGGAGTAAGACAAACCAGAGTCACTTTGGCTGTAGATGAGAAGAAGGAAGGTTGTGAAGTGCATGTGTTCATTCCCTTCACTTCTTACCCTAAAGACCAAGGACTTTTGCTTATCCTCACTCTGGCTGATTCTAAGGCATCCAGGGTGCTAACTCAGACTTCACACTTGCTGACTGTTATATACTCCATTATCATAGGTGTGAATCTTGTGGAAATATATTAAGTACTAAGTACATGTATTGAACTGGAGAACTATTAATCACCATGCCTTTATCAATTCCATTAACTTAACACCTTGTAAGAATCCTTATTTCATGACCAGCAGGAGGAATACAGAGAGGCTTGGAGAGACTTAAATCAGCTGTTGCTGAGTGAAATGAGCAGAACCAGAAGATCACTGTACACTTCAACAACAATACTGTATGAGGATGTATTCTGATGGAAGTGGATATCTTCAACATAAAGAAGATCCAACTCACTTCCATTTGATCAATGATGGACAGAAATAACTACACCCAGAGAAGGAACACTGGGAAGCGAATGTAAATTGTTAGCACTACTGTCTATCTACCCAGGTTACTTATACCTTCGGAAGCTAATAATTAATGTGCAACAAGAAAATGGGATTTACACACATATATTGTATCTAGGTTATATTGTAACACATGTAAAATGTATGGGATTACCTGTCTTCGGGGGGAGGGAGTGGAGGGAGGGAGGGGATAATTTGGAAAAATGAATTAAAAAAAAAAAAAGAATCCTTATTTCAGAATTCTGGCCCATAACAGATTGCCAATGTTCATTTATGGTTACTATTTTGTTTTTCCTGTTACCTCCTGTATTTGAATTTTAAACTTTACCTGCATGCAGCTTTGCTCTTTTCACCAAGAACATTTGAAAGTCCTTGATTTCATTAAAAATCTGTTTTTCTCTTGTAGCATTATGCTCACTTTTGCTGGATAAGTTATTCCTGACTGTTAGTTCATATTCCTTGCCTTTTGGAATATCATACTCCAAGTTTTCCATTCCTTCATAAAGATAACTGCTAAATTGTACTTGAATTCTTTCTTTCTGGCTGTTTGCAATATATATTTTTTCCTTTTACTTTTAAGCTCTGGATTTGGGTTATGAAAAGTCTGTAACCGTCTTTCTCAGGAAGAGGCTTTCTATTTGCACTTTGCCCTAAGAATCTGTTTCCTTTTAAGTTTTTTGAAATATTACAGTTAGGTCCTTTTTTGGGTTCAGATAGTCCAATGATTCCTAAATTTTTTTTCTCTTAATCTGTTTTCAAGGTCATTTGGTTTCTATATGATACACTTAACTTTTTCTAATCTTTTGACTTGATTGTGATATTTCATGTTTTCTCATAGAATTGTTGGCTTTTATTTGGTCCATTCCAATTTTTCAGGGAGTTTATTGCTTAGGCAATGTTTTGTGCCTCTTATGCCAAGTTAATTCCTTTTTGAATTCATTCTTCCAGAACTCTCATTTTTTTCCCAATTTTTTTCCTCAAATGCTCTCATTTAAATTATAAAAATATTTTTAACTCATACTTTGAGTCTTTCTGAAATTATAGTAAAGTTTCTTCCCAAGTTACTTTTTTTTTTCCTCTGAGGGAAAAGTCATTCTTTTCTGGATTTGTGTTTTGAATGTCCATATTATGTCACCATAATAGCTCATTGTACTATGGTTCCTTTTGGGGGGGGAAATGGGGCACTTGCCTTCTAGCCTAATTTCTGAATTTGAATTTTATATTAGAGTTAAACTTTGTCCCATTTTTAGAAGGAAGATTCATTGCTACTTTCTTGAGATATTGAGATGTTATAACTGCAAACTTTCAGTGTTCCCAGATTGATCTGATCCAGGGCAAAGTCTAATTGATATCTTCCTGGTCTAAATCTCTTAACTTTTAACTTGTATTTGGATCAGTATTAGAACAATCTGAGGCTAGATTCCAACCTTATCATCTACTGGAAAGCTCTACTGATTCAGTGATAGAATAGTAAACTCTCCTTTATCCTGGTTATTCCTCTGCAGGCTGGTTTCGATCCTGGAATTAAGATCCTGCTCTGCTCCTAGAGTCTGAGCTGCATATCTCTGAACTTCCTCCTTTCTTAAAATATTGTCCAAGGTCTTTCTACCTGACTATATCATCTCAGTGCTCAACAAAGTATCCATTTAGCACCTGTCATCTCTTGTAGTATCCTGATATGTTTCTGGGACCTCTTCTTGCTCTAATGCACAGTTTTTTCTTCAGTGCCAGAGTGCTTTGTACTCCTGCCCTGACCCAGACTCTAGTGTCAACAGACCTCTCTCTCATTGTGCTAACCAGGGCCAGACAAAAGATTCACTTTGATTTTTTTTCTGGATTTCTCTATCAATATACAGTCTGGTACATTTTAAAATTATGTTTGGAGGAATTCTTGGAGAAGCTCATCTCCATCATCTTGGCTCCATTCTCCTCATCCTCCACCTCATCTCACCCCTTGAATCTCTCCCCTCTCCCCCATTGTATTGATTCTCTTATCTTCAGTCTCTATTAGCTCTTTCTACAACATCTTCAAATATGCCTAGGTCTCTTCTATTATAAAAACAAAACAAAACCTCTTTACTTGACCCTGCTATTTTCTCAAGTTATTGTATAATATTTCATGGCAAAACTCCCAGGGTTGGACCTATTTAAAAATACCTTGAAGGGCTGAGATGCTTCAGTTGATAGGAGGATGAAAAATTTTAATTCAAAGTAAACTGATAGTATCTAGTTATATTTATTTGTATTAAAAGTATATGAACACAGATAGAAGAAACAATATTTATTATCAAATTTATTTACTTCACAATTGATTCTTGGTCTCTGTAGTGCTGAAAGGGTTACTTACTCATTGACTACATTTTCTTATTTTCCATTCACTCCTCAATCTTTTTTGATCTAACATCTTACTCTACTACTCAATGAAATGACTCTCTTCAAAGTTACCAATAATAATAAAGCTGTGAGAAATAATTCATTTGGACTCTATTCCAAATAATATTAATCAATTTGATGGATCATATCCAAGTTTATATATATATTAGTCCCCAGAGCTGCGAGCTGCAAATTCTAAGTTCACTTGCTTAACTATGAAAGTTAGCTAAGGGCCCTCCATCCTTGTTTTTCCTTGTCATGATGACAAAACCTAGTATAGTAGAGGTGATTTAACTACATGGAAATCTCTCAGATATATTCTTGTACCTGCAGACCAATCTCTTGTCCAGCAGGACAATTATGACCACTAAAGATCACTGACTGTGATAGCTTGTACCATTTCATCCTGTCTAAACTAAAGAGAAGCCCTATATAAGAAGACTTATTCTTTGCTTCACTTAACTCGTGACTCTACTAACATAATTTTGCTTATGAGCCATATGTCAAATGATGGAATTATTCTGTATTTGGTAAGACTGTTCTTGAATGTCTATATATGTAAATCTATAAAAGTAGAATTGGAAAGAGGTGGTGTCTCAGATTATGAGGAAGATCTGAGATCCACTTAATTGGAGAGGACCATGGACATTTTAATAAAGTTCTTTTGGCTTAGAACTGTGCTTCAGTCTCTCTTATTGCAGTAGATTTCCATTCTGAATGGCCTCTGCCTACAATCAATCCCCTTTCATCCTTTATCTTTTAATAGACTGACCCATCTATGATCTCTATTTTTCTCATCTCTTCATCACTCATCTTCCATCTCTCTCTATTGTCTTTCTCTACTGCTTATAAAATTTTTTTTTCCATCCACAAAAATCCTTTATTTGATCCTTCTATCCCTACTAATTATGATCCTATATCTTTTCTGCCTTTTTTGGCTAAACCCCTCTCTAAAGTCTGTTTATACAAAGTTGTCTATAAATTGTCTCCCCTCATTAGACCAAGCTCTTTTAAGAGCAGGGAAAGTTTTTAGTCTTTCCTTAGGCTTAGCACAATTCCTGAAACATGAGACATTAATAAATGTATATTGACTGACTTGTAGCTTTTGACCAAACTAACCATTTTTTCCTCCTGTACAATCTTTCCTTGGATTCTAGGATGCCAGCTCTTATTTTCCTTCTGCCCATCTACCACCTCCTTCTCTTTGTCCTTTGCTAGATCATGGTCTATGATCCTCTCATTAAGTGCAGTGAGTTCTTTCCTGGACTCCCTCTTTTCTTTACACTATTGTTGTTTGTGATCTCCATAATCCTCACAGGTTCAATTATATTTAGACAGATGTGTATAGTCATTTCTCAATTGTCCTCAATTCCAATTCCTTATGATCATCCTAGATTCCCTGTATCCATCTGGATTCCCTATAGACATCTCAGATTCAGCATGTCAAAAACAAAATATCTCAGTTGCATTTTTTTTTCTATAAACACCTCCAAGTACCATATATATAATATTTTCCATTCTTTGCAATCTTTCCTTCTTGGAGCAATATTAAAAATATTCCTAAATGCTTTTAAAATTATATTACCCTATACATATATAATCTATATTGAATTACTTGTTTCCTCTGTTTGTGGGGGAGCGAAAAGGAGAAGGGAAATTATTTGGAACTTGAAATTTATTTTTAATAGTATTTTATTTTTCCAAATACATGTAAAGATAGTTTTCAACATTCATTTTTGTAAAACTTTGTATTCCCAATTTTTCTTCTTCCCTCTTTTACTTCCCCCCTCCCCAAGACATCAAGGAATCTGAGATAGCTTAAATATATGTAGTCCTTTTAAACATTTCCATATTTTGTCATGTTATACAAGAAAAATTAGACCAAAAGAGGAAAACCAAACATCAAACAAACAAAAAGGTGAAAATACTATGCCTCCATTCATATCATTCTCCAAAGTTCTCTCTGTGGATGAGAATAGCATTTTCCATCCCAAGTCTATCGGAATTGCCTTGAATCACCACATTGAACCACCTTCACAGTTGATGGTCACATAGTGTTGTTATCATGTACAATGTTCTCCTGGTTCTACTCACTTTACTACTTTATGTAGCTCTTTTCAGGCTTTTCTGAAATCAGCCTGTTCATCATTGCTTACAAAACAATAATACTCCATTATCTTCATATACCATAATTTATTCAGCCTTTCCCTAACTAATAGTCAATTTCCAGTTTCTTGTCACTACAAAAAGAGCTGGTATAAACATTTTTTGTACATATGGGTCTTTTCCCCTTTTTTGTGAACTCTATGGGTTATAGACTCTGTAGTGAGACTGCTGGATCAAAGACTATGCATAGTTTTATTGACCTTTTTACATAGTGGAACTTGAAATTTAAAAAAGAATAATACTGCAAATTTTAAAATTTGTAATTGAGAAGTGAAGTATTAGATCATCAAAAGAAAAAAAAGAATAAAATTGAGTCACCTCCAGAATTGATTTATATAAGTATTTAATCCTATCCAGTTGCTTTTCCTGATTTCATCTTGTATCATTGCCAATTTTACAGATAGCACATTAGATACTCAGTAGCTCTAATATTATCAATGAAAAGTATAGATTAATATAAATAAATTTCAAATCTGTTTCATTTAAGAGTTATTTCTTACCCTTCTTCTGGATTCATGTGGAAATGCTCTGGGGCAGCTAGGTGGCGCAGTGGATAGAGCACCAGCCTTGAATTCAGGAGGACCCGAGTTCAAATATGCTCTTAGACACTTAACACTTCCTAGCTGTGTGACCCTGGGCAAGTCATTTAACCCCAGCCTCAGGAAAAAAGAAAAAAAAAAAAAGGAAATGCTCTTAAGCAACTAGCTTACATGTCAAGTTTTCTATAGGCTTATTTTCATCTCTGATAACTTTTTTGATTATTGCTCTCAATCTTCTACCCTCCTCCAAAATATGTACTAGGCCAATGTTTTCCTTGACTCTAATATAGAGGAAAATGTAAAGCTGGTGACTTTGCACAATTTACCCTCACTAAAATCCAACTCACTTGCGTGTCATGGCATCATCTCTCTGATGTCATGGTTGTCTTTGAGAATGAAAGGCAAATAACAACAAATAACAGTGTTTTACTGCTTAGAAGAAAGATCAAGTGTTTTCTGCTAATGAAATTTCTAGGCTTTTTTGGTCTCATTAATGAGATTGGCACCGGATGATGAGAATTAAGAGAGCTCACTAAATGTTGGCGTTTGATACCAAATGGGGTTTGGTCACATGACAAATTCAATGACCTTTCTCTTTGGCAAAAGTTAGGTTTATTTATGAGAAGTTACAGACAAAATGAAGAAGTAAAATAGATTCCAAGAATGGTAAATATGAAATACATTTGGGAGTGTACATAACAAGTAACAATAGAAAAAATAAGTTCCCCAATGGAATTAACAATTAGCCAAAAGAAAGGAAATACTCCATTCGGTGGGAATATGTCATTGACTAAATTCATAGAGGAGTTTAGCACCCTAAAAGAGCTGGTTAGCTATAAAGAGAAAGACACCATGAAGCACTGGGGAGAAGACAAGAGGAAAGGCACTAGGAACTAGAATGCCATGGTGGGCTAACTCAAAAGGGATTCAATAAAGATGGCTTGGGCTATGGACAGATTTATAGGGGAAACGATGTGACATAACTGGCTTTCTGTCTCTATACAGTGAGGTGAGGTTACCCAAGCCTTCCACAGAAGATTGAGCTGATCTCCATCAGTGCCCTTCTCTGCTTGCTTCAAGAAGTAATACTATCAATACTTTGGACTTTCTCTATCAATCCCATCTAGGGACCCAGGATATCATCATCATTAATAATGGTTAAACTTTTCCAGGAAATTTTGTGAATCAGAGTTAATCTCTTCTCTATTGATCATTTCCGATTATAATCATTTTTCTGAATAGTACATGTGGGAGCTCTTGTAAATGCATGCACAACCTCATCCTCAATATTTCTTCTAATTTGCTATTAATTTTGTTGTTGTTGCTCATTCAAGAGTCTGTCCTGACTCTTCATGATCCTATTTCTTGGCAAAGATACTGAAGTGATTAAGTATATTCTTTTCTAGTTTGTTTTACAGACAGAAAACTGAGGCAAACAGAGTTAAATGACTTGCTCAGGATCAAACAACTAGTGTGTCTAAGATTGGATCTGAACAGAAGAGAAGTATTCCTGACTCCAGGTCCTGCACTCTATGCATGAGGTTAGGAAGGCGAGACCCATTTTCATTAATGAAGTGGCCCCCAGCATTGAGGACCCAGCAGTGACATAGAGACATGAGTGCATGCCGTGCAGTGGTGGGATTGTCCTTCCTGTTCTGACTGTCTGCATACTTCAAAGGGGAGAACTCATCTTCCCGCAATACTTCATAGACCACAAACTTCTTAGCAAACTGAAAGATGTCAAAGACAAATTTTTCCATCTTTATCCCATTTGGTTTGTCTGGCTTAACTAGCTGTCCGTGGATATCCACATATGGAATCTTCTGCTGAGCCACGTGGTGCTGCAACTATGGTTCATAAATGTTGACCACATCTCTCAGGAAAGGCCACGTGATTTTAACCATCTTAATCAGCTGAAGATCAGATGGCATATGGACAATTGATTCTGAAATTACTCCCAAGTCAGTAGCCACTTATTTCTTGTCTGCTTACATATATTCTCCATTAAGCAATTGACATTAATGAGAAGAGATTGCTGTCCAAAACTAAAACAAATGAAGCATTCTAGCTGAATTACCTGAGGAGGAAGTAAATGGGAAAGGAGGAAAAGCCTTGTCTTTGGCCTTGGACAGATCTCCCTTATAGATTCCTTTTCCCCTCTTTAAGCTATGCACATTGGTATCCTAGTGACAGTGGTAACTAAGGACAGATAGATACAGATGATTCACCATATTTAATGGAAGACTTTTTATATATATATATACATTACCAAACAGTTGTTTTGCTGAACAAAAAGAATCAGACTTTGAAATAGTGTACATTTAGCCTGTGAAGGAAATCCAAAATGAAGGCGGACAAAATTAAAGAGATTGGAAATTGTATGTAGTGGTTCATAGTCATCTCCCAGAGTTCTTTAGCTGGGTATAGCTGGTTCAGTTCATTGCTGCTCTTTTGGAACTGATTTGGTTCATCTCATTGTTGGAGAGGGCCTCGTCCAATAGTATTGTTGTTGAAGTATATAATGATCTCCTGGTCCTGCTCATTTCTCTCAGCATCAGTTCATGTAAGTCTCTCCAGGCCTTTCTGAAATCATCCTGTTGGTCATTTCTTTTTTTTTTTACTTAATAATTTTTTATTATATATATATTTTTTATAATATTATCCCTTGTATTCATTTTTCCAAATTATCCCCCCCCCTCCCTCTATTCCGTCCCCCCGACGACAGGCAATCCCATACATTTTACATGTGTTACAATATAATCTAGATACAATACATGTGTGTGAATATCATTTTCTTGTTGCACAATAAACATTAGATTCCGAAGGTACATGCAACCTGGGCAGACAGATATTAGTGCTAACAATTTACATTCACTTCCCAGTGTTTCTTCTCTGGGTGTAGCTACCTCTGTCCATCATTGATCAACTGGAAGTGAGTTGGATCCTCTTTATGTTGAAGATTTCCACTTCCATCAGAATACATCCTCATACAGTATTGTTGTTGAAGTGTACAGTGATCTTCTGGTTCTGCTCATTTCACTCAGCATCAGTTGATTTAAGTCTCTCCAGGCCTCTCTGTATTCCTCCTGCTGGTCATTTCTTACCGAGCAATAATATTCCATAACCTTCATATACCACAATTTACCCAACCATTCTCCGACTGATGGACATCCATTCATCTTCCAGTTTCTAGCTACAACAAAAAGAGCTGCCACAAACATTTTGGCACCTATATGTCTCTTTCCGCTCTTTAGTATTTCTTTGGGATATAAGCCCAGTAGTAGCGCTGCTGGGTCAAAGGGTATGCACAGTTTGATAACTTTTTGGGCATAATTCCAGATTGCTCTCCAGAATGGCTGGATTCTTTCGCAACTCCACCAACAATGTATTAGTGTCCCAGTTTCCCCACATCCCCTCCAACATTCATCATTATTTGTTCCTGTCATCTTAGCCAATCTGACAGGTGTATAGTGGTATCTCAGAGTTGTCTTAATTTGCATTTCTCTGATCAGTAGTGATTTGGAACACTCTTTCATGTGAGTGGATATAGTTTCAATTTCTTCCTCTGAGAATTGTCTGTTCATATCCTTTGATGTTGGTCATTTCTTACAGAACAATAATATTCCATAATATTCATATACCACAATTTATTCAGCCATTCTCCAATTGATTGGCATTCATGTAGTTTCCAGTTTCTGGCCACCACAAAGAGGGCTGCCACAAACATTCTTGCACATACAGATCCCTTTCCCTTCTTTAAGATCTCTTTGGGATACAAACCCAGTAGCAACATTGCTGGGTCAAAGGGTATGCACAGTTTGATAACTTTTTGAACATAGTTCCAAATTGCTCTAATGGAGGACTTTTAAAATAGCTTTTTATTTTCCCAAATACATTCAAAGATAGTTTTCATTATTCACATTTGCAAAAGCTGTGTTCCAAATTTTTTTTCTCTCTTTCCCACCCTGTCCCATAGAGAGCAAGCAATCCAATATATGTTAAAAATGCACAATTCTTCAAAATATATTTTCATATTTGTCATCTTATGCAAGAAAAATCAAATCAAAAATGGGAAAAACACAAGAAAGAAAAACAAACAAGCAAGCAAGCAACAACAACCAAAAAAGAAAAAGGTGAAAATACTATATTTTGATCCACATTCAGTCTCTGGATGTCTCTTTCTGGATGAGAATGACATTTTCCATCCTAAGTCTATTGGAATTGCCTTGAACCACTACATTATTGAGAAAAGTCAAGTCCTTCACTCTGATCATCACAAAATCTTCTTTTTATGTACAATTTTCCCTTGGTTCTACTCATTTCACTTAGCATCAGTTCATGCAAATCTTTCCAGGCTTTTCTGAAATCAGATTTCTCATCATTTCTTATAGAAAAATAATATACTCGATTTCCAATTCCTTGACATTACAAAAATAGCTGCAACAAACAGTTTTGACATATAGGTCTTTTTCCCTTTTTTATGATCTCTTTGGGTTACAGACTCAGTGGTAGCACTGAGGGATTAAAGGGTATGAACAGTTGTAAAGCTTATTGGGCATATTCCAAATTGCTCCCCAGAATGATCGGATTAGTTTACAACTCTAGTAACAGAGTAGTAAGTGTCCCAGTTTTCTCACATCCTTTTCCTTTTATCTTAGCCAATCTGAGAGGGATGGAGTGGTCTTAATTTGCATTTCTCAAATCAGTGGTGATTTAGAACATTTTTTTTTTTTTTTGTATGACTAGAAATGGCTTTAATTTCTTCATTTGAAAAATGTTTGTTCATATCCTTTGACCACTTATCAATTGGGGAATGGCTTGTATTCTTATAAATTTGAGTAAATTCTTTCTATATTTTAGAAATATGTCCTTTATCAGAAACACCGTATATAAATTTTCCCCTCCAACTTTCTTCTTTTCTTCTAATCTTGACTACATCAGTTTTGTTTGCACAAAACTTTTTAAATTTAATGTAAGATAAATTATATATTTTGTATTTCATAATGTACTCTAGTTCTTTGGCCACAAATTTCGCCATTCTCCACAAATCTGAGAAGTAGACTATCCCTTGTTCTCCTAATTTGTTTATAGTATCACCCTTCATAGACATGAACCCATTTCAACCTTATCTTGGTATAGGGTGTTAGATGCTAGTCAGTGCCTAGTTTCTTCCATACTATTTTCCAGTTTTCTCAGCAGTTCCTGTCAAATAATGAATTCTTATTCCAGAAGCTAGTCTTTGGGTTTATTAAACACTAGATTATTATAGTCATTAAATATTATATCTTTTATGAACCCAAACCATTCCAATGATCCTTTATTTTTTTATGGAGGACTTCTTGATCACTGAATAAATAGAAGAAAAAAAAACTTCTGCAAATAGCAATGATGAGTCATCCTTTTGTCATGTGACCTTTTAGCTTGAGTTCACTTTATTTTATTCTCTGTATATACTTGTAGGAAAGTTTTGGGGGTAATGTTTTAAATCAACAGTTTTTATTCTACAACAATAGCAAACATCCTTTTCTAAAATCCACTGACAAATGGTTCAGTAAATAGTTTTCAATTGATTAACTGGGGGGAGAGGGCAGGGGAAGCACACAATTGGTTTTTTGAGCCAATGGAATTAGAGAACCACTAATTGTTCTTTGTAGATACACATAAAACTCTTAAAAGGAATTGTAGCCACCACTGATCTGCAAATCCAATTAATATTTTGGAATGGAACTTAGATAGAGGTTCTCAGAGCTTATAAGAGTGATACCTATATTAATGAAATCCCAAGTCCAGTACTTAGTCCTAGTTATCAGACTCTAATACTTATCTACCTCTTCTACCACAGAATGGGGATTTTCTTTGTTCAAATACCCTTTTTTATATTTAAATATATAGAAATATATTTAGATTATACACATACAATCATTTTTCACATATTTCCATATGTCATATTGAAAGAGAAAAATCACAAGAAAAAGAAAACAGAAGAAAAAAAAAAGGTGAAAATAATATGCTTTGATCCAAATTCCATTTTCCAAAGTTTCAAATACTCTTATTTTACAGAGGAATGGCCATGTGGCATAGTGGAAAGACAGTAGGATTTAAAAACTGAAAACCAAGGGTTTGAGCTAGATAAATAGCTTTGAAAGCTCCTTCCTTTAAAAAGATGATCCTATGAACAATGGAAAAGTTATGACATGCTTATCATGGAGATTACAAAAAAACAAGTAGAACATAGTGTACCAATAAACATTATTGATATATCTCATTTAAATGTAAAACAGAAATAAAAAACCTGTTGATTCCAAGATTTGCTGAAGTTGTAGATTAGATGTTTTAAACTAGGTAGTTTATAAATAAAACTCAAAACTGAGTGTATTCATTCACTCTATTAACATAAAAATTTCCCTGAGGTATGTGTCTCAACTCTAAAATGGCACCAGGAAACAAAGATTTTTGCACCTGAGGAAAAAAATGTGTATAGGATAGCAGGAGCAGCAGTAACACCTGTGCTTCTAACCTTGTCTCATCATGTTCTCTCGCTGGCCATAGCAATTTAAAAACTGACAGCAGTTGGAGAAAACAGGTGGGTTTTTTTTTTTTTTTAGTTTAATTTTATTTATTTATTTTTGTTATATTTAAAGCTCCAAGCTGTCTCTTTCCCTCCCTCCCTCCCCAGAACTAGAGAAAGCTACCATTTAACATAGATTTATAAATATATCTAAAACCATACAATGGGTACTTATATTTATCAGTTCTTTCTCTAGAGGTGAAGAGTATCTTACTTCACAGGCCCTTTGTAATTGATTTGAGCATTTATAGTACTCAGAATAAATTGGTAGTTCACAATTCTTCTTCAAATAATATTCCTATTACTGAATATAATGTTCTTGGTTCTATTCACTTCATTTTTCATTATTCATTTTTTTACAACACAGTAGTATTCCATTACAATCATATACTGTAGCTCATTAAGTAATTCTTCAGTTGATGGACAGCCCTTATTTTCCAGTTCTTTGCCAACACAAAGAGAGCTGCTATAACTATAAACATTTTATATATGGTCTTCATTGTACACAATAATATCAAGATTGTGTGATCGTCAACTATGATTGATTTAGCTTTTCTCAGCAATACATCCAAAGCAATTCCAATAGACTTGGAATGGAATATGTCATCCCATTCAGACAAAGAATTATGGAGAGTGAATGCTGATCAGAGTATACTATTTTCATTTTTTTGTTTGTTTGCTTTTTCTTTTCTGTGGTTTTTCTCCTTTTGTTTTGATTTTTTTCTTTTACAACATTGTAGAGGGTCACAGACAGTGGGGAAACTCTGGGTGAGGTATAAGACCCTTCAATCCAGAGAGAATCTGCTAACAATGTCTGATTCTGCTCCCCATCTCCCCTAAGGGCTCTTGGCCTTCCTGAGAAGTCAGGGGGTGGTGACAATCTGTGTTGTGATTGAAGCAGAGTGATACTAGGTGGCAATCTACATACCATAGCAAGTTGTTTATGTGGTCCTACGTGGGCAGTATATACTGGGCATATGAGCAGTGTTTTTGCTACTTAAGGTTATGAGGGTACACAAGTGGGAAAGACCTTGTAATAAATGGACTCCATTTTCCCACCATCCTCAGGAGTCTTACCTCATCATTTCTCCACTAGGACTGTATATTTTAATCACCCCGATATGGGGGTTCTAGAAAGCACAGTATATTTTGTCAC
Source organism: Sminthopsis crassicaudata (assembly GCF_048593235.1). Lineage (NCBI taxonomy): Eukaryota > Metazoa > Chordata > Mammalia > Dasyuromorphia > Dasyuridae > Sminthopsis > Sminthopsis crassicaudata. The sequence continues at coordinate 211,809,151 of NC_133619.1, forward strand.
CCCAACTTGGGGGCTTTAGAAAGCAGGACACAAAATTTTAATCACCTTGTGTGGGGTCTAGAAAGCAAGACATAACACAACATGACTAATATGGAAATATGTTTAACATGATTGTACATGTGTAATGTTCTCTTCTCTAAATTGTAATTGTTCTCTGTGAGCATGTTTCTTGGGGAGCTTCTGGAGGCAGCCTTAGTTTCAGTTCAGTTCAATAATCCCAAATGCAGCCAAGAGTCCAAATCCTTTACTGTCTCTTTCCAAATCTTCTCTCCTTCACTTGGGCCTCAGCTAATTTTCTGGATGCCTTCCAGTTCTTGGTTTCAGTGTTCTCCACAGGACAGCCTGCCACCACTTCTCTGTCTTCCTTCATTCTGCTCGATTTGTGAATCTCCTGGACTGAATCCTGACTCTGAATCTGACCTCCCAATGGAAGTTGGAATGAACTCCACCTTCAAGAGAGTGGGCTTCTGGGTACTACTCCCTAGGCTTGTGGGAGCTCCTTAAAAGTATGCTCTCTTAAAGGTGTGAATCTTGTGGAATTTTAGTAAGTACATTATTGAACTAGAGAACTGTTAAGTACCATGCTAAATTAGATAATTGTTGTCTCTATCCATTCCCAGATTGCTTGCTATCTTCAGGAGGGAGAAAGGAAGAGAGGAAGAGGGAGAAAAAAAATTGGAACTCAAAAGCTTATAGTTATACTTACATGTAACTGGAAAAAAAATGCTATTAAGTTTAAGCCAATTCCAATAGACTTGTATTCAAAAAGAGGACTAAGGGGACTGAATATGGATCATAATATAGTATTTTCATCTTTTTGTTGTTTTTTGCTTGCTTTTTTTCATTTTTCCCTTTTTGATCTGCTTTTTCTTGTGCAGCATGATAAATGTGGGAATATGTTTAGAAGAATTGAGCATGTTTACCTATATTGGATTACTCTCTATCTAGGAGAGGGGGTAGGGGAAACAGAAGGAGAAAAATTTGGAACACAAGGTTTTGCAATGGTGAATGCTAAAAACTATCTTTGCGTGTATTTTGAAAATAAAAGGGCATTATTTTTTAAAAAATTAAAAATACTATCAAGTGAAAAAAAAAAACCCTTTTCCCCTGATCACCTTGCGAAATGGACTAATAGTGGTTTTGCTAGGTCAAAAGGTATATATACTTTTATAACTCTTAGGGCATAATTCCACAATGCTCTACAAAATGGTTGACTCAGTGCATGGTTCTACCAACAATGTATTAATGTCTCAGTTCTTCCACATCCCCTCCAACATTTGTCATTTTCCCTTTCTATTATAACTTTAGCCAATTTGATAGGTTTGAGATGACATCTCAAAGTTGTCATAATTTGAATTTTTCTAATCATTACTGATTTAGAGCACTTTTTAATGTGATTACATAGAGTTTGAATTTCATTGAAAAACTACCTATTCATATTCTTTATTTATCAATTTAGGAATGAGTCATATTCTTATAAGTTTGACAAAGTTCTCTATCTATTCAAGATGAGATCTTTATCTGAGAAACTGTCTATAAAATAACCCCCCCCATTTTCTGCTTTTCTTCTAATCTTGGCTATATCAGTTTTAGTCATACAAAAAAATAAAAACAAACAAACAACAACAACAACAACACCACCACCAACAACAACAATAAAAACCCAAAAACAGGCGATTGAAGACCATGTTGAGAGGATTGGGCAATTAATAGCAGAATGGAAGAAAATAAGCACTTACATAACAGTCTATGTGCCAGTCAAATTACCTCATTTAACCCTCACAACAACCCTTCAAGGTAGGTGTTATTATTATTCCCACTTTACAGTTAAAGAAATTGAGGCAGAGGTTAAGTGATTTGCTTAGCATCAGATGTCTAGAAAGTCTGAGCATGATTTTGAAATCAATCTGAACCTGATTCCCATTCCACCCACTATCCACTGAATTATGTAGCTCTCTAAGGAAGCAGAGTTTAAATTAGCCATCTCAAACCTTTTTTTGTTATTTCCTTTTTTCCTGATTCTAGATATTTCCATCAGATCTACTCTGGGACAAAGTTATATACATATAATTATATATAACTACATGTATATGTACATATATATATACATATATAAAAAACTATCTATAAATCATATACATATAACTAAAATACTTATTTTTTTATGATTAGATTTGGAGTACATTCAACTAATGTTTAACTTGGATTTCACAGGTTTCATGCCTTTATTTTTTGTCCATATTCAGAAGGTCTCTAAGGAAAGATGGGTAAAGCTAATTTTATACTCACAGAGTAGAACTACTACAATCCAGAATCTAGTTCTTAATTGTGAGTTCTGAAACAAAAGTGTATTAGTTCACATAAGGGTGATCTGGAGAATTGATTTACATGAATCACACCAATAAAACACTGGTATAAAAATCACAATATTGATATATTATTTTACATTGTCTGATATACTTGGGTCATATATTTTTATCAAGAACCAGGGTCTGTCATCTTCAAAGGATACTCCCTTTTTGTTAGGTAGATGCAATTTTGAAACAAAATTTTAGTTCACAAACATAATTGCTGAATAAGATATCAGAATAAAGGAGTAATGTTGATATTTTTAATTTTTTTTTTTGCATCATAGATCTATTGGCATTTGATGAAGCCTATAAAACCTTAAAGAAAAATTATTTTTTCATTTTTGTAAGGGTCCTAGTAAGGTCAGACAAGAGCAATTGAGATATAAATGGGCTAATGGTCTCTGAGATTCCCAGATGTGCTTAAAGGTTGAGTACTTAGGGACTTCCTTTGTGTGTGGGACAAAGATGGCGGGAACCTAGATCTCGCTCTGAAGTTCAGGATGTAACCTTCATTGTCGATTGGCTTGTGTCTGTGACATCATTATCCCTATTATAGCTCTGGACAGGAAGAGCTCTCTCTCTTACCATCTGGAGCTTGGTCTGGGAGAGCATTACCAAGATAGGTGCAGTAGGTCATAGAGTAGATGTGATCCACGTGAATAAAGTCTAAGCTTGTTCATCTAAACTCTCAGGTGCTTTGTTGTGCGTACAAAGTGCTTCCCTATGAGACAGCAGCCAAAGGATTCTGGGGACCTCAAAACAGAGGTAAGATTGATATAATATTTACCAGTTTCTCTCTGATAGGCCTAGGAATAAGGACCAATTAGCATTAGTTAGGAGAGAATAAGCCTAATACATTTTAAGATTCTTTCTAAAAAAAATTCTAAGTTCCAAATTTTCTCCCTCTCTTTCCCACTTCCCATACCCATTGAGAAGGCAAGCAATTTGATATCAATTAAACTTGTGAATCATACAAAACATATTTCCATTAAGGGGAATTCTATCAATTGGGGAATGGCTGAACAAATTGTGATTCATGATTATGATGTAATACATATATTATATATGTATTACAATGCTATACAAGTGCTATAACAATGAACAGGATGTTTTCAGAAAAACCTAGGAAGCCTAATATAAATTGATACAAAGTGAAGTCAGCAGAACCCAGACAACATTGTAACAATAATATTACATGATGATCACCTATGCATGACTTAGCTATTTTCTGCAATACAATGATCCAATACAATGTCAAAAGACTTAGTATGAAAAATATTCTCCAGAGAAAGAACTGATAGAGTATGACTACAGATTGAAGCATGCTTTTTAAAACTTTCTTTATTTTTCCTAATATTTTGGTTCTGCCAGAAGATCACTGTACACTTCAACAACAATACTGTATGAGGATGTATTCTGATGGAAGTGGAAATCTTCAACATAAAGAAGATCCAATTCACTTCCAGTTGATCAATGATGGACAGAGGTAGCTACACCCAGAGAAGAAACACTGGGAAGTGAATGTAAATTGTTAGCACTAATATCTGTCTGCCCAGGTTGCATGTACCTTCGGATTCTAATGTTTATTGTGCAACAAGAAAATGATATTCACACACATGTATTGTACCTAGACTATATTGTAACACATGTAAAATGTACGGGATTGCCTGTCATCGGGGGGAGGGAATAGAGGGAGGGGGGGATAATTTGGAAAAATGAATACAAGGGATAATATTATAAAAATATATATATAATAAAAAATTTAAAAAAAAATATTTTGGTTCTGTTTTCTTTTTGCAATGTGGCTAATATGGAAATATGTTTTGCATGACAACACATATATAATCTAAATCAAATTGCTTGCCTTCTCAAGAAAGACTGAAGGAGGGAGAGAATTTGAGATGCAAAATTAAAAAAAAAAAAAAAAAAGTTTGAAAAAATCTGCAAAAAATTGGCAAAAAACCAAAATATTAAAATTTCCCCAATAATATTTTCATATTAACTATGTCATAAAAAGTTAAAAAATAAAGAAAAATAAAGTAAAAAAATATACACTTCAATCTGCCTTCAGAGTTCATCAGTTTGTTCTTTGGAGGTGGATAGCATTTTTCATCATAAAGTCCTCTCTCTGGAATTGGCTTGGATCACTCTATAGATAGGGCCCCTAAGGGTTTCACAGTTGATCATCTTTACAATATTGTTGTTAATGTGTGCAGTGTTAAGCAATTTGCCTAACATCAAACAACTAGTGTCTGAGAATGATTTTGAATTCAGATCTTCCTGACTCCAGGTCCCACTGTGTCATGTAACTCTCTCCACACTGCATCAATCCATATAGGTCTTCCCAAGTTTTCAAAATAGTATTTTTAAATGCATAAGATACATAAAATTATAAAGAAAATAAATTATATTAAAATATATGTATCAACATATTCTTTTTTAAATTCACAGGTCCCAGATTAAGATTAAGAACCCATGATCTAAATGTAGTTTTTGGTATTCCTCAGTGAATTAATCTGATGAATGCTCATTTCAAGAATTATTTTTTCCTCTGGGCAGTGCCAAGAGATAAACATCAATTCTATACTTTTAAAGCCTCATAAATAGAAACTACTCTCCTAAAATTGGCATTTTTTTTTATCATCCTCTTTATTTTCAACATAGTTTTATAACAAATTTTATTTTTTATATTCACAGATTATTTTTATTGATTATTTGTATAATTGACTGATATTTTATGTATTAGAAAACATATTATCAACTTCTCTTAATCATAAAAACCTCATAAAAACTTGAATTAGGGTTGGGAAACTTTTCTCCAAACCCAAGTTTTCCTCTAATTCATGGAATATAGAATCTTGTTTGTATTTCTTATGGGAGAGGATATAATATTTGATTACCTTGTCCTTTAATTTGGAGTTCTAGAATCCTTTTAAATCTTCTGTAAATTACCTTTAGGAATTCAGTTACTAGAGGACATGAAATCTGGGATCTTTGGGTTTACCACAAGAGGGTCATCAAATGGCCAATTTATTTGTAATTATCTTTTTTTATGTCAAGACAGATATCCAAATTCTGCTCTTACTGTTTGCATTTAAGTATCAAAAGAGCTCAGAGAAGAATTTGGGAGTAATAATGACTTTCAAACAATCAGTGGAATGTTTTAAAAAATGGGCTTCAATTCCTCTGAGCCCCAGGAAGGGATCTTTATTGAACCAATTATTCATTTCAGTCATTGCCACACTGAGCGCATTGTGTTTCTTGCTTCCTCTTTTTTGCTTTCTGTTTCCTCTTTCTGTTCTTTCATACTTCCGATGTTAGAATTATGATAAACAAAAATTATCAAAAAAAAAAATCTGTTGAAACTAGAAAGTAGTTTTGAGGAGGAATTTTACTCTCCGTAACCTCTCTTTCCCCCGCCCCCCAAAAAAGGCAAAATTACTATGACTAAAATTAACACATAAATATTATCAAAAGAAGGATTTTTTTAAAAATTCATCCATGTATAATAAAATATAGATGAAATAGTTTATAAGATAGTTTTTTATGTCTTTATTTATCAAATCATATAAACCTTATTCTTTTTCTTTGATCCTTAAATTATAAAAATCTAAGGGAAAATATATTTCTATTCTATTACAAAATGAACTCTTGATTAAACTCTAATAGATGCTAATTTACATAATAATGATGTTATTTGTACTTTATTCATTCAAATTTAAAATTTTTCTTCCTCCAGATCTTAGTATTCCAATTCTTTCTTCTTTCCACAGTGTTGTCCACTGGACCTCTTTCTTTTTCCTTATTAATACAAATATTATTATTATTGCTCATAATAATATTAAATACACTAAGGACTGTTCTTGTGTTTTCTCCTATGAGAAATCTTTCCTGATTCCTTTAGTTACTAGTATTCTCTCTCAAATTGTCCAGTGTATATACAATGTGTCTCGCAATCTTGGTGCCATTTTAGGCATATAACTCCATCAAGACTTTAGAAATACACTCTGTGTGTTTACAATACAACAAAACACAAGCTTCTTGAGGACAAGTACTTTTTGGGGTTTTGTATTCTTTATATCTTCAACATACATGTAATAGATGCATAATAAATGTTTACTAGATTTAATTTGTACTTTGAAAAGCATTTAATTCATATAATTTGTGCTGCAGGTAGAATACTGTCCTTAATTTACAGATGAGGAAACTAAAGACAAAAAAAAAGATGAGATGCCATGAATAGTCAGTGAAAATCAGGGATAGAATCTAAATCTTCCATTTTAATGCTTTTTCTACTTTACTTTACTGACACCCTATATACATGTGTATATATAAACAATACATATATATATACATATATGCTACCAGTTTGAAAACATAGAAATATAAATGCACACACATATATCACTAGTGGGAAAATATAATATATAAATATACACACATAAATACATATATATTACCAGTTGGAAAATATATGCATACACATGTGTATATATGTTTAAAAGCATACATGTTACCAACTGAAATGTATAAATATACATATATAGTATCATTTGGAAATACATAAATTTAAATATATAGAGATATAGAGATATAGATATAGATTTACATTATCTGTTAGACTCTACCGAGCTACATTCATGATATTTTTTCTGAATCATATTTTGAATATTTTCTTCATGCAGGTTTCTAACACTTTTCTCTAGTTTCTCTGTGTTATTCCCACTTGACAAAACAGATTTTCACACAGAAACTACAAATTATCTTGAATTTTTCTCATTCAAGTTAATGCTTTAGCTCAGAAGTGATTTTCTATTTTAAGAATTATAAGATATATTAATTTGTAAAATATAACTGTCACTTTGAATATTGCTATAATGTTGCCCCTTTTTTGTAAGATAACTGTTGAAGTTTCTGTTATATACTTAAATTAGATTTGGGTTTTTTTTGGGGAGGAGATTTTTTCCTTTTGGAAGATTAATTATATTTATATTAGCTATATGAGTCTAAAAGCTTTTTTTCCCTTGTTTATGTAGAATATATCTCTTTTGAATTTTTAAATAATGATTTTGTAAAATAGATATTGATGACTGTTTAAAATATGACCTTCAGAAAGGAATGAAACTGCCAACTCTCAAGATGGTTCATTTCTCATTTGGACAGCTTTAGATGTTGGGAAGTTTTTAATGACAAAAATCCCTAACTTCTAAAGTTCCACAGTGGTCAAAGTATATAAACAGGAAATTTCTAAAGAGAAGAAGCAAATTATTTAAAATCACTTAAAGTGCTCAAATTTGGTTAAAAAAAATTAAAGATACAAAAAAAAATTAGGCTATTTGCTCATAGTTATCAAAATAATAGAAATAATGAAAAACATTGAAAAGCAATACCATTGTGTTGTGGGAAAAAGAGGTACATAGAAAAACTTAGACACAAAGCATGAATAAATAGTAAATATCCTAGATGACAGAGTTGGGATGAAGATGAAGATAATTACCAAGGACTTGGCTTTATACTTGCTCTTATATTTGACTTCAAGACATCAGCTTCTTAAGTACTAGGTTGGGGGAGGAGACATGGTTAGGTAACATTGTCTAAAAAAGTTCTGGGAGTTTTAGTGAACAGCAGGCTCAATATGGATCAATGGGATGTGACATTTAAATTTAAATTTAAAAATTTTAATTAAAAGCTAATGCAATCTTGGGTTGCACTGAGAGGCACAGCTTTTAGAAATAAAGAGGTAATAATCTCTTTATTCTTTCCTAGTCAGATCATCTCTGGAGTTCTATGATCAGTTTTTAGTGCCACCATTTAGGAAAGACATTGATATACTGAAGAAGTGTAATGAAGTCCCAAAGGAATGCAGGACGGTAGGAAAGGAAGAGATCTCTAGCCTAAGCACTCCTTAAATGGAGGTTTTAGGAGGAGCTCATCCCTCTATCCTTCAGAAGGGTATCAGGTACTGATAAAGTATGATACTAAGGCTTATTTGCTCTTTTAGGATGGTGAAGTTGATAATAAGGTCCCTGAAGACAAAAAGAGAAAGGTAGGGTAGCCAAAGAAGGGTAGCCACTTAGAGAATATTATTCCCTAAAACTGGTTTCTCCAAAGTTGTCATTGATCTTCTAATTGCCAAATCACATGACTTTGTCTCCACTGTCATCCTCCTTAACATATCTAAAGCATCTAACATTGTTGAAGGCCACTCCTGGATGTATCATTAAACACAATTCTCTTTTGGGTCTCCTGTTTCTCCTCAGGTTCTTTTGCCAAATCATCATTTATATCCCACTCCCTTACCCATAGGTCTATCTCAAGACTCAAACCTCTTCCAGGTCTTCAGACGTCTCCAGTCAGGACCAGCGTGTGATACCCCAACAGAACATGCAGACCACTTTATTCATTAGTGGAAGTTTATTGCCTGGAATACATCTTGACTCTGTCCCTGGTTCCCTTTGAATGAGATGAGGTGAGATCTTTCAAGACAGTTGTGAAAATGGAGTAAGGCTTCATCTACTTCAGAGTTTGATTAGGCCTGAAGGACTTTGAGAGTTAAATCAAGGGCATACTTGAGTCCCCTTCCTGCTATCCTCCCATGACATAATTTCCTCCCTATTTCAGTCAAATATGGGCAACTATGTACTTATTGGTCAAGTTGAATTCCTTGGGTAGACCTCATGTTTAGAATGCAAGATCCTTAGCCAATAAGGATGAGGGTCAGTGGTGGGAGGGGGTATTTGCGTTAGGGATTAAAAGTGTTAACCTTGCCCCAGAAGGCTCTTCACTCCCTTAGATTGTCTGCTCCAGGGTTAGGATGCATTGTGAGAATGTATAATAAACTTTGATTTACTTCTAGAGATCTCTCCAGCTTTTTTTATTAAATGGTGACCCCTCACCATTTCTATACATGTATATATTAGGGCAAATTTTAATTAGCCCCTGGCAACAAGCACTAACCAATCATAAGGGGAGATATATCCTTTGAGATGCGTGCTCAATACAAGCTTCCTTATCTCTAGGAACCTGTGCCTGGAAAGGAACTGCAGAACTCACACCTGTTTGTCTATCTAGGGCGTGGAGCCCTACTTACCCTGTTTTGGTTTTGTGCTTCTTGCTTAGACTCCAACACATTACCAATTGCATGTTGTATATTCCCAAATAGATGCCCCCCTAGTATCTTAAGTTTACCACATCCAAAACAACTCATCTTTCTCACTAAACCTACCATTCTTCCAATCTTTGCTATTTCTGCTAGTGTCATGAATCTTCAAATGAGACAGTTTCACAACCTTATAGTCATCTTTGTCAACTTCTTTTACTCCATACATCCAATCAATGGCCAGGTTTTGGAGATTCTATTATCACAACATCTCTCATATCTATCAATTTCTCTCCTCTCACATGGCCATCATCCAAGTTCAGGTTCTTATTACCTCTAATTTGGCAAAAGATTCTTACTTGATCTCCCTGTCTCAAATTTCTCCCCTCCTCACAGTTATGAAAGTAATATTCCTTAAGTATAGTGCTAATTAGACTTTAATTCATTAATTCATTGCTCAATAAACTCTTAATGGCTCCTAATTGTCTTAAGGGTAAAATAAAACTCCTTTCTTTGGCATTTAGAATCTTTTAAAAACTGTCACCTAATTATTTTTCCAGGCTCATTATACATTATTCTCTCCATACTCAAATAGACTTTCTGTTCTTCATAAATGATATTTTATTTTCCATTTTCATGCCATAGGTTAGGCACCTGTGCCTGAAATGCATTCCCTCCACATTTCCTCCTCCTCAAATTCCTGATTTCCCTTCCTTAAATCTCAAATTGAAGAGTCTCTTACATGAAACCTTTCCTGATTCCTTCCCCAATTACTAGTATAGTCTTCCCCATTACCATACATTTATTTGATATATATTTTATGTATACTTGCAAATGTACACATTGTCTCCTTGAGACTGCTTCATTTTTACTTCCATATTACCAGCATCTACATGTTTTGTCTTTGTATCCAAATTGTCTAGCACAACGTCTGGCACATAGCATAAATTATTGTTGATTGATTAGCTATTAATTTATTTAATTAGCTCTCTTTCATTGAACTTGTGAGATATTATAGTGTAACTATATAAGTGATTTCTGGTAAGGATTACATTTTTCCACTTGTGACCCCATTTTTGTCTGAGAAAATTTTACATGACCCTGGCTATATAGGAATATAAATAAAATAGATGAAGAAATCAAACATTTACTGAAAATAAATCATAATTTTGCAACTCCTACAATCAGTTACATGATCCTATATGGGGGTTTCTGTCTTTTTGTACAGCTGTATAGCAGTTCATAATAAAAGTTGAAAAAATTATCAGAACTAGACAGCTGGAAGGGATGTCAATAGTCAATTAGTCCAACCAATACATGTAAGGAATCCTTACTATAACAAACCTAATAAGTAATTATTTAGTTTTTATCTAACAATCCTAGAAAGGGGAATCTACAACTTCTCAAGGTAATCCATTTCATTTTTGGACAACTCTAATTATTGGGAAGTTCTTATTCCTATCAAGCCTAAATTTAATCTTTTGTGACATTTACCCATTGATTCTGTCCCTCTTAGAGATATTGCTTCTAATCTACAGTTGTTCCTTAGCATTAAGGTCCTTTTCCAGCCTGATTCCTTTCTTCTGAAGATTCTCCATTGTATCAATATCCCTTCTAAATTGTAGTAGCAAGAACTAAACATAATATACTGGGTGAAGCTTGAGAAGGACTGAATATAATATTATTACCTATAGATACCAATGTAGACTATCCTTCTCAGTAAAATACCAGATTTCATTAATTTTTTTGCCTGTCATTACATACTGACAACTCATCTATGGATACACTAAAATTCCAAGATCTTTTTTAAGAACATTTTTTTTAATAAAATTTTATTGATATGTTTTGGCTTTATATTGCCTATATTTTCCTCTGTACCTTTCCTTCTGTTTTTTCAGAGAGCTGTCAGCATTTTACTTATGTTTAGTGATTAGGAATATCCTTTCATATAGTTTGAAATTCTTTGAAGAATTATTTGATAACAAGCTTTGACTATTTCTCTATTGGGGGAATGACTTTAGGTCTTATATATTTCTGTAAATCGTCAAGATGTGTAATACAAACCCTGTCTAAGAAATTTGATTCAAAGATTTTTTTTCCCAATTGGTACTTCTTTTTTTTTCCTAGATAAATTAGTTGAATTTCTACTTTCTAAGCATTCTTCCTAGTCTTGTATTTTTGAAATTGATTTTTTGTATGTAACTATAAAACTTTATAATTATCCCTATTGATTTTTATATTGTATTTGTAAATCTTCCCATCCTCACCTCCTCAGCTCATATCATAGTGGGTAAGTTAGGTCTTCAAGGTTTTAGGGAAAACCCTATGGATGTCTATTCTCCCAAAAACTAGCTTGTGAGCCCTAAATCATGTGCTTCCTCTTAATCAACCTGTTTTCTCCATTCTTTAGCACAAACAGAACAAGTTACAAATCATTTCACCCAACACCAGGGGCACACTCTACTATAACCACAAGCAGAGTTTAGGATGGGGAGAAGAGTGGGCACAAGCTTAAAGTACAATGGTAACGAGGCACATGTAAATGGAACATACACAGTCAACATAATTCACAAATCCAGAGCTCAGGTCCTTAAGGTCCTTTTTTCTTTCCAGAGAGTTCTCATAAAGCTCATTACAAGTCGTTCAGCTAGATTGGTTCTTTGTATGGCTGGTTATTTGCAGGATACAGTGTATCTGATGAAGTTGCTTTTCATAAAGTATATCGTCTTGGGTAAAAGAGTCAATCTGTCACAACATAGCATTTTCACTCTTTTTGTTGTTGTTTACTTGCATTTTATTTTGCTTCTCTCTCTTTTTTTTTTTTACTGGTTTGATTTGATTTTTCTTGTGAGGCATGATAATTGTATAAATATGTATGCATATATTGGATTTAACATATATTTCTACCATGTTTAACATATATTGAACTACTTGACACTCAGGGAAGAGCGTGGGGGGAGGAGGGAAAATTGGAACACAAGGTTTTGCAAGGGCTAATGTTGAAGAATTGTCCTCTCTGATGGGGAGCATGACAATGAGCTGGGTACATGATAACATACTTTTTTTGTTTTGTTTTATTTACCTTTTTGTTTTTCTTTTTTTCTATTTTTAAAATTTTGTTGCCGCTGTGTTTTAAGAGCTCATAGCATATGAGCCCTTTGATCTCAGAGGCAAGATGAATGAGGCAGGAGACTCATAGGGTGTGAAACGAGCTCCAGTTTATTATGCTGTACAGCCTTGTTGATATACATTTTTGCAAGCATAATCAATGCAAGAACAGTAGGCAATCCCCAATCACAGTTCAGAGAAGCAGTTCTTGGGCTTTGAGTATGCATGATTTCTACCAATGGGAGGAGAGCCAATCCCCAACTTAGCAGCTAGCTCACAGGCAAGAGAAGCCTTGTTCAAGTGACCCTTGACTTATACTTTACTCATTCCCATGATCACAAATCAATGTTCCTTGTTCAACAAAGGTATTTCTGCAATGTGCCAGTGTAGCGAGCTGTCGTCTCCAGAAGCTGCCGGATAGCTCTCTGGGAAGAGATCTGCTGTGTCTACTCAAATCTCTCAGACAGATTCTTCTTCCTGTAGCGAACCGTTGTCTCCATGTAGTTGCTGTTAACTCTTGTCCAGAGAAGTGACTTCCCTTCCTGCAGAGAGCCGACTTCCCTTCCTGCAGAGAGCTGTGTCAAGCTAGATGTAATGCAAAGTCTTCTCCTTGAATCTCCTCCAGCTCTTATCCTTCTCCAGGCAGACTCACTTTCCAGGCCCACTGTTGCTTTTTATCCTCCCAGAGAATGGGCGTGGGATAATGCAAGGGCTTCTGGGAAGAACCACCTCAGCCAATGAGCCTGCTCCTTCCATCAAGTCAACCTGAGTTCTCACCTTGTAATTGTCCAACCTGAATTCTCACCTTGTCACTATCCAGACAACCCGAGTTCTCACTTAGTAATCCTAACATGCCAGAAATTTATTGTACATCAAAGGTCGAGGGGGCCTCAGTATTCCTCTTAGCAGGATCCCATAACTCATCAAAATAAATAAATAAATAAATATGAAAAAAGGGGAAATGATAAACAAATGGAAATTAATGACATTATGAGAAATCAAGGCACAATAAAACAAAACCAAAAGAATGAAAAAAAAAAGAGTCAATCTGCTCTCTTGTGATTGTGAATCAGTCATTTCAGTAGTAGTGGACTCTTCATGACCCTATTTGGGGTTTTCTAGTTAAAGATACTGGAGTACTATGCCATTTCCTTCTCTAACTCTTTTACAAATGAGAAAACTAAGGCAAACAATGATGAGGTCTTGGGTAACTATATGGGCATTAGCAGAGAAATTCTGACACACTAATAGGATTATAATACCTGATGATGTGGACTTTGTCAGGGAAAAAGCCCTATCAGTTATTATCAGACATAACCAATTCCTAGACTATCATGTTTGTATAGAAGATGGAACTCTTATTATCTGTCCACCAACCTCTGTGCATCTTTCAAAAACCTATGAGATATTAATTAGCATATCTTTATGATCTGCCCCATACATTCTATCTGGCTCTTCGATTCCTCCCTATGAGTTCCTATCTTTACCCTACTGGCTTCCCTGAGAAATCAAGGCTATATTTCCCCTATAAAAGATCTGCTCATGATGAAGATCTTTGCTAAGTTCCTTTCACTCTCTCCACCTCATAGTGTCTTCCCTCTTATGGCATCTTTCTCACTTTCCTCCTAAAGTAACTCTACATTGTCTTAGGCTTATTGATTTGTTTGATCTTCTTTACCTCCTGAACTCCTTTAGGAATCTTATGTAGATAAGTGATTAGGTATAAAGAAAAGGTCTAAAGAATTAAATTTATGATCTAGAGGTACATTATGCCGGCTTCTTCCTATGCAATGAAAATATTCATACCCTTATCCTTTCTAGAGTAGAGAATGTTTATTTTATATTTGAAATCTTTCTCTTTTACTTTTAAATGTCTTTAGACATTCAGCTTTTGCTGAATTCTCACTTGACACTCCCTTTGCATCCTCCCCACACTGTTAAAATAACTTCTGAGATTCAGAGTATATAAATTGCAGATCCTGGAATCAGGAATATTCATCTTCCTGAGTTCAAATTTGGCCTCAGACACTTACTAGCTGTGTGATCCAGTGCAAGTCACTTATCCCTGTTTGCCTTAGTCCCTCACCTGTAAAATATTCTGAAGAAGGGAATGCAAACTGCTTCAGTATCTTTGCCAAGAAAATTCAAATGGGATCACACTTTAGATAATTAAAGGAATTCATTATTTTGTAGTAGTTTATCTTAAGTATGACCTTTGCCACAGACAATCATATTATACTCAGCAGTGTTGCATAATAGATCAACACAACTGAATTCACAGTAAAGAAACATAGAATACACTGCAATGGCTTACATATTGCTTTATCAATTAATTTTGTCTAGCAGTATAAATAACTATCCTACTTTCCCAGAATCATACTGGTCACATGGTCTTAACATTACTAACAAGAAGTGCTAAGTTTGTGGATGGTTGATCAGTAGTCTCATAAATCTCATTTTTCAATTTATAGATGACTGGGAGGTGGACAGAGGGACCTGGGGAAGGGATTATCCCAATCTCCTCAGGATATGCTCTGTTCTCCAGGAGCCTTAACAATTGAACTATACTCATATATCAAGAGTTGCTTCTGTGTATGGTCTTCCCTCATCATCAGAAGAGAAGTCATCTGCAGCTGGTATATACACAATTGAATTCACAGGTGAATATTCTTGGAATAATAATAATAGCCAGCATTTACATAACTCTTTGCAAAATGATTACATATTATCTCATTTGATCCTCATACCAATCCTGTGAGGGAGGTGCTATGATTATTTCCATTTTATAGATGATGAAACTGAGTCAGAGACTCAAAGACCAAACTTACAAAGCTAGTAAATTCCTGAGGCAGGATTTGAACTCATGACTCCAGGTGCCTGTATTATTTTTATTTTGAGACAATTAGGAGTTAAGTGACTTGCCCAAGGTCACATGACTAGTAAATGTCTGAGCTCCTATTTGAACTCAGGTTTTCCTGACTCCAAGACCAATCCTCAGTCTTTCTGCAAGTGGTGGATGGGTTCTTCTCAGATTATCTTAGCTGGCTGCCCATTGCCCCATCAAAGAATCCAACTAATGCCCCAGTTGGTGATCGTAACAGTGAATTGTTTTTGTAGGGCCCTCACCTTTTTGTGGTACTACTCTGCTGACTAGATTTTTCTTAGTCTCTTCACACTGTGGCAGCTTTAGATTAAGCCTAATACTTTTCCCTATTGAGATCCTTTTGGATCCTGATTCTGTCAGACAGCATGTTAATGACCCCTCATAGTGTGGTATTCTCTGCAAATATGATGGATACATCATCTATGCCATCAAAAACTACTCTTGGATATCATCCATCCATCTAATTTAGGATACTCTTTTTTCACCCCTGAGACAAGTGGGGTTAAGTGACTTTTCCAGGGTCATATAGCCAGGAAATGTTGACTGTTGTCTGAGGTCACATTTGAATTCAGGCTCTCCTGACTTTAGGGATGGTGTTCTGTCCACTACACCAACTAGCTGCCCCCAATTTAAGATAGTCTTAATTGTATTATTGACTAGTCAAAATATGTCTATCTTTTCCATAAGAATGTTTTATCAAAACTTTGGCTAAAATTTCACTAAATGATATCCACCTCATTTTCCTCATCTACTAATTTATTGATTCTGTCAGAAAAGGAATAAAAATTAGTTTGACATTATTCTTGATGAAGTCACACTGACTTTATAATCACAGCTTCCCTTTCTAGATGTTCATTATCTCTCTTTAATAAAGCTTTCATAGGAATTGAAGTTTGAAAATTCCAATCTAGAGGTTGCTATGTTTTCTTCTCTCTTTTGAAAATAAAGACATTTGCTGTACCTCAATCTTGTGATACCTTTTCTAAGTTCCTTGATCTTTTAAATATTACTGTTGTGGCTTAGTAAAAATACATGCCATTATGTTAGTAGCCTAGCCAAGAAGATAGTACATCACTGCCAGGAAACTTGAATTCACTCAAAGAATCCTAAAGGTTCTCTTCATATATTTTCTTACTTATCTTGGGTCTCTTGGATTTGTTTGTTTGAAATTTTCCTTGGCAGAGAAAAGAGAAGCAAAATAAAAACTGAATAGTTCTGTCTTCTCTTTTGTCAATATCATTGCCTAAACCTGTCCAAAGGTCTCATCTCTTTTGTTGATTCTTATTTTTCTCTTGATAAGAGTTTATAAAAAAAGAGACCCTGAGAGACAGAGCCAATTTGGCAGAATAAAGGCAGGCACTCATCTGAGCTCTCCCTCAAACCCTTCCTAATATTTTTAAATAATGAATTTAAACAAATTTTAAAATGTCAGAACTCACAAAAAAAAAGATGGAGTGGAATAATTTCCTAGCTGAAGACAACATAGAGGGTCAGTAGGAAAGGTCTGCTGCATTGGGATCAGACTAGTGATATTTCTGTTCATGCTGTGCCAGCACAGCCCTGGCCCCAGAAAACCAGGGGCAGATTTTAGGGCCTCTAAATAAGTGGCAGCAGTGGTTGCAATCCAGACCTCTCAGCCCACAGGTGCCAGGAATGATTGGTAATTTATAAGAAAGGGTTTGTGACACTAGGATATGAGGGGAGCCCCCAAAACTTGGAATGGATCTTGGGAACTGCTGAGTCAAGCAGGGGCAAGAGCACCAGGTAGGTAGAAGCTTCTGGAGTTTTCAATCTGCAGATCTCAGTTGCTGTGAGGGTTCATAATACAAGTCCCTAGAAGGATCTCTGAAAACAGCTGCACAAATCTCCTGAATCTTGGGACAGTACACCTTCCATCCTGGAAATGGAGCCCTACTCTAATAAATAATTAAAAGTCAAGTGAAAGACTGGGAAAATGAGCAGATAACAGAAAAAGATTCTGACCACAGAAAACTACTATGTTGACTTAGAAGATCAAAACATACACTTAAAAGAAGATAACAAAGACAAAGCTCCTATATCCAAAGCTTCCAAGAAAAATAAGAATTGGCCTTAGGCCATGGCAGAGCTCAAAAGTAATTCTGAAAATCAACTGAGATAGAAGAGAAAATGAGAGTGATACAATAGGAAATACAAAAAGCTAATGAAAAAAATGTCTTGAAAAACAAAATTGGCCAAATGGGAAAGGAAGTACAAAAGCTCATGAGGAAAATAATTCCTTAAAAATTAGAATTGAGTTAATGGAAGCTAATTCCAGAACTCAAGTTCAAGGAGAAAATATTGCAAGCATTCAGAAAGAAACAGGTCAAGTACAGAGGAGCCACAGTTAGGATAACACAAGATTTAGCAGCTTTTACATTAAAGTATCAGAGGGCTTGGAATAGGATATTCCAGAGAGTCGTGGAGCTAGGATTATAACCAAGAATCTCTTATGTAGCAAAACTGAGTATAATGATTTGTAAAGGGCTAGAACTGAGCAAATGCATTTGGATAATGAAGCATGTAAGACTAATTGCCAATTAGAAGGTTCCCTATTAACTTGTTTGAAGGTTGACCCTCCCCAGCTGTTCTGTGCTGACTTGTTTGGTGGGACAAAGAGGGGAAGTGATGTGTGTGGGAGGAGTAGGAGGAAGAAGAGGAAATTGAGACGCTCGCTCACTCTAAGTCTCTTGTGGCATTTGAGTGAGGAAGGTATGTGTGTGAGATTGCTAGACCTAACCCCCTGACCTTGACGGTAAAAGATCAAGAATAAAGATGTTTAGTGATCCTGATTCCGGCTGACTTCTGGGAAGACAGAGTTCCAGCAATGATTCAGGGGAAATTTTTGAAGCAAGTTTCTTTGAAGGGCTCATTTCTCAATTATAGTGAAAACTAAGTCAAATTTATAAAAAATAAAAAAGAACTATTCTCCATTTGACAAATGATCAAAATCTCAACCTCAAAATGAGGTTGGAGCATAATCTTAGCTGGCAGTCTAAATGCTGACTTAGCACCCTAAAAAATTTAGTTGTAAGGAGAAATGGGGCAGGAGAGACCCCACAAGATGTAGTAGGGTTAGGAGATACCATGGGGCATGGGGCATAAGTAGATTTTATAGGAAAAATTTAACCTCAGGGACATGACTAGAGTTTCTGACAGGACATGGGGAGGCTTAAGTGGGCCTTAAGGGATTTGACATAACCTGGATTTCAGACTGGATGACCTCCCTAGGGGGTGGACCATGAAGTTAAATTTATCTCTATCAGAGATGTCTCCCTGCCTATCTGAGGGACCAATTCTTCAGTTTCTCTCTGTCTAACACATCCACCATTCAAGATCTCATCACCAATCTCAGTTCATTCTCAGATTTAACATTCCTGATAGTATTTTTATAGGACTAGGCTATGGGTCTATACTCATTTTCTCTTGTTTTCATTTTCTATTCACTACTTTAAAAAATCTAAGTTGAGGGGGCAGCTAGGTGACACAGTAAATAGAGCACCAGCCCTGAAGTCAGGAGGACCTGAGTTCAAATTTGGTCCCAGATACTTAACACTTCCTAGCTGTGTGACCCTGAACAAGTCACTTAACCTCAATTGCCTCAGCAACAACAACAACAACAAAAATCTAAGTTGGGACAGTAAATTTTCTATGCTCTCATTTTGGCCTCCTCAGACAAAATCTATTTTCCCACCTCATAGGAATTTTTTTTCTTTGTGTCTTCAGAATTTCATTCTTGAGCAGGTCTTCTGTTTTGACAGACTTACCCCTGCCTTTAGTCCATAGCATACTACCTATCTTTTCAATATTTTGAAATTTATTTTCCCTAAAGCTAAGGTACTTATTAGACTATGCTTGAATTGCTTCTCCTCTAGAGGGTAGAGTGGTTATATCTCTTCAGGATTCTCATAAATTCTCCATTAGTAAAAATGAGTTATAGCATAGAATTTAATTTCTCCTTGTTATTTTATTTTATTTTTAATTAAATAACAACAACAAAACAACAACAAAAAGAAAATTGCATTTCCATAGCCAGCAAAACACAAAGAGGCCTTTATATGAAACCATGACTCTCTATTTCACTCTGCCAGGATTCCTCTGCTAGACCTTTACCTCTCTGTTGGGACCTTGCCACTAAGGAAGTCAGCTTCCTAGCAAAAGCTGACTTCTCAGTGCCAATAAACTTCTTTTGTCCAGTCTAACTTTTCAGGTTTGTAAATTCATTTATGAAGGACCTGCTCCAACCAGAAGGAGTTTCCCACAACTCTCTGCCCTGCACTGAACCTCATCAGTCTCACTCATATAGTTCTTTATATTTTGCATTACTATTGTTAATTTGCCTCTTACCAATCCCCACCCCTTGACATTATTTGAAAGAAAGAAAAGGGGGAAAAATAATCCATTACATGATGTTAAACAAAAATTAAAATCAACACAATGGCTACATTTTAAAATATATATTTAAAAATATAGGTATTAGTTTTGGGGTTTTTTTTGTCCATCACATCTTTGTAATGAGGTGGGTAATATGTATGCTTCATTGTATGTGCTTTGAAGATGCAGTTAGTTGTTACAACGGGCTTAAATCTCGAACTTTTTCTTTACAATGTTGCTATGCTTTAAAGTATTGCTATAATTTGCATACTATTCTGCTACATCTACTCACTTTACATTGATTTACACTACTTAGAATTCTCGGAAATAATCTTTTTTTTCATGCCTTACAGCGCAATAGTATTCCATTACATTCATGTATCACAATTTGTTTAGCTCTTCTCCAATACTCTAAGAAGCAATCTAAAGCACCCTTTTATATTTAAATTTTTTTTCTTTTCTTCTCTCTCCTTTTAATTCTGCCTTCAGTATCAGGAAAGATTATGTTTGTGACTATTCTCTGTTCAGATTATCATTCTGCCACCTCTATTCCTTCATGCTTTGATTTGATGTATTTCCAAATTAGATTCTGAGTGTTTTTGAATTCTCCTTTATCTGTTACAGATATGAAGGAGTTTTATCTTACACCCCTGAATCTTTCTCCATGTTTGTATATTCTTCTCAAATACCCCAACTACGAAAAATAGTAAGTTCCCTTTCATTGTTCTTTCTTTTTATATTAATGTAGTCTTCTACTGAGTAGAAAATGGCCAACCATTTCAAATATTTCTGCTAAAAAACCCCAAACTCCATGGACCTTATGGAACACAAAGTCATAAAGAGCTAGAGATGACTGAATGGCTAAACAACAGTGTCTTTCTAATTTCCATTTTATTTCCCTTCTTAAGATTTTCTGAACAGAATTAATCTAACCCCAAGACCTTGGTGATATGTGTGTATATACTTTTATTTAATATCCTCAATATTGCATGAAGATATTAAGGTTTTGAAGGGACACATTTCTATTATATGTATGTTCCCTTTAGAATGCTACCTCCAACTGCTTAACTAAATTGTTCTTTCAACTGTAGATTTTTGGGTCTCTCCTTCAAAGTTCCTTCTTCACTTTGATCTTTTTTTTTTTTTTTTGAGATGTTGGAAATGAGGGTTGAGAGATCCCTTAACAACAATGAGGTTCCCTTGGCTGGTCGCAAGCTTTGCAAAAGAATTCTCAAACCCCAATGAATATAGGCGCGAGGTTTGTGGCAAAAATGGATTTATTACACTGAGAAGAAAATATCTTCATCAGCAGGCAAAATCCTGTTAGGATTATTTGCAAAGGTCTGGGCACGCAGGATTTGATTTTATTGGGTTTTTTTTTGGCTTCCCTGAGCTAGGGACAGCCAAATAGAGGGTGGTGATTATGTGCCAGTCCAAGATCTTCAATTGAATAGTAAGAGTAGATTACTTATCTGGGAGTTTCTCCTATAAACAGAAGGATGGAGCCCCTCCCAAAGGCCAGGAGGAGTTTTGATTAGGGTCTTTCCAACCCTTTCCCCCCAAAGATCAGGGGGACAGTTTACATCATTTTCATTAGGAATATTTGAAACTGTTTAATTAAAGATCCTTTTTTTCCTCTATAGGTTTATATTGATCTTTGCAGTTCAGGTTATTCTTGATTGTAAACCTATATTTTTTGTCTTTTTGGAATATTTTGTTCCAATATTTCCTCGTTTTAAGTAGAAACAGCTATGTCTTATGAGATCCTGGCTTTGTTTCCTGGGCATGTGAATTGCTACTTTCTGAATTCTTCTACTGTTTTTCTTTTCTTTCTTTTTTGATTCTGGAGCACAAGAACTAAAAATTTTGGCTATCAATTTTGACTATTCTTTTGAAGGGTTTTTTGTAGGAACTTTTCCTTATAGAAAGCTACTAATAGCTGATGGTAGATTCTGTTTATCTGTAATATGGTTCTAATAAATCTGAGCAGTTTTCATTTATGATTTCTTTGTTTTTCAGGTTGTTCAATGATTCTAAAATGATCTCTCTCTGGCTTATTTTCTAGGTCAGTTGTTTTGTTTTTTAATATTGTGTTGTGCCACAGTTCCCTTTTAATTTCCTGACCCAGTTTTCCTAATTGTCCTATTCAATTACTCTGCCTCAGGTTATAATCATTCCCTTTTAATGTTAGGGAAAAGATCTTATATCTTAGACCTTAGGCTATAATCATTCCCTCTTAATGTTTGATGGGATAATGTAATGTTCTTTTTCTCTAAATTATAATCGTTCTCTTGGGGACAGGTTTCTTGGGGAGCTTCTGGAGGCAGCCTTAGTTTCAATTCAGTTCAATAATCCCAAAATGCAGCCAGGAGTTAAAGTCCTTTACTGACTCTTTCCAAATCTTCCCTCCTTCACTTGGGGCTTGGCTAGTTTTCTGGAGGCCTTCTTCTCTCCTTGATTCCCAAGAGCTCTTGCTGCTAGTCCTTTGTCTCTTCCAGCTTCAGCCTCTAGCTCCCTCTGAATCCAAGGCCTCCAGCCAGCACAAAGGTTGAAAATGGAATGAATCAGATTCCTCTTCCCAAAAGAGTGGGCTTGTGGGAGCTCCTTAAAAGTATGCTCTCTTAAAGGTGTGAATCTCATGGAATTCTAAGTACCAAGCTAAATTAATTATATCCATTCCAGTGACTTAGCACCTTGTAAGAATCCTAATAGAATAAAGGTCTTTATCTATTTTAGACATCATTTAGATATCAGGAGCCTCTCCAGTACCTCCCTCCATCCTAGGTGTCTGCCTCCATTTTGTCATCCTCATCCTAGGTTCCTCCCCCCATTATGTCATCATTCTTGTAACCATATAAATGATTCTTGTATCTGACATTCACTGCTGGAGACAATAGTCTCATTCAGCCCTGGAACCAGACCATGGATCCATTTGGTCCCAGTAAATCTCTCCCATTTAAATCAAATTAAATAAAAATAAATTGTTAAATTGTTCCCTAATCTCTATCCTGCCTCAGTTTCTCTGGCACTACAATTGGACAGCTTATACTTTCTTTTATCTTTTAAATTGTTGATTCCAATCTAATGTAGTCTTATTACAGTCACTGATTCTGTTTGGTCTATTTTAGGTTGTAGGGATTTCATTGATTTGGAAAGGTTTACTATTTTTTCTTCTTAATTTCTTGTTTTCTTTCTAAATCTTTCTTCAAGAACATTACTTTTTAAGATTTCTTCTTTCATTAATTCTAAATATTCATATAGTCCTTATAAAAAATCGATGTCTTTTTATTATGATTCTCTACTTGCAGTTGCTAGAGATTTTTGTAACAATTTTTTGATACTGGTCAGTGTTTTCTCTAGCTTTAGTTTTTGAATTGGACCTGGCTCTGTGTCCTATTGCATTTTTATGTGGGGGTGGTGAAACCTGTTGGCTTTCACCTTGGGTCCTCTGGGTTTCTTTTCCAACCTCCTTTTCCCTGAGTTAATAACACTAGATATTATTCCCTTCCCCAGATCTTTGAGTTTCTGAGTTTTGGATCTAAAGCACCCCTCTGTGGTGCTTTAGGAGATGTGTTAGTGATTTTATGGTCCTTGGGCCTGGGTTACCCAGATTTTAGTATTGTGCCACAATACTCTCTGACAAGGCTAGTTCTTGCCAAGTGCTACTTTTCTGGGGCTTCCAAAATCTTTATCCTGGGATTTTCTGACCTTTTTTAGACTTTTCCAGGAAAGCTCACTGCTCTAGTCATTTCTGAAAAGAGAGCCTTATTATTACCTAAGTCCTGTTTCTGGTCATAATAATACTAAATTTGCTATCAGGGCATTCTGGCTTCTGAATGACTCTTATAATTTTTTTTTTTTTTTTTTTTTTGAGGCAATTGGAGTGAAATAAATGACTTGCTCAGTTACATAGCTAGTACGCATCTAAGGCCATATCTGAACTCAGGTCTTCCTGATTCCAGGGTCCACTATGCCATCTAGCTACCCCAGCTGACATTTTAAAAATGCAGTTCTGGAGAAGAAGTCTGGGACAGAAATTTTCTTGTGGATTTCCTGATCATTATTTATTCTGGTACAAACTTCAGGATTTTTCTGTAGTTAATGTGAAGAAACTGGCAAGCTTACTACATATCTGATAACATCCTGGAAATTGTTTTTTTCATCTATTGGAAAATGAAATTCCTGTTCAAGGTAGTTAAGAAATTATTAGCTTTTATGCTCTTGATAGAGAAAGAATCAGAACAGATAATTTATGTCTGGATAATTTAAGTATACCATCAAATATATTATGTATTTGTGCTAGGTTTTTTGTATGTTTCCCAAATCCTCATCTATTTTCTCTTAATATCCCAGTGGCGTGTAGTATATATGCTAATCAAAAAATTACTTCTTTTTCCTTTCATTGATTTTCACCCAAATATTGTTTTTCTGATTTCCCATTTGATCACTAGATTTTCTTAGACAAATATGCCTTATACAGTATTATTCTACCTCTCCTTTTGCCCACTGAGTTTCTTTTGAATGTTACAACCATTTAGATATTAAAGTCCAATCATTGCATATTTACCAAGTCTTAGATATACCTATCTAGGAAGAAAAATTGTTCCCTTCACTTAAGACCTTTATTTCCTTCTGGTTACCTCAAATTTGGGCATTTGTGTTATTAACATTTAAGATCATGGATTAAACTACTTGTTTTTTTCTTGGATTTAGTCACCAGTGAACTTCTGATTATCTCAACTACTATTCTTTCTTTATTGTATCTATTCCCTATGTATCTAGCCTGGGGAAATAATCCTAGGCAGTTTTTCCTTTCTATTATTAAAATTATTGGGTTAATGGTTTCCTATTATAAGGAAATTGTTGGGTTAAAAGGACTTTGATTTAAACTAAAGAGAAGTTTAAATTAAATTTATAGTTTATATATAAAGTTTAAATTAAGTTTTAATTGAAATTAAAACCCTTTTGACTCAATAATTTCTATAATCAAGCCATTTATCCTAATAATTCATTTGGAGACTATGCCTTGAGAGCATTATGAAAACAAACCCCCAAAAAAAACCCTTTTGACGGAAATATTTTTATAGCAGTATTATTTGTAATTGAAAAAAAAATGTTCTACAGTAGTAGAACAGTTAAACAAAATATGGCACAATATATGTAACATAGGAGATGTATTTAAAAATTGAATTTCAAAGGAATTTTATAAAATACAAAGTTTAAAAAAAGGCAGATTAAGTATGATGATACATAATGACCATAAAAGGAAAAATAAATGGGAATGAATGAACCTAGATTTCTAATGGAGACAAATGAAGAGAATGAGAAAAGTTATCATAATTTAAGCATTGAAATTTAAAATAAATATATTAACATATTTAATACATTAATTGTAAATGTAAATATAGTTGTAAAGTCCATTAATTGGTTGTATTCATGCTTAAAATTAAGTTAACATTGCAAAAAGATTGCTTTTGGAAATAAAGAATCTTCTTAATACCCTATTTATACATGTTTTTCAGTTTATGTATTAATATTTATGTTCTGAAAAATATTAAAAATTGGGTACATTACCTCATAATATTTACTTACTATATTAGTATCCTAAAACCCCTCTGCTGTCATGGTGTAAAGGTGACCCTGGGTCTTTAAATTGTAAGTGAATCACAAACTCAGCTACATCCAAATGAGCTAGGAAGGTCTGGAGCATGCCTCAGTGATAGAATGTAGGTTTGTTGGCTGAAGGTGAACCTTACTAAGTTTGGAGATATTCAGCACCAGGTGTGACTAATTATTTTGACAAAAGAAACTTTGTGAAACCATCTACAAAGCATAGTGGTTGTGATCTGCATCATTCATTCATTCATAAGGATAGTATATTTATAGTGATGAAATCAGACTCAAGAGTATTAAATATGCTAAAAATAGTTTTGAAAGAGTAACCAAGCCCCACAAAAATTCTATATTTGAGTATTGTAGAAGCAATCTCAACACAGGGAAAGCTAGTTTTTTCTTAAATTGCATTGAACTGTGTATGAGACTTAAATGGCATAGGGAAGAAAGGCTCAGATTGATGTGATGAACACTGAAACTGTCTCTCTCTCTCTCTGGCTTTGCGGGGAATGCTTGAAAAACTCCTGGAACCCTCAGAGAAGCTCTCTGCTGAGAGACCCACCCTAGGGAATTAAGATAAAATGATTTCATTCTGTTTATCTTGGTGGGACTAGTTGAATCCAGGACCACTCCTACTTAGCCAGAGCTGGAGATCTAGATTTCTATCAACCTCTATTAAGTTGGAGATTACTCCAGGGACACTCATTCAAATGGGAAATTTCTATTCAATTCAAAAGACCTCAGTATGATTTCAACTCAAACTGCACTCAGCCGCTAGCTAAAATTTCAAATTATAAAAAGGGGCAACGTGGCATACTTCCTTGCAGAGGGCCAAAAGTAGGAACATGCCATGCAAAGAAACCTCTCTCTCTAGGCATAGCTGCCTTTGAGGATCCTCTGCCTGCTAAGAAGGCATTCTCTTTTCAGCGTTAATCCCTCTTTATCTCTCTCACCTATTTCCCTAACAGGACCACACCCCTTTTTCCTCTCTATTGGGATTTCTCTACTAGGAACTCTACCTTGCCTCTGAGGAAGTCAGCCTTCCTACCTAAGGCTGGCTTCTCAGTTCCAATAATAAACTTCTTTTGCCAGTCTAACTTTTTGGGTTTGCAAATTCTTTTACGGAGGACCTGCTCCAACCAGAAGGGAGTTCCCACAACTCTCTGCCTTGTACCAAACTTCATCAAGATCATCTATGTAGTTTCCAGG
Organism: Sminthopsis crassicaudata; assembly: GCF_048593235.1. NCBI lineage: Eukaryota > Metazoa > Chordata > Mammalia > Dasyuromorphia > Dasyuridae > Sminthopsis > Sminthopsis crassicaudata. The sequence continues at coordinate 211,835,807 of NC_133619.1, forward strand.
TGAGATAAATTTAAAAACACATCAGAAAAAAAACAACAACAATAACAAAAAAACACAACAGTAGAGGAGAGGTTAGTAGCTCTTCCTCTGATGTGACATCTTTGTGACATTCAGAGGAGCACTTCACCAAAACTGAGGCTGGAATGAATCAATGCTAGAAAGCCTTCCTGGATATCCTTTCCATGGTATGGATAAAACTTAACTTAGCTAAATCTTAGGCAATTTATTTTTGTTGACTTTTCTTCTAATCCCGAATTGCCAGACTAGCCTGTCCTCCAACATTTTAGAATCAGCTGAAAATGATCAATCATCATGGGTTCCTTAGAATGGCAGAAGAGTGAGTGGAAGAAGGTGAGTTCTGGATGAGTGGGGCCCCTGATATGTACCTTGTGGCGCTGAGTTGTGATGATGCTGATCACATAATGGAGACATCTTCCACTGAGCAGATGAGAATAAGACACAGCTATGTGGCAGGCAACTTGGAGAGAGGAACATTTAAGTAAATTCTTATCCTTTGTCAGATTATCTGATTATCTGTGTGACTCTGAGAAAGTCCTGTAATCTCTCTCTGCCCTCAATTTTCCCATCCATAAAATGAGAATATTACCTGACTTTTAGGATTGTTATGACAATAACTGAGATAATATGTAAAATGCTTTGCAATCTTTTAAGCTTTGTATAAATATTAGCTGATTATTAGACACAGATATGAATGTCCTCTGAATCTTTTAAGAATCTTGTCCTAAAGAAGCAATAAATTGGGAAAACATCTTTATAATTAAAGGTTCTGATAAAGGCCTCATTTCCAAAATGTAAATGTTATGGAATATTATTGTTCTGTTAAGAAATGACCAGCAGGATGAAGACAGAAAGGCTTGGAGAGACTTACATGAACTGATGTTGAGTGAAATGAGCAGAACCAGGAGATCATTATACACTTCAACAACAATACTATATGAGAATCAATTCTGGTGGAAGTGGATGTCTTCAACAATGAGAGGATCCAATTCAGTTCCAATTGATCAATGATGGACAGAATCAACTACACCCAGAGAAGGAACACTGGGAAATGAGGGTGGACCACAACATAGCATTTACACTCTTTCTGTTATTGTCTGCTTGCATTTTTGTTTTTCTTCCCAAGTTATTTTTACCTTCTTTCTAAGTCCAATTTTTCCTATGTAGCAAGACAACTGCATAAATATGTATACATATTTTGTATTTAACATATATTTTAACTTATTTAACATGTATGGAACTACCTGCCATCTGGGGGGGGTGGAGGAAAGGAGGGGAAATGTTAGAACAGAAGTTTTTGCAAGAGTTAATGTGGAAAAATTACCAATGCATATGTTTTGTCAATAAAAAGCTATAATAATAATAAAAAGGAATCATGTCCTAAAGATGATAAAAATTACAAATTGTCAGTTGTTGAATGTGAATAACTTTTGCATTTAGAAATACAGTCACCACCCTCACTAGCTAAAGTAGGTCTACACAATATCTATGAGTTTTACTTTAGGGATTGCCTAAGAATTGAGCATAATGAAATGCTTGGAATTTTTCATGTGACCTTTGAGAGACCATTGGGAACTGCACCTCATGGACTTTGTTAACCCCCTTTGGGATAAGGAACTCACTGGATTTAAGAACACACTGAAAAAGGACCGGCTTGTTCTGTTCAGGACTCACACCTGCTTTTGGCTGGAGAATTGGCAGGATCAAGGAACCTTGGTCCAATTGAATCAATGCTGCATTCTCAATAGATACTTGGGATGCTATGGTCAAGAAATTGCCTTTTGATAATGGTTGCAGCTTGTTTCATTTATCCCCAACTTACACTATTGGACTAGTGCAATCAGGAATCAAGTCTGATTTATAACATACAGAAACAGATGACTTATCACTTTTTACATTTTAATTCTTTCTAAATCTCCTATATTGAAAATATATAGGCATCCCCATCTTTAATTAAAGGATTGAATTAAGAGATAATTACTTATCCTCAAAGAATAACAGTAACAAAAAGCATTCATCACCAAGTTATTTTTAAAAGCTAAGTACTTTTAAATACTGTGCAGCTTGTTGATCTCTAAGTTGTAGATACCCCTCTGGCAATGCAAAATCTAGCCCATTCATATTCTTCACCCTTAAGGTGCTCTTCTGTGGTCACCAGCAAATCTGCCCTTGGGAAACAACACTCTAGTAATTTATTTTAAATCTAATCTAAACCTACAAACCTTAAGTGCCTTCTCTATCCAGGGCATTAGGGACAGGGATACAAAGACAAAAATTCACAGATCATCAATTTACAAAAACAGGAAGGAACTCACAGGCTTTCTTTAGACTATCCTTCTCCATTTGAGAAAACTAAGGTTTAGGGAGATAATGTGATCTAAGAATATGCCCATATAGATTTACTGATTCTGAGTACCACGGAGCTTTCCCCCCCACACACACTTTTTGGTTATTAATAGGCCAATTTAAGAAACTTATTTTTTTTCTAATTGCTCACTTTTTTAATTCATTTAAGCATGATAAGTATGATCTTCTATAAGAAAGCTTCTAAAACTTTTTTTTGTCCTGTATCTTAATACACAAAGTAGCATTGAAGCAGGTTGTGATCCCTTTAAGAAACTATTTCCTTATTATTGTTCTGTAAGAAATGACCAGCAGGATGATTTCAGAAAGGCCTGGAGAGACTTTCATGAATTGATGCTGAGTGAAATGAGCAGGACCAGGAGATCAGTATATACTTCAACAACGATACTATATGATGATCAATTCTGATGGCAGAGGCCCTCTTCAACAATGAGATGAACCAAATCAGTTCCAATACAGCAGCAATGAACTGAACCAGCTACACCCAGCTAAAGAACTCTGGGAGATGACTATGAACCACTACATAGAATTCCCAATCCCTCTATTTTTGTCCACCTGCATTTTTTATTTCCTTCATAGGCTAATTAATTGTACACTGTTTCAAAGTCCGATTCTTTTTGTACAGCAAAACAACTGTTTGGACATGTATACACATATTGTATTTAACTTATACTTTAACATTTTTAACATGTATGGGTCAACCTGCCATCTGGGGGAAGGGGTAGGGGGAGGGAGGGGAAAGTTGGAGAAAGAAAGAAAGAGAAAGGAAGGAAGGAAGGAAGGAAGGAAAGAAGGAAGGAAGGAAGGAAGGAAGGAAGGAAGGAAGGAAGAAAGAAAGAAAGAAAGAAAGAAAGAAAGAAAGAAAGAAAGAAAGAAAGAAAGAAAGAAAGAAAGAAAGAAAGAAAGAAAGAAAGAAAGAAAGAAAGAAAGAAAGAAAGAAAGAAAGAAAGGAAAGAAAGAAAGAAAGAAAGAAAGAAAGGAAAGAAAGAAAGAAAGAAAGAAAAGAAAGAAAGAAAGAAAGAAAGAAAGAAAGAAAGAAAGAAAGAAAGAAAGAAAGAAAGAAAGAAAAGAAAGAAAGAAAGAAAGTATTTCCTATTGATTTGTAATTCCTTTTAGATTCTCAACCCTCCTGGCTGAGGCATACCATCCCTAGATGAGCTGTCTTTCCGAGATGCCAGGGCCTTTGATTCAATTATAAATCCTGGTCAAAAAGCATCCCTTTGAATTCCAATAAGAGATCTAGGCTGTCCCAACCCCCACTGGGTCTGAGCCAACATGGGCTGTCCCAGTCAACTCCTACTGGTCTTGACGTGCTCGAGCTGTCCCAGCCCCCACCAAGTTGCCCAATATAATAGCTTCCATCAACAAAGGTCTTTTGCAGATGGACCTTGGTAGCTCCCTTTACTGCCAGGACCTTCTGTCCATTGAGAACTGCATTCTCTGTGCAAAACTCCATTTTCCATAGATCTGCCACTATAGAAGTCAATCTCTTGGTAAACTGATTTCTATCTAACAATAAACTTTCATTTTTGTAGCTAATATCTTGAGAATGAGTGAATTCTTTCACTCCTAAAACCTGTGGCTGATTTAAAGAGGATTCTTAATAACTCTTTTATAGCCACTAATCTCTAGACAACCAGGAATCTAGACCACTAAAACAGCATCAGCATCTCCTTGTATTCACTAATGCAGCAAACAGATTAGAATTTGCGGGATCAGGATTTATTACAAATACCAATAAAGATACATTATACAACCTAATTTAAAATCCCTTCAAAAAGATATGTTTAAAATACATAGGAAAAAATTCAAACAACTATATTTTAATTTAGAAATCCCTTATGCTAAAATAAAAATTCTCCTATATAATCCCCCACAACCAAAAAAACTATTATGTCATACCCCTAGAAGCTTTTCTACACTTACACTCTTAGTTATTTGCTTACTTGGGAATTTTTTTATTTAGCAACTTATGAAGATTGGCCACTATTGTTTCCTCTCATTTATGCTTTCTTATGAAGCTGTCAACATTCAAAGAAGAGAAAAATAGAAGCACGTGAACCACATGAACTATTATTATTATTAAAGAAACACTCTAGAGATCTTTAGTTCTACCAGTTGGAGACTATTTGCACTAGTTGTAAAATAATTAAAAGATGTTCATACCAGAAACATTTAGAGCCATTTCCTCTGAGACCAACAGAAAGCTCTCCTCTTTAGCTCAGCCATAGGTTTAAAAAAAATCTTAGAACTTATGATAAAGAAAAAAATTATTTTTGGTGGAGATAGTCATAGCCTAAAGTCTGGTACTTAATTGGCCATGAGTCTTAATTTTAAACATTTAACTTCAAACTTTAGACTTAAACTTGATACTTTTTTATTATTGAGCCCCCAAAACACCTTATTATATTGTAGTGCAATAGAATGGTGAACAATTAGGCAGCACAGTGAATAGAGCACTGAGAATCAGGAAGACTCCTTTCCCTGAGTTCAAATCTGGCTTCACTTATTGTCTGGGCAAAGTGATATAAATTGTGTCCCCTTTAATCTTTAGGGGGGGCCCCTGATGTAAAAGGTCCCAGGGTGGGGAAGGGTAGAAAGAACATCCCTCCTTGTTAAGGGTAGTCTGGTTACTTTGAGAATTGTGAGTTCCTGTAATGTTCTTGTTTGGTTTTCTGGAGGTTTTGGATCAGCCTTCTTTTCAGCAGATTAATCACCACAAGAATAGCCAAGTGTTAGGGCAGCTAGGTGGTGCAGTGGGTAGAGCACCAGCCCTGAGTTCAGGAGAACCTGAGTTCAAATCTGGTCTCAGACACTTAACACTTCCTAACTGTGTGACTCTGGGCAAGTCACTTAACCTCAGCCTCAGAGGAAAAAAAAAAAGAATAGCTAAGTGTTAAAGTCCAAAGTCTTTATTTTCTCCTTTACAATCCAGTTTCTTTTTTTTAAATTTAATTCAATTTTTTAAAAATATTTTTTATTTTGTAGTTATAACTTTTTTTTGACAGTACATATGCATGGGTAATTTTTTTTACAACATTATCCCTTGCACTCACTTCTGTTCTGATTTTTCCCTTCCTTTCCTTCACCTAGATGGCAGGCAGTCTTTTATACATGTATAAAGATATGTTATAGATATGTATAGATATGTTATAGTATGTCTTAGATACAATATATGTGCGCAGAACTGAATTTCTTGTTGCACAGGAAGAATTGGATTCAGAAAATAAAAATAACTTGAGAAGAAAAACAAAAATGCAAACAGTTCACACTCATTTCCAAGTGTTCCTTCTCTGGATGTAACTGATTCTGTCCATCATTGATCAGTTGGTGTTAGGTTATTACTAAGTGCTAAGTCGGTACTTAACAATTCTCTAGTTCTGGTCTTTACTAGTTCAACCCCTTTGAATTCCTGGGGAGGAGCTTGCATGCTTAGGAAGAGCAAGTTCATTGGTTGAAGTAATTTTTCCCAGAAGCTCTTGCATTATCCCACAGCCATTCTCTGGGAGGATAGAAGAGAGCGGCACTCAAGAGAGAGAGAGTCTTGTCTGGACCAGACTTGAGGCGGCTCTCTGCAGGAAGGGAAATCACTACTCTGGACCAGAGTTGACAGCAAGATTTGAATTGACACAGCAGATCTCCTCCCAGACAGCAATCTGCAGCTTCTGGAGACAACAGTATATTACAAGTTGGAACAGAATTAGATCTTCTCTTTGTCAAAGATATCCACTTCCATCAGAATACGTCCTATAGTTATTGACTATTTTGTCTTGTGAACCTAACCTATTCCATTGATCAACTAATCGATTTCTTAGCCAATACCAAAATGGTTTTGGTGACTGTTGCTTTATAATATAGTTTTAAATCAGGTACAGCTAGGCCATTTCACTTGATTTTTTTTTTCATTAATTCCCTTGAAATTCTCGACCTTTTGTTCTTCCATATGAATTTTGTTGTTATTCTTTCTAGGTCATTAAAATAGTTTCTTGGGAGTCTGATTGGTGTACCACTAAATAAATAGATTAGTTTGGTGAATATTGTCATCTTTATTATATTCACTTGGCCTATCCAAGAGCACTTAATTTTTTCCAATTATTTAAATCTGACTTTATTTTTTGTTGCAAGTGTTTTGTAATTTTGCTCATATAATTTCTGACTTTCCTTTGGCAGAGAAATTCCCAAATATTTTAATGCTATCAGTAGTTATTTTGAATGGAATTTCTCTTTGTATCTCTTGCTGTTGGATTTTGTTGGTGATGTATAAAAATGCTGAGGATTTATGTGGATTTATTTTGTATCCTGCAACTTTGCTAAAGTTGTGAATTATTTCTAATAGATTTTTAGTACAATCTTTGGGGTTCTCTAAGTATACCATCATATCATCTGCAAAGAGTGATAATTTGGTTTCCTCATTACATACTCTAATTCCTTTAATCTCTTTGTCCACTCTTATTGCCAAAGCTAGCATTTCTAATACAATATTGAATAGTAATGGTGATAGTGGGCAACCTTGTTCCACCCCTGATCTTAATGGGAATGGTTGCAATCTTTCCCCATTACATATGATGCTTATTGATGGTTTTAAATAAATGCTACTGATTATTTTAAGGAAAAGTCCATTTATTCCTATACTGTCAAGTGTTTTTAATAGAAATAGATGTTGGATTTTATCAAATGCTTTTTCTGCATCTATTGAGATGATCATATGGTTTTTGTTAATTTGGTTATTAATATGGCCAATTATACTGATAAGTTTTCCTAATATTGAACCAGCCCTGCATTACTGGTATAAATCCTACTTGATCATGGTGTATTATCCTGGGGACGATTTTTTGTACTCTTTTTGCTAAATCTTATTTAAGATTTTAGCATCAATATTCATTAGGGAGATTGGTCTATAGATTTCTTTCTCCATTTTCAACCTACCTAGTTTAGGTATCAGTACCATGTCTGTGTCATAAAAGGAATTTGTTAGGACTCCTTCATTCCCTATTTTTTCAAATAGTTTATATAGCATTGGGGCTTTCTTTGAATGCTTGGTAAAATTCATATGCAAATCCATCTGGTCCTGGAGATTTTTTCTTAGGGAGTTGATTAATAGCTTGTTCTATTTCTTTTTCTGAAGTGGGACTCTTTAAGCAATTTACTTCCTCCTCTGTTAATCTGGGAAGCCAATATTTTTGGACGTAGTCATCCATTTCACTTAGATTATCAAATTTATTAGCATACAGTTGGGCTAAGTAACTCATTATTTCTCTAATTTCCTCTTCATTGGTGGAAAGTTCCCCCTTTTCATTTTTAAGACTAACAATTTGATTTTCCTCTCTCCTTTTTCTAATCATATTTACCAAAGTTTTATCTATTTTATTGTTTTTTTCATAAAACCAACTCTTAGTTTTATTTATTAGTTCAATAGTTTTTTTTTTTTACTTTCAATATTATTAATTTCTCTTTTTAATTTTATAATTTCAAGTTTAGTATTTAATTGGGGATTTTTAATTTGGTCTTTTTGTAGCTTTTTAAGTTGTAAGCCCAATTCATTGATCTTCTCTTTCTCTATTTTCTTCAAGTAATCCTCTAAAGATATAAAATTTCCCCTTATTATCGCTTTAGCTGCATTCCACACATTTTGGTATGATATCTCATCGTTGTCATTATCTTGAATGAAATTATTAATTGTGTCTATAATTTGCTGTTTCACCCAATCATTCTTTAAGTTGAGATTATTTAGTTTCCAATGACTTTTTGGTCTATTTACCCCTAACTTTTTGTTGAATGTAGTTTTTATTGCATTGTGATCTGAAAAGAAGGCCTTTACTATTTTTGCTTTCTTGCATTTAATTTTGAGATCTTTATGTCCTAATATATGATCAATTTTTGTATAGATTCCATGAACTGCTGAGAAGAAAGTATACTCCTTTCTGTCACCATTCAGTTTTCTCCAAAATTTTCCTAATATTCTATTTACCTCTTTAATTTCTTTCTTATTTGTTTTGTGGTTTGATTTATCTAATTCTGAGAGTGCAAGATTGAGATCTCCCACTATTTTAGTTTTATTGTCTATTTCTTCTTGCAACTCTCTTAACTTCTCTTTTAGGAAGTTAGATGCTATACCATTTGGTGCATATATATTTAGTATTGATATTGCTTCATTGTCTATGCTACCCTTTAGCAAGATATAGTTTCCTTCCTTATCTCTTTTGATTAGATCAATTTTTGCTTTTGCTTGACCTGAGATAAGGATGGCTACCCTTGCTTTTTTTACTTCACTTGAAGCATAATAGATTTTGCTCCAGCCTTCTACCTTTACTCTGTATGTATCTCCCTGCTTTAAATGTATTTCCTGTAAACAACATATTGTAGGGTTCTGACTTTTTATCTAGTTTGCTATCCATCTGCACTTAATGGGAGAGTTCATCCCATTCACATTTACAGTTAAAATTATTAATTCTGTATTTCCTGCCATCATATTATCCTTAGATTATTCTTTTTTTCCCTTGTCCCCCCTGAACCCCTTACCCAGTATTAAACTTATAAGCCCCACTTGCATTATGCAGCCCTCCCTCTTTAGTATCCCTTCCTCCTCCCTTTAAATACCTTTCTCTTTCTTGTATCCTTCCCTATTATTCTTTTCCTTTTCCCTTTTCCTCTCTTCCTTTTTAATGAGGTGAGAGAATTTTCTGTAAAACCAATATGTCAATTAATTTTCTCTTTGAGCCAATTCTGATGAGAGTAAGGTTTACACAATGTTCCTCCCTCTCTCTAAGTTCCCTCAGATATGATAGGTTTTCTTTGCCTATTCATGGGATTCCCTCTTTTTATTTTCCCTTTTTCTGACACTATCCCCTTTTTATTTCTACTTCCCCTTTTTTTTTGTTATATTATTAAAATCAAATTACACATGTGGACTTTATGTATATCCACAACAGAAATACAATTCTCAAGAGTTCCTTTCACCTTTTTCTGCTTCTCTTGAGTCCTATCAATGGAGATCAATTTTTTTTATTTAGAGCTGGTTTTTTCCTTAGAAACAAATGGAATTCATCTGTTTCATTAAATGTTCATCTTCTTCCATGTAAGAAAATGCTAAACTTAGCTGGGTAGTTTATTCTTGGCTGCATTCCAAGTTCTTTTGCTTTTTGGAATATCAGATTCCATGCACTTCGATCCTTTAATGTAGAGGTAGCCAGATCTTGAGTGACCCTTATTGTGGCACCTTGGTATTTGAATTGTTTTTTCCTGGCTGCTTGTAATATTTTCTACTTAGTTTGATAGTTCTGAAATTTGGACACAATGGAGTTTTTTGGGGGTTTTTAGGGTCTTTTTCAAAAGGTGTTCGATGACTTCTTTCAATGCCTATTTTACCTTCTGGTTCTATTACCTCTTTGATGATTTCCTGTAAAATAGTATCTAGGCTCTTTTTTTTTTTAATCATAATTTTCAGTAAGTCCAATAATCCTCAGATTATCTCTCCTAGATCTATTTTCCAGGTCTGTTGTTTTGCCAAGTAGATATTTGACATTTTTCTCCAGATTTTCATTTTTTTGGTTTTGCTTGACTGATTCTTGGTGTCTCAATGAATTATTCATTTCTATTTGTTCAGTTATGATTTTTAATGAGTTATTTTCTTCATTAGCTTTTTTTTTAACTTTTTTTTGTATATGTCCAATTGAGTTTTTAAATGAATTGTTTTGGTCTATGGAATTTTTTTCCATTTCACTAAATTTGTTTTTTAATGAGTTATTTTCTTTTTCCAATTCACAAATCCTACTTTCTTGGGAATTCTTTATCTTTTCCAATTGACAGATCCTACTTTGCTGTGATTTCTTCACTTTTTCTAATTCCCTAATTTTGTTTCCCTGCACTTCCTTTAAATTCTTTACCTTTTCCAATTCACATTTCAGGAGGTTGTTACTCTTTTGCTTAGCTTCTCTTTCCTTTTCCCATTTTTCGTCTCTCTTTTGAGATTTTTAATAGTCTTTTCTAGGAGAGTGTTATTTGAGATATTGTCTGGAACCTGTTTGCTATTAGTCTCCTTGGGGTTGGAAACCCGCTCTTTAGTATAGAAGCTATCAATCATTTTCTTAATTTTTTTACTCATTTTTTTTAAAAGCCTTCAGGGTCTGCCTTCAGGGCAAGGATGTTACCAGCTTCCTCTGAAGAGCAAGGATGGGCATATGGGCAGTAACTGTCCTCTCAATGGCCTGGAAGGAATGGCAGAGCTGTGGGAGGCCTCTTGGAGAGCTCCACACGGAAGTGATTAGACTTGGGTAACAAGGGCCAGGATGAGTAAGTGCCCTGCCAGGAGCCCCACTATGTGGATTAGTAACTGCCTTGCGTTAGAAGTTAAGCAGCAAAAGTATCAATGCCCCCCCCAACAAATGCCTGCTTTGAGTATTCAAAGTTGCCCTATCCCTCACCACCAGAAGTGTCTCTTCCTGGGGAGCACATTTGAGCTGGGGAGATTCTACTACCCCAGGTCGAGCCCCTTACTGTGTAGATGAGAGGCTGCCTTGGGCTGTGCCCCTGACATGCAGGTTTGTGACTCCCCCCAACAAGAGCTCCTAGCTGCAGAATGCCACAAAGAGCTGTGTTATGGTCTGCACTGAGTCACTTCCGATCTTGAGTGGGCACAGTCAGATCCATCATTGTACCCTCTACCTCAGGCTCTGGTTTCTCTTCTGGTCCATTACTCTGCAACCAAAGCAAAGCAGTCAGGCTATGGCAGAGAGCTCTAGGTAAACATTCCAACTGCAAAGGCCGCCCTGCTCCAGATTCTATCTCTGCCCCGTGCCAGTCTGCTCCCGCCACTCAGGACAAAGCTTTTCTGGCAATATTCCAGATTATCTTTGGCTGGTGAGGTGTTGTACTTCCAATCTTTGTGAACCTTACCAGTCTAGGGAAATATTTGAGGCTGATTTTAAAAATTGGTAATGAGGGTGAGAGGAGCTCAGATTCTCACGTGTGACTTCTCAGCCATCTCGGTTCTGCCTCTTTATATATTTTTTTCTAAAGACAATATTAAACCACTTGAATTAGTTGGGTATAGATATATAGGTCAATCATACACTTAAAGAAAATTACTTTTCCAGCAGCCTTCTTCCAATGGATTGAAGTTGGGAGAGAATTGAAGTGGGGAGACCAATTAGAAAGCTATTGCAATAAACTAGGCAAGAAGTAGTAAGAGCTAAATTTAGGAGACAATTATGTGGAATCAATGGGAATAGATCAGATGAGAAAGATGGCACCAAGATAGGAATGACTGTTAGTGTCTTTTTACAATGAGTCAGCCCAGTGCAAACAGGAGGTTGTTGAGCCACCTGGAAGTAATTTCTGAGGCCTGAGACTGCCTCATGGGTGGGATCCTGGTCATATTGAGATAGTTTTATAATGGGAGATAGCTACTTCTCTGATTGGCTGTATGTGTGACCTCACAGACCCTTCTTAAGCCCACTGCAGCTGGAGGTCGCTCTCTTTATCCTGGGGTAGCTGAACCAAGTGGATGGATAGCCAAGAGAGGTAAGGAGCTTGATAGTGAACACATGGGTCTCTCACAGACCAGGTGTTCACTTGGGAGTTAACAGGTCAGGGCAATATGTGAACAAGTATAATAAAGACTTTAAGTTTTCACATGGCTGTTCTTGAGTGAACTATCAGTTATTAAATTAAGATTCAAGAAATTGTAGCCGGAGAACTCTGAAGCCTCAAAAGAGGTTAGTCAGATTAAAATTAGTTGTCACTGCAAAGGTCAGTGGCCAGACGATTCTCTGAAACCCTGGGAATTAGGAGAGACTGGCAATGCAAACACTAGGGCATTCTCAAATGAAGTGACTGCTCAGGGTTAAGTATTCCTGGCCTTTACAAATGGCAAAGTTTGACACAAAGGAAAGGATCAATGGCAGGAAGGTTGGAAGAGAAGTGGAGGAAGACAAGATTGTTGTACTACCTGCCCCTGCTGGAGCCTCAAGATGAGACTGTGTGTGCTGTGACCACACCCAGCTCAGATTTTATCTGGGAGGCTCAGTAGAATCAGGTGTTAAAAGCTTCTTGAAGTACCCTACAGGATAGTGAATATCCTTTTTCTTCCCTTGGCTTCAGAGAGCCCCTTCTACTGCTGTGCATGTGTTTATGTGTATACACCTATATACATACACTTGTATATGTATATAGATATACACACACATATAAAATGCTTTGAAATTGCTACATATGTATTTATATATATATATGTTCTTAAGCTATTATTACTACTCTCATTATTTGTTCCCAGCTTCTTTGTCTTATCTCCTCCCCTGCTGAATATTTCGCAAGGATTTTATTCCCTAAACTTTTTTCTCTGTAAATTCTTTTTCTCTTGAACAATCACATTCCCTCCTATGGCTTTAACTACCACTCTCTCCGGACCCTAGATTATTTTCCTGGAGGAAGTTACTTCTTTGTTCACACTAGCATCCTCGAGTTTGTTATCTAATAGTTCCACAGCCTGATTGCTTCTCCAATGTCAACACTTTAGGTAGTCTTTTTCTGTGTGGTGTGGAAAAGATTTGATTCCTTTATGTACTCCAAAGTGATATGTTCTTTCTAAATCTTTCCACCTCTCACTTCCCACTATTATAATATTGTTTTCAGGTGCCTTTACTTCTTTATTCCCTTAATTAAAGAAATACTTCTCTCATGTTCTAATTTGGCTTTTAGTTTTCTAATTATAAATCATAGAACAAGTACCTTTTGCCTGATGACTGTGTTCTAAAAAATGAAACAAAACAACACACAATTTTTTGTTGTTGAGACCTTTTATTTTTATATCAACTTACATTTCTGAATGTATCCTTCCTCCCTCCTTAGGGAGCACATAACAAAAAATTTAAAAATAGTTTATAAAAGTGGTTCAGCAAAAATCAATATGTTAAAAGAAAGTCTGACATTGTAGTTTCTAGCCCCATCTTTTCAAAGAAGACTTTTTTGAGGGAAGAGTTATCTTTCCATATCAATCAATCAATTATAATTTATTAAAAGTTTACTATGTGTCAGGAACAATATTAAACTATCTTTTCTTTGAGGACAAAGCTGGTTTTTTAGTTTGTTTTTGTTGTTTTTAAGATGCAGGTTACAAGTGGGGAGAGAGGAATATGAATGAAATAAATGAAACATGAAAGACCTATAAACCGCAACAGCAACTTTAGTCCACAATTTAAATTCATTTACAAATTCTGTTTTTGGAAAGAAGAGAATACAAAGGAGAAGACCCAGTACTATGGCCCTACACAAATGTAAAGCAAGTCCTGTTCCTGATTATGAGTATCATTAAAACAGAGTTTTCATTAGTAACATGATTAAGGTTTAATGTAATTGGAATCCAAATTACATCCTTAATCAAAGGGAATACATTGTAAGAAAGAGAAGGAGAAAGTAATTGGGAGGCAAATTATAGGAGCTTTAATCACAGAGAACAAATTGTAAAGAAAAGGTTAGTAGAATGAAGTTGTGTGAAACTTTTTTTTTTTAGGAATGGTGACATTTTTTGAAGTGGTCTTTTCAAAAGTAACTTGAGATTCTGTGAGTTTTAATTTAATCTGATGTAAATGAGATACTAAGTGGTCTATTAGCTTGGTCAAAGTCATTCTAGATTATTATTTCATTGATGAAATACTCATGTCAAGAAGTGTGGGATTCGGCAAAAGGAGCACTTAAAGCTTCATTACTTAAACCATTTCTAGTTTATTAGTGGGAATTAAACTAGATTAGATTTAGAAAATCATTCTAGGTCTGCCTTTACCACTTATTGGTTGCTTGACCATAAGTAAAATAATTAATCTCTTTGAGATTCACTATGGTTCTTTCTTAAAGGGCATAAAAATATTTGTTTAACTTGTTGTTATTTGAATTTCAAAGTATTTTGTAAACCTTAAATCTTTATGTTAACGATAATTATTAAAATGAGGGTGAACAAATGAAATTTTGTAAATAGTAAAGCTCAGTATGAGATATTAATAATAATGTTAGATTTGTATGACACTTCCATATTTAATTAAATGGTTTCCAATTGTTTTTGAGTGTGAGGGACTCTCCCTCCATTCAAAATAGTAATTGTTGATGCTGAGAAAAATGAACAGAACCAAGAAAACATTGTGCACAGCAACAAGAAGATTATGTGATGAACATCAACTGTGATGAACTTGGCTTTTTTCAACAATGAGATAATTCAAGGCAATTCTAATATTGTGATGGAAAATACCATCTGCATCCAAAGAGAGAATTATGGAAACTTTTGTTGTTTGCTTGTTAGTTTTTCTCCTTTCTAGTGTTTTTTTTTTTCCCCTTCTGATCTGATTTTTCTTGTGCAGCATGACAAATATGGAAATATATTTAGAAGAATTGCACATTTAACCTATATTGAATTGCTTGCTTACTTAGGGAGGGAGAAGAGGGAAGGAAGAAAAATTTGGAACAAAAGGTGTTCCTTTTGAATTTGAAATTTATACTTATTTGGAAAAAATAAAGTACTATTTATTGGAAGAAATAGTTTGTATTATTGCTAGTTGGGGATTCTTAATCACTTTTGAATAACCCAATAATCCTAAATGCTTGAAATAACTCTGTGGTCTTGAAGGGACTCTGTTGGGAACACTGTAACAGAACAGCCCCTGGAAAGTTGAGGTGATTGCATCTCCCTTTTAAGGACAATAATAGAAATAATTCACATTTAGGTTGCAGTTTACAAGATGTTTCCCTCACAACCCTGAGTTACTATCTCTGTTTTACAGATCTAGATGACAGCTAAAAGATTTGCAAAACACATCTCAACTGTGTGAGGAGGGTAGTATTATTATCCTCATTTTATAAATAAGAAAAATGGAGGCTTTTAAGAGGTCAAGATTTGTCCATGGTCACATAACTAGTAAATTCAAGTTTTCAAGCTCAAGTCTCATTGCTGTTGTTTAGTCATTTGATTCTTTTTGACCTCTTTTGGGACTTTCTTGGCAAAGACAGTGGAGTGGTTTGCCATTTCCTTTTCCAGCTCATTTTACAGATGAGGAAATTAAAGCAAACAGGGATAAGTGACTTGTCCAGGGTCACACAGCTAGTAAAATGTCTGAGGCTGGACTTGAACTCTCAGGCTTTCCTCATTCCAGGTCTAGTACTATATCTATTTCACCACCTAGCTGCTTAACTCCTAATCTAGAACTCGTCTGTTACAAAGCTATTTCTGAGTGAAGGAATGAAGGCACAAAGTGACTTGCCATCAAATGGCAAAGCCAATATCCAAGACTGGAACCCAAATCTCCTGCCTGCCTGCCTAATGCTTTTTCTGCTATTCAATGGAATCTTTATATTAGCTTTTTAGCTCATACTATACTATACTAAAGTGATTAACTTTATTTCTTGCATTTGTACTGGGAAATTTATATTCTTAAGTAGGGAAATCATTACTAGTACTATTACTAATAATAACATCATTAAGCACAAAAATAATAAAATGGATTGTCTTTTCAAGTCTGATCTTGATTTAACAAAAAAAAATGGTAAGAAATGAGAATTTTAATTTTTTTGTGGAATCTGGTCGTCAAAACAGCAGAATAGAAAATTATACATAGGATTAGTAAGACCTGGATTTAAATTGTGCCTAAGATAGTAGTGATCTTGGGTAAGTTATTCTCTATGTCTCATCTATAAAATACAGAAATTGTGTTCATTGCCTGTAAGGTCCCTTCTATCTCTGAGCCAATGTTAAGGGGCAGGCAATTAACATTAGACTTGCAATTGTCATAATTGTAATACCTAGCATTTTATAAAGGTTTGCAAAGTACTTTATAAATCTTATATCATTTGATGCTCACTACCCTGTGAGGTAGATGCTATTATATTCTTTTTATAGATGAAGAAACTGAGTTTGTGAGATTAAGTGATTGTCCCAGAGTTATATTTCTAAGTGATTGTCTGAGGAAGGATTGGAACTTAAGTCTTCTAGATTCCAAATCCAGCACTATTGTTTATTGCTCTACTCTAGTAGCCTCAAATCTGGGTTCAAACCTTATCTCCATCATTTACCAGGTGTCTGAACACAAACAAGTCATCTCACCTCACTAATTTCTTCTCTGTAAAATGTGGGGAGAACATTATCTCCTCAGAGGGTTGTTCACAGGATTAAATAATAAAATGTATATATAGAACTTATGTCAGCCATTATTTTAACTATTTATTGAGCATTTATTGGGCAGAACCTTACTGTGGGCCTTCAGGTTTTTGAGTCAATTTGAAAACCTTCTGAAGTTTTCTTAGGTTTATTATTTTATTAAGTTGAGTTCTATTTTTTTATTTTTCTAAATACCTGTAAAGATAATTTTCAACATTCATTTTTGTAAAACTTTGTGCTCTGAATTTTTCTTCCTCTCTTCCTTACCTCCCCCTCCTCAAGACAGCAAATAATCTAACATAGGTTAAATAAATACAATCCTTTTAAACACTTCCTTATTTGTTATGTTGGGCAAGAAAAATCAGACCAGAAGAGAAATAAAAATGGAAGAAAGTAAAAAAAACAAACAAACAAACAAAAAGGTTAACATTCTATGCTTTGATTCAAAATCAGTCTCCATAGTTGTCTCTCTGAACTAATCACTAATCTCTGGATATGATTGGCATTTTCAATCCAATGTCTAATGGAACTGCCTTGAATTATTGAGAAGAACCAAGTCCATCACCGTCTATCATCACATAATCTTGTTGTTATTGTGTATATTGTTTTCCTGATTCTGCTCTAAGTTGACTTCTTTCAAGAAAAGTCTTGGAAAATGAAATGATAAATAATGAATTTGCCTGAAACAATTTTATTCAGTTTTGTTTTCAGGCTTTATGCAATGGATACATAAACAGCAAATGAACTTCTTGGGAAACTATGAGGTCATTAGAATTGGGAAGAAGGATGAAAGAACTATACAACCCATTTCCCTCCCATGACAACAAAGAGGACTTCCTTTCTATGCATCATAGTAATAAATGTTATAGTTGCAAATAATATTGTTTTAGCATAAAAATGTAATGTGATGAAAACCAATTTTCAATTAGATTAGAAGTAATATTTGAACTGTTTGGTCATGTATACATATATGGTGTTTAATTTATACTCTAACGTATTTACCATGTATTGGTCGACCTGCCATCTGGGGGGGAGGGGAGAGATTGGAACAAAAGTTTTGGCAATTGTCAATGTTGTAAAATTAAAATTACCCATGCAAAAAAAATAATAAAATAAAAGAGGGTTGTAAAATATATATAAAAAAAGTAATGTTTGTTAATGTGAAATTTTAAGAACAGGTATAAGAAAAATTACACATTACTTAAATTGGGAGATCTTACACCCTTTTAAAGACATTTTTTCCAATTACATGTCAAGAAAATTTTTAATATTCAGTTTTTTTTTTTACAAGATTTTGAGTTCCAAATTTTTCTCCCTCTGTTCTCTCCCCTGATCTGAAAATGGTAGGCAATACATATGCTATCATGTAAAACATTTCCATATTGGTCATGGTTGTAAAAGAAGAAACAGATCAAAAGAAAAAAAAACACAAAAAAGAATAAAGTGAAAAAAATATGCTTGTTTTGGTATTCACAGTCCATCGGTTCTTTATCTGAATGTGGGTAGCATTTTTTTTTTTGTGAGTCCTTTGTAACTTGTCCCGGATCATTGTGTTGCTGAGAAGAGCTGAGTCATAGTTGATTCATCATACAATGTTGTCTTATACCCTTTTAAAGATCCAGTATTATTTTTAAAGGCAATAGGAGACATGTATGTTCAGATAGTCTTTTTAGAACAGTTAGGCATTAGTTTTTTCATGCAGAGAATACTGATTTTTTCTAACTATAATAGTCCATTGTTTTCATTTTGAATAACACATAAAAATGCCTGGATAGCACAAACCTAGGTATAATATAAATGGTAAAACTGACTCATATTTTGAGCTACTCAGAGAATGGAATGCAATTATTATTAAATGATATTTCTAGTGTTTATGATCAATATTAATGACAACTTTCAAATTAATTTTGTCACAGGACATAGGTGATAGTTTAATTTTTAACTCTCAAAAATGAAAAAAAATTGTCAAGTGCATTATATAAGCACTGAATATAATCTAAAACTTTAACTTGTATTTTTTTAGTGACATCTAGATTGTGTAGATTAAATTTCTGGAATAAGAGCAGCATTTTTAAAAAGAAAATGAAAAAAAAACCCTGAAAATTAAAGAGGTATAATCATCTAGGCACTTTAATAATCTGAATGTTACTCAACTGGAGAATAGTTGGGTAAATTATGGTATATGAAGGTTATGGAATATTATTGCTCTGTAAGAAATGACCAGCAGGAGGAATACAGAGAGGCTTGGAGAGACTTACATCAACTTATGCTGAGTGAAATGAATAGAACCAGAAGATTGCTGTACACTTCAATGTTGTATGAGGACGTATTCTGATGGAATTGGATATCTTCAACATAAAGAAGATCCAACTCACTTCCAGTTGATCAATGATGGACAGAAATCACTATACCCAGAGAAGGAACACTGGGAAGTGAATGTAAATTGTTAGCACTACTGTCTATCTACCTAGGTTACTTATACCTTTGGAATCTAATACTTAATGTGCAACAAGAAAATGGTATTTACACACATATATTGTATCTAGGTTATACTGTAACACATGTAAAATGTATGGGATTGCCTGTCATCTAGGGGAGGGGATAATTTGGAAAAATGAATACAAGGGATAATGTTATAAAAAAATTACTCATGCATATATACTGTCAAAAATTTATAAATAAAATAAAATATAAAAAATATAATCTGAATGTTACAATAAAAAGAGCAAAATATGTAATGGAGGAGAAAAGTTGTTATTTCAAATCTTTCATATTTACGTGGCAGAAATGGTTTTCCATAATAAGATCTCAACTGAGCCTCTGATTAAGTTTATTCAAATTTCCATTGCCTATGACTAAGGGATTGGTAAAATTGACCCTTCAACCATTCATTTTTATTGATTTCTTTATTCATATAATCTTGCTAGTTTGGGGCAATTTATGTTCTGTGGTATGCTACTTCCTAAATATAACTAAAGTAATCAAATAGATCAAATACCTACACACTATCAAAAAAGAATGAGAGACCACACTTTGTATCGTGCTCTTGCCTCGAGCCTTCTGATCCTCTGGGACTCCTCCACCTTTTCTCTTCCCTTCCCTTTTCCCCACCCCCTTCACCCTGAAACACAAAAATAAAGATTTGTTTTCGTGGGCTCTTCACTGTTTCAATGAAAAGGGGGGAAATGCAATTTCTTTCTTTCTTTCTTTTTTTTCTTCCCTAATGCTCCAATGAAATAAGTAGCTTGATAAAAAATGATCTCTGTAGAATATTTACTTTCTGGCATGTTTCATTATCTTAGGCTTTATTTCTGAATTGTGACTTTTGAAAAATTTAAGTAGCCCAAGATATTACAATGATGGGTCCAAAAGATGAATAAGTTGCAAGATTTAGCTTGTCAAGATTTCATAATGGTAATAGTTACTAATCCAGAACATTAATCCACAAAAGGCTTGAATTTTCATGACTACACTTAGTATAAAAACATAATTTACTTCTTTCTACCTGAATGTGTGAATTGCAAAGCTCTTCCATTTTAAAAGAAATTATAATGTTAAAGTCATTAACAAGTAAATGTTCAACTAAAAGGGACAATTATCACTCTTATACGGAAAAATGTGATTCATTTTGCACACAGCAAGGCTATTTTAGGTGTTCTGTGGAATCATTTTCCATCTCCAGCAGTCTCCAGCCCTTTTAGCAGGTGTCAGAAATATCCTGAATTGACTAACATTTTGCATTGAAATTTCTAATTCTATTTCAAGTTATTTTTACGCGGTATGCAACTTCCTGCTGGTTCTATTTATAACAAAGATCGGAGACAAGCTGCAAAATCGACCTAAAAAATTACTTCCAATTCAAAAAAATAACCAGAACTATGGTAATTTCTCAAAGCTAGCAAAGAGGGCAGGCTTAGCTTTGAAGTGATGAGAAGGGAACACCTTCCTTTTCGGAAGGGGATACCCGATAAGGTGACTCAAAACTTCAAAGGATCGCAAAGCAGCCTTCTAGCTCAATGCTGTGGTGCCCCTGTTGGAACCAACCTCGTATCCAGTGCAGCAATCTGACGTGTCTGGGGTGGGGGGCGAGGAGACCTTTTTGCAGGACTGGACACTGAGCAGGGTGGCGGGAAGCATAGCCGCAACTTAAAAAAAAAAAAAAAGTTTCATGGAAAAGGTTGAAATGCGCTCGCAAGAACATCTCGGCTCTGGCGCTATGGGACCTTTCGAGTAATATTTTCCTGGCACAGCCATCAACCTGCCTGAGGTTGGTCGGGCCAGGGTGTCTATTATCTGCTCCCTAAACTGATAGTCCTCGGGGCCAACCTGATTTAGGGGTCTATGCAGGAAGACAAAAAGCAAGGTGGGCGGGGAGATTGCTGCCTCGGGTGACTAAGGGGACTTACAGGTAGGGAAGCTGAGGGGTGGGGGAGGCGCGAAGCGCATTTCTATTGAATCGCTCGGGGATGTTCCCTTAGAGCTGGAACGTGAGTTCCGTTAGTACATCCATGTCCCGTCAGTTGACGTGAAGGACTATTGCAGGCGTATTTAACACCATCCTCCCGACGGGTTGCCCTTCTGCAGGCAAGCACAAAGCACATGCATACACACATAGCCTAGCCCGGGTCGTTTTTGCACTTTGGGTGAGGTGGGGTGGACTGGTGGAAGGCACGTGGCGCGTGGCAGGGTGGGCGGCGTCCGGGATAAGGACTCTCTGGCTTCGCTTTCCTTTTGGCGAGCGGAGATGGAGAGGCGGGGGAGGGAAGGAGGAGTGAAAGAGGCTGGCCGGGATGGAGGAGTCGCGGGGGGGAGGGGGGGCTTGAGGGTAGGCAGAGAAATGTGTGGGGAGCAGCGCGCACCAGACCTCCTCATTCCCGCCCCCCTACCCCCGGGCCTTCGAGTGCTGCGGGGCATGCGCGGCTCCGCGCGGCGCTACACAAACATGGCGGCGACAGCGGCGGCGCCGGCGTGAATTCCGGCGCCGGACGGACCCAGGTGACAGAGCCGCAGTTACTTCCATCGCTAGGGTCCGGGACCTCTCCTCAGAGGAGGTGAGTCGTGACCTTTCCCTCAGCCTGCAGCTCATTTCTCCGAAATCTACTCCGCCTAGCTCGCTCTGGTAAGGCAGTAGGTATCAGTTGTGTGTTTGTGTGTGAATTGGGGGTGGGGTGAGTGAACCCCTTTCTCGCCCGGGCTGTCTTGCGCGGGGAACGCCCCCTTCACTACCGCCGGGCGGCGCGCGCCCGGTTCGGCCGGAGTGGGGAGGGGAGTTAGAGCTCCGCCCCCTCCTCCTCCCCTCTCCCGCGTTCCGAGGAGGCACCCTATCCCCCACCCCACCTCGGGAGATGGGCGGGAGCTCAGGGTGGGCTCTCCGCGGCTTCGTTTCCCCCCTCTCAATGCACCTCCCCCCTCCTCCCGTTAGCTTTCCTGGCTCGCGCTCGCTTTCCTCCGCTCGTGACTGCCCAGGGAGTCTGCGTCTCCTGGGCGCCCAGCTTGCGCCTCCATCCCTCCTACCTCCCCAAACTGTCCTCTTTGAAAACCCAGAAGAAACCTACTCCAAGTGTCCTGAGCACACAAGAGGTGAAATGTTTTTTTTTCCTTCCTTTCTTTCTCCGGCCCCGGATGGGGGGGTGGGTCTCCCTCCATACCGAGATCTGCACCTTTCCAGGCACGGACATCCCCTGGTAGGCATGTGGTATATCCCTCCTTCCTTCTCTCCCTCCCCTTATTTAGCTTCTTCTTAATGCATTTCAACCCCGGGAACCTGACATCTCCCACCGAAACTTTCTCCCTTCGACGGGACACCACCCCTTTTACTTTTTTTTACCCTCGTTTTCTCCAGACTAGCGGGCAGGAAGGAAAATGGGGAAGGGCACCCCTCCGGGTGGTGCGCGCTCTCCTAAGGGAAGACTCACGGGCGCTGTTGACCCCCTCGGAGCGAGGGCGGCGGGTTGCACGCGTTGGAGCGGGTGCCTTTGGAGAAGAAACTATGCGTGATGCTCTGTAATTGGGTCCCGGAGACCAGAGCACGCGTGTCTTTGGCGGATCGTGGAGAACTCTTTGGAAACTTTTGGATTACTCCCGGAGTGGAGCGCGGACGCGCTTTCTTGGTATCTGGGGAGCAGAGCTGGAGCTTGGGAGCGTCCCTCGGGAGAGTCCTCTTGGACGCCAGTTTGCTGTGTTTACAATGCTAGCGGGGACCATTCACTTGGACTAGGTTGCACTATGTACGCTGAGGGGCTTCTGTCGGGAATTCTTTATTTCATCCTTTCTAAGAGACTGCCTTTGGAGGCAGTGAGTGACGAGAGGGTCTGCTTCTTTTGCATATGTGGAAGAAAAACTTAGTCTTATTTTGGTAAGTGGGTTTGTTTGGGGGGAGGGGAAGACAGGTGCATTTTTTTTTCCCGCAGGTGTATTCTTTGTAGGTATGATTATAGTAAAGGAGAAGTAGATTTTATGATTTCTTATACAGTGCTACATATTTTTATGAGATTTATTCTTAGTCTTGGTTTTATGGAAGTAATTTACATTGTCTTTTATTTTTAGTAGCTAAATGCCTTCAGAGTATTATACAATAATCACTTTCTCCATTAAAAAACCTATATTGAACTTATTGTACAAGATGTTCAATTTTATGCTTCCAAATATTAGAAAGTAGAGACATTTTTAGTATATCAGAGGGGAAGAAATTGAGACAGAAAAAAATAATTTGATCAGCATCATGCCATCTACAGGCTTAAAAAGGAATATTTTTTTTCAGAAACTTTATGTCCCATTTTAATGTTTATAGAATGAGTCCTTCCAGATTTGAGAGAATATTATCTGTCTTAAACTGGAAATATTTCAGTTACAATTAGATTAGATTACCCTCTAATGAGGGAGACAATATGTAAATAAATATATGCAAAGCAAGTTACAAGAGAACTAGAAAGTAATTATCAACAAGGGCACTAGCTTTAAGTGGGGGTGAGGAAGGCTTCCTTAGAATAAGGGATTTTGGTTGGGACATAAGTTTATTTTTTTATATGAAGCATTGCTTTTGAAGAAATCAGGGTTACACTACTTACCAGATGCTAATAACAGAACTTCATTAGAATTATTATGCATCTGATTATTTTGTATAAGTTAAAGATTTATTAAAAGAGTCTTTTTCTCTTTTATACATACCTATTTGGTCCTGTGTTTGTTGGAACTTTTTATATTCTTCAAAAGATACTGAGACTTTTAACACCTTTAACATCTCAGTGAGGTCCTGAAATTGTTCAGGAAGGTAGTAACCAAATGTTTTGAAAGATTAACTGGATTTTAGAAAACGTTATTTTGGAAAAGAAATGGGATATAACTGTGGTGTGAAAAAGCATGTTCCAAGCTTTTATTATATATATATATATACATATATATATATATATATATATATATATATATATATATATATATATATATATATATATCACAAAGATGGCTGATTTGGTATTAATGATAGTGACTGATATTTTGTAATTTTGAGTAATTTAAGGTTTGCAAAGTACTTTACCTTGGAGCCTCATATCAAACTTGTGAAGGAGTTAATATAAGTAATGTTTTATTTTACCAGTGAGGAAATTGAAGCCTAGAGTGGTAAAATGATGATCGTGATCACATCCTAGACCTTTCTAATCCCAAGACCTTCACTTTCTCAACTATGCCATGCTGGGTGTTTTTCTTTTTCTTTTCTTTCTTTTCTTTTTCTTTCTTTCTTTCTTTCTTTTTTTTTTTTTACATTTTTTTAATTATAGTTTTTATATACAAAACATATGCATGGGTAATTTTTCAACATTGACCCTTACAAAAACTTCTGCTTCAACTTTTTCCCTCCTTCCCTCCACCCCCTCCCCTAAATAGCAGGTAGTCCCATACATGTTAAATATGTTAAAGTATATGTTAAATACTATATCTATCTATCTATCTACATATCTACATGTATATATATGTGTGTGTGTGTGTATACACACACACATACACACACACACACACACACACACACATACACACACAGTTATCTTGCTGCACAAGAAAGATAGGATTTAGAAAGAAGGTAAAAATAACCTGAAAAGAAAAAACAAAAATGCAATCAAACAATAACAGAAAGAGTGTAAATGCTATGTTGTGGTCCATACTTATTTCCCAGTGTTCTTTCTCTGGATGTACCTGGTTCTGTTCATTACAGATCAATTGGAACTGATTTGGATCCTCTCATTGCTGAAGAGAGTCACGTCCATCAGAATTGATCATCATATAATATTGTTGATATACACTGTATAATATATATACTGTATATATAAAATCTGTTCATTTCAATGCTAAGTGTTTTTCAACAGTAAGGTCTTATGGACCCACATTTAAGACCTTACACCAAGATAAGATCAAAATGGGTTCATGATTTAGCCATAAAGAACGAAATCATAAATAAATTAGAGGAACATAGAATAGTTTACTTCTCAGACTTGTAGAGGAGGAAGGAACTGTGACCAAAGAACAACTAGAGTTCATTAAATTAAAAAGCTTTTGTACAAATAAAACTAATGCAAACAAGATTAGAAGTGAAGCAAGAAACTGGGAAAACATTTTTACAGTTAAAAGTTCTGATAAAAGCAAAATATATAGAGAATTGACTCTTAATTTATAAGAAATCAGGCCATTCTCCAATTGATAAATGGTCAAAAGATATGAACAGACAATTTTCAGATGATGAAATTGAAACTATTCCTACTCATTTGAAAGGGTGTTCCAAATCACTATTGATCAAAGAAATGCAAATTAAGACCACTCTGTGATACCACTACACATCTGTCAGATTGGCTAAGATTATAGGAAAAGATAGTGATGAATGTTGGAGGGGCTGTGGGAAAACTGGGACACTGATGCATTGTTGGAGGAGTTGTGAAAGAATCCAACCATTCTGGAGAACAATTTGGAACTATGCTAAAAAAGTTATCAAATTGTGCATAGCCTTTGATCCACAGTGTTACTACTGGGCTTATATCTCAAAGAGATATTAAAGAAGGGAAAGGGACATGTATGTGCCAAAATGTTTGTGGCAGTCCTTTTTGTTGTGGCTAGAAACTGGAAATTGAATGGATGCCCATAAATTGGAGAATGGTTGGGTAAATTTTGATATATGACTATGGAATATTATTGTTCTGTAAGAAATGACCAGCAGGATGATTTCAGAGAGGCTTGGTGAGACCAATATGAATTGATGCTAAGTGAAAGGAGCAGAACCAGGAGATCATTATACACTTCAATAACAATATTGTATGAGGATATATTGGCTTTTTTTAAAATTAATTTTATAATTATAACATTTTTTACAACATTATCCCGTGTACTCCCTTCTGTTCCGAATTTTCCCCTACTTCCCTCCACCCCCTCCCCTAGATGGCAGGCATTCCCATACATATTAAATATGTTATAGTATATCCTAGGTACAATATATATGTGCAGAACCGAATTTTATTGTTGTTGTTGTTGCAAAGGAAGAATTGGATTCGGAAGGTAAAAATAACCTGGGGAGAAAAAGAAAAAAAAATGCTAACAGTTTACACTCATTTCCCAGTGTTCCTTTTCTGGGTATAGCTGATTCTGTCCATCATTGGTCAATTGGAATTGGATTAGCTCTTCTCTATGTTGAAGATATCCACTTCCATCAGACTACATCATGAAGATATATTGTGATGGAAGTGAATATCTTCAACAAAGATGGACAGAATCAGCTACACCCAGGGAAGGAACACTGCAAAATGAATGTGGACTACTTGCATTTTTATTTTTCTTCCCAGGTTATTTTTAACCTTCTGAATCCAGTTTTTCTCGTGCAACAAGAGAACTGTACGGATCTGCACACATCTATTGTATCTTAAGATATACTTTAACATGTTTAACATGTATGAGACTGTCTGCCCATCTAGGGGAGAGGGTGGAGGGATGGAAGGGAAAAGTTGGAACAGAAGTGAGTGCAAGGGACAATGTTGTAAAAATTACCCATACATATGTTCTGTCAATTAAAAAACTATTTAAAAAAAAAAAGAGTAAGGCCTTATAGGAAATTGTGTTCCTGCAATTGTCAGTTTTTTATTGTTATTCTTTTAACATTAGAACATATTTATTTAGTACATACTAATGCAAGGTGTTAGGATTACAAGGTGATAACTCAGGTTGTCTAAACAATTCTCTGGCTCAGAATTCACACCTTTGTTTCAGGTCTTTGAAGGGAGTTTACACCTTTGTATTTCTGAGGTAGAGTTTACATGTTTAAGGAGTTTGCACCTTTAGAGGGAGCGAGTTCATTGGTTGAAGTATTTTCCCCCAAGCCCTGCTAGCTCAGTCAGTAGAGCATGAGACTCTTAATCTCAGAGTTGTGGGCCCACGTTGGGCACCAAATTGTAAAGGTCTGGTCGTCTCTAAGTTATCCTTCTAGACAGCCATCTCAACTCAATCTCCCAGTCAGACTGTTCTCCAGGCTCAATGTTGCCTCTTTTATCCTCGCAGAGAATGGGCATGTGAGAACTCAGGGGCTTGTGGGGAAAATACTTCAACCAATGAACTTGCTCCTTTTAAAGAGGCATGTGAGAATTTAGGGGGTTGGGGGAAAATACTTCAACCAATGAACTTGCTCCCTTTAAAGGTGCAAACTCCTTTAAACATGTAAACTCTACCTCAGAAGTCCAAAGATGTAAACTCCCTTCAAAGGCCTGAACCAAAGGTATGAATTCTGAGCCAGAGAATTGTTTAGACAACCTGAGTTATCACCTTGTAATCCTAACAGCAAGATATGGTAAATTAGGACACATGTATAAAGAAGGTAATAAGTAGATTGTTGAATACTCAAAAAATGTATTCATAAAATTTAGTGGAAAAATTTTCACATATGTCAATATAGATATTAAAGATAAATCTTAGGGCAAGTTTAGAGGAACAATTGAGGGGGAAAATCCCATAAAGAATAATTTTTCTATAAATCAATCTTGACTTTTTACTTGCAAGAAATATGTTAATAATAATGGTACTGCAGTTTAATTTTATATTAAAATATATTTGTCTGAGAAATTTTTGTGCTCCAGGAAGCTCTAAACCAGTGAAGTAAGAATTTTTTGCATGGTTAAAGGGTCACTCTTAAATGTGACCTGAAGGCTTCCTTGTTCCTTGGTTGAGGTGTTTTTCCCATCCACCTTCACCTCCAACCCCCAGTATAAATTGCTCAGATAAACAAGTATTTTTTTTTATGTTCAAGATTTTAAGGTTGTGATTTTTTTATTTGAATTTTAACTAGTTCTTGTTGAAACACTTCTTGTTGAGTTGTTTAAAAATTTAATAGCTTTAACAAATACTTGTTATGGAAGCTCTTTTTAGTTTTGTTGAATTTTATCTGTTTTCTTCCTACTCCAAGTTGCTGCTGGTGTCTTTCTTCATCTGTGAAATGGTGATCATAATAATTCTATGTACCCTCCCTGTGAAATAATTCATGATAGTAAAGTGCCTTGAAAAGGCTGCCTAAATATCAGGTCATTCTGAAGGACATTAAATTCCCTTGGTTCATTAAAAGATAACTGGAATTACATTATTTTCTTTGAAAACTACTTGAATATTCTACAATGATTTGTTTTGTCTTTGTTCTACAGCATAATAGCATAGTGTTTTGCACTTAGTAAAAGTTTAATAAATGTTTTTTGAATTGGATTTACAGTACATCTATCTTCTCCTCAGGAACAATGAAGTCAGAGATGTGATGTCTCAGAAGTAAGAATTTCTTCCTGAGGAAATTCTTGATTCTCCAGTCTGTTTTCCTAATGTTTACCTTTAAGCCTTTATATCATCTTTGTTCTTATTATAATAGTTATTATCAATTATTTGAGCAAAACATGTTATTTGAAATTTATGAACTGCTTTTTGGAAAGGTAAATTAAAATTCCATTTAGTTCAATATATGGAATTTAAAACTATTTCTTTGCTTCCAGTTTATTTGTTGATTAGAAAGAGTTATATGTTCTTACTTTTCAGTTCCCAGAAACTTTTTGTTATAAAATTTATTTTAGAATGAATTAAGAGGAAAATTCTAAGATTACTGTTAGTAGTTTCTCATGAGTCAGACATATGTGTATATCAAATAGTTAATTTGTAGTTCTGATTTAAAAAAAAAAAACACCACTATTTAATTTTCTTTACTTTTTGTTTGTTTGTTTTCTTGATACTGGGTTTCCTTATCTTGCTTTTAGGTATT
The DNA here is from genome assembly GCF_048593235.1 of Sminthopsis crassicaudata. NCBI lineage: Eukaryota > Metazoa > Chordata > Mammalia > Dasyuromorphia > Dasyuridae > Sminthopsis > Sminthopsis crassicaudata. The sequence goes on from NC_133619.1 coordinate 211,864,579, forward strand.
CAAGCTTGCTCCATTTCTAACCTGGTTTCCCTTTCTTTCAGCATTTGGAAGCCCCTTTCTTGTGGAGATTCATCATATTGGTGCCAGTTAGTATAAACATTATTAATATAGACATCTATTGAGCTTTAGCCGTTCTATAGCTCAGAATTTCCACAATCAAAGGATCTACCAGTCTCTCTTATTAGTAAGCTAGAGAAAAGATGGAAATAAGTATTTATATATCACCTACTATGTATCAGACTCTGTACCAAGTGTTTTTTGCAGATATCTCATTTTATACTCTACAGCAACCCTGGGAGATAGAACCTATTAGTGTCTCCATTTTACACTTGGGGAAACATACTAGTATTGATTAAGTGACTTGCCCAGGGTTACATAATAAATGTCTGAGGACTTAAATTTGGGTTTTATTGACTCCAGGCCCGATACTCTTTTATCTAACTGCCTAGACTACTGCAACAGGAACGCAATATCAGGCTATACAATTGATAATATGGGAGGGCATTTTCTGTAGTTTAGTATCTCCATTGTTTCATTCACTGATTTTACATACATGTATATTTTGTTTTTAACCAAGTAATTATCATGTTGACTTTTGTATTTCAGTTTTGCCTGGGGTGAAGGAGAACCCCAGAGCCGTTCATATACCTTTGGTGTCTACCTTTCACCCAATTCTCACTGGTTACTCCAAGAAGTTATAGCATATGCAGTGACTACACTCTTAACAACCAAACCATCTCTGCAGATGGGCTAAAAAGGGTGTTGAGGGAATTGCCATTAGTGAATTAAGAGATTATCTACCTCAAGCATGAGAAGACTTCTTCCTACTCCACCCCAAGTTCTGTGGAGTCCTTAGAACTTAAGATGCCAGGTTGATCTGCTGTACCCTGGGCTACAGCACATTGTCTTGACTTTTGTCTTGCTACTCTGATGAATAGAAAAGAGTGAGATTGATGACTGAAACCTTGCCTCACTTAAATTCAATTCTCAAGATATCACTGCATGAAATTAGTAGAACAAGGGATAGTCTACCTGTCAGATCTGTGGAGAAGTAAGGACTTTATGGCCAAAAAAGAATTAGGCAACATTATGAAATGCAAAAGGGATAATTTATTATTATTAAATTAAAAACTTTTTACACAAAGCCAGTGTAACCCAAGATTAGAAGGGAAGCAGAAGAATGGGGAAAATTTTTATAGTGTTTCTGATAAAGGACTCATTTCTAAAATATATAGAGAATTAACTCAAATGTATAAAAATGCAAGTCATTCCTCAATTGATAAATGATCAAAGAATATAAACAATTTTGAGATAAAAAAAATTAGGCCATTTCTAGTCATGAAAACATGCTCTAAATCACTTAGTGATTAGAGATATACAAATTAAGACAACTCTAAGGTATCATTTCACACCTCAGATTGATTAAGATGACAGGAAAAGATGATAAATTTTGTGGGGGATGTGGGAAAACTGGAACACTAATGCATTGGAGCTGTGAAATGATCTAGACATTCTGGAGAGCAATTTGGAACTATACCCACAGGGCTATCAAACTGTCCACACCTTTTGATCCAACAGTTTTCACTACTGTTTGGTATACAAAGAATGTCTCTGTATCTCAAAGAGATCATAAAAGAGGGGAAAGGACCCATATATACAAAAATGTTTAGTAGCTCTTTGTAATGGCAAGGAATTGGAAATTGAATGGATACCCATCAGTTGGGAAATGGCTGAAAAAGTTAAGATATAGTAATGTAATGGAATATCACTGTTCTATAAGAAATGATGAGCAGGATGATTTCAGAATAGTCTTGAAAACATTGACATGAACTGATGCTGAGTGAAGAGAGAAGCAGAATCAAGAAAATATTGTACACAATAACAGCATGAGTATGTAACAGCCAACTGTCATGGACTTGGCTCTTTTCAACAATGACCTGATTGAAGGCAATTCCAATGGACTTAGGATGGAAAATGCCATCCACATCCATAGTTCTCTCTCTATGGAGAATAAATGTGGATTGAAGTATAGTATTTTTATTTTTTGTTTGTTTTCTTCCTTGTTTTTTTTTTTCTCTCTTTGGGGCTGATTTTTCTTGTCCAATATGATATGGAAATATTTTTGAATGGATTATACATTTTTGACCTATATGGGATTGCTTGCTGTCTTGGGGAGGGAGGGAGAAAAATTGGGAACACGAGGTGTTACAAAAAAGAAGGTTGAAAGCTATCTTTATATGTATTTGGAAAAAAATACATTTGGAAAATTAAATTAAAAAAAAAAAAAAGACTGTCATATGACAGTGGTTCTCTTTGATATGACTTGGGCCACCTCCAGGCCAATTGATGTGGAATTGGAGAAGAAAGTAGCAGGTCAGAACTAACTATATACTGATAGTAGTTAAGAGTTAGAAGGCAATATATGCACAGATGTTTTGGACCATTTAGGGAGAGACAGTTTTTAGTAACTATTACAGAGCAGTATAATTAACATTTATGCTGTTTCCAACAAAATGGTTAAACTAGAAACTATTTTGGTTGTTAAAAGAATAATATTTATCTGAAATATTAATTTGTGTGAATCATATAGTACTAGATGAAGAAAAATTTTAACCTGATTTTTGGTAGTTTTGTGGGATTCATTCCACCCCTTAAAAATAACAGAACATGTACGAGAAATCTGTTTGCCTTTTTTTTTTTTTTTTTTTTTTTTTTTTAACCAGTTAATGCTTAAAATTGTAGAAAACACTCTTCCCTTTCAGAATTCTTAATTCTGCAAACATTTGTGCCTTATGTTTCAATAATAGATTTTAGCTTAAAAATAATTGTTTTCATGAAGTTATAGTGTGATGAGATTATTGAGCATAATGATATTTAAATGTAATTTACAATAATTTGTTAGAACATTAAGAATACAATTCACATTGCTACCTCATCTAATATAACATAAAGATCCCTATTTAGACATGAGCTACTTATATATAGATCAAAAACATTTGCTTAGGTTTTTGCTTTAGAGGAGTATGATTGTAGGTTTTCAAGTAGTAGTTTCAGATAAATGAAACCAAGCATGAACTTTAGAGTTAAGATAAAGCAAAAGGGTCTTAGGAGAAGTTTCATTTAACTAGAGGAGGAGGATGTATATGACATTGAATTGTCAGTGAACTTTAAAATTCAGTTAAGTAGTTATATTTTAGAAGCAGTATGAAAAAATAGAAAGTGACTAATTTGATAATTTGAATTTAATTTATATGCACACATCATTATTGTAGGTTATGTCTAAAATAACTTTTGGATAAATTTAGATATAAAGTCAATATTTTTTAGTATAGATTTATGCAGAAATGAATTAGGTGAATAATTATGAATTCAGGCTAGTTCTAGAGGCTAAATAGAACTTGATGCAGTTTATTATTGTTTCTCAAGTGCTGCTATAGATGTTTAGCAATTGACAGATGCTTATTTTCTGAAAATGGATTATTTTCAGATCTTTTGGTATATTGAACTATTTTTATAGTGTAACTAAGATTTTTCATTAGAACTTTCAGTCTAGCCTTTATATTATAATAAATTGTCATCATTTGACCTTTGAAATGTCTCTTTTCTCTTTGAATTTAGATTCTTTTACAGAAAAAAAATTTAACTTTGAAATGTATTTGGCTTATTTAATGAAACATGAGAACTACTAGTATTTATTATTATTTAGAAGTTGAGGCCTAAAAGATGTGACTTTTTTTGAAAGTGAAAAAAGTGTTAAGAGGCACTCTTGAAATTTTGATCAAACCTTGTGAAGAATTTTTTATTAGCTTAGTAGTCATAGATGTTGTTTTTATGGTACCTTCAAACAACTCACAGCATCTTAACACCATGTTGGCTGAAAGAGTAGGACTATTGAATCACCAGCCCATTTCCTGAAGCAGTTTGAGTTTTCCTTAACTATCTAACTACTTTCTGACCTGTCTTTGGTAACTTATTAATTCTGACAAACTTATTAACTTGCAGGAATTATTGGATTCCTGGCACATGAACTAATGGACAATGGATTCCTTTTGGACTATTTTTAGGACTCATGGACATGTACAATTCCTGATGTTGATTCATGTTATTTGTTACATCACTTCTAGAGTGTGTATATTGCTATGTGCTTATGTAATTTAGTAATTATGTGTAATACCTTCCATATTGATGGATTTATGTATACCTGTTTCAAGTGAGCCCCTTCAAAAACCCACTACTATGATTTGATTTCCCATTTCCTTTGGTGTTTTTATGGGGCGGGATCACCTCCTTTTTATGGTGCTTTCACTCCTTTTTTGAGCAGTAAGGGAAGGCGTGATCACCTTTTTTAGGGTTCTCACCTCCTTGAGAAGTCAGGGAGGTCATGAGCACTTATGTTCTAAAGTCAAAAGTAATCGGGAGATGTTAGGATTCTTATAAGATGCTGAGTCAGTTATCTAATTTAGCATGATACTTAACAGTTCTCTAGTTCACTAATGTACTTAGTACTTACTAGAGTTCTACAAGATTCACACTTTTAAGAGAGCATATATAAGCTAGGAGCCTCAACCAGGATTCAGTCCAGGACATTTGGAACAGACAAGATTCATTCCATCTTCCACCTTTGTACTGGCTGGAGACATTTGAAGGGAACTAGAGGCAGAAGCTGACAGAAGCAAAGGACTAGCAGCAGGAACCAAAGAGAGAGGCCTTTAAGAAAGCTAACGGGGCCCAGGAAAAGAGACATGACTTTGAAGGAAACAATAAAGGATTTGGACTTTAACTCCTGGATGCATTTAGGGTGATTACACTGAACTGAAACTAAGGCTACCTCCAGAAGCCCCCCAAGAAACTTGTTCCCAGAGAACATTATATTTTAGAGAAGAATATATTTTCCCCCTTTTTTGGGCTATCTTTCAGATACAGATCTTGAAGTATTTCTAGGTTAAAGGATACACAAAATTTTATAACCCCTTGGACATAGTTCCAAATTGTTAATCGGAATAGTTGGACTGTTTACAATTTCACCAGGAGTGCATTTGTGTCCCAATTTTTTCACATCCTCTCTGGCATTTGTCATTTTCCTATTCTGCATTATTAATGTCATGCCAGTCATGATAAGTGTGAAATGGTAACCACCTCAGAGTTGTTTTAATTTGTATTGCTCTAGTCAGTAGTGATTTTAGAGCATTTGTTCATATGGTTTAACTAAAACTTTGATTTTTTTTTTTCTTCTGGTGGCTATCCACTGGGGAATAATTTTAAAAACTTTTTTTTTCTTTTTCATATTTCCAATTATATGGAAAAAGTTTTTTAAACATTAGTTTAAAATTTTTTTGAGTTCCAAATTCTCTCTCTCCCTCTCATTTCTCCCCTTTTCTTGAGAAGGCAAATAACTTGATGTAGATTATATGTATGCAGTCATGTAAAATATTTCTATAGTAGTCATGTCATAAAAGAAAACGCAAAAAAAATCTTTAAGAAAAATAAAGTGAGAAAAATAAGCTCTGTCCTGCATTAGGACTCCTTCAGTTTTTTCTTTGGAGATGGATAGTATTTTTTTTAAATCACGAGTCCTTCAGAATTATCTTGGAAAGTTGTATTGTTAAGAAAGCAAAGTCATTCACAAATGGTCATCATACAATACTGTTGTTATTATATATAGTGTTCCTCTTTGTTCTGCTAACTTTACTTTGTATCAGAGCATAAAAGTCTTTCCAGGTTTTTTGAAACTCTTCTGCTCAACATTTCTTTCTTTTTTTTTTTTTTAAATTATGTGTAAAACATTTTAAAATTCATTTTTAAAAATTGAGTTCCAAATTCTTTCCTTCCCTGCTTGAGTAAGCAAATGAGTAGTTATGCAAAACATTTCTATCAATTATGTTGTAAAAGAAAAGTTTCTAATATTTTCACCTTTTTTGCTTATTTGTTTAAATGCTTTTTGTTTCTCTTGGCTTTTATCCTTTTGCTCTGATTTTCCTTGTACAACATGACAAATATGGAAATGTTTGAAAGCATTATATGTGTATAATCTGTATTAGAGTGCTTAATGTTTGAGGGAAGGGGAAGGTGGAGAGGGAGACAGAAAAAAATTAAAATGCAAAATCTTACAGAGATGAATACTGAGCTATCATTACATGTATTTGGAAAAAATAAAATACCATCAAAAATATGTTTTTATCTGCATTTACATTATATCAGTCCTTTCTTTGGAGGTAAATAATAGCATTTTTCATCATTGATCCTTTGGAATTGCATAAAATAGCTAAATTATTCCACAGTTGATCACTGTAAAATATTGCTGTTACTGTGTATGATGTTCTCCTGTTTCTGCTCACTTCTCTTTATGTCAATTCATGTAAGTCTTCCCCAGGTTTTTCTGTATTCATCCTGCTTATAAGTTTCTTTAAGCCCAATGGTATTCTATTCTATCATTTTCATATATCACAACCCAATTCATGGGCATCCTGTAAAGTTCCAATTCTTTGTTACCACAGAAAGAGTTGCTACAAATAATTTTGTACATATAGGTCTTTTTAAATTTTATTTTATTTCTTTGAGATACAGACCTAGTAGTACTGGATTTTATTCAGTTTTATAGCCCTTTGGGCATTGTTCTAGATTTTGGGCATTGTTCTAGATTGCTCCCCAGAATGCCTGGATCATTTTATAACTCTACAGTGTATTATTATTTTAATTAAAGAAACTTGCTTGCTGCTGTAAAATGTCCATTCTCCTTCCCCCCTATTTCTGCTTCTGCTGTCTTAAATCTTGGCAGCATTAAAAAAATTTTTTTTCCAAAATCTTTTTATTTTCATGTCATCAAGATTATCCATCTTATATTCCTGAATTCCTTTTATCTCTTGTCTGGATATGATCTTTCCTTAAACAGTAGATCCACCAGGTACATTAATTAATTATTCCATGTTCCCCTACTTTATTTGCCCTTCTTGTCTTTGACTTTATCTCAGATACAGTGTAAAATTTTGGGCTATACCTAGTTTCTGCCAAACTGCTTTCCAGTTTTTCCAGTAATTTTTGGTCAAATAGTGATTTCCCAAAATTTTTCATCTCTTTTTTTTTCAAAACTTTTTTTTTTCAAAAACTTTTTCCCCTCAAACATTAGATTTCTATAGACATTTATTACTGTGTATTTTGTGTAAAAACATTTTTACTCTAATCTACCACTGTAGTTCTTAGCCAGAATCAGCTTATTTAGATGTTTACAACTTTGTAATACAATTTGAGATTTGGTACTGCTAAGTTACCATTCTTTCTTTCTTTTTTTTTTATTCCTTCATATTTTTGATATATTGTCCCTAGAGATTAATTTTATGTATTTTGTAAATTTGTTATGGCACTGAATAAGTAAATCAACTTAGCAAAAATTGTTTTTATGATATTGGCTCAGTCTATGAATAAACAATGAATACTTTTGCAACTGTTTAGGTCTGACTTTGTGTGAAAAATATTTCGAAATTATGTTCATGTAGTTCCTTGGTTTATCTTAGCTGGTAGATTCCAGAGTTTTTTATATTGTCTACAGTTATCTTAAATAAAATTTCTTTATCTCTTCCTGCTGGGTTTTGTTGGTAATTTATAGAAATGCTGATGATAGATTCTGGATTTTTTTTTTTTTTAAATATCTGCAACTTTGTTGAAGTTCATTACTTCAGCTGAAGTAAAAAAAAAAAAAGTAAAAGCCAGCTGGTTTTTTAGTTGATTCTCTGCAAAGAGTGATAGTACTGTTTTCTCATTGTTCATTTTATTTTATTCTTTTGATTTCTTTTTTGGTGTTAATTGCTATAAGTGGTCTTTCTGGGACAATATTGAAAAATGGTGATGATAATGGGGATACTTGCTTCTCTCTTGATCTTATTATAAAAGTTTCTAAGTTTATTCCTATTTCAGATAATACTTGCTGGTGAGTTAGATAAATATTACTGATTTTAAGGAAATTTCTATTTAATCCTATATTCGCTAGTATTTTTAATAGTAATGTGCCTTGTGTTTTGTTTCTTCTGTGTCTATTGTTAATCATGTGTTTTTTTTTTATTTATATGATTAGTTATTCTGATAGTTTAACTAATATTAAACCTAATATTGAACCAATCTTACATTCTTGGTATAAGTTCTATTTGGTCATGATCTTTTTGATATATTTTAGTGATGCATTGCTGAAATATTTCTAGTAACTTATTTAAAATGTTTACATCAATATGCATTAGGGAATATGGATTGTGATTTGCCTCCCTCCCTCCTCCCTCTTTCCTTCCCTCCTCCCTCTTTCCCTCCCTCCCTCCCTCCTTGCCTTGTTCCTTTTTTCCTTCCTTCCTTCTTTGCTTCCTTCCTTTCTTTCTCCCTCCCTCTTTCCTTTCCTTCCCTCCCTTCCTTCCTTCCTTTCTCCTTCCCCTCCTTCCTTCCTCCGTCCCCTCCTTCCTTTCTCCCTCCCTCCCTTCCTCCATCCTTCCTTCTCTCCCTTCCTCCCTACTTCCTTTCCTCCCTCCCTTCTTTCCTTCTTCCTTCCCTTCCTTCCCCCTCTCTCCTTTCCTTCCTTTCTTTTCTTCCTCCTTCCCTCTCTTCTTCCTTTCCTCTCTCCTTCCCTCCCTCCCTCCCTTTTCTGTCCCTCCCCCACCTTTTCCCCTTCCTCCCTCCCTCCCTCCACTAGGCTATCTAACTGCAGTAGAAAAAATGCAGGGTCTGAAGTCAGGAAGACAATAACTTCCTGAGTTCAAATTTGGGTTCAGATACTTGGTAGCTGTTTGACCCTTGACAAACAAACCCTGTTTGTCTTTGTTTCCTCATTATAAAATGAGCTGGACAAGGAAATGGCAAATCATTTTACTGTCTTTTCAAAAAAAAAAAAAAAAATCCTGCAAAATGGGAATTGGGAAGAATTGGACAGGTGTGGGAAAAAAAAAACTGAACAACAAAAAAGATCCATCCATTTCATTTAAATTGACAGATATTTTTTTTTGACATGTAATTGAGCTAAATAGCTTCTAATTGCTTTAATTTCATTTTTAGTAGTAATAAATTCATTACATTTTTGAAATTGGTAATTTGTTTTTTCTTTTTTTTTTAAAAGATCAAATCAAATGGCTTATCCATTTCCCCCCATAAAAGTAGATCCTAGTTTTCTTTATTAGTTCAGTGGTTTTCATACTTCCAATTTTATTAATCTCTTTGAGAGATTATTAATCAAATCTTCTTTGATATTCAGTATTCGCATTTTCATGTCTGATTATGGGTTTTAAGTTTATTCTTTTAGTTTTAAAAATTTTGTATGTAAGAAATGACCCACAGGATGATTTCAGAAAGGCCTGGAGAGACTTACATGAACTGATGCTGAGTGAAATGAACAGGACCAGGAGATCATTATATACCTCAACAATGGTACTGTATGAGGATGTATTCTGATGGACATGGCCCTCTTCAAAAATGAGATGAACCAAATCAGTTCCAATAGAGCAGTAATGAATTGAACTAGCTACACCGAGCAAAAGAACTCTGGGAGAGGACTATAAACCACTTCATAGAATTCCCAATCCCTCTATTTTTGTCCTCCTGCATTTTGGATTTCCTTCACAGGCTAATTGTACACTATTTCAAAGTCCAACTCTTTTTGTACAGCAAAATAACTGTATGGACATGTATACATATATTGTATTTAATTTATACTTTAACATACATGTATTAGTCAACCTGCCATGGGGGAGAGGGTGGGGGAAAGGAAGGGAAAAAATTGAAACAAGAGGTTTGGCAATTGTCAATGCTGTAAAATTTCATATATCTGGTAAATAAACAGCTATAATAAAAAAAATAAATTTTGTATGTATTAATGTATGCATTTAGAGATACATTTTCCCCTAAATACTGCTTTTGCATTATTTATTTATGTGTCTTTTTTTTTTTTTTCCCTGAGGCTGGGATTAAGTGACTTGCCCAGGGTCATACAGCTAGAAAGTGTTAAGTGTCTGAGATCAGATTTGAACTCTGGTTCTCCTGAATTCAGGGCTGGTGCTCTATCCATTGCACCACCTCGCTGCTCCTGCTGTATCATTATTTCAAGAGATCAGGATTGAAATTTTGATTTTGATTTTCATCAAAATGTTTAAGTAAAAACTTACATCTTTTCTCCAACCTTTAATTTCAATTAATTAGGTTTGATAATGGATAGAAATTTATAAGAAAACAAGTTCTGCTGAGACAAAATTATTTGATGGTTCTTTTTTCTAATTGAATTTATGAAAATAGTTTTTTGAAAATCTTTAAAAGAGAATATTCAATGAATGCACAAATTTCCATTAAGTACTATTTTTGGTGGTGATTGAATAAGTCTTTATCTCCTTAGGAAATTTACTTGAATTTTCATAAAGTGAAAGTGTTTGTTAGTTCAAAGTTTTTTGTAGCCTTCCTTTTGATTATTCAGTTTTAAGTAGAAACAGGTAATATGTGTTGAACCTGCCACTGATTTGTAGTAATAATATCTTTCAGGAATCTTTGACACAATAAAAAGTCAGTGCCTAGTCTTCCTGCCCCAGGGAAGAACATTGAAGAAGAGGACAACTATGGGGAAAATAATAAATAAAGGTAAGGTGATTTACATGTCAAAAGAATATGGGAGGAAAATACTTCAGTTTCTTGTTTGTTGGATTAAAATGCATGGGGAATAAGTTATTTTATTATTAATCAAAATTTGAAATACTTCAAGAATAAGATAGAAGAAAATTTAAATTTTGTTTAAACTTAATTTGATGGTCTTAATTGATCTTCCAAGTAGTAGCTGTTTTATAGCATTCAGTGAATGAACATCAATTATATTTGTCTTGAATAGTAGTATTACAGAAAATAAATACAGTACGTTAGACTTTTGGAAAGTACTTATCTTGAATTCAGAGGGAGGAGTAAAGAGGGATCAGTAGATCTAGGAAATAGAAGAGTCCATTAACTTAGTTAGAAATTTTATATTTCCTTGTGTCTGTTTGTTGATAGATTGGAGTGGATGACATCTGTGAAGTCCCTTCTAGGTCTAAATTTCTAAATATTTTGTATCTCTAGGCCTTGCAAATTCCTAAAACTACACATTTAGCAAAAGATCAAATAAAATTAACATGTGATTTTCTGTTTTTTATGATCAATATCTGATGCATTTTGGGGAATGTATTAATTTCTTGTTCCATTTCGTTAAATGGTATCTTTATGTTGTGTTGGATGTGTCACTGTGTTAAGTCTCTGATTTCTTTGATTTATACTTTATGCTGATACAGATTGAGACTGCACTTCCTTGAGGCTCAGATTAAATCATTGTTCATTTGTACACATTGTTAACAAATATCAGAGGCAATATTTGAACCCAGGATTTTTCAGATTCTTGGTCTAATATTACACCCTACTTCACTGCCTCTTGTTGATTAATGCATTTTCTAACATGCCTAATTAAATTTCAGGTTATATTATTTTACATATTTATATAAAACCAATAAATAAAGTACATTTTCTGTTAGAAAAATTTCAGTAAACAACTGAAGAAACATTGAGTGATCTTTTATATGTGATTGCTTCTAAATCTTAAAAATCATTTTGGTCATAATATTTCTTTTTAGATTCAAAGAATATTAAGAAGGAAAAACAAGGAAAAAATCACTCAAACAATCTTCCTGTGCAGAATGGTATGTTTTATAGAAATCTGAAAATGCATTCAGTTATCTTCCCTGTTAACCTTTAATTTTTTTTTTTATTACCTTTGATATTTGGGGAAAAAAACTATAATCTCAAGACATAGAGCATTTATTAAGTGCTTAGTATGTGCTAGGTACTAGGGAACAAAGAAAGGCAAAAAACATGGTCCTTGCCCCTAAAGAGCTTACATTTGAATGGGGGAGACAACTGATAACTAGGTTGAATTTAAGATATGTACTGAACAGAGCAGAGCCACTGTGAGAAGGCATTCACAACTTCTAGTCACTTTGGAAAATCTTTCTGGAGTAGATGGGGAAGCTGAGACTTGGAGGAAATCAGGGAAACATCAAGGTGAGGGAACAGGGCATTTTAGGCTAAGACCCAGTAACGGGAGATGGAATATCTCTTAGGGGAACTGCAGGTAGGTCAATATTGCCAAAATGGAAAATACTTGGAAGAGAGTATGGTATAAGAAGGCTGAGAGGCCAGATAATAAAAGAAATAAAAATGTCAAATAAAACTGAATGGTTAATTCAGGAAGCAATTGAGAATCAGTGGAGCTCATTGAGCAGAAGGATGATTACTAGGTCCGACCTGTGCTTGTTATGATAGCAGCCAAACGGAGGATGAATTGGACTGGGTAGAGAATTGAGGCAAGAGACCAATTAGAAGGGCATTGCAAAGGTCTGTGTGAGAAGTGATAACCTAAACTAGAATTATGCATGTGGGAGGGGAGGGAGTTTGTTGAAAATGGAAGCTGCAAAATTTGGCAGCTTATTGAATATGCGATGAGTGAGAATGAAAAATAGAGGATGATGCCATGGTCATAAGCCTGAGTGAATGGGAGAATAGTTGTCTTTGTCAGTAATAGGCCAGTTGGGAAGAGGGGACAGGTTTGGAGGAAGATTAAAAAGATAATGAATTATAGATGTGTGTATCCAATTAGAAATGTCTTAAAGACATATGATAATTTTGCATTGGCACTCAGGGAAGAGATGAAGTTTATATGCATAGATCCCAATAGAGATAATGTTGAACTCATAAGAGATGAAGCTGGAGGAAAAAAGATAAAAGGCCCTGGATGCTACCTTGGGGAATACCCACAGTTAAAGGGCATGACATGAACCAATAGATTGTTTTACAAACAAATAGCACATTGAATATTGAATATTTTAAGGCAGTAGTTCTCAAACTACTGCCCGAGGGCCAGATGCAGCAGCTGAGGACATTTATGTGGCCTGCTGGATTATGGCAAATGGGCTGAGGGGCGGAGACAGTGTGAGCTTTTGTTTTTACTATAGTCCGGCCCTCCAACAGTCTGAGGGACAGTGAACTGGCCCCTATTTAAAAAGTTTGAGGACCACTGTTTTAAGTTTTGGAGTATTTTTTTAACCACGTTTGGGAGAAACCTATCCATGTATGAGTTCCATTTGGAGAGTTTCATGGAGTAATAACTCTAAGTATGTGCAGTTAAATGAGAAGAGAGAAATGATTTTCTTGATCAGTCCATCTGATTGTAGAATCTTGGATGACACAGTTCCTTGGTATACAGATATATGTTTGTATATGTTATTATCTTTTCCTCCATGTCAGTTTAGGGAGTATAGGGATTTTTTTTTCCCTTTGTATCTCTGGGGCCAAGTGCTTTTTTTGGCATATGATAGACACTTCATAAATGCTTTCTGGATTGAATTGGATCAAAGTATGGTCTTATAGACCATACATGCTTAAGTAGAAAGGAAGAAAGCCATATCAATAAGTAGAAGAAATTTAAATTGATGGAGGGTTAGTTAGGATTAAAATAAAACAGACTAAATTTTGTAGGTGCCTCCTCTTGCTTCAGAATTATGTTATATTTACTTTTAATTATCTTATTTGTGTATGTTTTCCTTTAGAATCTTTTCTTGAAGATAAGGATTTTTAGGGGCAGCTAGGTGGCGCAGTGGATAGAGCACCAGCCTTGAATTCAGGAGGACCAGAGTTCAAATCTGATCTGAGACACTTGACACTTCCTAGCTGTGTGACTCCGGGCAAGTCACTTAACCCCATCCTCAAGGGGGAAAAAAAAAAGATAAGGGTTTTTAGCCATGGAATATTTAATTTTTGTCTTTAGGATCTTCAATGTCCAATGATTATGATCAATTTTGAGAAAGTTGGTCTGATAGTATTGTCTGAGATGGATTGGAATAAAGAGAATCTTTTAAGTCAAGGGTGGAGTTTTATTTTATTATCTAAGTTTAAGGTGAAATAGCTTTGCATAAAAAAAAAAAAAAAAAAAAAAAAAAGATTTGAGAACCTGAGTTCCTTGTTGATCTTTCATGATTACAGTGGGAGAATTTGGAGGTTAAATCGAAAGCAGAGGAGCAAAGGATGATGAGATTGGTTTTGGACATATTGAGGTAATATCAGGACATCCGAGTTATTATATTTAATAAGTTAATATATCTACCTCAAGAAGACCAAAAAGGCCAAAGTTTCTATATGCATAAAAAATGTTTATAGCAGTTCTTTTTGTGATTATATAGTAGAACTGGAACTAAGAGGATTCCCCAATGGGAAATGAGTGAACAAATTACGGTGTGTGAGTGCAATAGAATATTATTATACTAAGAGACACTTGAGCTAACTATAGATTGAATAAGAATAAAGGGAACAGAATCGGAAACAGTTTTGTCATGTAATAGTAGCATTACTGGTTTTGAAAGATTTAACACCCATCACTGACCAGCTAGGATTCCAGAAGACCAATGAAAAAAAATGCCACTTTGACAGATCTAATGGACTAATAGGCAGAATCAGAAACATTTTGAATGTGACCAATATTGAGATTTGTTTGATTTGACTATTCTTTTTTTTTTATTAATAGTTTTTATTTGCCAGATATATGCATGGGTAATTTTACAACATTGACAATTGCCAAACCTTTTGTTCTAATTTTTCCCCTCCTTCCCCCCCCCCCCACCCATGGCAGGTTGACCAATACATGTTAAATATATTAAAGTATAAATTAAATACAATATATGTATACATGTCCAAACAGTTGTTTTGCTGTACAAAAAGAATTGGATTTTGAAATAGTGTACAATTAACCTAAGAAGGAAATCCAAAATGCAGGCGGACAAAAATAGAGGGATTGGGAATTCTATATGGAGGTTCATAGTCCTCTCCCAGAGTTCTTTTGCTGGGTGTAGCTGGTTCAGTTCATTACTGCTCTATTGGAACTGATTTGGTTCATCTCATTGTTGAGATGGCCATATCCATCAGAATTGATCATCATATAGTATTGTTGTTGAAGTATATAATGATCTCCTGGTCCTGCTCATTTCACTCAGGATCAGTTCATGTAAGTCTCTCTAGGCCTTTCTGAAATCATCCTGTTGGTCATTTCTTACAGAACAATAATATTCCATAATATTCATATATCACAATTTTTTCAGCTATTCTCCAATTGATGGGCATCCATGTAGTTTCCAGTTTCTGGACACTACAAAGAGCTGCCAAAAACATTCTTGCACATAAAGGTCCCTTTCCCTTCTTTAAGATCTCTTTGGGATACAAGCTCAGTAGTAACACTGCTGGGTCAAAGGGTATGCACAGTTTGATAACTTTTTGAGCATAGTTCCAAAGTGCTCTCCAGAATGGCTGGATGTATTCACAATTCCACCAACAATGTATCTCAGTGTCCCTGTTTTCCCACATCCTCTCCAACATTCTGCATTATCTTTCCTTGTCATTCTAGCCAATCTGGCAAGTTGAGGAGTGGGATCTCAGAGTTGTCTTAATTTGCATTTCTCTGATTAATAATGACTTGGAGCATTTTTTCAGATGGCTAGAAATAGTTTCAATTTCTTCGTCTGAGAATTGTCTGTTTATATCCTTTGACCAATCAATTAGAGAATGGTTTGATTTCTTATAAATTAGAGCCAATTCTCTATATATTTTGGAAATGAGACCTTTATAGAACCTTTAACTATAAAAATGTTTTCCCAGTTTATTGTTTCCCTTCTAATCTTATCTACATTAGTTTTGTTTGTACAAAAACTTTTCAATTTGATATAGTCAAAGTTTTCTACTTTGTGTCAATAATGATCTCTAGTTCTTCTTTAGACATAAATTCATTCCTCCTCCACAGGTCTGAGAGGTAAACTATCCTATGTTCCTCTAATTTATTTATAATCTCATTCTTTATGCCTAGGTCATGAATCCATTTTGACCTGACCTGGTGTACGGTTAACAGTGTGGATCAATGCCTAGTTTCTGCCATATTAATTTCCAATTTTCCCAGCAATTTTTGTCAAACATTGAGTTCTTATCCCAAAAGCTGGGGTCCTTGGATTTGTCAAATACTAGATTATTAAAGTTATTGATTATGATTTGACTATTTTTAATAACGATTTTATTTTTTCCTTTTTTTTTTTTTTAGTGAAATGAAAGGGAGAATGAACAAATGTTTAATAATTGAAAAATTGATATTTCTTTTTTATACAATTATTATTTGGCTTTTTAGGATTTGTACAAGCTACAGCTCAAAATGGTTACAATTTTTAAATTTAAAATTTTATAATTGTTGACAGTTCCAACTTCTTGTGGGGTACTATTAATATGGGAAATTAATGTAGAAAAAGGAATTTGTAGTTTCTACACCTTTGTTTATATTTTGTCAATGTGTATTTTTTAGGGCTTAAAAACTTAAAACACAAAAAGCCACAAAAGATAGCTAACATTGTTGCTAGTTGATGGAAGGGGAGATAGGAGGGGGAAAAGAGGAAGAAGATTGGTCTCTGGATAATATAAATATCTCTTGAAGGGCTATGGTAAAATTACCTGATAATTTTACCAGGTCTTTAAATACTTTGACACTTTGATAACTAGTAAACCCTTTCTAGATGGTTTTGTGTCTCCCTCTAGGTTAACATTGTTTTGTAGGCTTTACATTGCAGATAGTCTTTTCACACCTTCATTTCCACCTTTTCTATCCCTCCACAGACTTAGGAAAGAGAAAATACTACATGGCATGTATAAACAGGAAAAATTCTGTAAGATCATAGGAAAGTTCAGCTACAAATATGAATCATAACGGTGGACTTTGAAGAAGTAAACTACATTCAAACAGGCCTGTAAATATCAATGTATCAGTTTATTTTTTTATTGAGCAAAAACTTCAGCCCTTGCAATCTGTGTGACCTTCATAAAAAATAGTAGAATCTGTCCTTTGAAGGTTCAAAGGAAGGCTGAAAACAATTTAAATTGCTACAGTGTGTAAAAGAATGTTGATGAAAAGAATACATTATTCTTTAATAAGCACTTAAGTATGTGCAATTCATTGACAGAAAAACTTGTCATATAAATAGATGGGGCAAGCTCAAATACAGCAAAACCCTATAAAAAATATAATCTGTTTTTGTTCAAAAACTGTTTAGAACGAAGTTGATCTTTTAAAAGTACCACCATGTTTAAAATCTCTTCATAATACTCTCTTTCCTCTCTTTGTTTTTGTGACAGTATACTTTGCTGGTTTTATATATGAGTCTCCTCAGTCTCTTCTGCTAGTTTGTCCACATCATGTTCCTCTAACTTTGGTTTTTAGCATGGTCCTATCACAGGAGTTCTGCTATTAGCAAAATTACTAGTGATAGCTTAATTGACAAAGCTAATGATTCCCCCCACCAAAAGAAAAATCTTTATCCTTCTTGCTCCCTCTTCAATTTTTAGCAGTGTCGATCACTTTTTTCCTGTCTAGTCTTGGATCTCCAGATTTTTGTGACACCTTTCTCCTATATCTTCTTCTACCCATCTGGCTGTTCCTTCCCAGTCCATTTTACCAGAATTTCCTCCAGATCTTATCTGCTAACTATGGGTGTTCCTCAAAAGGCTCTGACCTTACTCCTTTCTCTTTTCTCTGTATTTTACATCATTAGCTTCCATGAATTCAATATCTTCCCAGGAGGATCTCATAATTGGACCACTTTAGTAGACTTCTAGTTGGTCTTCCAGCCTTAGGACTTTTTGTAAACCAGACCATCTTCTACTCAAGTTACCAAAGGATTTTCCTTAACAGCAAGTCTGAATACCAGTGGTTCCCTATTAACTCGTTTCTTCCCCTTTATATGTTTCACTTTTTCACATGTTATTCTGTCACTTCATTCCAGCGTTTTCACTGGCTTGCCCCCATGTCTAAGAATGTTTTTGCTCCCCACCTTTGTTTCTTAGCTTCTCTGGTTTCTTCCTTCAAGACTCCTCTCAGATATTCCCTTTTACAGAAGAGAAATTTCCTCTCATGTATATTATTATAATTTATATGTACACAGCTGTTTGCATTTTGTCTCCCACGTTAGAATGCGAACTCCTTAAGAGAAGGGAGCATGATTTTGTCCTTTTTTTTCCCCTGATAAATAAATGATTTTAATAATTCCATCCATCTTTCTTACTAATTCTAAAAGTACTGGCATATTACCAAGTCAATAACCAAATAACTTCCAAGTTATAGTGGCTAGGCAAATATGAGTATGGCTCTTGGTTTCATAGCTGCTGTTTTTAATACTAGAGAGGTTCCCACTTCTGATAATGTTTCCAGGACAAATTAAAACATAACTTTAAAGGCTTGTGCAACACTATTATAAGTGTGAGAGCCAAAAAAGGCTTTCAAATTAATCTCTAAAAATGGAGAAGTTACCACCGTTTTTCTGGGAGAAGAGAGAACATCATGATTAATTTTTCCCTTGTTCACCTTTGTTTATACATTACAAATTAGCATAGGAACATTGTAAATGTTTAATAAATATTTATTGATTGACTCTATCTACACTTGCTTCCAAAACTCAAGAGTTTAGTTGTCATCTGTACTTAAAAAACTCCTTAACCTATATATCTATGCACATTCTCTTCTGTGACCCTCAGTCACAGAAGTGCTAGTTTTCTAATTATTCCAGACATCTCAAATCCAAAAGGCCCCAAACTGAACTGATTTCAGAAGGGTTTGGGAGAAAACCCTTCCTTTTTCCAACTTTCCCTATTTCTTTTTTTAAATTATTTTTTCTTTCATTAAACATTTCCTAATTACATGTAAAATTTAAAAAGGTGTTTTTCCCAACTACATGTAAAAACAACATTTTTTGAAAAATTTAATCAAGTTTCAAATTCTTTTTCTTCCTGAGATAGTAATCAATCTGATATAGGTTATATATGTACAATTGTGTAAAATATTTCTATATTAATCATTTTGTGCAAGAAGACTTGAAAAACAACAACAAAAGCAATCGGGAAAGAGAAAAATAGCATGCTCTAATCTGTATTTGGACAATATCAGTTCTTTGGAGGTGGATAAGCATTTTTCATCATGTATCCTTTAGATCAATGCATTGTTGAGAATTGCTAAATCATTCATATTTCTTCATTGTATAATATTGCTGTTACTGTGTACTATGTTCTCTTGGTATTTCTGGATCAAAGGGTCTTATAACAGTTTTATAGTCCTTTGAACACAGTTCCAAATTGTTCTCTAGAATGGTTGGATCAGTTCACAATTCCATCAGCAGTGCATTGATGTTCCAGTTTTCCCAAATTCCCCTCAACATTTTATTGTTGTGGGGTTTTTTTTGGTTTTTTTGGTCATAATAGTCAGTCTGATAGTCTGAAGTTATTTTAATTGGCACTTTTTCAATCAATAGTGATTTAGACCATTTAAAAAAAATTTTCCCTGGTTACATGTGAAAAAACTTTTTTTTGGGGGGGGGGTTATATATGTACATTTATTTTTTTAAAAATAGGTTTCCTTATGAATCATGTTGGGAGAGAAAAATCCAAACAAAAGGGAAAAACCACGAAAAAAAAAAGAACATCGCATGAGTTAATTTACATTCAGTTTCCATAGTTTTTTCTGTGGATGCAGATAGCATTTTTTATCCAAAGTTTTTGGGATTGCCTTGGATCACTGAACTGCTGAGAAGAATCAAGTCATGTCATATTTGATCCTTGAGCAATCTTTTTGTTGTGCATGATGTTTTCCTGGTTCTGCTTGTTTTGCTGAGCATCAGTTCATGTAAACCTTTTCAGGACTTTCTAAAATCAGTCTCTTCATTATTTTTTATAGAATAATAATTCATTGCTTTCATATACCATAACTTATTCAGCCATTCCCCAATTGTTAGGCATCTACTGATTTTCCATTTCTTTGATACCAAAAGCTGCTGTAAACATTTTTGCACATGTGGGTCCTTTTCCCTGGTTTATGATTACTTTGGGATATAGAGTCTGACACTGCTGAATCAAAGGGCTATGCAGTTTTGTAGCCTTTTGGGCAATTCCAAATTGCTCTTCTGAATGGTTGGATCATTTCACAATTCCACCAACAATGTTAGTGTCTCAGTTTTCCCACATCCCCTCCAATATTCATCATTTTCCTGTCATCTTAGCTAATTTAAAATGTAGTATTTCATTGTCAAGTGCTATACCTGTGGGCAACCCGGCCTTACTTCCTCTCGAGCTTCAATGCGCATCTGGGTACAAATCAGCCATGTTGTACCCCAAAGAGTGTCCCAAACTAGAAGAGATGAAATCTAGATGCTCTTTAATTAGAGGCACTTTCCTCTGTCTTCCTTTATTCTGCAATCTTTGGTCCCTCCTTATATCCCCCTTTCCATACCAACCTCAAGGAAGTAAGTTTATACTGACATGAGTGATTTAGGAAAGGTCAGAGACCCCAACAAGGAACCTTATGCTGAAGTGGCCGAATAAGGAAAGTCATGGAGCTCACATCCTGATGACAGAGCACTCCTTGGGACAAAGCATGTTTTTGGGTCACTGTGACTTGCTTTTTGACCTGAGCTATTGTCAGCAACCTTTGCAAGTCCTGGGTATCATGTTTGTCAGGGCAACTACAACGGAATACTTCCTTGTCTTCAAGCTAGCACGGATTTTTTGCCTCTGACCACGACCCCTGAGCCCTGAGTCAGCACAAACTTCTTGCACAAGCCCTCTGGGCCCCAACACTTCACAGTGCCTTAATTTGAATTTCTGTGATCAATAATGATTTAGAGCACTTTTTTATATGAGTAGAAATAGTTTTAATTTCTCTATCTGAAAATTGTCTGTTCATATCCTTTGACCATTTATCAATTGGGAAATAACTTGTATTACCAATTTGACTCAGTTCTTTATATATTTTAGAAATGAGTTTTTTCAGAAATACTAAGAATTTCTCCCAGTTTTCTGCTTCCCTTCTAATCTTGGCTGCATTGGTTTTGTTTGTGTAAACCCTTTTTAATTTTAATCCAAGTTGTCCATTTTCCATTTCATAATATTCTTTAGTTCTTCTTTGTCCATAAATCTCTACCTTCTCTAAAGATCTGGTAGAAAAACTATCTCTTTTGATCACTTATCAGTTGAGGAATGATTTGTATTCTTACAAATTTGATTCAGTTCTCTATATTCTTGAGAAATGAGGTCTTTCAACAAGACTATACAATGATCAATACTGATGGACATGGCTCTCTTCAACATTGAGATGATTTAAACCAGTTCCAATTGTTTAAGGATGAAGAGAGCCATTTACACCGAGAGAGAAGACTGTGAGAACTGAGTGTGTACCACAACATAGCATTCTCACTTTTTGTGGGATTGGCTTGCATTTTGTTTTCTTTTCCAGTTTTTTTTCCCTTCTTGATCCGATTTTTCTTGTGCAGCAAGATAACAATAAATATGTATACATATATTGAATTTAACATATATTTTAACATATTTAATATGTATTAGACTACCTGCCATCAGAGGGAGGGGGAGAGGACGGGGGGAATGAGGAGAAAAATTGGAACAGAAGGCTTTGCAAGGGTCAATGTTGAAAAATTACCCATGTATATGTTTTGTAAATAAAAAGCTTTAATGAAAGAGAGGGAGAGTAATGGGGCCTTTATTAGAGAAACTTGTCGTAAAATTTTTTAAACCAAAATTTAAAAAAAAAGTCTGAGTGCTAAATACTTGCTTTCCCTCCCCTCCTCCTTTCTTGAGAAGGCAAGAAATTTGTCTTGGATTAGGAGGCCAAGACCTTGCTAGGAGAATGGGACCTTTTTCACCATGGATTTGTTGGAATTGTTTTGGATCGATGACTGATCAGAATAGCTAAGTCTTTCACTGTTAATTATTCTTAAAATATTGCTGTTTCTGTATACAATATTATCCTGATTCTGCTCACTTTGGTTTATATGATTTAACACGAGTTTTCCTGGGTATTTCTGAGACTATTCTGTTCATTATCTCCTAATAGAACAGTGATACTCCATCACAATCATATATCACAACTTATTTAGTCATTTTTCAATTGATGGGCCTTCCCTTGAATGCTAATTTTTTGTCACTATAAAAAGAGATGCTTTAAATATGTTTGTACAAAAAGGGTTTTTTCCCTTTTCTTTGCTCTCTTTGGGATCTTAATAGGGTTATTGCTTCTCAAAGGTATGCAGTTTTACATATTGTTCTCCAGGATGGTTAGACTAGTTCACAACTTAACATCTCAAGAGATTTTTTTTTTAATTTTCAGTTTCCTAATCAGTAGTGATTTAGAGATTTGTTTAAATGTCTAAATATAGCTTTGGTATCTTCTTCTGAAAACTGCCTATTCATATCCTCTGAATATTTATCCATTGGAGAATGGCTTTCATTGTATTTATTTTTTTTAATTGTATTTTAATTTTCCAAATGCATGCAAATCCCCTTCCCCAGCCCCTGTAAGACAGCAATCATATATAGGTTAAACTTGTGAAATTCTGTTATGGGCCAGAACTCTGAACTTGAAACAAAGGATTCTTACAAGGCACTAAGTCAGTGGAATTGATAGAGATAATAGTTATCTAATTTATCATGGTTCAGTATGGTTGATTTAACCCCAGAAGGAGATGTTATGGGCCAGAACTTGAAACAAGGTACTAAATGGAATTGAGGAGACAATGGCTAAATCTAGTTTAGCATTGATTTAATCCTACAACAAATAATGGTTTCCTAGTGAAATAATTGGTTTGTACTCAGTGTGGAGCATATAAGCTAGAAGCCTCAGCCAGGCAGATTCAGAGAGAATTCAGAGAGAAGGCAAAGGACTGGTGGCAGGAGCTTAAGATCTCAGAACTAAGGGGAGAAATTCAATTTGATCTTCAATATTCCTGGTGGCTGTCCTGGACTCCTGCATTTCCCCACTAAGACAAGACCAGACTGAAAGGCTCTCCAGAAAGCTGCTCAGCCCCAGGAAGGAGATAATAAAGGATCTGGACTATAAGAAAGCTAACCGGGCCCTAGGGAAGGAGATAAGACTTGGAAAGAGACTGTAAAGGATTTGGACTTTAATCCCTGGCTGCACTTGTGGTGATTACTGAACTGAAAGGAAGGCTGCTGCCAGAGACCCCAAGAAAACCAAAACAGAGAAAATTACATTTTAGAGAGAACATTACAAAATTCTTGTAAATATATTTCCATAGTCATCATGTTTTTAAGAAAAATCAGATAAAAAGGGGAAAACCCCCACAAAAACTAAGCAGATAAACCACCAACAACTGTCCTTTGATCCACAGTCAGTCTCTCTCTGATGGTGGATGACACTTTTTATCATGTCTATTGGAATTGCCTCATGGTTGAAAAGAACCAGGTCCATCACAGTTGATCTATACATAATCTTGTTGTGCACAATATTCTCTTGGTTCTGTTTACTTCACTTAGCATCAGTTCATGTAAGTCTTTCCAGGTTTTTCTGAAATCAGTCTGCTCATCATTTCTTATAGAACAAGAATATTCTATAATATATACCATGACTTATTCAGCCATTCCCCAGCTGCGGGGCATCTACTAAGTTTCCAGTTCCTTGCCACTCTAAAAAAAGGATGCTACATTTTTTGCACATGTGGGTTCTTTTTCCTCTTGCATGATCTTTTTGGAATACAGAATTGGCTTTTATTTTTATAAATTTGATTCAGTTTCTTATGTATTTGAAAAATAATACCCTTTTTAAAAAACCTTTTATTTTCTAAATACATGCAAAGATATTTTCAACATTCACCATTGCAAAATCTTGTTGTACTGTTCTGGTTATCTTTCTGGAGGGCCTTTGGACCAGCCTTGGTCTCAGTAGAAAAATCACCACAAGAATAGTCAGGGATAAAGTCCAAAATCTTTATTGTCTCCTTCAGTCTCCAGTCTGTATCAGCAGTCTCAGCTAATCAGCCAGTCAGCAGTCTGCACATCTCAATGTAATAGTCCTGCTTTCTGGAGCCCCTAAGTTGAGGTGACAAAATGTGCTGTTGCTTTCTAGAACCCCCACATTGGGATGGATTAAAATATAGTGTCCAGACTAGCTTTCTGGAGAACCTTGGGACCAGCCTGAGTCCTTGGTCTTAGTAGAGAAGTGATGGAAGTAGAAAAGCCACCACGAGACTGGTCAAGTCTTCTCCCTCTGTGGTTGAGTTTATCCCCAGTTTATATACTCTATTATAATTAAATCAATTCATCATACTGAGTATAAACAAATCATTATATCATTAGAGAACCATTATTTGTTGTAAGATTAAATCAATCATACTGAACCTAGAGAACTGTTAATCACCTTGCTAAACTAGATAACCATTGTCTTATCAATTCCACTGAGTTAACACCTTGTAAGAAATCTTGTCTCAAGTGTATTTCTCTAGAGTTCTGGCCCATTATGCCTTCTGTTCCAAATTTTTTTCTTCCTTACCCCTTCCCTAGATGGCAGATAACCCAATATATGTTAAACATGTGCAATTCTTCTATACACATTTCTGCAATTGTCATGCTGCACAAAAAAAAATCAGATTAAAAGAAAAAACATGAGAAAGAAAACACAATGCAAGCAAACAACAAAAAAAGGAAAAATAGTATGTTGTGTTCCATACTTAGTCCCCATTGACCTTTCTTCTTCATTACAAGTCCATTGGAACTGGCCTGAATCATGAGTGTTGAAAAGAACCATGTGTGTCAGAATTGATCATTGTATAATGTTGTTGCTGTGTACAATATTCTGGTTTTGCTTACTTCAGTTAGCAAAATGATAACTTGCTATAACCCCCCCCCCATTTCCTTCTGATTTTTGCTGTATTAGTTTTTCTTGTACAAAAGCTTTTTAATTTCATATAATCAGAATTACCTATTTTTCCTTTATATTTCCCTCTTTGTCTTGTTCAGGCATAAATACTTACTTTATCCATAAATTTGATGGGTACATTTTTCCAGTTTTGTGTAATTTTTGTGAAATGCTGATTTCTTACCTCCAAGCTTAGATCTTTGTTTTCCTATTTCTTTTGAAGAAATAGGAAAACACATACATCCAGTAAATTATCAAATCTTACAACTTTAACATCCATGATATCTCTTGTGCCCCCAAACTCTTTTTTACTCACATAGCTGCCACCTTAGGTAAGTAAACCTCATCAATTTTATTTGGATTATTATAATAGCCTTCTGATTTGTCTCCTTTCCTGAAATTTTTCTATTCTAGTTTCTCCTATCAAAGTCCTATCAAAGTGGTTTTTCTTAAATACTATCCGATTGGGTCACTCTCCATTGACTAACTCTAGAATTGATTATATGTTCCTCTGTTTATATTTTAAAGTTTATACAATCTAGACCCAATTTTCCAGCCTCAATTATTATTACTCTCCATCTGATATTCTGCAGTTGAACCAAAGTAACATTTTCCATTCTTTTCTTATCTGCCCAAATCTGTGCCTTTGAATTAGCTGTTCTTCATGAGTAGAATGTACTCTCTTCTCACGTAGATCTCATAAAATTCTCTTCCTTCAGAATGCAATCTTTATCTTCTACATTAAGCTTTTCCACACCTCACTAATTTTTAGTGTCTTATATTGAAAACTTTTGTATTTACTCTTTAGATAATGTACTTATCTTCTTCAGTAGCAGTTAAGCTTCCTGTTAGTAGAGATCTTTATGCTTCATTGTTTTGTATCCCCAACACCTAGAACAGTACTTGATACATAGTAGTAACTTGATAAATGTTTATTAATTAATTGATAATATGCTTTTATTCAGGTCATTGATAAAAATATTGAATTAGCACAAATCCACCAGCCAACCTATAGCCCTTCATTAAAGAGCACCTTCAAAATTAGCATTGACTATTAAAGAGAATATTTTAATTTTGGTCATTCAACCAATTCTGAATTTGTTTAATATATAATCTAGCCTATATCTCTCCCATCTTTTCTGTAAGAATACCATGAGAGATTTTATCAAATGACCTTCTGAAATATAGTTATATTATCTATGACAATTCATCAGCCAATTTTGTAATCTTGTCAGAAGAAAAATGAAGTTGGTCTGGTTTGGCTTGTTCTTGATGTAGTTTTCCTGATAAATGATAACCGCTTCTATTTAAAATGTTCACAGTTGATTCAGGTTTTTTGGATTTGGGAGATTTTTGGACAGGTCCTGTGTGAGCTGCCAATAAGGAAATTTCCTTTAATGATACAGATGGGCAGTAAACTGCTCTCTAGATGCCTTTAGAGAATAGCCTGTGGCAACAAAAAGATGAATGATAAATGATTTGTTCCAGTGTCATATGATGATCATATGCCAGAGGCAAGATTGAAACCAAGGCTAGGGATTTTTCCACTATGTCACTGTCTCCTTTAATATATTTCAAAGAAATCAAGTTGACTTGCCCATGGTTTGAAGGATTTGTTAGTTTAGTTGTGACATTTGACTGCCTTAACGAGTGGAAAGAAAACTATAACTCTTCTAACAAATAACACATAGGTAAAACAGATTCCTTTCTGGTCCTGCCCCCAAATGTCTTATTCTTCATATTTAGTTTTTCCATTTTCTGAAGTGTTCTTTATTATCTGTCATCTGGAATGAAATAAAATTGAACATTGTATTCATCAGAAGTCTTAAAACTTAAAGTGATTCAGTTTTGTACAGTATTGTTGTTATACTATGATTGTTTTCCTGGTTTTGTCTGCTTCACACAAATCTCAAAAACTTTCATTTTCATCATTTCTTGTGATATAATCTGTAGAAGGCCTGAACTCTGGGAAAGTACTTGAAAGAAGGATACTTACAGCAGGGTGTTTACTCAGTGAAATTGATGAGATAATGGTTCTCTAGTTCACACATACTTAATGTGTTGTAATGATGTAATCATACTGAGGAATTTAAGGGCTGAGAGGACTGGAAATGAGACATTCTATTTGTGATTGTCCTCCTGGTGGCTCTCCTGCCTCCTGCACTCGAGTCTCCACTAAGATCAAGACTGGGTCAGACTGTGAAGGAGTTCCTGTCTATCTTTGTGGTGACTATCCTGCTGAGACCAAGGCCTGTCAGAGGGACCTCCAGAAAGTTAGCTTGAACATTATAATAATCCAGTAGGATTATTATACTTATATTTTATTCAGCTGTTCACCAATTAATAGTTTTTAGTTTATAATTTTTGGCCACTAGAAAATAGAAAGCTGCTACATTTTTGCATTTGAATTATTTTTCTCTTTTTTTTGATCACTTTGGGTATAGACCTAGAACAGATTTTTAGAACATACTGGGTAAGAGAATATGCATAGTTGAATAACTTTTAAGTATAGTTTCAAATGTCTAGAATGCCTGTGATATTTACAGCTCCAGAAACTATGAATTTTCATGCAGCCTCTCCAGCATTGTTATATTCCTTTTTTTGTTAGCTTTTAGTCTGGTAGGCATGAGGTGGTAACTTGAGTTGCTTTTAATTTTTATTTTTCTAATTATTGTTGTTTTACAATATTCTTTCATATGATTATTGTTGAGTTTGTAATTTCTTCCCTTGAAAAGTACTTATTCCTAACATTTGAACAATAGGGATAATTTCTTATTTTATTTTTCATTTTAATTTTTAGTTCCAAACGTTCTCTATCTCTCCATTACAGCTATTAAGAAGGAAGTTAAATGTGATATCCATTATATATGTGATGTCATGTAAAACGTCTCCATTAAGAAATAGAAAAATAAAATGAGGAAAAAAATAATGCAATATATACTGAGTTTTTTGTTGTTGTTGTTGGTTGTTTTTTTTTTTTTTTTTTTTTTTTTTTTTTGCATTTATATAACATTTTTCATCATGAGTTCTCTGGAATTGTCATGAATCATTGTACTGATTGGAGTGGCTAAGCCTTTCACAAATGATGATCATTACAATATTGTTAATATATGTATGGGATTCTCCTAGTTCTGCTCAGTTCACTTTGCATCAATTCTTAGAAATCTAAAGTTTTTTTCTGAAACCAATATTGGGAAGATTCTAATTCTTCGTAGGATTTGCTATTTTATGTTCTGCTGGCAAATCCTTTGGGCTCTTCAAATGCCACGTTGAAGCATCAGAATAGGAATTGAGACGTTTAAAAAAAAAGCGTTACATATTTTAGTGAATAATTTTGTATGTGTTTTATTTCAGAAAGATTTTTGAGTGTTGTCTGCTCTAAAGAATTTTTTTTTTTTTTTCTAGAACATTTTAACTGGGACAGTTACTTGAGAGAGACTGGATCTTTAGCTGCTCCACCACAGTGTTTCAGACAGGTATTATAATGCTTTAAAATTTTTTATGTAATGTATGCCAAAGAAATTTGATAAGTGGGGGGCGGAGCCAAGATGGCGGAGAAGAAACACACGTCTCTGTGAACGTCCTCACTCCCTCACAACCAATTAGATAAATTAAGTCTCAGAATTAGCTCAGGACTGATAGAAACCATAAGGACTGGAAGCACGACTTACCAGCTGAAGAGAATCTGGAGTTTCAACAGGAAAGGTCAGTTCCCAGGGGAAGAATAAGAGAGACCAGCACAGCCGGTGGGGTAGTGGCACACTGCGCCCATTGCGCTGGGAGGGGCTCTGGGATCAGAGAAGCCACTGAGGTAAAGGAATCTGGCACAGGCTGTTAGCCTTTCTCTGCTAATTATTTAGCAGTTCAGAAGAGAAAGCCAAAATATTTTAAAACTCAGATTAGATTTTCCCCGGACCCTGGAGGTGACTCAGCAGATCTCGGCACCAGGGGGTGTGGCCTCAGCTACCACCTGAGAATAGTTAAGAGATTGACAAGTGGGTGGATACGGCCCAAGGCAACACACACTGCCTAGCTTAGCTGGAGGGAGTGGAACTCAGCTCCAGGAAGTCCCAGAGAAGCGGAACCTTTGAACTAGGGACCGCGGTTTCTGGCAGACACTTCCAGTTTGAGCACAGGGGCTTCTCACGTCACCTGCTGCAGACATCCACTCCCCACCCGGACACATAGGCTGGGCTTTGTGCTGTCTTTACTATTCTACGCCCTCGAAGCACAGTAGTGCTAATCACCTCTGAGGCACTTCCAGGGAGGGGGTGGGGAACTCTCTCCCAGAGCTCTATCTTAGCTCAGGCGCAGGAGCCGCTGCATCCATCCGGTCTGGGAGGAAGCTGGTAAAGAAGTAAATAAATAATTTCCTACCCCAGGGACAGACCCCAAAAGATTTTTTTAAATATGAGCAAAAAAGCTAGAAAAACTATAGATTCCTTCTATACAGAGAAAGAGCGGGTATCCAACCCCGAGGAAGTTAACAGCAGAGAGTCAGCAGATAACAACCCAAAGGGGAACGATCCCTGCCCCCCATCACATAACTCTCTCCTAGAAGAAACTCTTAAAAAATTGAGGGAGATTGAAGAAAAATGGGGAAAGGAAAGGGAAGCTATGATAGAGAATAACAACGTCCTGAAATTGGAGTTGGAAAAAATAAAGAATTCACAGGAGATGCAGGGAAACAAAATTTATGAATTAGAAAAGGTTAAAAAAACACAGGAAAGTAGGATTTCTGAATTGGAAAAGATAAAAAAGTCTCAAGAAAATAGAATTTCTGAATTGGAAAAAGAAAATAATTCTCAAAAAAAAAATTAGGGAAATGGAAAAAAATTCAATAGAGCAAAATAATTCATTTAAAAATGAAATTGGGCATTTACAAAAAGAACTAAAAACTGTGAAAGAAGAAAATAACTCCTTAAAAGTCAGGATGGAACAAATAGAAATGAATGATTCACAGAGAACCCAAGAATCAGTCAAACAAAACAAAAAAAAATGAGAAGCTGGAGAACAACGTCAAATACTTACTGGGAAAATCTATAGACCTGGAAAATAGATCTAGGAGAGATAATCTGCGGATTATTGGACTTCCAGAAAACTATGACCAAAAAAAGAGCCTAGATTCTATTTTACAGGAAATTATCAAAGAGAACTGTCCAGAGGTAATAGAAACAGAAGGGAAAGTAGATGTGGAAAGAATTCATCGAACTCCTTCTGAAATAGACCCTGAAAAAAGAACACCACGGAATATAGTGGCTAAGCTGCAGAATTACCACACAAAGGAGCAAATCCTGCAAGCAGCTAGAAAAAAACAATTTAAATACCAAGGTGCCACAATAAGGGTCACCCAAGATCTGGCTGCCTCCACATTAAAAGATAGAAGGGCCTGGAACCTGATATTCCATAAGGCAAAAGATCAAGGACTGCAACCAAGAATGAACTACCCAGCTAAGTTTAGCATCTTTTTCCATGGAAGAAGATGGTCATTCAATGAAACAGAGGAATTCTATATGTTTCTAAGAAAAAAACCAGACTTAAACAAAAAATTTGATCTACATCCACAAGACTGAAGAGAAACAGAAAAAGGTACACAGAACCCTTGAGAACTGTAACTCTGTTGTGAGTATATAAAAAATACTCAAGGATAATTTGATTTTACTGATATAAAAGAAAAAAAGGGGGGTGTAGTAAAGGGAAGGAGGTCGGTTCAGAAAAAGGGGAAGGAGTGATAAAAAGAGGGAAACTACATCCCAGGAAGAGGCATAGAAAATACACCATATCTGAGGGAACTTAGTGAGGGGGAGAATCATTGTGTGAATCTTACTCTCATCAGGAGAGGCTCAAAGAGTAAATAATTAACATATTTGTTTTTCAGAGAATTTTCTCTTACCTCATTAAAAGGGGGGAGAGGAAAAGGGAAAAGGAAAAGGAGAATAAGTGAAGGGACTTGGAGGGAGGGGGGAGGGATCCTAAAAAAAAAAAAAAAAAAAAAGAGGGAGGGTTGCGCGTCACAAGGGGGGTCTGTAAATTAAATATCGGGGAGGGGGATCAGGGGGGTCAAGGGAAAAAAGCATAATCTGGGGATAATACGATGGCAGGAAATACAGAATTAGTAATTTTAACTGTAAATGTAAATTGGATGAACGATCCCATCAAACGGAGACGGATAGCAGATTGGATCAAAAAGCAGAACCCTACAATATGTTGCCTACAGGAAACACACTTAAAGCAGGGAGATACATACAGAATAAAGGTAAAAGGTTGGAACAGAGCCTATTATGCTTCAGGTAAAGCCAAAAAAGCAGGGGTAGCTATCCTTATCTCAGATCAAGCAAAAGCAGAAGTAGATCTCGTTAAAAAAGATAAGGAAGGAAACTATATCCTGCTGAAAGGTAGCATAAATAATGAAGCCATATCAATACTAAACATATATGCACCAAGTGGTATAGCATCTAACTTTCTAAAGGAAAAGTTAAGAGAACTGCAAGAAGAAATAGACAGTAAAACTATAATAGTGGGAGATCTCAACCTTGCACTCTCAGATTTAGACAAATCAAACCACAAAACAAACAAGAAAGAAATTAAAAAAGTAAATAGAATATTAGAAAAACTAGGTATGATAGACCTTTGGAGAAAACTGAATGGCAATAGAAAGGAATATACTTTCTTCTCAGCAGTTCATGGATCCTATACAAAAATTGACCATATATTAGGACATAAAGATCTCAAAATTAAATGTAGGAAGGCAGAAATAATAAATGCCTTCTTCTCAGATCACAATGCAATAAAAGCTACATTCAGTAAAAAGTTAGGGGTAAATAGACCAAAAAGTAATTGGAAACTGAATAATCTCATCTTAAAGAATGACTGGGTGAAAGAGCAAATTATAGAAACAATTAACAATTTCACCCAAGATAATGACAATGATGAGACATCATATCAAAATCTTTGGGATGCAGCTAAAGCAGTAATAAGGGGAAATTTTATATCTTTAGAGGCTTATTTGAAGAAAATTGAGAAAGAGAAGATTAACGAATTGGGCTTACAACTTAAAAGGCTAGAAAAAGACCAAATTATAAACCCCCAACCAAAAATTAAACTTGAAATACAAAAATTAAAAGGAGAAGTCAATAAAATTGAAAGTAAAAAAACTATTGAATTAATAAATAAAACCAAGAGTTGGTTTTATGAAAAAGCCAATAAAATAGATAAACCTTTGGTAAATTTGATCAAAAAAAAGAAAGAGGAAAATCAAATTGATCGTCTTACAAATGAAAAGGGGGATCTTTCCACCAATGAAGAGGAAATTAGAGAAATAATAAGGAGTTACTTTGCCCAACTTTATGCCAATAAATTTGATAACTTAAGTGAAATGGATGACTTCCTCCAAAAATATAGGCTCCCTAGATTAACAGAGGAGGAGATAAATTGCTTAAATAGTCCCATTTCAGAAAAAGAAATAGAACAAGCTATTAATCAACTCCCCAGGAAAAAATCCCCAGGGCCAGATGGATTCACATGTGAATTCTACCAAACATTTAAAGAACAATTAGCCCCAATGTTATATAAATTATTTGAAAAAATAGGGGATGAAGGAGTCCTACCAAACTCCTTTTATGACACAGACATGGTACTGATACCTAAACCAGGTAGACGAAAACTGAGAA
This sequence comes from Sminthopsis crassicaudata, assembly GCF_048593235.1. NCBI lineage: Eukaryota > Metazoa > Chordata > Mammalia > Dasyuromorphia > Dasyuridae > Sminthopsis > Sminthopsis crassicaudata. The sequence goes on from NC_133619.1 coordinate 211,897,003, forward strand.
AGAAAATTATAGACCAATCTCCTTAATGAATATTGATGCTAAAATCTTAAATAAGATATTAGCAAAAAGACTTCAGAAAATCATCTCCAAGATAATACACTATGATCAAGTAGGATTTATTCCAGGAATGCAGGGCTGGTTTAATATTAGGAAAACTATTAATATAATTGACCATATTAATAATCAAATTAATAAGAACCATATGATCATCTCAATAGATGCAGAAAAAGCATTTGACAAAATCCAACATCCATTCCTACTAAAAACTCTTGAGAGTATAGGAATAAATGGACTATTCCTTAGAATAATCAGGAGCATATATTTAAGACCTTCAGTAAGCATAATATGCAATAGAAATAAACTGCAACCTTTCCCAGTAAGATCAGGAGTGAAACAAGGTTGCCCACTATCACCATTACTATTCAATATAGTACTAGAAACGCTAGCCTCGGCAATAAGAGCCAAGAAAGAGATTCAAGGAATTAGAGTAGGAAATGAGGAAATTAAACTTTCACTTTTTGCAGATGACATGATGGTATACTTAGAGAACCCCAAAGACTCTGCTAAAAAGCTACTAGAAATAATTCAAAATTTCAGCAAAGTGGCAGGATACAAAATAAATCCACATAAATCCTCTGCATTTTTATATATCACTAACAAAATGCAACAGCAAGAGATACAAAGAGAAATTCCATTCCAAACAAATGTTGAGAGTATAAAATATTTGGGAATCCATCTACCAAAGAAAAGTCAGGAATTATATGAGAAAAATTACAAAACACTTGCCACAAAAATAAAATCAGATTTAAATAATTGGAAAGACATTCAATGCTCTTGGATAGGCCGAGCGAATATAATAAAGATGACAATACTCCCCAAACTAATCTATTTATTTAGTGCTATACCAATCAGACTCCCAAGAAACTATTTCAATGACCTAGAAAAAATAACAACAAAATTCATATGGAAGAATAAAAGGTCGAGAATTGCAAGGGAACTAATGAAAAAAAACTCAGAGGAAGGTGGTCTAAGTGTACCTGATCTAAAGCTATATTATATAGCAGCAGTCACCAAAACCATTTGGTATTGGCTAAGAAATAGACTAGTTGATCAGTGGCATAGGTTAGGTTCACAGGGCAAGATAGTGAATAAAAATAGCAATCTAATCTTTGACAAACCCAAAGATCCCAAATTTTGGGATAAGAATTCATTATTTGACAAAAACTGCTGGGAAAACTGGAAATTAGTATGGCAGAAACTAGGCATGGACCCACATTTAACACCACATACTAAGATTAGATCAAAATGGGTCCAAGATTTAGGCATAAAGAACGAAATCATAAATAAATTGGAGGAACATGGGATGGTTTACCTCTCAGACTTGTGGAGGAGGAAGGAGTTTGTGTCCAAGGGAGAACTAGAGACCATTATTGATCACAAAATCGAACATTTTGATTACACCAAATTAAAAAGTTTCTGCACAAACAAAACTAATGCAAACAAGATTAGAAGGGAAGTAACAAATTGGGAAAAAATTTTTACAGTTAAAGGTTCTGATAAAGGCCTCATCTCCAAAATATACAGAGAATTGACTTTAATTTATAAGAAATCAAGCCATTCTCCAATTGATAAATGGTCAAAGGATATGAACAGACAATTTTCAAATGATGAAATTAAAACTATTTCCACTCATATGAAAGAGTGTTCCAAATCACTATTGATCAGAGAAATGCAAATTAAGACAACTCTGAGGTATCATTACACACCTGTCAAATTGGCTAAGATGACAGGAACAAATAACGATGAATGTTGGAGGGGCTGTGGGAAAACTGGGGCACTGATGCATTGTTGGTGGAGTTGTGAAAGAATCCAACCATTCTGGAGAGCAATCTGGAATTATGCCCAAAAAGTTATCAAAATGTGCATACTCTTTGACCCAGCCATACTACTACTGGGCTTCTACCCCAAGGAACTATTAAAGAAGGGAAAGCGTCCTGTATGTGCCAAAATGTTTGTGGCAGCCCTTTTCATAGTGGCTAGAAGCTGGAAGATGAATGGATGTCCATCAATTGGAGAATGGTTGGGTAAACTATGGTATATGAAGGTTATGGAATATTATTGTTCTATAAGAAATGACCAACAGGAGAAATACAGAGAGGCTTGGAGAGACTTACATCAACTGATGCTGAATGAAACGAGCAGAACCAGAAGATCATTATACACTTCAACAATGATACTGTATGAGGATGTATGCTGATGGAGGTGGATTTCTTCAACATAGAGAAGAGCTAATCCAATTCCAATTGATTAATGATGGACAGAACCAGCTACATCCAGAAAAGGAACACTGGGAAATGAATGTAAACTGTTATTTTTACCTTCTGAATCCAATTCTTCCTGTGCAACAAAAAATTCGGTTCTACACACATATATTGTATCTAGAATATACTGTAATATATTTAACATATATAAGACTGCTTGCCATCTGGGGGAGGGGGTTGGGGGAGGAAGGGAAAAAATCTGAATAGAAGTAAGTGCAAGGGATAATGTTGTAAAAAATTACCCATGCATATGTACTGTCAAAAAAATGTTATAATTACAAAATAAAATAAAAATTTAAAAAAAAAAAAAGAAATAGACCGGTAGATCAGTGGAACAGATTAGATACAAAGGACAAAAAAGGGTACATCTATAGCAATCTAATCTTTGACAAACCCAAAGATTCCAACATTAGGGATAAAAATTCATTATTCGGAAAAAACTATTGGGAAAACTGGAAATTAGTATGGCAGAAATTAGATATGGATCCACACTTAACACCATACCATATACCAAGATAAGATCAAAATGGATCCATGATTTAGGCATAAAGAGGGAGATAATAAATAGATTAGAGGAACAGAGGATAATCTACTTCTCAGACTTGTGGAGGAGGAAGGAATTTATGACCAGAGGAGAACTAGAGATCATTATTGATCACAAAATAGAAGATTTTGATTACATCAAACTAAAAAGTTTCTGTACAAATAATACTAATGCAAACAAGATTAGAAGGGAAGTAACAAATTGGGAAAATATTTTTAAAAACAAAGGTTCTGACAAAGGTCTCATTTCCAAAATATATAGAGAACTGACCCTAATTTATAAGAAACCGAACCATTCTCCAATTGATAAATGGTCAAAGGATATGAACAGACAATTCTCAGAGGAAGAAATTGAAACTATATCCACTCACATGAAAGAGTGTTCCAAATCACTACTGATCAGAGAAATGCAAATTAAGACCACTCTGAGATACCACTACACACCTGTCAGATTGGCTAAGATGACAGGAACAAATAATGATAAATGTTGGAGGGGATGTGGGGAAATTGGGACACTAATACATTGCTGGTGGAGTTGCGAAAGAATCCAGCCATTCTGGAGAGCAATCTGGAATTATGCCCAAAAAGTTATCAAACTGTGCATACCCTTTGACCCAGCAGCGCTACTACTGGGATTATATCCCAAAGAAATACTAAAGAGCGGAAAGAGACATATATGTGCCAAAATGTTTGTGACAGCTCTTTTTGTTGTAGCTAGAAACTGGAAGATGAATGGATGTCCATCAGTTGGAGAATGGTTGGGTAAATTGTGGTATATGAAGGTTATGGAATATTATTGCTCTGTAAGAAATGACCAGCAGGAGGAATACAGAGAGGCCTGGAGAGACTTAAATCAACTGATGCTGAGTGAAATGAGCAGAACCAGAAGATCACTGTACACTTCAACAACAATACTGTATGAGGATGTATTCTGATGGAAGTGGAGATCTTCAACATAAAGAAGATCCAACTCACTTCCAGTTGATCAATGATGGACAGAGGTAGCTACACCCAGAGAAGAAACACTGGGAAGTGAATGTAAATTGTTAGCACTAATATCTGTCTGCCCAGGTTGCATGTACCTTCGGATTCTAATGTTTATTGTGCAACAAGAAAATGATATTCACACACATGTATTGTACCTAGACTATATTGTAACACATGTAAAATGTATGGGATTGCCTGTCATCGGGGGGAGGGAATAGAGGGAAGGGGGGTGGTAATTTGGAAAAATGAATACAAGGGATAATATTATAAAAAAAAAATATATATATATATATAATAAAAAAAATTAAAAAAAAAAAAAGAAATTTGATAAGTTAGTATGGTATTAAGCACACCCTTCAAAAACTTTATTTTAGAAGAGAAACCACTCTTAGTAATTTCTGGCAATGTGATTTGTTGACAGTATATCATGATAGACAAGTCACCCAATAAATAACAATATGTCCTAATTAGCCTCACTAACTTGGCATTCAGAATGCTTTTGGTCAGGGTTATATTGTCCAGTCTATACTTAAAGAGGTTTAATATGACAATCAGTAGACATCATTAATGTCTTTGAGTGATTAGTGAATGGGAAAACATTGTTTTATATCCAGATATTGGTATATTTGTTTAAGTGGCTTGGAACAACCAGTTGATTTCTACTTTTGTCTATTATGTGTGAAATGTATTGAAAGCTGAATTATTGAAAATGTACCTAAATAAAATGTTATATTTTCCCCCTTACTTAAGTATCTACTTTTTAATAAACATGTCTTTTTTTTTAAATATAGTCCAAAATCCCACCTACTAATGACTTCAAAGTTGGCATGAAATTGGAAGCACGTGACCCACGAAATGTCACTTCTGTTTGCATTGCCACCGTCATTGGAATTACTGGTGCCAGATTACGATTGCGGCTGGATGGCAGTGACAATAAAAATGACTTTTGGAGGCTTGTAGATTCTTCCGATATACAGCCCATTGGAACTTGTGAAAAGAAAGGAGGCATGCTTCAGCCTCCTCTGGGTAAGGAGAAAATGCTTCATTATGTTCCTGTTAGTTTGAGCCTCAGTAAAATAATTTGAGATAATTTTTTATCTCTACAGTATTCCTGGCAAGCTTTACAATTAAATACCCAATTTGTATGAGGAAAAGATGAATGAGGATAGGTAGCAGAATGGTGTGTATAATGGAGTTATTCAATATTGAAGCTCCAAAATTCGATGTCTGTTGCCTGTTATAAAGTATTTTATTGTGGCATAAATGTGCCTCTGAGGTGTTTTAAGCAACTATCAGTAATTTGGAAAGATATCTGAGACTGGTAGAAAAATTTTTGTCTGTCATACAAAGAATATGATCCAGCAGCGTTACTATTGGGCTTATATATATATATATATATATATATATATATATATATATATATATATATATATATATGTATATATATATACATATATATATATATATATATATATATATATATATTATATATATAGAGATCTTAAAAAAGGGAAAGGAATCCATATATGCAAATATGTTTGTGGCATCCTTTTTGTAGTGGCTAGAAACTGGAAACTGAGTGAATGCCCATCAATTGGAGAATGGTTGAATAAATTATGGTATATGAATGTTATATGGAATATTATTGTTCTCTAAGAAATGACCAACAGGATGATTTCAGAAAGGCCTGGAGAGACTTGCATGGATTAATGCTTAGTGAAATGAGCAGAGCCAAAAGATCATTATACATGGCAACAACAAAATTATATGATAATCAGTTCTGATGGATGTGGCTCTCTTCAACAGTGAGATAATTCAAACTAGTTAAAATTGTTTAGTAATAAAGAGAGTCAGCTACACCCAGAGAGAGAAATATGGGAAATGATTGTGGACCACAATATAGCATTTCCACTCTTTCTGCTATTGTTTGCTTTGCATTTTTATTTTCCTTCTCAGGTTTCTTTCTTTCTTTTTAAATCCTTATTTTTCTTGTGCAGCAAGATAAGTATATAAATATGTAGACATATATTGGATTTAACATATACTTTAACATATTTAACATGTATTGGACTAACTGCCATGTAGGGGAAAGGAGGGAAAAAGTTGGAATAGAAGGTTTTGCAAGGGTCAGTGTTGAAAAATTACCCATGCATACGTTTTGTAAATAAAAAGCTATAATAATAATTTTAAAAAAAGAAACTTGGATCTTCTTTTTAACAAATTTTAATTTTCTATATAAAAATAATTTTTAACCTTAAAGAAATCCCACAATTTTGAATTCCAGAATTCTCTCAAATACAGTTCTCTACCCTCCCTCCTTATTGAGAAGGCAAGCAATTTGATATATATGCAGCTATATAGAACATATATCCATATTAGTCATGCCGTGAAAAAAATCACAGACCAAAATACCCCAAGAAAAAGATAAACAGTATGCTTCAATTTGCATTCATACTTCATTTGTAATTTTTCTGGATGTGGATAGCAGTTTTCATCAGTTCTTCATAATTGTCTTGGATCTTTATATTGCTGAGAGAAGCTAAGTCCTTCACAATTGATTCTTTTACAGTATTGCTGTTATTGTATACATTGTTCTCCAGGTTCTATTCACTGATACCTATTTTTAATCAAATGTAAAGCCCAAATGATCCAATTCAAGTTCTGCATGTGGACTACATAGTGTTAGTGTGTCCAATGCCAATAATTCTCAGTTCAGACTATAAGTTAGAAAGATTTTCATTCTGGTTTAGTAGAAGGAATTTTACTCTGATTTTCCCTGACATCAGTGAACATTTGGACCAAACAATCACAAAAAAGGAAATTATTAGGTAAATAGCTGGCATGATCTCTTGCCCTGCTTCATTCACCTGTTGGATGAATTTGGTGCTCCCCTCACTTTAATAATAATTTTTTTTTCCAATTACGTGTAAATAGATTTCAACATTAATTTTTATAAGATTTGGAGTTCAAATTTTTTCTATCCTTTTCCTTTCCCTCCCTCAAGACAACAAGTTATCCAGATTATATATGTATAATCATTTTAAACATTTCTATAGTCATATTGTGAAAGAAAAATCAGAACAAAAAGGAAAAACCATGAGAAAGGGAAAAAAATGAAAATATTATGCATCTGTCTGCATTCAGTCTCCATAGTTCTTCCTCTGAATGTGGATAGCATTTTCCATCCCAAGTCTGTTGAAATTATCTTGGATCACTGTATTGCTGAGAAGAGCTAAGTCTGTCATAGTTAATGATCAACAGTCTTCTTATTATTGTTGTGTACACTGTTCTTCTGGTTCTGCTCACCTCTCTCAGCATCAGTTCATATAAGTTTTTCTGAGTTTTTCTGAAATCTGTGTGTTCATCATTTTTTATTGTACAGCCATTCCATATTTGATGGTTGTCCCCTGAATTTCCATTTCGTTGCCACTACATAAAGAGTTACAGCAAACATTTTTGCATATGTGGGTTCTTTTCCCTTTTTTTATGATCTCTTTGGATATAAGCCCAGTAGAAACATTGCTGGATTGGTTTTATAGTCCTTCTGGCATGGTTTGAAATTGCTCTCCATAACGGATCAGTTCATGACTCCACCAACAGTGCATTAGAATTGCCCAATTTGATTTTTTTTGGAGCACTGGGAGTATGGCATCTCTGGAAAATGAACTTGTTTAATATATAGCTTTTTATTTGCAAAATATGCATGAGTAATTTTCAACATTGACCCTTGCAAAATCTTCTATTTCAACTTTTCCCCTTTTCCATACTCATTTTGAAATGTTGAATGTGCCCTTAATTTTATGAATCTACCCCAATTTTGGGGGGAGAGTTTCTAGTGGAGAGAAAGTGTGGGTAGCTAGAATGAGCACTGGACTTAAATAACAGTGGGTTAAATAACAGATGCATAATATTTTCATTTTTTCCTTGTTTTTTCTCACTCATGGTTTTTCCCTGTTTTCTTTGAATTTTTCTGTGAAATAGAAATAATTGTATTATCTACTTAATGAATTGTAACGTGCTTTTAAAACTATGAAATAGTATATAAATATGAATAGTCAAAAGACCTTTGAAAGGTGGACTACACATTTAAAAATGTTGATGAATTTATTTCTTTAAATACTTATATAACCTGGGAGAAATGAAATGTGTTTGGGCTTTTGCTTGATAATTTTGTAAAGTTGGAAGGTAAGAATAGGCATTCAGTTCTCTCTCATTTTAAATTCTCTAAAATTCTAAGTTTGATATATAAAATCTTGTCTCTCTACTCCTGCTACATTGTTAGCTGCACTTCCTCTACTGCAGAATATGTTTAATTGTTAGTTTTAGTTTTGCTTCTGGGTTAGCTTAAGGTTAGAGTATATTTCTCTTTTTACTGCTTTCTTATGTTAGAAATTTTCCTATTCCAAATTTGTAAATATTCATTTTTTTTACTAGAGTGGCAAATATACTATTAAATTTTTGCATTCTTGTTCTTTTTAAAAATGTCTTCATCTTTTTTGTTATTTTCCTCATGTTCATAGTGTATTTTCATCAAGTACATTTGGTTGTAAAAAAAACTCTAAGAAATATAAATATAAAATTGCAGCTGAATGAATACATTTAATTTCCTAGTTTAGTTTTGAAACCATCTTATCAGGAATACTATATGTGCCAGTTAGTGTAGAATAATGTTTTATTGTGATTATTTGGATTTAAAATATATTGCTTTTATAGCAATTCATATTCCCACCACAGTTTTAGTGAATGTTTCTATTAATATGTAAAGTATATTATCCCTGTGTACAAGTCTTCTTAATATTGAAAAATTATCTTTACCAGTATTCATCACTTTTTTGCCATTTTTTGTTTTTTCTATATTTAATTTTTATCACTTTGGTTTCTCTACATAGTTAAATTTCATTTCCCCTAAAATTGAATGGTAAAGGATTAATTTTTCAGTTACCTTAAGGAAAAATGAGCAGCACAATTTAGGAAATTTAAAATATTGATTAAGTGAGAAGTATAGAGACAATATTAGAACAAACTAAGGTTTGTGTATGTTCATTCACATTGTTTTTCATAATCTATGAGGTTATACAGATGAATACCTCTTGATTAGAAATCTGTGTATTTAAATTACATGTTCTTTTCACATATCTTTCATGAGTATATTCCCCTCAAAACCAAATTTTGGTAAAGCATTATTAAGTAGTTTTCTTTGTTAATTTTTTGGATTTTTTTTTTCCCTTCAGATTCATCAATTTATAATAAGTATTTCACTTGCCTGCCTTTTTTAGTGCAGCCATTGAGACATTGTATTTATAACAAAAGACCCCTCAATTCAGGCATCAGGATGAGCAACTGCTAAGGGGAAACCGATTGTCCATCTCTAAAAAAACAAGAGAAGCTATTGAGCTTTGTCAGGTTCTTCGATTGAGAACTTGCTAAAAAAGCAACCCATAATTGTGCATGGTGTTGGACACTTGTACTTCTCCTTTCTAGGAAGCTTAGGCTTGTGCGTCACTTGAGCTTAGGAGTTCTTAGTAGTAGGGGACTGTGCCCTTTGGGTGGGTGTCTATACCAAGTTGAGCATTAATTGACCTCCCTAGTCCTGTATGGGAGACAACCAAGCTGGAACAAACTAGCCCAAGTCATAAAATGTAGGTCATCAGTAGGGGCATTGGGACCATAAATTACCCTTCCATTCTGGGGGACATAGGGAGACCCAGTCTTAAAAAAAGAAAGAGCATCTTTTATGTTTTGCATTTGTCATTGATGCTAAAAGTGGCTGATCACCTTTAGCGGCTATTGAAGAAGAGGTTACAAAAATTGGAATAGATTTTTCTTCAGAAGAGAGGCAGCCACAGGCAATTAAATTAGGACAAAGGGAATGAAAGGGAGATCCTGATAGTGCAAAAAGTAATAAAAAATGTCTTTACACAAATGATATTTTTGCTTTTACGATTCCCATTGTAGCTGTAGATGTTTGGGATGGTAGTGGTGAAAGTTGTTCTTCAGCAGTAGGATATAAGGCCTTCATTCAGTATCTCATCAACTTTGTGATTCAGCTTGACTCTAAAGAAATGCTTTTAGTATTTGTTTTCAATATAGTCATAGGTCATTGCATCAATATAATATGAGCATCAGCATAGTACTTTCATTCCCTGGGTAGAATATTTATTCTTCCAGAAATGATGGTGAAGAAGTATCCTTACTACTGACACATTAGTAAACTTGTTGAAAACCTCATGCTGTAATTTTTTATTGAAGCTTCATTTTTTTAATTAAATAGGATTTCAGATGAATGCATCATCTTGGCCAATGTTCCTCTTAAGAACATTAAATGGAGCTGAAATGGCACCTGCAGCATTCTTTAAAAAGGTAAGAAGAAAGACTTCCCATGGAAACAAATTTCCATCATTTGGGTATTTCATTATTTAATGAAAATACTGAGTTTTTTCTTTAGTATGAAAGGCAAGAATTATTTTAAATTACTTTTAACTGGAATGGTAAGGTTATAAAACAGGCCAGAAAATAATTACATTTCATTACCTTTTAATTTGAAAACTATACTATAAATAGGAATAGACTAGTATCTTGCATTAGAACAAGAACTGAGTAGAAAGTAAAGTAGATTGATTTCATTTGGGAAATTATGTTGTGTTTCAATGACCCTTATTACTGTGTTTTTAATTCCACCATTTTTTGAGTAATATTAAGTCAGTGATAATTACTGTCATGGATCACTAAGTTCTCAGAAGAATCAAAATTTCAGATTACTTTTGGAGGCAATAGAAAGATTTATAGTTCAACAATGAGATGAACCAAATCAGTTCCAATAGAGCAGTAATGAACTGAACCAGCTACATACACCCAGCAAAAGAACTCTGAGAGATGACTATGAACCACTACATAGAATTCCCAATCCCTCTAATTTTGTCCACCTGCATTTTGGATTTCCTTCATAGGCTAATTGTACACTATTTCAAAGTCCGATTCTTTTTGTACAGCAAAACAACTGTTTGGACATATATACATATATTATATTTAATTTATACTTTTTTTTCCCCCCTGAGGCTGGGGTTAAGTGATTTGCCCAGGGTCTCACGGCTAGGACTTGTTAAGTGTCTGAGACCAGATTTGAACTCAGGTCCTCCTGAATTCAGGGCTGGTGCTCTATCCACTGCACCATCTAGCTGCCCCTAATTTATACTTTAACATATTTAACATATATTGGTCAACCTGCCATATAGGGGGGAGAGGGGGAAATTAGAACAAAAAGTTTGGCAACTGTCAATGTTGTAAAATTATTCATGCATATATATGGTAAATAAAAACTATTAATAAATTTTTTAAAAAAGAAAGATATATAGTTGTTGTTAATTGACTTCAGCATATAGAGTATTTATTTTTACAGATTGAGGTTGAAAAAAATGACTTGTATTTGGTCCCAGAGGGGTTACTTAGAAGTAATGGATGGAATTTATTAGAGATGTGTTTTTGGGCATGTGGTGAGAAAAAAGCTCACAATAATCATTCAAGAGTAAAATGAGCTTTTTTAGGAGGTAGTAGGTTCCTCTCCCTAGAAGATTTCAAGTAATGTTTGGATGATAACTTGCTGGGAATGCTCTAGAGCAGAATTTTATTTAGGTACTGATTATATATTCTAGATGATCCCAGTTTCTTGTCAACTCTTCAGATTCTGAGACATCAGAATAGCATTATCTCTAGCTGACTATATTACTGGAAAAAGGAGTAGTCTGGTCATTTAATAAGAGCAAGAAATATTAGAAGAGGGTATATAGCTCAGATGTCATACCATAATGCAGTATGTTATTCATGGATTGGGGCTGATGAATCAGAACCACTTTGGAAGTTTCAGAGGAAAAAGAAGGGCATGAGACCACAGGGATAGAATAATTGTGTATGTTTTAAGTATGGTCATTTTGTTAGTTGTTTGTTTAAAAAAAAAAAAACTTTTAAAGAAGAAATTGCTATGGAAGCAAGAATGTTTGTTTTTTTTTTTTCTCTTTCAAAATTAATAGCTATGGGGGCAACTAGGTGGCTAGAGTGCATAGTCAGGACGACTTGAATTCAAATTCGGCCTCAGACACTTAATACTTCTTAGCTGTGTGACCCTGGGCAAGTCATTTAATCCCAATTGCCTCAGGGAGAAAAAAAAAGCTATAAAAACAAAAGACAATAAAAATGTGTTTTTGAAAATGCTGATTTTTTTAAAAAAATAATTGAAATGTAGTATAATCAGCAGCCTCACCTCAATAAATTCTCTCAGTTGACAGGCTAAATTAGGGTCTGGGTGACTAACAAGACTCAGACTTATTGGTGAGTTAGGAGAGTTGTCAGAAGACCAAAACTAGCATTTTTTCACAGATTATTGATAGGTTTGTTTTTGTAATATAATTTAATTATTTAATAGGCTCTTCTAAGTATTTTGCTGAAACTCAAAATTGAGTATCTATTTTACTTGGTAGTCTCTTTTAAATACTCATTACCATATTTATGAAGGAGTGTGAAGAAACTTATTCCAGGATGAGTTTTTCTTAATAAGGTGAATAAAGAAAGCTCTTTTGATTCATTAAAAGTTTTAGCTCAGTTTTATAACATTAATTTTGAAAAATAGTTCTCTATTTTAAGCAGCAGAGGGAGACATTTCCCTAACAATCTCTAAGCAATCCCAGAGAAAAGGTATTCATCTTAATAGCAAGCCCCTGCTATCTCAGAGTAGGTTTACATTTTTTTTTTTAATGAGGTTTTTGTATATTTGGGAAAATAGATATCTCTAGCCCAAATTTAAAAAAAAACAAAAAACTTTTTGGTTTTTAATGGAAAAATCCTTAGTAATTCTGACAAAAGATACTAAACTCTAAATGACTGTAAATTCTGGATTGGATTATCAGTGATTTTCTTTGTGCCAGCTTTTCATAAAGTGTACTTCTTGGAACATAGCTATGAATATAGATATTTCACTTTGACATTCTTTGTATCACTATATATTTAAATCCAAAATATTTATTTAATATCAATTATACAAGATATGAAAAATAAATACCTTTAAAAGAGTTCTGTGACTGTCATTTATGAAAAGGGATAGGAACCTGACTTATGATTATACTAGTATAGGAAACTTCCAAATAAAGAAATATTTTCTGTTCTTAAGGGTTGCTATCTGCTCTCTAAAGATAAGTCTCAGAGAATTTTCTAGAACACAGAGGTAATATCACTTCTCAGTGATTACGTAAACCATCATACGTTGACAGGATCTTAAACCTACCTCTTTCTATTTCTTAAGTCATCTTGATATTTCTATCTTATGTTTTTTTCTTGTAATTAGGTCTAAAAATTTGTATTTATTTTCAAAATGCTCACCATTCATTGCTATTCATTTATATTTTAGCAGGACTACTAAATATGATTGTTAACCTTAAGAATTGTTCAACATTACTTTTACTTCATATTTTTATTTTTAGATTATTTTCTTTAACAGTTGTTATAAGTATGTAGTTTATGTGATATTACATTATTCAGAAACTATTATTTCCTAAAGGAGACCTTTTTTAGTTCTACATGCCACTTTCCTTCTTTCCTTTATACCCTTAACCAGTTGCTATTTCCTTTGCCATATTACTTTATTTCTCTTGCATGCTCTCTCTGTGTGTGCTGTTTTCCTAAGAGGATTAAGCAAGTTGAGGAAAGGGACTATTTTATTTGTCTTAGTACGTTTGTATGTTCAAAATGATATATAATAAATGCTTAGTGAATGTGTGATGATTGAACAGCAGTAAGTTCACTGTTTTTTTTTTGGGGGGTTGTTTTTTGTTTTTGTTTTAATCAACAAATAGTAGTTCTTGGCCTTGGAACATTTTAGCAAGAATAAATTTCGTACCTTAGCTTTGGTACTCTTTACCTACTTCTCTTTTGCCTGCAGTTTTGCTTAGTTTTGATCAAACAATCAATAAATATTTATGAAGTGCCTGTCATGTGTAAGGCACTATTGGTAGTACCAAAGGATAAAACAGTCTGTACCTTCAGTGAGCTTACAATATAATGGGGGGGGGGTAGGAGAGTGGACTGCATAACAAGTGCATATAAAATATTAGTATAAATATAAAATTAATATACACACAAAGTAATTGAATACAATGTAAATATCTAGTTTTGAATGTCTTGCAGACAGATAGTGATGTGATAATAAAGCTTAGGTGAGAGACAGGGGCTAGATATGTAGTTCTGAGTAACCAGCATAGATTTTTATTTTATTTTATTTTTTTTAATAGTTTTTATTTATCAGATATCTGAATAGGTAATTTTACAATATTGACAATTGCCAAGCCTTTTGTTCTAATTTTTTCCCTCTTCCCCTCCCCCCCATGGCAGGTTGACCAATGCATGTTAAATATGTTAGAGTATAAATTAAATATAATATATGGATACACAGCATAGACTTTTAAAAAATACTATTTTATGTTTTCCTCAATCACCTGTTAAAATAATTTTAAAACTTTCTTTTTAGTTTTGATTGCCAAATTCTATTTCCCCTTCCCTCACTCCCTCTTCCCTGAAACAGTAAGCAATCCAGTACAGGCTATACATATGAAATCATGAATTTCCATATTAGCCATTTGTATAAGAAGACTTGAATTTAAAATAAAATTAAAAAAAAAAAAAGAATGAAAGTGAAAAATACCATACTGCAATCAGTTCTTTCTCTGGAGGTGAATAGCATGTTTCAATCATGTATTCTTTGGGATTGTCTGTATTGTATTGTTGAGAATAGCCAAATCATTCACAATTCTTTATGTACGGTATTGCTGATACTATATGTAATATTTTCCTAGTTCTTTTCATCTCACTCAACAGTTTATGTCATTCTCTGCATGTTTTTCTAAAATCATTCTGCTTGTCATTTCATTGAATAATCAATCATATTCATTGCTACAACTTGTTTAGACATTCCCCAATTGGTGAGCATCCCCTCGATTTCCAATTCTTAGCCGTTGCAAAAAGAGCTGCTATAAATGTTTTTGCACATAGGTCCTTTTCCTTTATTCTTTTTTGGGATATAGTGATATTGTTCGAATCAAAAATATGCAGTTTTGTAGCCCTTTAGGATTAGTTGCAAATTGTTCTCCAAAATGGTTGCCTGAATTTGCAATATCACCAATAGTCGAAGCATAGATTTTAAAAATTCCTTCTATTTTAAGGACATTCTTCATTTGTCTTTTTTGGTCTTATAAATAACCTTTTGTTATATCATTAAAGTTCGTTTTCCTTCACTTTCCTCCAGATGTTTTCCATATAGCAATCAATATTTTTTAAAGAAAGAAAAGAAAAGAAATCAGTAAAACCAATCAATACATCTGAAAAGTCTGAAAATATATGCATTGTGCCACATAGGCCCATAGCTCTCCCACTTCTACAAAAGAATGTTATGTGGGTATTTCTTTTTGGGGAACATGCTTTTTCCTTGTAACTGCAGCATACATTTATGATTGTTTTGTGATTCATTTTTACATTGTTGTGATCATTTGTAATTTTTTCTTGGCTCTTCACTCTGCATCAGTTCATGTAAATCCTTCCATGCCTTCTTTGTTTTTGACATTTTCATTATGTCTTAGAGCAAAGTCATATTGCATTAACAGTCTTCATCAATCATCACTCAACATTTATTAAGTGATTACTATGTGCCAAGTTGTGTGCTAAGCATTTGGCATTTGAGAGGCAAAAGACAGCCCCTATCCCCTCAATCTGTGCAATACAATTTATTTAACTATTTCCCACTTGATGGGTAGTATCTTTTGTTTCCTATTCTTTGTTATCATAAAAAAATGTTAAATATTTTGGTGTTTGTGAGGATTTTCTTTTTTTTTTTTTTGCATAGATAATTTAAAAAAAATTTTTTATAATATCCCTTGTATTCATTTTTCCAAATTATCCCCCCCCCCTCCCTCTACTCCCTCCCCTTGATGACAGGTAATCCCATACATTTTACCTGTGTTACAATATAACCTAGACACAATATATGTGTGTAAATCCCATTTTCTTGTTGCACATTAAGTATTAGATTGTGAGGATTTTCTTAATGATTTCCTAGGGAATGTTCATAAAGATGTGCTTAATTTGTCTTTAAAAAGATCTTTGCATTAAAATGTTAGCATTCTGGCTATTGATTTTTCTTTAGGAATCTCTTTTTTTTGGAGTACGTACTTTTATAGTTATTGAAAATGAAACATCTTTTAACTTTGAACTTGCTTAAGTTAGATATTTAAGAATTACAATTCTGAAAGAATAAATACCATGATGGCATTTAGACAGAACATATGCTCTTTATATAATAGTAATAATAATAATATATAATAAGAATATTATATCAGGTTTCTCCTACTCTGCTTTTCTCATTCTAAATGTTTTTGTTCTTTCCTAGAAGAAGAAATAAATGTGATAGGATGATTGCATGCACTATGTGTGTGTGTGTGTGTGTGTGTGTGTGTGTGTGTGTGTGTGTGTGTTTGTGTCTGTGTAATGTTTGAACATCCGTGATGACACCACTGTAAAGAGAAAATTGAATATGCAAGGGACAGAAAGGATTAATATAGCTACTTCCAAAGGAATGAATAGGATCAAGAGTGCAGGTAGAAGGGTTAACAAGTAGGGGAGCCTATTTCTTCCATAGAATAGACAAAAAAGAAAGAATGGATAAAAATACAAAGAATTTTAGATGTAAGGAAGGAGAGGAATCGAGGGAATCACCAGCAGATGTCTTGATGATCTCCTTAAGGCAGGTCATTTGTTTAAGATGGGAATTTGGGGGGACTTGAAAGTTTGGCATCAGTTTTATACATCTGCTCAGTAAGCATTTTGCTACTTGTGTGATAAGACACTGCCTTAGTGGGGCTTACTGTCTAGTATAGATCTGTATAAAAATACTCCCAATATATTCTAATCACCATTGCTCAAATTTAAATAGCATTTTAAGGTTTGCAAAAGCTTTACAGATATGATATCTTTTGATCCTCAAAAGAACCCTGTCTGGTACATGCTATTACTCTACTCTGAAAATGGTGAATCAGTAGAGAAGTAGATAAAAGTGGTGGCTAGAAAATGGAAGATAATAGGAAGTAATCCATTCAAGATATCAAAGAGTTTCCTGTAGAATGTAATCTTTGAATTGGCTCTAGAAGGGGACAACTAGGTGGCACAGTGGATAGAGTACCAGCCCTGAATTCAGGAGAGTTCAAATTTGATCTCAGACACTTAACATTTCCTAGCTGTGTGACCGTGGGCAAGTCACTTAACCCCAGCCTCAGGGGGAAAAAAAACAATTGGCTCTAGAAGATTGGCAGTAGCAGAATCTTAGAAATTTCTAAGGACCTGATTTTATTGAGATCAACTTGCTTCTGGACAGAAACATCCTTTACAAAAATCTCTTAACAAATGGACAGCCTCTTTGAAGACTCCCTAGTTTTAGCGAGTTCAATACAAAGCAGAATGTTATTTATTTTGCTTTAGGATATGTCCAATTTTTAGGAAGTTTTTCCTTCCATAAATCTGAAAAATATATCTTTGTAATTTCTACCCATTGTGTTTTAGTTTTGTTCTCTGAGGGTGGAGCAGAATAAATCTAATCATTTAGACATGTAGAAATCTCTCACCCCTTTTAGATAAATCAAGCAAAGGCATGGTATAGTGTAAAGGGCTAGAACTGAGCAAATGCACTTGGATAATGGAGCATATGAGACTAATTGCCAATTGGACAATTCTCTATTAACATGTTTGAAGGATGACCCTCCCCAACTACTCTGTGCTGGCTGGATCGGTGGGTATGGACAAAGAAGGGGAAGTGACATGAGTGGATGGAGTAGAAGGAGGAGATTGATTCTCCTGGCGGTGGAGAGAGAGGAAGGAGGTGTGGAGATTGCTAGATCTAATCCCCTGACCAAGACCACAAAAGCCCAAGAATAAAGACTTTTGATTATCCTGACTCCGATTGATTCTGGAAAGACAGGGTATAGGAAATGACTTGCTCTGTACTCAGAACTTAGATTCAGATCTTATCTTCTAATACAGTGTTCATGTTCTAGGAAAAATTATTTAAATTCACTGCGCTTCAATTTCTTCATCTGTAAAGTGAAGTTACCCCTTTTAACATAATCAAACTTAGTTGAGTCCCCATAAATGCTATAGAGACCCAAGAAGAGAAGATTTCATCTTAGGTTTTCCTGAATCAAAGTTCAGTATTTTATCCATTATGCTATATATCCATTCCACTCACTTCTTGATAATTCAGTGTTATTTGTGTAAAAGACAAATACAATCAAGTCTATAGTAAAAGAAAAATAGTTTCTGAATGAAGGACCAAGGAGCCATGAGGTGTCAAGTGGTCAGGTGTCATGCACTTTTATTAGAGTATTGCTTTTATAACTTTTTTACTTTTTTTTTTTTTTTTTTTTTTTTTTTTTTTTTTAGCAGCTGTGAGATATCTTTTCCCCTTATTATTTGTTTTCAGATCAATTCCAGGTAGCCAAAATGTCTGATTGTATTGCATGTAATTTAATGTGGATTTTTTTTTTATTAAGATGCAGAAATAAAAATGATTGAAAATGCTTTCTAGCAATTTAAATTTTATCTTTTGTTTTGGTAGGAACCACCCAAACCAGCCCCAAATCTTTTAAAAACTGGAATGAAACTTGAAGCAATAGATAAAAAGAACCCATATTTGATCTGCCCAGCAACTGTTGGAGATGTTAAAGGAGATGACGTTTTTATTACATTTGATGGTTGGAGAGGAGCATTTGATTATTGGTGCAAATATGATTCTCGAGATATCTTCCCAGTTGGGTGGTGTGGCTTAACAGGAGATGCATTACAACCACCAGGGAAATAATGGTAAGCCAATTAGTAGTGGCATAAACCTCTGTTGTTTCGAAGTAGTGAGTCTTTTAAGATTTTCTCCTATTTAATGTCTGGGAGAGCCAGTATCAGATTGTATTTGCAACTAGACAAATGGTCAGCCCAGGTCTGAGCCTGGAATCCAGCTGGAGAGATGTGTAGAGCAGCGCAATGTATCAGGGGCTTTATGGAGTAGTACAGGCTACTGAGAATCTGAGGACAAGTCTGAGCACAGAGTCTAAGGTATCAGCTCAAACTAGAGGATATTAGCCTGTGTGTTGGATGAGGCTGACCAGATGATAGCTTTCACATATCTAAATTATTTTATTCAAGGTGCAGATGCAGTGATAGAATCGGTATTTAAAAGCCAGAAGTTGGTATCAAAAGGTCTCAGGCAGAAGGTAGAAAAGAATAGGATCCAAATGGGACTTATTAAGTCAAGTGAGGAACACATTTTGGACTGGGAAAGTGCAAAATGACACCTCAAGATCTAGGCCAAATGGGTAGGGCCACACAAAATCAAAACTAAGTAGCTGTGTTACTTGAGGCAAACCTCTGTATTTCTCTTGGCTTCAATTCCTTTATCTGGAAAGGATGTGGTTTAGATGAAATGATCTCTTAATATTTTTGTTTATTCATTTTGTTTTCTTCCACAAAGCCTACCAAAAGTGATCTCCCAGTAAATATTGATTGAATTGCATTTTGGAAACTTGTGTGGGTATTGTAAAGTAATTATTACTTGTTTAAATGTATGTGTATGTATTTATATACATTTATATCTACATAAGCATATTTAAATATAAAATTATGAGTTCATTCATATGTGAATATTTTGTTTTGGATTTGGAAAACAGATTCTGATATTGTTTATATCTTTTGAAGTAACTAATACTACTCAGTTCAGCAAATATTCTTGTTATATGCAAGGTATTGTTAGAGGCATTGTGAATACATCAAAACGAAACAATCCCTGCCCTAGAATGGTTTATATTATACTAGGAGGATATAATATATATAGATAAGTAAATACAAGGTAATTTGAATTAGAAGAAAGTACTAACAACTGGGGAACTGAGAAAAGTCTTTATGGAGGAGGGAGGTGGTGATTGAGGTGAGCCAAGAAGAAACCTTGGGATTCTGAGAGGTGAAGTGATGAGGGAATGTGTTCCACACATGAGACAAGGGAAAGGGATGTGGAAAAGGAGGGGGAAAGAGGACAACAATTTGTGTAAATGCATGGGAAAAAAGAGAATATAAACTTGATGGAATATTTACTATTGATTTGATAATTATATGGAATATGAATTGGAGAAAAGAGACTAGAAGCAGAGAACCTAATTAGGATATTTATAAACATAGTCCTACAGAGAGATGATACCATACTCTCAACTAAGGTATTGTTATGTGAATGGAAAGAATAAGTAGGGAGATAAGACATGTTGTGGAGGTGAAATTAACTCAGTTAAGAATCATGGATGACTTCAAGGTTGCAAATCTTTTTGACAGTCTAAATATCCCCAGCTATTTCAATAATCCTTTTAAGACAGAACCCATCACCTTCATGACTGCCTTCCTCTGGACATGAAGTGTCAAATAGGTATCTTACAAGTCTCATGTGACCCACAATAGTTCCCAAGTGTGACATGTAAATGCAATTAGGAAATTACATTAAAATGTAATTAGGAAATATTTAACAGAATAAGTAAAAATACAGTGAAGCATAAATGATTTAAGTCTGAGCTTTTCCAAGACATATGTGGCCTGTGAAGATCTTTATATATAATTTAGTGACCCCCATTTCCATTTGAATTTGACACTACTTCTCTAGACAACACTGCAGGTTTATCAGTATACCTCTTAAATCGTGCCTCCCCAAAATGAACAGTTTTCCATAAGAGCTCTGATAAGGATATGGTACAATACAACTATCTCTTTTCTTCTTGGTAGTAAATAATGAGACTATGGTAAGTAGTAATAGGTAAAGGAATTTTTGTTTCAGCAGACATAATTGTGAACCATAAGGAAAAAGTACACGTGAGCTCCTTCCTATAGAATAGGGAAAGAACCAATTCATTAGGATCTCTGTTCTCTAGTGCCTTTTGATGAAGCATGGCATGTATAAGTAGGGGAGTTCAGTGATATCAGTTTCAGTGTCTGGTCACTCTAGATGTAGAGGAGTTTGCAGTTGCAGAGAAATGTGGAGTTATGTCTTAATTTTTTTCATTAGTAAATAACTGGTATCTGGGGCTTATAGGATATGTTGAGCAGACACTTGGTGTGAGCAGTGATCTTTGATCTAATCTAAGTAAGCAAGCATTTATTATCAACTTACTCCCTATAAATGTTCGGGGGGACCAAAAAAAAAAAAAAAAGACAGTTTCTGTCCTTAAGGATTTAGAATTACCACATGTAACCAGATTAATGAATATATAGTTAGTTTAATAGGCAGCAAAACAACAACCAGGAGGATCAGGAAAGGCTCCACTTAGGAGATGGCATATGAATGAGGCTTTTATTGCAAGTCAGGAAGATCTAAGAGGCAAAGAGTATAAAGATTGAAAGCTTTTTTTCTTGGAACAAATCTTACTTGAGTCTTTCAAATTTGTTTCTCTTTTATGATATTGTCATATAAATTGTTTATGTGGTTCTGCTCAATTCATTGTAAATCAGTTCTTCATAGGTTTCTCTCATTTTTTGTAGCACTGTGGCATTTCATTTTCTTCATACACCATTACTCAATTGATAAGTACTTTCTTTAGTTTTCATTTCTTTGCCATCACCACAAAAAACCAAACCACAAATCTCTCTTTTAAATATTTCTGTAAAGAGAATATTATTAGGTCAAAGGGTTTGCATAATTTAGAGACTTAAGGCATGGTTTCAAGATGATTTTTTTCTATAGTGTACAATTATATTACTTTCCTGTCGAGTGAGCTCTTAGAACTACTGTGTACCTCCAAAATGAAATTTTAAAAAGACCTCTCATTTAAAGTCCTTTACAAGCTGATCCCTTGCTATATATATATATATATTTTTTTTTTTTTTAGTATGCTTACATTTTATTCCTCTCTATCCTTTCTATGATTCAGCCATGTTGACCTGCTTGAACTTCTCTGAACCAGACATCCCTTTCCCATCTCAATACTTTTGCACTGATTCTTCCCCCTCCCATAAGTAGATTGCTTTTCTCCCTTATATGTTTCTTAGCTTCCCTTAATTCTTTCAAAGACTCAGTGATTTGAAGTAAGTCTTTTCTGATATTCCCAGCTGCTGGTAACTTTTTCTTAGAAATTACTTTTTTAAAAAGTACTATATTTAATATTTTGTTTTTTTCTCCCAAACATATGTAAACCATTTAAAATGTTTGCTTCTTTAAATTATAAGTATCCCTCACACTCTGTCCCTTCTTTGAGATAGCAAGAAATTTAATAATAGGTTATATAGCTGCGGAGTCATAAAACATTTCCATGTGAAAGAAAAGATAGAATTGCTCTCTCCTTCCCAAAGAAGGAACAGTTGTAAAGGGCTGAAACTCTTGAGTTGATGCACTGAGGTTGGACAACCGAGCACTTAAGGCTAACTAAAGACTGGACAATACTCTATTAGCATATTCTTGAAAAATGGCCCTTCCCACTATTCTGTGCTGGTTCAATCTTTTGGTGAATACAGAGGGAAGGATTAGGGGGTGGAGTAAGACTAGCCAGGGTCACTTTTGGGCAGGAGACAAAGAGGAGAGGTAGCGGAGATCCTGTGTCCATTCCCTTCACTTCTACCCCTAAAGACAATGGACTTTTGCTTATCCTGACTCTGGCTGATTCTAAGGTATCCAGGGTGCTAACTTGGTCTTCACAAACAATAAAGAAAGTTTTTAAAAAATATATGCTTTGAAATGTATTCAGACTCCATCATTTTTTTCTTTTTGTTATAGATAGCATTTTTCATCCTAAATGTTTCGGAATTGTTTTGGTTCTTTGCCCATTGGACAGTATTACTCTTACTGTGGGCCATGTTTTCCACATTCTCATTACATCAATTCATGTAAATCTTTACAAGTTTTTCTAAAAGCCTCCTGCTTATCATTTCTTACAGTGTGATAGTATTCTATCATATACTACAGTTTAGCCATTCCCCAATTGATGGACATTACCTTAATTTCCAGTTTTTTGTCACTAAAAGAGATGAATTTACAAGCTGTACATTTTTATTTTTGACCTCTATGGGACACAGACCCAGTAGTGGTATTACTTGTAGCGAGCTGTCGTCTCTAGAAGCTGCCGGATTACTCTCTGGGAAGAGATCTGCTGTGTCTACTCAAATCTCTCCGACAGATTCTTCTTCCTGTAATGAACCGTTGTCTCCAGGCAGTTGCTGTTAACTCTTGTCCAAAGAAGTGACTTCCCTTCCTGCAGAGAGCCCCGTCAAGCCTGATGCAATTCAGAGTCCTCTTCTTTCTCTGAGAGTCCTCTCTTTTATTCTCCCAGAGAATGGGCGTGGGATAATGCAAGGGCTTCTGGGAAGAACCACCCCAGCCAATGAGCTTGCCCCCTCTATCAAGTCAACCTGAGTTCTCACCTTGTAATTGTCCAGAAAACCTGAATTCTCACCTTGTCACTGTCCAGACAACCCGAGTTCTCACTTAGTAATCCTAACATCTCCCCCTTTCTTTTGATTTAGAACATAGGACAGTCATGACCTTGAAACATAAATCCATCAATATGGGAAGTATTACAGATAATTACATAAATGACCTTGAAACATAAATCCATCAATATGGGAAGTATTACAGATAATTACATAAATTACATAAGCACATAGTAACATAGTAACGTAACACATGCTAGAAGTATATAACATAATCAAATAATCATAAATTGAAAATTTATAAATGTCCATAAGTCCATTGTCCATTATTCTCATCTTGTGTGAGGAAGTCCAATGATTCCTGCTGGTTTTTAAAGTTCTTTAACAGTCTTCTTATTATCCATGCTCTTTCAGTGTCAGATGTTTCTTAGATCTTCTCCTTTATTTTGAGGTTTTTCTCTTTTTCTGTCTCTCTCTGATGGACAAGGCGAATATGACTCGTTGGCACCCATCTGATTCCTTCTCCTGCTGAAGAAATACAAGCAAACCCTCTCTCCCAGGCAGTTAACCTATCTAATTTCCTTCTATTTACCACTTTCTAAATCTCTTCTCATCATCTGACAATTACATTGGAGTTGTTTGCACTGGGCACAGCCCTGTTGGTTTAAAAGGCCTGTATTCTCCCCAAGTGTAATCCATTTTTGCAATCTGATTGCCTTTTGACTCACTTATCAGGTAATCCCTTTCTGCCATGTGATTGCTTTTCTGCTGGTTGATTAAATCAGAGTCCTGGCCTTCTAAAGGCTCTTTGGGTGTAACATCAGCTGCCATCATGCCCCAAGTCTTTTTTGCCTGGGGCCCTGGACCTGGGCCCCTCATCCCATTTCCCTGAATTATTCTACACTCTGATGCCCAATGGAGTCCTCTGTTGCATTTTGGACATGGGGTTTTAGGTCTTCTTTCACCCTGTCTTCTCACTGTATCTCCATACCTACACTGAGCTCTTAGATGTCCAATTTTTCCACATTGAAAACATCGCCGAGTTTCTCTAGAAGGCCCTTGCCAGGAGGGACCCTGTCTTTCCACATTCATCATTGTCCGGGTATAAAAAGCATTTGTTCCCACTGTAGCACAGCGTCTTATGATCTCCTCTAAAGGAGCATCTTTGTCTAATCCCCATATAATTCTTTTGCAAATCTCGTTGGCATTTTCCTTAGCCAGATGTCTGGTCATTATTTCTGTAGCTGAATTTTCTCCAATAGTTCTTTTGACAGCAGTTTGCAAACGTCCCACAAAATCTGCAAAAGGTTCATTGGGACCTTGCTGTATTTTAGTGAAAGCCTCTCCACGATCTTTCTGTCCAGGAAGGACACCCCAAGCTTTTATTGCAGCCTTAGCAATTTGCTCATATATTGTCATGGTATAATTAATCTGTTCCGAATTCTCTCCATATTGACCTTCACCAGCTAAGTGCTCAAAAGTGAATTGTGTGTTAACTCCTATTTCCAAATTGCATCTGACTTGAATTTTACATAATTCATGAAATTCTGCAAGCCATAATAAATTTTCTCCAGGTTCCAGACATGTCCTTGCTATGGATTTCCAATCATTCGGGGTTAGGACTTCATAAGACAAACCATCTAGTAACATTTTGACATAAGCTGATGTAGCCCCATAAAGGGTACAACCTTTTTTCAAATCCTTAATTGTATTCAAATCTAAAGGTGCATATCTTCTCCTTTTTTTACCTACAGAGTCAGTATTTTCAATCACAGGATATGCATGTATAAAATCACTTATATCCTGTCCTTCTCTCTTAGCTTTAACCAATGCTTTTTCTAATCTTGTCATAGGCTTAGGCTTCTTCACAGGCAATTCTGTTTGTGTTTCTGCCTCTTCCCCTCTTTCTTCCTCCATCTCTGAAGGTGGGGTTGATGTGGGCCTGTCAATAATCTGTTCTCTAGGCAGGGTTGAAGCTTCTTCAAGAGAATCATACCATAATTCCTCATTTAAATCCTCTTGGTCTAGGGAAAGATCTTGATCTTTCCTTTTTTCCTCACACTTCCTCCTCTGTTCATTTTTAGAACTTTTCCTTCTCCTACAACTTGCTTGATAGTTTAAGGCTAATTGAACTATGTTGTAGATATAAAATACTTCTGCAGAAATTGAACGAGGCCCATTTTTTGCTTGAAATTCTTTCATTTCGTATCCCACTAGCTTCCATTTATCTACATCTATCTTTTCTTCCTCTAAGAACCAAGGGGATGTGCGTCTTAATGCAGCCAAGAGTTTAGCAATCTGTACCCAGGTTACAAGTAAACTCTGCTCCTCAATTATCTTGATTATACTCTCTATAGTACCACTCCTGAATGGAGCTGAGGTTGCGTCTGGGGCTGAGGTTGAGTTGGCTGAGGTCCAGGAATTGAATATAGCTAACATCTGCCCCATTTCAGCTATAAGAGATTCCTGGTTTAGCCCTTAACAAATTAAGTTCCTTATTTATCTATTAGCACGCTCACTTAATCTTTAACAAAGTTTCCTCGTTACTCACGGTTCTGGGTCAGAGAGACTGAGATCTAGATCGGAAGCTTTTCCACTGGAATCAGGACTGTGTCTGTCCCTGTTCGGGCGCCAATTTGCAAAGGTCTGGTCTAGCTCCTCTTGTCAGAAATAAGCAAAAATCCTTGCCCCACGTGTGGACGCCAATTGTAGCGAGCTGTCGTCTCTAGAAGCTGCCGGATTACTCTCTGGGAAGAGATCTGCTGTGTCTACTAATCAAATCTCTCCGACAGATTCTTCTTCCTGTAATGAACCGTTGTCTCCAGGCAGTTGCTGTTAACTCTTGTCCAAAGAAGTGACTTCCCTTCCTGCAGAGAGCCCCGTCAAGCCTGATGCAATTCAGAGTCCTCTTCTTTCTCTGAGAGTCCTCTCTTTTATTCTCCCAGAGAATGGGCGTGGGATAATGCAAGGGCTTCTGGGAAGAACCACCCCAGCCAATGAGCTTGCCCCCTCTATCAAGTCAACCTGAGTTCTCACCTTGTAATTGTCCAGAAAACCTGAATTCTCACCTTGTCACTGTCCAGACAACCCGAGTTCTCACTTAGTAATCCTAACAATTACTGAATCAAAAGAATGCATGGTGTTATAGCCCTTTGGTTATAGTTCCAAATTACAGAATGGTTGAATCAGTTCCCAACTCCACTAACACTGCACTAGTGTTTTAATTTTTCCACATTCCCTATAGTATTTATTTTCCTCTCATATTAGTGTGAATTTCACAGTTGTTATAATTTCCATTTCTATTATCAGTAATTTAGAGCATTTTTAAATGATTATAAATAGCTTTGAAACTTCATCTGAAATCTGCCTATGCATATCCTAAAGCCACTTATCAATTGAAGAATGATTCTTATTTTTATAAATTTGACTCTTTATATATTTGAGAAATAAAGTCTTTATCAGAGAAACTTGTTATAAATTTTTTTTTTCAGTTATGATTACTGAATCTTTTCATCTTATTTTTCCTTTTCCTTTTGAGAAAAGAAAGGAAAACTCTAGGGAAATAAAATAAATGTTCATTGTTGTTTGAAAAACAGTGTTTTTGTTCATATGAGGTAAGAGCTATATCTTGTAAAATACATGAAAGATAAGTTTTAACACATTTAAATGAGATCCCACATATAGAGAAAGTTCCCATTTGTAAGAAGAGCTTCTAAATTTAGAGTAGGGGGTTGCATATACAAAAGAAACTTGGCAAGGGAAGCATCTGGAAAATGTTTGCATATAAAAAGCATTACAAATGTAAAATAATAATAATAATATTGTCCACAGTTATAGATTTAGCATAAATGCTTTTAGTAGAGCTGAAATATGATGATGATTTTATGTTTTCTTTATCCTATGAGCCTCTGATACTCCCTTCTCCCTCAAGCTTCTGCCCCCAATTGCTATGATTAATCAGGCCAGCCAGTATAGGAGCAGTTTGGCCTTCTAGGGTGAGGAACAGATTAGGCTTCTTTTTTACTCCTTATGCCTTCCCTCTTTTGGAGGGAAAAAAGAAACAAGAAATGAGTAGCTTGGATGTTTAAACAGAGAACAGTTCCTTCATCCAAGCAAAAGTCCTTGGTCTTTAGGGATAGAAGTGAAGGGAATAGACACAGGATCTCCGTGACCTCTTATCTTCATCTGCCATCCAAAAGTGACCCTGACTAGTCTTACTCCATCTCCTAATCCTTCCCACAATTCTCTGTATACACCAAAAGATTGAACCAGCACAGAATAGTGGGAAGGGCCATTTTCCAAGCATATGCTAATAGAATATTGTCCAGGGTTATAGGAAAATGAGGATATCAGGCGCCCAGTGTAAGAGGTTTCACCGTCTGTATCAGTATGACTCAGTTGCTTCTTGTTTTCACCATATCAGTTCTCCCTATCAGTTCATGGAAATCTGTAGCTGTCATTGTCATGTCTATTAACAACAAACCATTAGACTCTTGAAGATCAGAGACAAAATCCCCAAGGAACAGGATGCATCATTCAGATCCCAGACCAATACTTGTACCTCTTCTCATACTTTTTCCTAGTATCCTAAATGATGAGTTCAGCTACATGAGACTTCTGGACTTTAGGTAAAAACCTGTTTAGTTGCCATGTATTATAACCAAAAGGTACTATGTAAAATCACTTGACTGGGAATCAGATCATTCAGTTCTCTCAGAAACAAGGGAAAGAAGGGAGACTTGATCTGAGTCTAAAACACCTCGTGATTAGGTTCTTAGGGACCTGTTTAAAACTCATACTCAATGGCAGTTTCTTTTCCTCATGATAACAAGGTGGTAGGTGATGATACATGGTCAGATTATGTGTAAGAATCAATCATTGAGCCTGGAGAGGCGTTGCATTAGTCTGATATCTAAATCAGTGGTCTTGGGTGTCTGGTCTAGCAGTGGAAGTTCTTCCCATTCCTAGTTTAGTAGTGATTTTGTTCTAGTGTTGTAAGTGAATCAGGGCAAAGTAAAAGTTGATTCCAAGACTATTAGGATTTGGGAGACTCTAAACCCAATCCATAAGTAGAGCCTGAGATAAGACTCCTCTGCTGGTAGCCTTGATGATAGTGTCAGAGCCTGTTGGTTGATCTGTTCTGGGCAGTCATTAAAAATGTAAATAACATAACAATTTTTTCCTAAGCCTAGTTTAGATAAAATTGAAATCAAAGAGGGGCAGTTAGGTAAAGCAGTGGATAGAGCACCAGCCCTGAAGTCTGGAAGAGCTGAGTTCAAATTTGGCCTCAGACACTACATCCTAGCTGTTGTGTGACCCCGGGCAAGTCACTTAACCCCAATTACCTCAGCAAAAAAAAAGAAAGAAAGAAAAAAGAAAAGAAAAGAAACAAATCAGGGAGCTACTAGCAAAAATCTGGAGACCTCGAAGTCATTGAAAATCTTTACTTTTGAACTGAAACTGACAAGCCCTTTTTGAGTTTGAGAGCATGACTCCAAGATTGATTTTATTAAAACACACATACACATATGCACACACACAAACACTAGTATCTATTATATCTGAAGAAAAAAATCTAATTTCTGCAGTATTTGACAGAAACATGTCCCATCCTGTTTTCTTCCCTCTACTCCCATCTCTCTCAACTTCCCAGGGTATAGTCCCTTATAATAAAGAATAAAGAGGTGAGGAACACTGTTCAGCAAAACTAATAGACACTGAAAACAACGACTACATATCTTGTTCTATATGTATTGTCTCCTACCTTTGGAAAGACTTCTGTTCTCTCAGATAATTGCTTTTATCTTACAGTCCAATAAATTAGTTCCATTAAATTAGCATATTACAACTTATTTAATTATTCTCCAATTGATAAGCTTCTACTTTGTTTCAAGATGTATGTTTAGTAAGCTTAAACACAATGCTTAGCATATTAGTTGCTTAATAATGCTTATTGACCCTATATGAAAAATTGTTAAAATTTTTAAAATAGTCATAGCCTTCAAGTGATATGGGATGGAAGTTTTCAAAATATAAAGACTTAGTGGGAAAAATTAAAACCATACAGCAACATAATGAAATATATATTATTCCAGTTGTCATGTTTTCTGTCAGAATGTCCCTAAGATGCTTGTAGTGAATTTATAGAAGATGTATTTATATTCCAATATTTTATTCAGCTATATACAGCACTCATTTTATCTACTACGTAAGTAATTCATGAAAGAATGATTTTTGTGCTTGTGTGTGTATAAAAAAATGACAGAAAATAATGACCATTTCTGTCAGAATCCCATCATTATCAGACATTGTCAAGGCAGAAATGACTTTATAAAGCTTTTTGTATTTATTTTGTACATAACTTGTCATTTTCCTAGTTAGAAGTAAGTTCCTTGAGAGTGGAAATTGTTTCATTTGCATTTTTATCTTCCTTATCTAACAATGCCTAGCACACAGTAGGAGCTTAATAAATGCTTTTTAATCAGATGGCTGACAAACTGGATTAGAAAGATGAACTGAAAACAGGGATTAGAAATAAAGATGTGGAGATTTTGAGTAGGAGAGGTCATGAAATCTGTCTAAAGATATACTTGAAGAATCGTTACGTGAAACAGGTTGCCTCATCCCAAAAGTGTAGAATTAGGATCAATTGGAAGAAATTAGAGACAGATTTCAGCTTCTTGTAATAAAAAAAAACTTTCTAACAATTAAGAGCTCTCTCAAGGTGATGTGGATTTTTGTATGGAGGAGAGCTTCCCTTCTGTAGAAGCCTAAAAATTAAACCCTAAAGAGATTAGCTTCACTTCATTCTAAGTCCTCCAGAGAATCCATATGACCACTTGTTAGGGCTCCTGTAGGATTCCCATTTAATTATAAGATAGAATAGCTCTTACTTTTGAGCTCCTTTTAGCTCTGAAGTTCTGTGTTTCTGTGGTTCTAGACATATGGACTGAATTAACTGTGCTCCACTAGGATTCTTGTATTTGGATTCTTAAACTTCTTTTATTTTCAATATTATTAACTTTGTAATTGGGTTCCTTTGTAAACCATATGTATTTTAAAACATTATTCTAAGAAGAGATTTTATAGGCTTCACCAGTCTGACTGCCTAAAGATTCCACCCATAGTACAAAAAAGGTTGGATATTTTAATTTAAAGGCTTTTCCAGTCCCTCTGATGGAGAGATTGGGGTATGTAGGGTAAAGTCTCAGTTTATCAACCTGCTCTTCATTTGACCTGTGGAGAGGGTATTGAAACCCCAGGCTGCTTTGACTTGCAAAACATAGGCTCCCTGGTGTGTTAGATTGACATCTTCAGATCCTTCCTCGTTTGGTGTGGCACTTTGTCAGCTTGAGCTGGTGTTCTTTATCAAACTCTTAACTTTCCATCAACCTCTTTCCTACTTTAAAAATATTACCTTTTTCCCCCTTTAGAAAAAAGAATTTGAGAGTCCAACATAGACTCGATTATAGAGTTCTTTTTTAAATGTAAAAAAAATTTCAAAGTAAATAGGTATTTAATATTACTGTCCCATGAAATTTGTAGGTGGTGGAGAGATAAAAGGAAACTGAAATAACATCAAAGATTTTTAAATGTTAAGTTTACTTTTTTATTATTTAAAGTTTCATAAGTATAATAGGACTACATTAATATTTACTTGTCAAACTAAATGTCGTTATTTTCTTTTTAGATCTTAAAATTCAGAATAGCACTTTTAAATGTTTCCAGACAATTAATGAGGAGTGAATATTCAACTAATCCTCTAAACAATCCTTTAAAAAAGAAATGTGGTATTGTTCAAATGACTTAAGTTCTTTTCAATGTGACTTGACATTAAACAAAATGTAATTTTAATTCGGAAAAGCTTGAAAATTTGAGTACAGTAACAAAAACCTATATAATTCATTTCAAAACTTTCTCCAACAGCTGTTTCCGATTACCCATGGTCAAATAATTTCAAAGGCACACAAAGGACAGAATTGTGTTATCTAGACTATTGGTAGAAAAATCTAATAGGAAAAAAAAAAATTGAGTAGAAAATCTTAAAATTAAAAAAAAATGGCTTTACTGTGGAATTTTCTTTTGTTTTTTTGTTTTTTTTTTTGTTTTTGTTTTTGTTTTTGTTTTTGTTTTTCCTTCTTCCCTTTTAGTTAATTAACTCCTCAACTTTTTTTAGTACCTTTGCTTCCAGTTAGCTCTGTGGCATCTCTGAAGATTTATTTATATTACCTAAAACTAAGGCATCTGTGGGGGAAAAGCACTTTATTTTTTCCATACTCTAGGATGGTGTTAATGTCATTTAAAATTTGCTCTTAAAAAAAATTACTTTTTAAATGCCAATATTAATTTATAATTAAAATCAAATGCAACCTAAGTTTTGTTTGCTATAAATATATTTTTCTTTTTCACAGAATTGAAGATCCTGTTTACTGATTTTTTTTCCTTTAACTTATGAAGGAATTATTTACAAGAGATGGAATACGAAAATATGTTTGCTAATAGTATAAAATTCAGTACTCTAAAACAATTATTTCTTTCATAATACTTAACGGATTATCTAATCCAGTTCCTTCATTTTCTTAAAAAATCAGGAGGTTGAAGAAATTGCATAATTTAAGAATAGAGATAGGGTTAGAAATATCTTAAATTTAACTTGTATTCTAAAAAAGAAAAACTTTGTCTTTTGTGTCGTTAGGGAAAAAACCTGTAAGCAAGTAGTTTAAATGTAGGCTTTTTTCTCTGGATTTTGTGTACAGGATAAGAAATTAAATTACTTTTAGCTTCCTTAGCAGTTATATTTATGAGCAAGATGAAACATTTTTCTTGAATGATCTTGATAAATCAGATATGTCTGGAATACGTATTCCTAATATAATTTTTTCTCTATATTCCAGATATAGATTTTCCCCACATTTATAGTGATATTATTGTTCTAATACCAATTCTATATCTGTTTTTCTAGTTGTTCTTTATAATGTTTTACAGATAAGCCATGTTTTTTAATGTAGCATATTTTACATAATAGGACTGACAATTGATAAAAAGCTGAAATTTGTTCTATGTTAATATGACAGTTCAAAATTAATTGAGTTTTATGGTGGTGTACTTGGTAGAACATAATGATAAAATGTGATTTTTGCAGCCTTTTCCAGAGACTCTAAATATATTTAAAGGTTTCAAGCAGGGGAGCAAAATTCCAGATGCTTTAAGTGTTAGTGTTGGAGAACCCCAAGGGCATATGATAAATTCCTCTGATCCAAAGGATGTTGTTGGACTGGGAAAAAGTAGAGGAGGGAAAAATCTGAAATCGGGAAAATGTGGCTACTATCATGTCCTACTTTTTGGTATTAGGCTATTATTTTGGCCTTTTCTTTTATGAAAGTTTATTAGAAAAATTAGTTTTGGGACTTTTTAAGGGAATGTAATTTAAATTTTAGGAGGAAAAACAATTTTCTCATAAACAATTTTTTGGAGAATGTTATAAAATGGGAATACCTAATATAGTTAACATATAGGGCTCTTGATTAAGGCAATATTTTTTACTTTTTGAGCCAGTTCTAAATACTAGTTTCATATCTAGTGATAATCGGAATGAATCATGTAGTGAGATGCATGCATATTTGTTTTATTTGAATAATTCAAATTTTTTATTTCTTTTAAAGTTCTTTTTAAATTTTTAATTATTTTATGACCAAAATATACATTTTAAAAAATAATTATTGTCATGTATTTTTTCCCTAGATTCCCTTTGTGTTAAATAAATGGAAAACTTGCTTTTAAAAAAGTTGAAACTCACTATGTGTGTAACATTAGTTTTTCAATGAAGTATCAAACATATACATCTAATAAACCTCCATGGAACATTTTTCTGATGTTCAGGAAGCTTTGTCTTCTTGGCTTTCCTTATGTAAATATTTTAAGGCTTTCTTTAAATAAATAGGAAAATATTTCATTTTTCTTCCACATGGTTTTCCTCTAAAGATAAAGCTAAAGTGCCATGATTAAAATTATTCTTTGTTAAAAAATTAAGAGGTAAAAATAATCATTTTCATTGTACCTCACTCCAAAATTTTAATATTAAGGAACTAGAAGATTTGTTGTTATCGTTCTATTTTTTGAGGATAGACTCATATTCCTTCTTTTTTCATCAGTGTTTCTGGTTTACAGCAGTGTTACAAATGTGTCTAAACCTATTTGGAACTACATTATATAAAGCAGTGTTTTTAAATCATGTTGCATATATGGCATGAGAAATCAAAAGTAATAGAGGTCTAATTATTTTTCATAGAAAAGGCTATTGGTTTAATTTTCTTAACTGGATCCAAGTTATATTTGTAGCACATTTTAAAATATTTAGGTTTTTTTGCATTTATTGAAATTAGTAAATCTTCCATGTAAATTCAGTAATATTGATTATTTATAATATTGATTATGAAAAGATTATTACCACTCATGTTGAGTATTAATAACATGGTTAGAAACAGTATTAAACCAAATGATTCTCCTAAAATCCTTGAAATTTAAAATAGTTAATATTTTCTTTTCATTAGAGCAGCTTGAAACAACATGGTACTGTAAATTGGAAGGCTATTGTGATGCAAAGAAGTATCTTGGAAAATTGTCTTTTTTGTTGTTTAAAATTTAGTTAAATTTTGTAATAATTGCAAACAGAGACTGGAGTTTTTTCTTTGTTTTCAATGATATATTTTAACAAGTTCTCTTGAGACTATTAAAACGTCTTAGATTTTGGAACATGTGGTCTAGCGGGGATAACTTTGCCTACAGATGCAGTGGGTTGGCTGCTAGATTTTGCATGTTTTCTTATTTCTTCAGATTCTGTGACCCAGTGTAACCTTTGGTCTCTCTCTAAAGGCAGGGGTGAAGGAAGTATGAGCAGGTGACTGATGATCACTGTCAATACAGCCTGCAGACAATATGCGAATTACTTTAGCAGTCTCCTTAGTTCCCTCCTCCCTTTCCGCCTTCCATCCCTCCATCAACAAATGCAAATAGCTGCTTCCCCATTTGCTAGTGTTTCAGCTTGCACTGCCGCATGTGCTTTATTGTAGATTCACTTTCTCAAAAAAAAAAAAAAAAAAAAACCAACAAAAACAAAAACAAAAAAAAAAAAAACCCAAAACGGGAGTTTCATTGCAAGTAAGAAGGAAAGCTATCAAGTAAACCAGTCCATGTTAGTGGGTAAATACAGCAACAATTTGTTTTTCTGGAATATATTTAAAGGTGGGTGTTGTTTCGAAAGACTTATTATATTTTGCCAGTGTGACAAATTAATGCTATTGTTTGCTATGCTGTCTTTTGGATATTGAGTCAATAATTTCTATCAGCAGGGGAAAAAATCCTTAAAACGAGATTTTACTTTTGAAATTGGGGACATTCTACTTGAATTAGCATATTCAGGTTAGTTTGTTTTTATACTTTTATAATATAGAAAAATAATAGAGTATAGTAAACTTGATTGTATGGTTATTTTAAGCCTGACTTTATCATTTTAATGAGCAAATTAAATGGAAAAAACGGCTAAAAGAATTTTATGGATGTGAATATGAAGTTTTATTTTTTCTGCTAAAATAGGAAAGAATTTTATTTTAAAATTTTTATGATAAAAATATAGAAATATGACATTTCTGATAAATTACTAATTTTTTTCTTCAATCATTTTGTTATGTAGAAGTTGTAACAAAGACTAATCTTGATGTTTTCTCAAACATTATATGGTATCATGAAAATTATTTTTGTGCAGAAGGGAAATAAATAGCACCTATAAAAATTTACTTGGATGACTTAGAAAATTCATTAATGAGGATAAAAAAGAATTAAACTAATAGTCTAATAGTCTTCTTAGCTTTTAATGTTAAATTTTTCTATTAGTGTTAAAAGGTCAGTGATTGTCAGTTTCTTTAATATTATTGTAGTTAGAATGTTTTGTTTCCTTTTAAGTTAGAATCTATGAAGTAAGCATTTTTGAAATATATTCTGTATAAAAATGTATATCTATCAGGCTAAATAAGAGTTTACAAAGCACATATGGCTAGACTAGAATTATGTAGATTATAAAAGCTGATCATTATTTAAGCCATTAAGGTTTCATTGCAATTATGTTTTCTTTTTTAATTCTTCTATTTTGTTACTCCCTTTCTATGCTTAAATCTTAAGACCTTATTAAAATCCAGACAAATTAATTATTTTAATTTGACACTCAATAGTTACTGAATTGATCCTGATATAATTTAAGTTTAGGATTTAAAATCTTTAAACTCTTAAATTTTGAGGCTTTCTTAGTAAGTTAGTAACTTTTTGGTAACTTTAAAAATTAGTATTCATTGATGTAGCATTAAGTAGCAATTTTCTATCTGTTTGAAGACTTTTCAATTTGTATTCTTCCAATCCCTCAATGCCTTTATCCTAGCTTCAGAGACACTCTTAGCTGGAAGAAGTTGGGAAGGGGGCAGCTTAGGAGTCAAGAGATGTTATGGTTTACCTTAAGTGGTCTAGAATTTGTTTTTAGAAGACATTGGAAAAGACTTGTTGCCCCTACTTTCAAAGAAACACTGAATGATTGAGATATCTCCCTTTGTGGAAATTTAGATTTATTCTTGACCATTTGGAGAATGTTTTTCTGAGTTTTACATTTGCTTAGTTTCTTAAAGTAATCTTCTTGACCATAGTACAAACACCATATGTTCTATTTTGATAATTTCTTTATAGATTTTTTATTTCGGTGATTAATTAGTAAGATTGGTGTGTACACACAGTGAGTCTATATATTAATTTGAAGTGGATGCTTTCATTTATATGGTGCTTGTCATTCTAAAAATAACATGCATTATTTAAAAAATATATAAAACATAATATTTATGTTTTAGAATGATATAAAAGTGTCCTTGATTTTTTAAGGTTTTTTTTTCCCTTCATTGATTTATATAATTTTAAATTTAAAAGATTCTGAAGTTTAAAGCACAGTCAGGCCACATGATGATTTTTCAATGATCATAAAAAAGATATGTTAAATCTCTAGGCTTGCATAATTCTGCTAACATGTTGTATTGGACAGCCTCTGACTTTGAATCAGAAGACCTGAGTTCAAGTCCCAATTCCTACCTTTTACTAGCTTCCTGATTTTAGTAAGTAAATTACTTAAGCCCTGTAAGCCTCAGACCTATTGTCTGTGAAATGGAGATAATCCCTGTACTTACAGTGTATGTTCCTTAAGAGATTATTTTTTTAAGCTTTTTTTGTATCTTTTTTTTTTTTTTTTAAGCATAACATCTGGCACATAGTAGATGCTTGTTCAGTGACCATACTTTGACTGTACTTAACAGTTCTGAAAAGTAAGAACTTACATAATATACTTTGCAATTGTCAAGAAGTGTGTGTGTGTGTAAATATAAATGCATTGTAGTACAAAGAGAATTTCAATGAGACCCTGGGCAAGTCACTTAACACCAATGCCTCAGGAAAAGAAAAAAAAATTGAAGTATACACTTATCTGTATTGAAGTATACACAACTTGTTTGGATGAGAAATCACTCAATTCAAGGATAGTTACATTAAAAGTTTATATATGCTTACTCTCAAGAATGGAAAAAATTCAAAATCAGTCTCTAACTAGAAAACTGAGGTCGCTTGTTTATTTTTTTGTCTTATCTTCATGGACCTATTCTGTATTTCTAACTTCTGTCTGTCTTTTTGTAGTTCAAGATGGTAGCAATTTAAGCCCTTTCTCATCTCCACGGAATATTCTCACCTCTGTTTTCTTCATCTAATACAGTCACAGATTTAGAACTAGAAGGCATCCAAAAGGTAACCATGACATTTACACAAAAATTTGCTCTGCAGTACAGCACAAAAATCTCATAATCAGGTGCATCCTTTTTAGATCATGATGCAATAAAAATTACTTGTAATAAAGGGTGATGGAAAGATAGGTTAAAACGAATGCCTAAGAATAGGTCAAACCACAAATCATAGAAACCACCAATAATTCCATCAAAAAGAATGATAGTAACAACACAACATACTAAAATTAAAGGAGGCTGCCAAAGTAGTAATTAGGGGAAATTATATATTTCTAAATGCTTACATGAAAAAAATAAAGAGAAATCAGTGAATAAATTGGGTATGCTATTTAAAACAAAACAAAAAAAAAAACTTTAAAAAAGAACAAATTACAAATCCCCAATTAAATGCCAAATTAGAAATTCTGAAAATTAGATGGGAGATTAATAAAATTAAAAGTAAAAACTATTGAAAAGTAAGAAAATATTAGTAAAATTAGGAGTCAGTTTTATGAAAAAATCATTAAGATGACAAACTCTTGGTTAAATTTTATTTAAAAAAAAAAAGAAAGAAAATCAAATTAACAGTTTCAAAAATGAAAAGAGTGAATTTGCCACCAATGAAGAGGAAATTAAAGCAATTATTAGGAGCTATTTTGCCCAACTGTATGCCAATAAATCTCACAATCTAAGTGAAGTGGTTAAATATTTACAAAAATATAAATTTCCCAGATTAAGAAAGAAGAAATAAAATACTTAAAATTAAGATGCTGTTTTAGAAAAAGAAGTTGAACACACCATCAATGCATTCCCTAAGAAAAAATCTCTAGGACCAGATGGATTTACAAGTGAATTAATTCTAATACTATATAAACTATTTGAAAAAAAAAGAATCCTACCAAATTCCTTTTATCATACAAATATAGGGCTGATACCTAAGCCAAGAAGAGCCAAAACAGAAAGAACTTTATAGACCAATTTCCCTAATAAATACTGATGTGGAAATTTTACATAAAATATTAGCAAAGAGATTACAGCAGTTTATCATGAGATAATATACAATGACCAGGTGGATTTTTTACCAGCAATGCAGGGCTGGTTCAATATTAGGAAAATTATCAACATAATTGACCATATTAAACAAAACTAATAGAAATCATATGGATATCTAAATAGATACAGGAAAAGATTTTTCACAACTACAGCACTCATTTGAATGAAAAACTCTAGAGAGTGTAGGAATCAGTGAAGTTTTCCTTAAAATGGTAAGTAGCAATACATCAGCAAGTATTATATGTAGCTTTTCAATTAATAGTCTGAGTAAGACTCAAAGGCAATGTGATGGACAGTTTATCTAGATTTTGGCAAAACTTTTGTTAAAAGTATCTTATGTTTATGTTTTGAAGAAAATGGAAATACGTGGATTAATTGATAATGCAAATAGATGGATTCCAAAATGGTCCTGTGACCTGGTTCAAAGTATAGTTGTTAATGGGTTCATTGGTTTAGTGTCATTGTGGCAGAAACCCTCTTGTTATTTCATGGGGTGCAGTGCCCAAGGGTGCGTACTCAGCCCTATACTAGTTACCATTTTTTCAAATGATTTAGATACAGATAAAAATGGCATTCTTTTCCATTATTATATTTATAGGTGATGCCAAAATGGGATACACATGGCTTCAAACTAGGAGGGATAACATTCAACATCCAAAAGGATCTTGATAGTGGAAAGCATTGGGCTAAATCTAACATGATGAAATTCAGTAGGAATAGATGTAATTCTTGGATTTGGTTACAAGAAATCAATTTCACAAGTATGGCTAGGCCACAGTGTTTTTGAAATTGATAGGAAGTAGGGTTATTATTAGCAAGGTGATGGGGTCAGGCCAAAAAGCTAATGCAACTTGGGCTGTATTAAAAGTGACATTACCATTTAGGAATAAGATGATGCTAGTCTTA
Source organism: Sminthopsis crassicaudata (assembly GCF_048593235.1). Lineage (NCBI taxonomy): Eukaryota > Metazoa > Chordata > Mammalia > Dasyuromorphia > Dasyuridae > Sminthopsis > Sminthopsis crassicaudata. The sequence goes on from NC_133619.1 coordinate 211,936,076, forward strand.
TTTGTACTTTATTACCATTTAGGAATAAGGAGACCCCACCTAGAATATTAAATTCCCAGTGAGATAGTTCAGTAAAGACATTTATTATCTGGATAGTAGCTGTCCATAATAGAGTAACTATAGGAGAATGAAGGGCTTTGATTTCTTGATTTATGAGTTAAAGAAATTGGAAATGTATACTCTGCAAAAGACTTAAACGGCATAGGATAGCCATGTTCAAGTGGTTTTAGGGCTATGGTGGAGGGAGGGATTAGATCTGTTCTCTTTGACTTCAGGATGGGAGTTAACAAGAGACAAATTTAGTCTTGATTGTGAAATCCGAGTTAGCTCCCTATTGACCTCCGGATCAGCTGGAGTAAGGATAAGCAAAAGTCTTTGGTCTTTAGGGGGAGAAGTGAAGGGGATCGACAAACTGCCACACTCTTTCCACCCATAGACCTCCCTTCTCCTTGTACTCCTCCAAAGTGACCCTGGCATGTCTTACTCCACCCCCTAATCCCTCCTACAATTATCTGCATACACCAAAAAATCTGAGCCAGCACTGAATACTGAGAAGGGCCATTTTCCAAGCATATGCTAATAGAGTATTGTCCAATAGGTAATTAGCCTTAAGTGCTCAGTTGTCAGACCTCAGTGTATCTATTCAGAGTTTTAGCCCTTTATGCTTGAATATCAGGTGGTTTTTTTTTTTTAAGTGTTCTAGAGAAAGCTTTATTTCAATATCAAATTGCTCTATAAGTATGATTTCATTTAATACTTAAAACAATTCTGAAAGTTAGGTGCTATAGTATCCCTGTTTTACAGATGAGAAAACTGAGGCACACTTAGGTCAAACAATTGCCCAAAGGTCACATCGCAAATTACAATTTTACTGTAAATGATCATAATAAAAATAATAGAAATAGCAACCAAAAAAAAAATAATTAATGGAATAATAATGATAAATGGTGGCCAGCATTTCCATAGCACTTTAAGTTTTCCAAAGAACTCTATAAATAAAATTTCCTTTTATTCTCATAACAGTATTGGGAGTTTGCTGATATTATCCTTATTTAATAGATAAAGAAACTGAGGTAGGTATCAAGTGACTTGTCCACAATTATTATCTTTTCTCTGAACAACTTTGGAATTGATTGTGTGGCAGGGGAGACCCTGGCATAGCTCTGCCTAGCATAGTTCACAGCCCCCTTATCAGAAAAGGTGTTATGCTCTATGAGCAAAGCACAATTATAGCTGGAAAGAAATGCAAAATGATCTAAATTAGAGACTCTGCCCCAAATGTTCACATGGATAATTTGTACCCAACCTGTGGCAAAGCATTAAATATCAGTTAAAAAAAAAAAAAAAAAACTTCCCTAAAAATTAGAACTATCAAGACCACCTCATGAATACAGTGGGATTCTCACCATGGATATCTTTAAGCAGAGGCTAACCAACCACATGTTATGTTTGTTGGAGTGGAAATCATTTTCACTTATGGGCTAGATTAGATGTCTTCCTTTCAGTTGTCAGATACAAGGGAATGGATTCATTTGATGGAACCAAAACAATTTAATTTTGCAACTGATTGATTAATTGAATAATGGAAAATCCAGAACAAGGATAAGTATCCTGGAGATGGTCATATCATGAAGTTTGATATCATGCAGACACCTCATGAAATAGGGATAAGAAAAAGCCATTGCATTTAACAATAAAGAGATCAGTGATAACTGTGGAAAGAGATTTTAGTGGAAAGATTTTAGTTGGATTGTAAAGTCAGAAATCAGATTGTAAGAAGTTACTGAGGTGAGAGGAAGTAATATGAGTATAGATAGCTTTTTCTATTATGGGCTGTGAAGGGAAGAAAATGAAGAATGAAAAAGAGTATGATAGTTTTAGGAAAAGTGAAGTCACATTGTGGGGATTGTGTGGACAGGGGTTGAGGCCTGACCCTTGTCTTTGGAGGGTTGTGGTTTTGTATTTTATATTTTTGTGGTTTGTATTTTGTATAATACTTAGTATTAGCCTATTCATAATCCTTCAGCTTTTTCTCCAGAATTCTGATTTTCAATTCAGATTTCATTAAAAAAACAAAAAATCCTCTTCCTTAATTTTTTTGACATTTTATCATTGTGGTCAAGTCATTTCTTCCCCCCCCCCTTGGAGTTTATGCCTTTTCTTGTTATGGATTTTCTCTTTTTTTTAGATTTTTAACTCTATGCTACTTTTGATCAATTATATGTCTCTTTGTGACAAGGATTGTACCTTCTGCATTTATCATAGAGATAACAATGTGTGGCTCAAAGAGAAGGAGATTAGATATTTCCAATCTCTTCTCCCCTGAAATTTCTCCGGAGTACACTTTCAATCCTTCCAGGGGAGGAAACACGAAGTTGGGGGTCAAAAGCTGCTCTTCTTTTCTCAGAGATAAGGGGTTACCAGACTAGGAGTATATCTTATCTGTTGTCTTAAATATTGTTCAACTAGGTGGTATGATCATGTTCAGTGTAATTTATGATTGCTTTATCAATATTGGGCGAAGCAGCATGACCCAAGATTTATATCTTAAAACTTGACTCTGTTTCCACCAATATCAATTCCACAATGAATATATAGTATTTATCAAAGGAGCCCCATTTAGCTAATTCTGCAGCAAAAACAAAATTAGAGAACATATACATCAAACTATAGACCAGATAGTACAAAATATGAGAGCAAGGTAGGTGTATATATATGGGGGTGGGGAGAGGAAGAGAAGGATAGGGATAGTGTGAATGGGGAGAATAGTTTAATGTTAGAACAGCCTTAGCTGCAAGTGCCTGTAGTATTTCATTCTTTAAAATATAATGGGGGCAGCTAGGTGGCGCAGTGGATAGAGCACCAGCCCTGAATTCAGGAGGACCCGAGTTCAAATGTGGTCTACTTAACACTTCCTAGCTGTGTGACCCTGGGCAAGTCACTTAACCCTAGCCTCAGAAAAAGTAAAAATAAATAAAATAAAATTAATTTTTAAGCTACTTTAAATTTAAAAAAATTTTTAAAAATTAAAATAAAATTAATTTTTAAGCTACTTTTCTGAAAAATAAAGAATGGTTGTACCAATTTCATAGTTTTGTCAATAAAGGGGTATATTTCTGTTACATCTCCAATATTGACTATTCCCTTATTTCATCATTGATTCCAATTTTCTGATTTGTTTCCATTCATATTTCTCTTAATAGTAGTAATTTAAAGTATTCTCTGATGTAGTTTTTACTAGTATACAGTTCTTTTGGGAACAATTTATTTATATTTCTGGATGACTTTGAAATGAGCTCTAACAGAAAAATTTGATACAAAAATTTCCTACCATTCAAGTGCTTTTTATTTTGTTTGTACATTTTATATTTTTGAACCTATTTATTTTGTTGGTTTCAAAAATTTTGTTGACTAGCTTTTTATGCCTAAGAAAGATTTTTAAGATAGAGCCTAATACTTAGGAAACACTTCTCCAGTCTGCCCTCCTCTTTATTTTGATATCTAGACACACAGACACACAGACACACACACACACACACACACACACACACACACACATTTAATTGTATTTTTAAAATCTTTCTGAGGAACACCTGTTTATCTTATCAGAGCTGTCACGGTTTAAAAAAATTACCAGCTTTTCTATTTCTCATATGAATGAGCCCCTTATTTGGTAGTAGAAAGTGAAAAGTAATGCAAAAGGAAAAATGTTTAAAAGAAAATTATCATTTTTAAAAAAAAGAACACTCATACATTTACATACATTAACACATGATTATCTTTAATTTCTTTTGCACAAATCATGTATTTAATTTTTTTTTGCTTTTGCAGAAATCATTGTTACTTATGTAGGAAGATTTTTCTTGTCATTTTGCCTTAAATTTTTTTTGTAAAGGCAGACATTTTAATATTATTATGTAATGGGAAAAGGCATCATGTTGATTCAAACATCTTTTATGCCTCCTGAATTCCCCACAGTAGTTTAGTAAAGCATTATTAGTTGTATAGATTATAATATGTTTCAAGAAAGAAAAACACCTAAATCTTTATAAGAAAAATGCTTACCCAGAAAAAAAAAGAGAGAGAGAGACATTTTTATTTAATATGTACTCTGCCTACCTTCCCATTTATTAAGGGTTTTCTATCTCTAGAATAAAAAAGTTCCCATTTCTTAAGCTTTCTTCCTTCTAGATATAGAAATTCTTATAGAAATCTTTGATTTCATTGTTGGTAGGTACTTTCTTCACTGACATTGAATGTGATAAGATCTCACATTTAGTTAGCACTTTAATGTTCACAAAATAGTTTACAGGGACTATCTCAGCAGATTACGAAACCAATGACTCAGGGGAGAAAGCATTGGGCCTAGAGTCAGGAAGAACTCATTTCTTGTTATAATGGATTCACTAGAGAAATAAATGGTAAACCATTCCAGTATCTTTGCTTTGACTTCTCCAAATGGGTTTACAAAGGGTTGGACATGATTGAAATGATTCAGCATCAAAGCAGATAAAACTTCCTCTATACTTTAGTAAATAAGTGAGTAAAAATTTTTCATCACTTAAATTTAATTAAGTAGCTTCTTGGAAAACAGGTGTCTAATTTCTGAGCCCACAATCAGAATTTGCATTATACATATAGTGCCTGTTCTTTAATGTCCTTTATGTATAATGCCTCTTGTATATTAGCCACTTCACTTGTTTGTGCATTATCTTCATCAGATTGTAAATACTTGAAGACAAACTTTTCGTTCTCTGGAATGCTTTAGTATAGGGATTAATAAGATGAATTATTAGAACAGGTCTGGGGAATCTCATTCACATTCTATACAAAATTATCAACTTAAATCAAACAGGTTGTTGTACATAGCTTTCAGCTTATCGTTACTTGTGGTTGCCTTGGCAGGAATAGACTAAATAATTTTCATGGCTCACAGGCTGGATGTTCCTCACCTCTACTTTTGAATAATCTAGTGTCGCCTTTATGTCAGAAGACATCTGAAGTACTTTATTAGAAGCCTGACAATGTTTACTTATTTAAATTAGATAAGTAAACTATAAGAAATTCCAGATATATAACATACTAGTGAAAGTTTTGAGTAGCTTTACAACCAAGATTCAAAAGGTATATTCCTGTCAGTTTTTACTACTTTGACCGTCATAATTGTGTTAGATGTATAAGAATAAAGATGGATTAAATTACATATATATATATGGAATGTTCAGGGAGGAGGAGCATATTGAGCTCTTTTCAGGGCTTTCATCCACCTTTGGATGCCACTCTCATATGTAGCTTTAGGAAGCTATAATATATACAACAGCAACATCTAGAGACTGTTTTGGCAGAAGATTTAACAGCAGGGTGAGGATAACAAACAGGCCTCAAACCCATTGTTGGCAGAATGGATAGAACCTAAGGCCTGTGAAGGCAGTTGAAGCTGGCAGTGTGTAACTTTAGAGATTAGTCAGATATTCTGTGCATTTGAGGTCATTGCCATTCATCCACTCTTTTATCTTCCCAATGAACTTCATTGTTTATGGGAGAGAGAGTGAGGTTGATCATTTTGCAACTTTGCCTTGCTCAAATCCAAGATTATTGTGTACATACCATAGAGGTCAAGAAGGATGAGAATTAAATATTAAATTTATGTATATGTTATATACTTAATATAAATGAAATAAAAATTAAATAAAGGTGATTAGATTTGGCTGTTAATAAATTAATTTCAGTTAAAAGATGAGGTTCATTTGCATGGGATTTAAAAGTGTGGAGAGAAAGTAGAGAGTAACAAATATAAATAGGTTTTTCTAGCAATTTAACAAAAATAAAGTAGAACTGGCATGGAGCATCCTAGTAAGAATAAAAAATGGATGAGATATAGTATATTTATAGGTATTTGGGAAGGAACCAATTGGTGAAGAATTTTAAATTAGTGATTGAGGAATAATGGTCTAGGAAATCAACTGAAAAAAATTGGAGGGAATTTGGGTCAAGGTTACTTGCAGAAGTGTTGGTGTTGGCAAGCAGAATGGCCTTTTCATCTTTAGAAACTAGTGAAGGGAGATGCTGAAGCATAAATAAAGAGGGATATGAGATAAAAGAAGTAGTTCTTGGTTGAATGGATTCAACATTTTTCAGAGGATGAAGTGATGTCCTTAGGGGAAGGAAAGAAGCATTTTTTAAATGCCTACTATGTGCTAGATAGTATACTAAAAGCTTTACCGAAACTTTTATTTCAAAGATCAAAAGATAATTGATGCAGTTGGCACCAATTTTCTCCCCTCTGAGGGAGAACAAAATGTTTGGAATAGCTTTGAAAATGTTTCTTTTTAAATGAAAAATTTTTCCCCATGATTTTGCCTTCAATCCACCAACCCTTTAGGATTAAATAGTTTAGCTTCCATTTAAGTTGGGATCTTTTGTTTTAAGACCCATTATTGATTAAAGTTTTTGTTGTATTATGTACAGTAAGAGACAGGTTTAATTTTTCTGCATTTGATTATGAAGTTTTTATGCCCTTGATAGTTCATGGTCAGCATTTATAAATGTGGTATGTATTCAGTCAAACAAAAAATATTACACACATGCTTTATGCCAAGGTCTCTACCAGTATGGGATATACACATAAAAAGGATGAATTGATCATTGCTCTCAAGGTTTTGTAATTTTAATGAAGGAGGCAAGAAGTGTGTTTATCCAAGTATACAAAAGCTAAGTATGAAAACAAATCACTAGTTTGGGAGGAAGAGGGCACTAGCAGTGGGGACAGGGATTAAGAAAGGCTTCATGTGGTAAGTAATACTTAAACTATGACTTGACTCTGTGTGAAAGGGATTCTTTGAAGTGAAGATAAAGAAATAACATTATACATATGAGCAACAGCCATTGTAAAGTCATGGAGATGAAGAATCATGTGTGAAGAACTGAGAGAAAATCAGGATGAGAGAAGAGTGGAAAAAGGATATTTTTTGTGGGGGGGGTGCGGGGAGGATTGGAAAAGATAGATCAGGACCAGGTTGTTAAACTTTTAAAAGCTAAACAGAAGTTTAATTTGTTTTTGTAGGGGATTGATATTGTCACTTAAGATAATCATTTTTCCCACTAATGTATAGGAATAATTAGAGTTCTCCAGGAAGGGAGGTCAATTGAGGCTTTTGCAAGAAAAGCTAAGCAAGGGGTTATAAAGGCCTAAATTAAAATGGTGGCTGTACTATTGAAGAAAAGGAGCCAGATTAAAAAGATGTAGAAGTAGAAAGAGCAAGACTTGGCAAGTTAGATATATAGGGTTGAAGGAGAATGGGGAGTTGAGAATAATTCAGAGATTATGAATTTGGGTGACTTAGAAGGATGATGGTGCCTTCAACAGAAGTTAGGACATTTGGAAGAGGACTAAATTTAGGGTAAAAGATAATGAAAGTCTTCCTTGCCTCCAGAACTCTAGCCTTTAGTTTTAGAGTGTAGCCTCAGCTGGTTTTTTTTTTTTTTTTTTTTTTTTTTTTTCATGACCTTGGAGAAAGTAAGGAAAGATTTTCAGATATGGCTTTACTTGCATTTATTTGTTACATTTTATTTTTTCTCATAGATTTGCAGAAAATTAAAGTATCTATTGCCTGATTATTTAGCTTCAATAACCTAGAAATTCTCTAAAATAACTTAATCCTAGAGACTCTATTAGACTTAATTTATAATTAAACCATGGAATTAAAACTTTTATTTATTAAAATGGTTTAGTCCTCAACTCTTGAGGATTAAATATTTCATCATTAATCCTTGAAATATGATTCTAAGTGCCTGACAGATTGTGTGTATGTGTATTTTTATATATATATATATATACGTATATATATACACACACATATATATATATATATACCATGGTTGCTAGATATAGACAATTGAGTTCAGGATACTTTTCATTAAACAATTTATTTGAAAATCGTTTTGAGAATGTAGCACCTAAAAGACCATAAAGTCTGAGATCCTATCTCTCATTGGGAATTGTGCCAGTTTATGTAATTGACTACAAGGATGGGCTTCTGTATAGGGGTTAGATTGACTAGACTGAAAAAACTCTGGAATGCGAGGGCATATGTATGGCATCCAGATTGCTACTGTGAAGTTTGGTTATCAGAAATAAACAATTTCTGATACCCAACAACCAAAAACCAAAAATTATACATCAGAAATGTATAATAGGATCTTTTGATAAAAGCAATCTCTTGGGTATAAAATTCAGGATCCTGAAAACCTACCTGAGACCAGAATGGTTCAGTGTTTAGTGTGATGGGTAGTTCTGAGGACTTGATTTTGAAAATATGAGCCTTTTCAGCTACAATCTGATTGAACACACTCATTGTACATTGAGTAAGAAATCACAGTGGTTTTGTAAAAGTACAAGATCAACTCTGTATATATCTGTATATGTGTGTATGTTTTTTTTACATACACATATATGCCTATAGATTGTATTCTTCTAACTGTTAAATATAAAATCAAGATTCAGCCAATTGGAAGAGAAATCAGCTACTAGTACTTTAAAACATTTGAGGATTGTAGTATCTACTTTTAGCCAGTATTGCATTTAGATGCAGGATGTAGGGTTGTGTGAGGGATTTTTCAGGCTATCCACACACATATTTTATGTGTGTATGAGAGAGGTGCATGCATACACAAACACACACGCACGCGCGTGCGTCATTGGTGCCTGAATATAGGAAATTATAAAGAAACCCAAGCTTCTTGGAAGATGAATTATCATGACAGAATGGACTGAACTGACAAAACGATATTGGGCGTATTTTTTGCTAGTAGTATGCGTGTTCACATTATTCACTTACTGTTATAGAAGGAGCATAGCTGAAGATATAGACAACAGTCTTCTTTACCCTTCCTTGTCCAGCAAATAAAAGCCAAAAAACCAAAAACTTTTGGGTCCTGGGGATCCTGGCACTGGTATATACGTTTCAGTGGCAGTTGACTTTCCATGACTTACCTAATGATATCATTCAATTATCAATCATTTACTTTCCTGGAATAGGGGGTAGGGGTGGGATGCGAGGGTATGTGTGTGTATATGGTGGTTTTGTTGACAAAGTCCAACACACATTGTGCTGACAGACTTTATTCCATTGAAACTCATTTTTACTTTGTTAAACATAGTGCAGCTAGACAGTGCAATGAAGAGTACCTCAAACCTCCTTACCTCTCCAGAAATGAGTTATACTTATCATTATGAACAAGTTTTGGATTTAAAAGAAAATTAGTTTTAGGCTGTTGGATTTGAGATGTCTCCTGAGTATTCATTTTCAAACACTCAAGTAACTGAAGCTGGGGGAGTTACTGAGGATTTAGAATTACTGAATACAGATTTTTGAGTTTTCTCGATGGAAAAGCTAACTGAATCTATGAGAGCTAATGAAGTTAAAAAAAAATTGTAGATAGAATAGAGAAAAGGTTTCAGGATGAGAGTTTTGGGGAACACCAACAATTAGACCTGATGTGTATAAACACCAAGTAAGGAGTAGTAGATAGGTAGGAGAAGCAGAAGAGAATGATAGCATGAAAAAGCTATCCAGGAGAAGGTAGTTAGCAGTGTCAAGTACAGAGCTGGGAAATTTTTATGCTCATATACTTAAATCATCAGAAAAGCATTTATATCAAACAATTTAAATAGTTTACTGAGGTTTAAAAAATTTTTTTTGCTAGATTTTTCTAATTTTGCAAAGGGTATCATGTGTTTCCCTATTATAGTTTTGTTCCCTATTTCTCTTCTTGATTCTATTAGCTTTTCCTTTAAGTACTAAGCTGTCATTTTAATCTGTGTGTCTATTAAGTAATGAAAATATTACATATAGTGCTTTTGAATATAATGTAGTTTCCTTATTTCGTTTAACTATTTTTGCCTGCTACCCCCAAATTTTAGAGTTTGCCTCCAAGTAAATTTTATAAAAATTTTTTTTTTCCTTTCCCATCATTTTGATTGTGTGTGTTTTCTATGTTGCAGTGCTGTTTATTGTAAATAGCATAGGGTTGGAATCTGCTTTCTAATACCTTATATATATATATACCCTCTTCAATTCTGTTAATACATTCATCTACTTTTCATAATTATGATGGTCAGTGGGGTATTTCCCTCTATCCTGTTATTCTTTTTCTTCCCTTTTACTACCTTTACTAGGAAGAATTGTGGTGAAAGACAAGGAATATGGATACACTAGTGATTTGTAATCAAAACAATCACTTTCATTTTCATTTTATTCCCTCTCTTCCTTTGTCCAGATCCTGATGAATCTGCCCCTTTTCCCTTCCCTCCCACCTATTTCCTTTGTTCACCTCTGTTTACTTCCTTTATAATCTGACTCTGAGGTTGAAGCATATGTTGGCCATAATTTTATTACCTCCTTAGCTCTTAATTCCCTTTTCTTTCTTTACTTTGTGGTAGTTATTTCTAAGTCTTATGTAATCCTGACTCTGATTTCTTGTTTCATGAACTATATTTCTGGTTTCTTACTTTTCTTTCATCTGAGCCCTGGGTTTTTAATGTTATTACATTATATTATTGCATTTGCATTATTTCATAGGAGTGGAATATTTTTATTTTGGTTTTTTTGCTGATTCTGATCTATATAACTATCCATTTTTTTATTCCTGTGACAGAGTCTGATGATTCTTATTTCTCTTTGATTTTTTTTTTTCCAGGAAATTTTAAAAATAGCTACCTTCTTGTAATTTTTCAACATATTATTTGTTTTGATCTTTCTTGTTGCCATGTTGAGTTTTGCATGCTCCATTCTCATTTTCCATAAATTAAGCAAGTTTTTCCCCCTCCTCTTTTTTGTTAATTTTTTTTTTCAAATGAATATTTACCTTTTTTTTCCTTTCCTACTCTTATAAGGAAGCAAACAAAGCAAAATTCTCAGGCAAACAAATTCCCGGATTGGTCACATTTTGGAAAAATGTCTCAGTTCCCACCTTATATTGCTACTGTTGATCCTCCAGCCTTCATCTTGATCTGATTACTTCCAACTCCTGGTCCCAAGTGTGTTTTCACAAACAGGATTTTCTACCTCTCTCTTTCCCCACCTGAGTCCTCATATCTCGTCCTCCTCTTTTTTTGCTCCCTCCCTACTCTCAAACTTCAATAATCCCTTCAGATCATCTTTAATTAGATTATTAGCAGACTGATAGCTTATTGATGTGTACTTGCACTGACTTCTCTAATGGAATTCCTTTATCTTTGTCTAAGTTTCTTGCTTGCTTTTTTCCTTGCTGTCTAGACTAGTTGAACATACTGTTATTACTTTTTGGCGTTCTTGAGCATTTGATCTCGTAACATTTTTAGGTCTTTGCTGGAGCATATATGAGAAAACTGCACAATGTCTCATTTTTTAATTTTAAACTTGAATGAGATATTTTGTGGAGAGAATCAGCATGTTGAATGTATGGAATAAATTGAGAATAACAATATTATACTTTTTAAGGAGGAACAGGGCAGGGAACTATTTGATGGAATAAAATGAGTTAGAATTTAGATATGTTGAATTAGAGATGACAACATGTAGGTAGAAATATCCAGCATGTGGTTAGGGATTTGGAATTGGAGCTCAGGACAGATTTGAGAGCTCATTTCTGTAGAAGTGATAATGGAAAGTTCTGATAACAGAAGCCATAATAGTAAATTAGTTTATACACAACCTTCCCTTACCATAGAAATGAAAAACATTTAGTTTAAATACATTATATTGGATAGAGAAGGTAGAAAATCTGATTAATGTAAGTTTTTGTTCTGAAGGTGTTTTGTTTTTTTTTCCATAGGACTGAATGGTGAAGTTATTCCTTTATTTAGAGGTTGGAAAGAAAAGTTGGACTTCAGCAAAGGGAAACTATAAACACTGACGAGTGAAGTAGGATAGGAATGGAATAATAGGTAGTCTAGAAAAGAAGAGAGTTTTGAGATGTAAAAGTAGTTTTATCAGAGAGAACAAGGAGAATAAAAAATATAAAAAGCTTTTTTGTTTCCTAGTCATGAATAATTGATGGGGGGGGGGAGACTAGTTCCATTAAATAGTAGTGGTTGAGAAGTTAGATTGTCAGGGGAAAGAAAGAGATGCTTGGTGAGGAAATGGGGGCAACAAAGTGCATTACAATTGTTATAGGAGTTTGTAAGTGATCTGTAGAGAACTGGGACAGGAGCAAGATGTGGGAAAAAATTTTGTTTTTCAAATTAAAAGCATACTTGAACATATTTCAGACAGAAAGAAGAATCAGAATAAATAGATATATAGAATCAAATGGATGAGGTAATAATTGAATGATCAGTGTGCCCCAGAAAATATAGCTAAAGATAAAAGTGAACTTGAAGAGGTTAGTTAGCCAATTATGAACACCTTCCTTTGAGTCCAGAAAGTTGGAAAAGAACTTTCAAGTTGGGCCTTTTGGAAACTACTCATGGTAAAAAGCTTTGATTTCTCTAGGAGAGTAAGTTAGATAGGTTATTTGTCAATATTGATCAGAGGGAGGGGACATATATATAGCCAGGATACTATAAAAGGAAAAAAAGAATGGAATGATCTACTAAGTTAATTGTAGATGAATAAAACTATTGTTAAATTATAGAGTTGAGATATGTTCCAGGCTCTCCTTGCAGAACAAGATGAAAAGGAAACAGTCACTAATATAATGATATACTCTAATCCTGAAAAGGTAGGTTGAAGCTATGTTCTGAAGAGCTTTAAAGATCAAACAAGCAGTTTTTGATCCTTTTATAATAATCACTTCATTTTATTGAGCTAGTTGGTCAAAACCTATACTTTGGCAGCTGTGGAAAAAGTGGTTTGGAGAAGGGCCCCAGAGCAGGGGAACTAATGGGAGGCTTTTGTCTCCCAAGTACCAAGTGATAGCCTGATTTAAGTGGGCAACAAGTTGAATGCATTCAACAGCATTTTGGCAATAATGGAAACTGTGGAATGAGGGTGAAGCAGGAGTTGAGGATGGATTGTAAAGGATAGTGCCCTCACTAAAAGAAGAAAGGTGTAGAAAAGAGGTGGGAGTGGAGAGGGAATGAAGATAAAGAATTCTGTTTTGGCAATGTACATACAGTCTGAGATATCTTTTGGAATATAGTTAGAAATGTTTTAATTTTTTTGTGTTGTAGGATTGGAAATCAGGAGACAGATTATAGCTGGTTATATAGATCTAATTCCAAGATCATATAGAATCAATAATTGTCCCCAATTTACTGAAATTATCAAGTGGTTAAGTGTATATAGGAAAGAAAGGAAGGATGTAGGGCATAGTTTTGCTTTGTACAGGTGTGATATGAATGTTTATGTAATAGGAAATTGAGGAGCAGCAGCAGCCATATAAATTGAAAAAAAAATTAGAGTAATGTCTTTTTATCCTTAGAGACATTTGTGTGTCTAGAAAAGTATGGTCAGCCATGATGTAGAAGAAATGGAATAATATTGATTAGTCAGTGAATGTCCTGAAAATCTTATTGGAAAGTAAAATGGAGAAGAAAAACATTTATAAAGCTTCTTGTATCATCTGTAAGCAGTCAAATTCTAATAAAAAATGGTCTAAGGATTAATATAATCTCATCTGTTCATATAATGGAATGGAGAAGTAGTGTGAAGCGATAAGTTAATAAATGTACATCCTTTAAAAATTAAATTGATTTTATTTTGCATGACTTTTATAAATGTATATGCAAAAATTATACAAAACATTCCCATAGCAACTTCTTACTTGGCATCATTTCTTATATTAGGTGATTTTTTTTTTTTTTTTTTTTTTTTTTTTGCTTTGTTTTAGAATGAAAAGTAGAGTAACTGAATCATGAATATTTAAATTTTTTAAGTGACTTTGATTACAACCAATCTTATAAGATACTCAATCCTACCTGAGTTGGGGAGTAATGAGTATCTAGTGGGAAGTAAATGCTTCATATAGAAATAATAATCATGATTCAAGGAACAAGAGTCTTATTCAACCTGAAACAATAAGCTATATTTGTGATTAGACATAGATTTATGGTCTTAAGTATTTATGCTTTCAGAATTTTATGAAGCATTTCATTTAAGAATAGGACATTACTTTAGATCTTTTCCATTTGGAAGCTTATTGTCTGATTGTAGTGAGGAGCAAAGTAATACTTGTATGTAAGTATATTACATGAAGGAAAGAGGTTTTCCATCATTAGCAAGTATGGAAGGCATTCAAAAGGTGAGTTGATAGGTTGAAAGTTTCATTTTCTTACCTTGTAAATAATTGAAAATAATAAGTGTTTTCTGGGTTTAATAGACTATTTGAAAATTGATTTTATTTAAATATTATTTTTAAATATAAGTGACTTTGTAGCTGATAATCTTAAAATATGTTTCAAAAGTGAAGTTTATTTGTGGAAAACACCAGTCAAAATTAGGTAAAATGCCTTAAAATTCTGGCATTCATATTGTTTTATTTTTTGTTTGTATTTTTTTTTCTCAGTTTCCATTACAAAGAGTAGTGCAAAAACACAATCTTCCCCTTCCAAAGTGACTCGACGTTCAATGCAGTCTCCACAGAAAACTGCTCCAATATCAGCACAGCGGGGCAAGAAACCAGGTCGGGCTAAACCACCTGGACAGACTTCAGTCCCCAAGAAGGGCAGGTCTCCTAAAAATGTTTCCCTGACAAAAACCATCTCTCACACTGAAAATCTCAAAACAAGAAAAAAAGGCCTAAAACCAGGAAGAAAGGTTAGTTGTACCTACTGCTCTTTAATTTATATTGCAGTTTTTTTTATAGTGGCTTATTGTTTGTTACATACCATTTAGAAATTTATCTGCAGTAAAAGTTTCTCAATAATTTAGATGATTTCCTATTTTCTCATATTGATAGTCTTTTTTTGCAGCAAAATTAAGTAAGATTTTAAGTACTGTTTTTTGAGGGTTTTTTTGCTGAGGCAATTGGGGTTGTGACTTGCCCAGGGTCACACAGCTAGGAGGTGTTCATTGTCTGAGACCAGATTTGAACTCAGGTCCTCCTGACTTCAAGGCTGGTGCTCTATATTGTGCCACCTAGCTGCTCTGATTGTATTTTCTTTTAAAACAGCACCTTTTAAAACTCAACTTTTCTTTAAAAGTTTTTTGCTCAAAATGTAACATTTTTTAAAATGTAGAATTAATACAATTTTAAATTAAAAATGGGATCTAAGTTTTATATTGCACTTTTCTTGTTTTGTTGAAAAATATCCAAGAATATTTGCATGAAGATAATATTAACCCCCCAAAAGTAGCTTTTGTGGGAAATATCATGTGGCATTAACAACTTGAAGGAGATAAAATAAAAATTTATGAATTATGATCCTATTTTTTGTGCCACATTTCCTTATAGATAAGAACATATGCAATAACTATGCAAAGTTTTTTCATATTGACAGCTACTGAAAGTCTGAAGATTTGATGTAAGTTTTTTAGTTTTTTTTTGTTTTTTATTTTTTTTTAATTGGGGCACTGACATACTGTAGTGGTTCCCAGCTTTTTCAAGTATGCAGATCCCTTCTTAAACTAAATCTTTGTTTTCAGAGTAACACTAATATAATAGCAGTTTTATTATTAGTACTTTATTGAGAAAATTAGAAAATGCTATGTGTGAATTCAGTAATGTTCTTAAATGTTTTTTATATTTTTAAAAACGCAACAGTACCATGATACAGTATAAATATTTGTAAAGTTCTGTTGTCTCTCAATTATAATCCTTCTCTGGGAGGAGGTTTCTTTTCTGTGAATCCTTTTCTCTGGGAGCAGGTTTCTTGGGAGGCTTCTGGAGCCTCCAGCCAGAGTGAAGGTAGACGTGGGAATGAATCAGACTCTGCCTCCAAGAGTGTGGGATTGTGGGTTTCCTGGAAGTCAATCCTAGTTGTGAATCTCCATGAGCAGGCTTTTCCTTTAGTTCTTATGAATCTGCTCTTGTCCAAGTGTCCCCAGTCAGCACCACAGTAGAATCTCAAATCCTCTTCTTCCTGAATCCTGGCTCCTTAAATCCTCCCAGAGAATGGGCTTGTGGGTACTTCCAGGGGCTTGTGGGAACTCCTTTACAACCAATGAGCTAGCTCCTTTTAAAGGTATAAATTCCCTTAAAGGTTTGAACTAAAGGTGTGAACTGTGAGCTAGAGAATTGTTAAATACTGACTTAGCACCTAGTAAGGAACCTAACATCTCCCCCTTTCTTTTGAATTAGAACATAATGTGGTCATGACCTTGAAACAGGTATACATAAATCCATCAATATGGGAGATATTACACATAATTACATAAATTACATAAACACATAATATCATAACACATGCTAGAAGTGATGTAACAAATAACATGATCAAATAATCATAAATTGAGAATTTATACATGTCCATAAGTCCTTTGTCCATTATTTCATGTACCAGGAATGCAATAATTCCTGTAAGTTTTGAAGTCCCGCAATAGTCTCATCAACAGTTTTTAATCTCAAGGAATCCAATGATCTTTGCTGCTTTTCAAGTCCTTCAACAATCTTTATCATCAGCCGTGTTTTTTCAGTGACAGATGTTTCTTAGATCTTCTCCTTTGCTTTGAGGTTTTTCTCTTTTTTTTATCTCTCTGATAGACAAGGCAAATACGACTTGTTGGCACCCATCTGATTCCTTCTCCATCTGAAGAAATACAAGCAAACCCTCTCCCCTAAGCAGTTAACCTATCTGGTCCCTTCCATTCACCACTTTTGGGGTCTCTCCACATCACCTGGCGATTATCTAAAGATAATGGAGTTGCTCATACTGGACACTGCCCTTCTGGTGGGTTATAAAACCTGTCTGCTGGAGCCAGTGCATCTTTGTCAAAAATTAAAAAATTAATGGTATAGAGAACTAAATTTAGAAGTTCTCTAGGATTACCTGTGGCTCCCCCTTTCTTTTGTTTTTGGAGGAGTGTCTTAATGTTTCTGTTTCTTCTCTCTACTATTGTCTGACCTTGAGGATTAAAAGGTATGCCAGTGGTGTGTAAAATCTTATACTGTGCACAAAAGTGTGCAAAATGTTTAGAAGTATATGCAGGTCCATTATCTGTTTTTATTTCTTGTGGCATACCCATAATTGCAAATGCTTGGATAAGGAATTCAGTGACCACTCGGGCCGGCTCTTTTGCTGTTGGCACTGCAAAAGTGAATCGTGAAAAGATGTCTTACCACAACATGGATAAAAGACAGACAACCAAGAGATTTATAGTGGGTCACATCCATTTGCCAGATTTCGTTGGGTCTCAAACCACAAGGGTTCTTCCTTGGAGGGAGCGTAGGAGTGTGGAAAAGAAGGCAAACTGTACAGCTTTTTACTATGCTCCTAGCTTCCTCTCTTCTTATTCTAAATTGTAAATGTAAAGATTGAGCAACCTGATGATATTTAGAATGAGATTCTTGTGCTTCCTGAAATAAAGGAGTAGTGGCTAACATAGTTAAAAGGCTATCTGCCTTTGAATTTCCATCAAAAATAGGACCTGAAAGTCCACTATGTGAATATAGACATGCAAGATAAAAATCTTGCCTGGATGCTTTCTCACTTGCTCTTGAAGTTCCTTAAAGAGCTGATAAATATTAGAAGCTGCAAATTTTATTTGGGCTGCAGAAATTCTTTCTACCACACCTACTGAATAGGCTGAATCAGTAATTATATTTACGTCTCCAGGATAATAAGTAATTTGCTTGCAAATAATTCATTCTGCTGAATGGATTGAAAAGGAGTTCTGACTACTCTCTTTATGATTGAATAATGAGAGTATATAGCACAAATGTTATCTTTGGATGCATCTGTAAAGATGTCCTTTAAGAGGAACCTTAGAAACCTTTTCTTCAAAAATCCATTGCCATGTATGGCGATGTAGTAGCTGGGTTATCTTTAATGGAGACCCATGTGCAAAATTTGGAGCTATGGCCAATAAAATTTGCCATTCTGGGATGGTCTTGCAGCATACATTAATTTGTGCATTAGTATAGAATGTGTATATTTTGTCAGGATTTATCCCAGATAATTGTATTGATCGCTTAATGGCCTTTAATAAAATTCTAGCTACAAGCACTGGGTAAGGAATAAGACTTTGTTCTGGTTGTGCTGGGAGGTTCACTCACTCAATCACACTGTCTCCTTGATGAAAGACTGCTGTGGATACCTCTTGTGTGATAAAAACTGAGATTTCCAAGGGTTTTTTGAGTGACTTCTTCAACCACATTGGATAAAGCCAGTTCAGTTTCTCTCAAAGCCTCTTGAGCTTCTTTTGAAGGCTGGCATGGTGAATTTAAAGCACTGTCTCCCCTTAAAATGTCATATAGAGATTGCAGTTGATTGGTAGTTAAACCTAACACTGGACGCATCCATTGGATATCTCCTATTAATTTTTGGAAATCATTTAAGGTGTCCAACTTCTCTGTTCTTAAAGAAAGCTTCTGTACTATGAGTGCCTTAGGATATACTTCATATCCTAAATATTGAAAAGGACCATGTCTTTGAATTTTTTCTGTAGCTTTATGCAGTTTGTAGTACTTTAGTGTTTCCATGGTCTTTTGTAGATATGCTTCTAACACTTGTTCCTCAGGTGCACATCCCAAAACATCATCCATATAATGTAACAATATTACTGTTGAAAATGCTTTTCTTATTGGAGCAAGAGTAGCAACAACATACATTTGACACATAGTAGGGCTGTTTTTCATTCCCTGTGGCAAAACTGTCCATTCATATCTTTTATAAGGCTCAGCCAAATTAACACTGGGCACTGAAAAAGCAAATCTTTTCATATCCTCCTTATCTAGAGGGATTTCTAGAATAGAAACAATCCTTAATGTCTATAACCCAAAGAGGCCATACTCTTAGCAACTGAGTAGGAGATGAAAGTTTAGGCTGAAGGGTTCCCATAGTTTCCATCTGTTCATTTACTCTTCTTAGATCAGTCAACATCCTCCATTTTCCAGATTTCTTTTTTTACCACAAATGCTGGGGAATTCCAAGGACTTAGAGAAGGTCGCAAGTATCCTTGGTCAAGTTGCTCTTGCGCTATGTCTAATAAGGCCTGCATTTTATCACTTATTAAGGGCCACTGTTCTATCCACACTGGTGTATCAGTTTTCCACTGAATAGGAACCAGTGAGAGTGCAGGTAGGCCTTCAACAGCAGCCTTACCTAAAAAGCCAAAGTACTTATTTGTAATCCTATCTGCTGTAAAATGTCTCTTCCCCACAGATTGATGGGGATTTTTTTCAACCACAAAAGGAGTAAAAACTCCTGTTTCATTTTCAAATGTCCATCTCAAAGGGGTAACACTAACTTCTGCTGCTATTAATCCTCCTACACCAGACATGTAGGTGTCTGCCTTAATCTTTGGCCAGTGACTGGGCCAGTTGACACCTCTAATAACTGTACGATCTGCACCCGTGTCTACCAATCCTTCTACTAGTATTCCATTTATATAAATAGTAAGCATAGGCCAGTCAGCTGTCAAGGCTGCTGTCCAATATATTCCTGGATTTGGAGTCAGAATCTGGGCAACTGTCACCAGATTGCTTATTAGGGGTATGTAACAATAAGCCTGATGCTACTACTTCTCCTGGTTGATAAATCACACGTTGTCTACCTGTGTTAGTGACTAGGATATTAGCCACACATTCTCCAGTTTCCCACATCAGTGTATGGATGAACACTGTTTTGTAAGCACTCTCAGGAGGTGAAATGGTCAAGCCTACTGTGCCAGGAGGCAAAGGATCCATAGGCTCAACAGGAACAGATTTCACTTCTCCAGGGAATATCTCAGTACTCTCAACTCTTTTTCCTAATTTCAATCCCTTTCTTCTGTCTGATTGCCTTTTGGCTGATTGATCATGTCTTAATATTGAATTTCTCTGGGTGTAACCTCGGCTACCATCATGCCCCACCTGGAGGGCTGAAGCTGGGCCCTGCCTCTCATTTCCCTAGGTCAATCTACATTTGGAGACCCAGTGGAAACCCTTGTGACATTTTGGACATGGAGTTTTAGGCCTTCTCTCAGCCTGTCTTCTCTTTCTATCTCCATATCTACATTGAGCTCTTAGATGTCCAACTTTTTCTACATTGAAAACATTAATGAGTTTCTCTAGAAATCCCTTGCCAGGAGGGACCCTGTCTTTCCATGTATAGTCATTATTTCTGCAGCTGCATTTTCTCTAATAGTTCTTTAGACAGCAGTTTGCAGACGTCCCACAAAATCTGCAAAAGGTTCATTGGGACCTTGCTCTATTTTTGTGAAAGCCTCCCCTTGATCTTTCTGTCCTGGGAGGGAACCCCAAGCTTTTTTAATTGCAGCCTTAGAAATTTGTTCATACACTGTTATGGGATAATTAATCTGTTCTGAATGCTCTCCATACTGACCTTTACCTGCTAGTTGGTCAAAAGTGAATTGTGTGTTAACTCCTGTTTCCATATTGCATCTGACTTGAATCCTATGTAAATCATGAAACTCCGAAAGCCACAACAAGTTTTGTCCAGGTTCGAAACATGTCCTTGATATGGATTTCCAATCATTCGGGGTTAGGATTTCATAAGACAAACCATCTAGTAACATTTTAACATAAGCTGATGTAGCCCCATAAAGGGTACAACCTTTTTTCAAATCCTTAATTTTATACAAATCAAAAGTATATCTTCTCTCTTTTTTTTTTTACCTAAAAAGTCAATCTCTTCAATTACAGGATATGCATCTATAAAATCATTTATATCCTGTTCTTCACTTTTAGCTTTAACCAATGCTTTTTCTAATCTTGTCATAGGCTGCTTCACAGGTGATTTTGTTTGTGTCACTGCCTCTTCCCTTCCTCCCCCCTCCTCCCTCCTCTTCCTCTCTCCTCCCCCCTCCTCCCTTCTCCTCCCTCCTCATCCCTCCTCCCTCCTCCCTCCTCCCCCCTCCTCCTTCCTTTTCCTTCTTCCTCCACCCCTGAAGGGTTAATTGTGGGAGGAGGAGATGGGAAATGCTCCTGTTGCTCAGAATTGTATTTAATTCCATTGTTATCTGATTCATCCTTTTCACCTGATTTAGTTGGAGCTTCCCCTCTGGCTCTTTCTTCTTTTTCTTTAGTCTAACACTTACATAATTTCTTAAAGCCACTTGAATTACATTGTACATATGAAGTGTATCTTTGCAAATTAAGTTTGGTTTGGAATTGTAGTGTTCACCTAGTTCCTCTCCTACTAATTCCCACTCATCTAAATCCAATTCTTTTTCCAGAGAAAAACAAGGACATATGACTTTCATAGTTTTAAAACTCCTCCAAAATTATAATCAATCCTTGGCTTTTTATAACGTTGACAATGCTCTCTAAACATTTTCCTTAAACAGAAACAGAAGGCTGTTTTCTAAGCATTTGCCCCATTTCACTGAAATTCTACTTTAGCTCTTTAACAAAGTTTCCTTGTTACTCACGCTTCTTTCTGGGTCAGAGAAGCTTTTCCACTGAGATCTGAATCAGAGGCTTTTCCACTGGAATCAGGATCCTTGTTAGGTCCCTGTTCGGATGCCAAAACGTCAAGTCCAGGGTAGCTCCTCTGAAAGGCTCAGAATAAGTCCTTGCCCCACGTAGGGCGCCAAAATGTGAAGTTCTGATGTCTCTCAATTATAATCCTTCTCTGGGAGGAGGTTTCTTTTCTGTGAATCCTTTTCTCTGTGTGCAGGATTCTTCAGAGGCTTCTGGAGCCTCCAGCCAGAGTGAAGGTAGACGTGGGAATGAATCAGACTCTGCCTCCAAGAGTGTGGGATTGTGGGTTTCCCAGAAGTCAATTCTAGTTGTGAGTCTCCATGAGCAGGCTTTTCCTTTAGTTCTTGTGAATCTGTTCTTGTCCAAGTGTCCCTAGTCAGCATCACAATAGAATCTCAAATCCTCTTCTTCCTGAATCCTGGCTCCTTAAATCCTCCCAGAGAATGGGCTTGTGGGAACTCCTTTACAACCAATGAGCTAGCTCCTTTTAAAGGTATAAACTCCTTTAAAGGTTTGAACTAAAGGTGTGAACTCAGAGTTAGAGAATTGTTAAATACCGACTTAGCACCTAGTAAGGAACCTAACAAATAGTAATACTTATTATAAAGCACGATTTACAGTTTGCTCAAGGTATAGTTGGTTTTTTACTATACTGAATTTTGGTACACGTTTTGTTGGAGCTGAATAAAGATCAATATGAGAATTCCAGATTCTAATAGGTTCAAGGGTCTTGCTTAATTTACTGGAGATCCATAGTTAGGAACCATTGTTATGCGTCAATATTTGAGGATTTAGACATATTAAGGAACTTTATAGGTATATTAGATACAAAGTAGTCTATTGCTATTATAAATCAAAGAATCAAAGGAAAATTACTCATGTCTAAAGCCCTTCATTGGGAAGATGTAAATTATCTATTTTCTTACAACCGTATTTGAGGATGATGGGTTTTATTTAATCTTATTACAACTTAGAAAAAATTAATTTTTAGCTTAATCCTTAAGATGTAAATTTATATAGTACTATGTTCTACAAGAATTATATTTGTTAAACTTCTTCAAGCCCTTGAATGATTATCTTGGCAAGGTATTATTTAGAATTTACTGGTGAGGAGAGTAGATTTTTCTTCATGAATTTACTCTTTAAAGGGGGGAAATATAGTCATGAGGCAGAAGAAAATGACTTTAAAAGCATGAGAAAATGAATGTAAGTAAGGTTTTTAAAAGTTTCTAATTTGAGCTGTTCCAAAGCACTTTGAAATAAGTTTCTTTTCTTTTCTTTTATTTATTTATTTATTTTTTGTGCTGAGGCAGTTGGGGTTAAGTGACTTGCCAAGGGGTCATACAGCTAGGAAGTGTTAAGTGTCTGAGGACAAATTTGAACTCAGGTCCTCCTGACTTTAGCGCTGGTGTTCTATCCATTGCGCCACCTATCTGTCCCTTGAAATAAGTTTCATTGCAAAAATGCCCAAAAGAATATTCTATATTGGCTGTGTGCTATTAATTAGTTTGTTTTGATTTTCATTTATATCTATTTTATCAAAAACAACAATGTGTAAAAAACTTTTTAAATGGTAGAGAAGAGTCTGAAGGAAAACATTAAAAAGGGAGAGATGCCTTCCTGAGAGATCCTACACAATAATTTTTAAAAAACCAAACAGCCCTTTTTGTAGTGGCTAGAAACTGGAAAATGAATGGGTGGCCATCAATTGGAGAATGGTTGGGTAAATTATGGTATATGAATGTTATGGAATATTATTGTTCTGTAAGCAATGACCAATAGGATGAATACAAAGAGGCTTGGAGAGACTTACATCAACTGATGCTAAGTGAAATGAGCAGAACTAGGAGATCATTATACACTTCAACAACAATACTATATGAGGATGTATTCTGATTGATGTGGATATCTTCAACATAGAGAAGACCTAATCAAGTTCCAGTTGATCAATGATGGAGAGAATTTAGAATGACTTGTTATTTTAGTAGTAGGTCAGATTTTTCACATGAAAGCTAGCATAGAGCTGCTTCTTTCTCTATTCTATTTTGTTGGAGTCCATTTAGTTAATGCTTGACAATCACTTATTTTCTTCATTAGGAAGTAAATATTCATGCTAAGGAATTTCTCAAAATGGTTTGATTTATGGCCATTTTCAGGAGTTATAGTTCACGTTTTGTGGATTATGCTTGAACAATGGACTAATACCAAATATATTGGATGACTTCATAAAATCACAGGTCTCTTGTGCTGCTTTTCCAGTTAATAATAATAATATCAACATCAACAACAATATGTACTATTAATAAAGCACTTTGAGATGTGCAAAGTGCTTTATAAGTATTTCATTTTAGCCTCACACAACTCTGGGTGCCATTATCCTCAATTTATGGATGAAGAAACATGTAACTTGCCCCAGGGTCGCACTAGCTAGTGTCTGCAATCACATGCGAATTCAGGCCTTTCTTACTCCAAGGCCAGTGTTCTATGTGTTATGGCTCCATCTAATAGCCTTTAAAATAAGCATATTTCTATAATGTTTATTTACAAAGCACTTTCCTTATAAAAGCTCCTTGAGGTATACTGTCCAAGCAGCATTATCCACATTTTATAAGTAATCTTTTAGGCTCAGCCTTTTGAGTGTACTTAGTTATAAAGCCAGTAAATATGGGAGCCAGGAATTGATATGTTTGCTTCAAATCTAGCACTTATGTACCACACAATAAGTATGAGTTCATCTCTATATTGTTTTCGATCTAGTTGTTGCAATATAACACACATTCTTCAGACTGTTGTAGTTTTCCATTCAGTTCAATAAAAGTACCTACTGTGTGCAAGGGACTATGCTAGGTGCTGGCAACACAATGCCAAAAATAAAATAGGCCTTGCTTTTAAAGTGTTTGCATTTTATGATAGGGACACAACTTATACATCAGTAACTAAACTAAATATCTACAGAAGAGGTATCCTTAGGAGGTGGCATCTGGGCAGTTTCTTGAAGAAAGACAGGGATTTTTCAGGAAGGAGGGAGTTTATTACACATATAGCTAGGATTGTATGTGTGCTGGGAAGGTGGAATATAGAAGGCTGTGTCTTGGGAGTACCTAGCAGGGTAGATTAACTGAAAAGAGACTATATTAAAAAAAAGAGTAGTATGAGAAAAGACTGGAAAGATTAGGTGACAGAATGAGAGCTGACAGATCCAAGTTCTCTTCTATTTTGCTGCTATATTTGACCTATGACTGTTTTCTCTCAAAATTCACCTCAGACTTTGCCTCCAATAGGAAGTCTTTCTTAAACCCTCCAGCTGTTCATGCTGACCCACAAATTACTTTGGTTTTTGTTGTTTTGTGTCTTGTTATCTCTTTATAGGTAAATTTCCCTTTATAGAATGCTAACTTTGTGAGGGCAGGACCTTGATAAGTTACTTATTGATTGGTTGATCTTAGGCAAATTCCTACCTTTCTCTGGGTATGAGTGGCAAATTAGTGAAGAAAAATGGACTGAAAGGGAAGCTGGCACTATTCCATGTTCTCAGAACATATGTACGTATTGATTCAAGGTGAACCTCAAGATATGACAACTCACTGTGACACTGATTATTTTCTTCCAACACTTTCAACATCTTTAGGATAAAGTCGTTCTGATAAAGTAGTGTCTTCAAGACCCTAAGGATATTCTATACATTGGCCAGATATTGGAGGTTCATCAGAGATAGCTAGTTCAGAGTCTTATTTTTGGAGGGATGGTACTTGTACAATTGGTATGTTATATTGGTGCAAAATGTACAAGTAAGACAAACTGAAACACAAACTTGAGAATTGTAGCATCTGCTGAGGGGAAGTGGCTGGAATGCAGCTCCTTCAGAAGGAACCTGGGCCTTAGAGCAAAAGATTAAGTGTTTGTTTTACTGTCCCATCCTGATGAGTTCTACATCTTCCAGGATTTTCCTTATTTGGCATGGCCAAGGAGGAGAAAGACCCAGCAGTAAGCAGCCTTTGGGAGTAGGGAAAAACTCCAGCTCCCTTTCCCCTTGATCTCTTGGGCCACCCAGAGTTTTTGGAGCCATGGTGTTAACAGCCTTCAATGCTACTGTGCCTATCGGTACTTCAGTGAATGCTTTGGTTCATGTTGCTATAAGAATTATTGATGAAATATTCCTCCTTTCTCTTAAATAATGTGAAGAGCTATAGATATATATATATATCTATATCTATATCTATATATAGATATATATGTCTATATATATCTATATCTATATATAGATATAGATATATATATATATCTTTAGATCTTCAGATTTGATCACTTGGCTTGATTGTTCAATCATTTTCAGTCGTATTCAAGTTTTTGTGACCTCATTTGGGGTTTTCTTGGTCTAGATACTATAGTGGTTTGCCATTTCCTTCTCCAGTTCATTTTACAGATGATGAAACAGACAAATAGGGTGAAGTGACTTAAACAGGGTCACACATCTAGTAAGTGTCTGAGGCCATATTTTAACTCATGAAGATAATGAGTCTAACTCCAGACCTGGTACTCTATCCTCTGTGCCACTTATTTGCCTGCCTTGTAGGCTTTACATTGTTATTTTTCTTGGTTAAAAAAGGAAGCATTCTGTACATGGTGGTGGTAGTGTGAT
Organism: Sminthopsis crassicaudata; assembly: GCF_048593235.1. Taxonomy (NCBI): domain Eukaryota; kingdom Metazoa; phylum Chordata; class Mammalia; order Dasyuromorphia; family Dasyuridae; genus Sminthopsis; species Sminthopsis crassicaudata. Next base: position 211,962,219 of record NC_133619.1, read on the forward strand.
CATTAAGAAGAATTAACTAGGGTAAGAACTAAAAGATAACAAGACTTTTAGCAAACAATTAGTTCTAAAAACCCCCAGATAATTTTGTGAGTTAAACCATAAATGTTTTATAGTACATTACTTTCCAGCAAAACTTTTGATATGATACAACTAGGTGGTACAATAATCTGAACCTGAAGTTAAATTTATTTTTTTATCAATTTATTAATTATGTAATACTTATTAAAGGTCAACTTAATATCTCCCTCTATACAATGGGGGTAATAATAGCACTTACTTCCTAGGTTTATTAGGGTAAACATGAGATATTTGTAAGATTCTTTGCCAATCTTGAAGTATATTTACAGGTTTGCTTTTGTTGTTATTATTTTTATTTCCAGTTCATAATCATTTCCTATTTGTCATGTCCTGTACAATAATTGTTTTGCTTTTTCACATAAAGGTCACTAAAGATCAAGGGAAAGATAATCAATTCCTCAATTATGTCTCAAAGAGATGTAATGTCAGATCTAAAGGATAGAAGAATTAATATTATGAGAAGACCAACAAGAGTAGAAGGAAGCAGTATAGCTAAGCTTCTACACCCACCCACACCAACACACACCTCAACAAAAAGTTTTAGAAGACTCATCAAATTCACAATGTTGATTGACAAATCCAAGTCAGCATAAGGAGACAGGTTTTCTGACCCTGTGACTGGGGAACAGCCAAGAGTATGTTATGTGGAATCTTCCTGCATGAGGACCTAGATGGACCCTGAGATTTGCAGTAGGACAGAATAAAGTCCTATACCCAGCACAGAGAGTCCTGAAAGCTGTGAAGGGAGCAGAAGAGAGGCCAGCTGAAATTTTGTCTTTTATACCCCAGAGTTATCCAAATCCATCATAGACTGAAGAGCCAGACTTCACCTAGAGAAGAATTGTAACCTGTGGCTTATTATGGGCAAGGAGCAGGAAAAAGGAAGCAGCAATTGTGTGGCTCTGACTTCTGGAATTTAATAGAGCTTCATGCCCCTCAGCCTGCTTTTGGAACATCTGGAAGTTCTTTTTGTCTGAGTTTGCATATTCTCCCAGACTGGCTATTCATGGCAGAAACAGTGAAGAAGAGAGTAACTCCCATACATTTATAAGCAAAGCTTCAAAGAAAAATCCAAGTTAGACAAAAAATCAGTTAGAATTCCTAGAAAAGGTAAGGCAAGAATTTTTAAAGTTAAAAAAAAATTGTTTTTTAATGAATTGAGTATCACAGGAAAGGTTCACAAAATTAAGATGTAGAAGAAAAACAATAGTTTTAATAAAAGAAGTTCAAATATTAACCAAGTTTTACAAAATTCTTGAAAATTGGGACCAAAAAGAAATAAATTACTCTGTGACAAAGAAAAATTGAGACAAAAGTCAAATGACCAAATGGATAGAAGAAAATGTAAAATATCTCATATCAAAAATAGTTGACACATCAAAGATTTAAGAATGATTAAATTACCGGAAAACCACAATCAGAAAAAGAAGCTAAACATATTTTCAATAATTTATAAAAAAGAAAATTGAAGCATCATTGCACAAGTCAAAGTGAAATTAGAAAAAATCCACCAGTTGCCTCCTGAAAATACTATGTTGTCCTGGTTCTGCTCATTTCACTTAGGTATAAGTTCATAAAAGTTTGTCTAGTCTGAAACCATCCTGCTCATTCTCTATATAGCTTTATGGTATTCCATTATATTCATATATCACAACCTGTTTAGCTGTTCCTAATGTTCTTGGACATCCCCTCAATTTCCACTTCTTTGCCAAGTGGGTAGTATGTTTCACTATTAGTTCTCTGAAATCACAGTTAGTCATAATGCTAGTCAGAATCCTTAGCTCTTTCAGAATTGTTTTGACTTTGCCATATTGTTGCTCTTGTATAAATTGTTTTCCTGGTTCTATTCACTTCATTTTGCATCAGTTCACTTAAATTTCCCCAGGTTTTTCTGAAACCATACATTTGTCACTTTTATGTTCTACCACATTTATATACCATAACTTGTTCAGTTATTCACCAATTAATATATACCCCCATCATATTCCTGTTTTGTTACTTCTCAAAAAATTAACCATTTTAATATATTCTCTACCTCCAAAAATTAATATTTTACTTTATTTTTTCTTTAGATACATTTAAAGACAGTTTTCAGCATTCACTTTTGTAAGATTATTTCTGTCTTTGTACTTTTGATTGTGAAGTTTTTATGCCCAGTTATATGGTTAATTTTTGTGTAGTTCCATGTTATATTGATAACATATATTCCTTCCCATCCCCATTCAGTTTTCTCTAGAGTTTTATAGCTAACTTTTCCAAAATTCTATTCCTCTTTTTAACTTATTTTTAAAATTTTATGGTTAGATCTGAGTTCTGAGAAATTAACAACTCTCCCCTCACTCCTCACTGTAGTTTTTCTGTATTTTTTCCCGTAACTCAACTTCTCTAAAAATTTGGTTGCTATACAACTTGGTGCATAATGAAGTACTGACTACTTCATTATCCATGGTAACTTTATGGTATACTTTTTCCTTCTTATATCTTTTACCTAGATCTATTTTGGCTTTTGCGTTGTCTGAGATCAGGATCAATGCCACCCCTTTTCTTTCTTTCTTTCTTCCTTTCTTTCTCTTAACTTCAGTTGAAACACAGTATATTCTGGATAAAAGGAATCCAGCCTTTTGCCATTACTCTGTATGTATCGCTGTGCTTCAAATATTTCTTGTAACAAAATATTGTAGGATCCTAGATTTTAATTTAATTTACTATCTGCTCCCTTTTTTTGTGAAAGAGTTTTTCCCATTCATATTCATTATGTTTACTAGGTATTTATATTTTTCTCTTTCCTTTTACCTGTTCCCTGATGTTTTATTTGTCCACACTTCCCTCAATCTGCCCTGCCTTCTATTGCTTCTCTCCTTTCTTTCTTTGTAACTTTCAGATACAATAAAAGTTGAGCCTTTCACTGGCTTTCCAGTAGCAGAAGTTGCTGCCAATTTTTCTACTGTGCTGGTTTGGTCTAAACTAGTCAAACCTGTTGTGCTGTGGTTCAGTGGCTTACATTTTGCTTTTTGCATTGGGGTTAGAGGTATCCCAGCTGGCCTGCCAGTGACTTACTTACCTAGGATTGAGGGGCCTCTATTGCTGATAGGTGCTGTGGCTAAGAGCTTCCCATTAGATTCCTTGCACTGTGCTTGTGCTGGGTCATTTCCCTTTTTACCCAAATGAGACAGACCTTTTCTGAAGTCCATCTAAGACTTAAGATAGCTTAAACAGGAAAATCATTTCTTTTTCTGGATTCTGTTATTCCAGAATCTGTTCAGAGGCTTAATTTAGCATTAAATTAAGAGAGAAACTGGAGAAAGCTCAGCCTTCTTCCTGCTTTCTTTGTGCCATTTTCCACTCAGTTACTTTTTGGCTCATGAACCTTTATCAGAGCAGATAAACACCTAGTCTGCAATTTAAATTAATTAAATTTTAATCATCTGGAATCTTGAGTAATCAATCTTCAATCAATATCTTCAGGATTCAAAACCTTTCTGACTTGAGGCTAGTCCTCTATTTACTTTGTCTATAATGTAAACTTATCTTGAATTTAAGGAAGAGAACAGAGATTGGAGACAATGTATGACTTAGCTAAGATAGTACAGGTAAAAATACTGAGGATCGAAGATGTTGGCAGAGGGAGTGTTAATATTGTGTGTGTATGAGATGGAGAGAGAGAGAGAGATTGCAAATAGTTCTTATGTTCTTTTCTTTGCATTTAATAACTTTAGCATGTCATTTCAAATATGACTTGCTATTTGTATTTCATTTGTTTTCTTTCCTGTATGTATTTTTATTTAAATAATTTTTAAAATTTTATTTTTACTCCCAAATTTCCCCTTCCCTATCCTCTCCCCTCACTTATTGAGAAGGTAAGAAATATGATAAACATTTTATATGTAAAGTCATAAAAAACATGTCTACATTATCTATGTTGTGGGTGGGGAAAAGCAAGAAAAATAAAAGAGTAAAAGAAAATATGCTTCAGTTTGCATTCAAGAGTTCATAATTTTTCTCTTTAGAGTAGATAATATTTTTCATCTTGAGTCCTTGAGAATTGTGAATTATTGTAGTGATCAGAGTAGCTAAGTTTTTCTCACTTGATTGTCATTACAATGTTGCTGTCATGGGGAACAGTGTTCTCCTGTGTGTTGAAATTCTATTTTGATTTACCCCTCCCCTTTGCAATTCCACTATGAAAAGGACTGCTGTAAATATTTTTGTAAATTTGGGTTCTTTTCATCCTCCTTTGGTCTCTTTTGGGAATTGTCCTAATATGGCAACATTGTTTATTTAAAAGATATAACGAACAGTCTTGTAATCCTTTGGGGGCATAATTTCAAATTGCTTTCTAGTATTCTGTTCTGTATATTTTTATAAAAAAAATTTTATTACCTTTCCTTTTCTCTTGTAATTATTTTTTTTTTTCTAGCAGCCTACTGATAGCTTCATTCTCTCTTTTACTTTTCATCTCATTGGGTTAAAAAAATAAATCCTTGTAACATGATAATTCAACCAGACTAATTCATAACCACAATGCCTAAAAATATATCTCGTTCTTCATCTTGATTCTACCACATATTTGTTAGGAGGTGGGAAATTCTAGAAATCTTTGTCACTATTTTAATCAATTTTCATATGACATTTGATTTTTTTTTTTTTTTATGTTGTTGAATAAGTTGTTCATCTGATTCTCTTACTTCATTCTACCTCACATGTTCTTTTTTTTTTCCTGAGGCAATTGAGTTTAAGTGACCTGCCCAATGTTACACAGCTAGAAAGTGTTAAGTATCTGATACCATATTTGAATTCCTGACTTCAGGTCTGGTGCTTACCTCATGTTCTTATAGAACTTCCCAAATCTTTCTCAAACCATCTATTTCATAATGTTTTATAGGGTAATGATATCCCAGTATGTTAATATGCTCCAACTTGTTTAGACATTCCCCAATTGTTGGCCTTCCTTTCTGTTTTTGTTTCTTTGCAAAGGCATTTTTTGAATATGTAGGTTCTGTTCTTTTTCTTTTTGGGTGTATTGACCTAGTAGTAGGATAATTGGATTCAAGATTATGTACAGTTTACTATCTTTTTGAGTTCCAAATTACTTATATTATCATTTTTAATCATTTTTTTTAATATGATTGTTATGAAATGCAACCTTAGTTTTAATTTGCATTTTTATACTCACAATTTGAAGCATTTTGTCATTTAGTTGTTGATAACTTGGATTTCATAACTGTATATCTTTTAATTGTTGAGAAATAGCTTTTATATTTGAGTTACTCAGTGTATTTTGTATTGGACTTTAATCAAAGAAATTGTATATAAACACTTTTCTCCTTTGTTTCCTTTCTAATTTTAGTTGCTTGGGGTTTTTTGGATGCAACAGTCTAAAAATTTTATGTAAGGAAAATTTTCCATTTTATCTTCCATGACCTTTTCTGTCACTATTTTTTGGTCATTAGAGCTTCCTTTAGTTGGCCAAGACATTTTAGTCCTTGTTTCCTTGATTTATTTGTGATATAAGCTTTTATATATATTTATTTGCTGCTAGGCATATGGTCTTACAATATTGGCCTTACTTAACCTAATTTCTTTTAGTCTTCTTTCTAATTTTTCCTGAAGTTTTTGTTGAGTTTTATCTTTGTAGTTGGGTTTCTGAGACTTATCAAACATGAAACTACTATATTCATATGCTTCTGTATGGTATTTAACTCATCTATTCAGCTGATTGACCTATTTTTTAAACTAGTACCAAATAGTTTTGATGATTGGTTTTGTAGCGTCCTTTGAAATTTGGAATTTTCATTTCCTTGTTCTTCTCATTATTTCGCTTAAGCTTCTTGAGCTTTTATTATTTTTTTCAAGAACTCTAAAATATAATCCTTTCATTATTTGCTGTGACATTGATAAATAAATTAATTTGCATAGGATTATCACTTTTATCATATGAAATAACTGAGCCTTCACCTGATAAGTCTCCAATATTTAAGCCTGTCTTTATTCTTTTAAAATGTTTTATAGTTCTGTTTATTATGTCTTTTATGTCTTGGCAGTTATATTTCTAACTATTTTGGAAATTCTAAAATTATTTTTAATGAAATTTATCTCTTCAGCTGTTTTTGTTTTTTGTTTTTCTTTGAAATATACAAAAATGCTCATTTTATTTTAATCTGTGAGAACAATTTTCTGACTTTTTTTTTCAGTAATAAAAGTGTTAAAATATACATATTTTCTTCTAAGAACTGTTTGAATTATGTCCTAGAAGTTTTCATATATTGCCTACTTGCTTTATTGAAATTTACTTTTGTTTCTTCTTTTATTTAACACATTTTTTTGGTTAGAATAGTGTTCAGCAAAAAAAAAATAATTTAATATTTATGCTTTTATTGTTGTAAGGTTTTATGCCCTTGTACATGATAAACTTTTATAATGAGCTTATATATATCTATAATCTGTGTGTGTGTGTGTGTGTGTGTGTGTATATATATATATATATACATGTTTAAGTATTTGTATATTTCTGTTTACATTGAGTTATCATTAGAGATCTATCATATCTAACCTCTAAGTTTTTTCACAAAATACCAAGAGAGAAGATGAACTTACAACACAACTGATAATATGATATGATAATATATTCAAAATAAAATAATAAGATTATTTATAAAAATGGAGAAATGTCTAATAGACAAGTATGATCTTGATTCCTTAGTAAAGATAATACATTAAAAGAAAACTATATTATCATTAATGAATATTAACAAAATAATATTTAACAAAATTATTAACATTTTAGAGCACCAGCCCTGAAGTCAAGACCTGAATCCAAATCTACTCTCAGACACTTAATACTTACTAGCTGTGTGATTTTGGGGAAGTCACTTAACCCTAATTGCCTTAGCAAAAAAATAAATAAATAAAATAAAGGAAGAAAAAGAAAAGAAAAAGAAAAATTAACATTTAACAATTTTTTAAAAATTGATCTGTAACCTGGTTTCATTTTTATTTAAAACCTTTCAATATTTCAAAACCATTCAAATTAGTATTTTAAAAATGTTATATAATTCTATCAGTAGATGAAACAAATCCATTGACAAAATGTAGCACTTATTTATATTTAAAAAGAGGGGAGTGGTGGGGTGATCTGACTGATTCTTGAGTGGTTCTATGTTTCCATGTAAAGAAAAAGTCTTCATAATTAGAGTGCCATCAGTGAAATGGGTTTTCCCTGTAGATGTCTTCAAGCAAAGTCTTGAAACATTGGTGTATGTTACAGATTCTTCTTCTTGTACAGGTTAGTTCAGATGTTTTAAAGTCCTTTTCTGGGCTGAGATCTGTACTCCTTATTACTTATTTGTTTTTTCTCTCTAAAACTTTCATATGTGCATGGTTTATTATTGTCAAAAATCATACCTTGGAGTAGAAGGCTTAATTGAATTTTAACTTCCAATTCCTTGTCTAAATTGACTCTGGCCAGAATTCAAGGTTCAAGAATTTTAAGTTCTATAACAAAACATTAGAAAAGGAAGATCTGATATCCTTTTCTAAATATCAGGGTTTGCTTCAAAATACAAAAATAAAACCAGTAATAGAAACCTAAATTGCTCTTGTAGAAACATTTGAATATCATATGTAAGTCTTTTATGTTTCCTGTAACTGCCTGTAAAGAAGTCTTTCTATGAAAGATTTCAAAGAAATGCTCAAACGGCAGCTTCTGAATAGCTCCTCTTCTTTTTCTGAACATTAGAAAGTTCTTGGAGAGGGCTAATAAAGATAGAGAGAAATTAGAGTTTACATACTAAAGATGAAATCTTTTAGGGATAAATTTTAGAAAAATTTATCTTTTTTCCCCAAAGCAATGTGTTCATATGATTTGTTTTTTTCTTTTAACAGAAAAAAATTCATGCAATGCCATGTTCTCCTTCATCTACTTCTCATATAAATTTGTCCAATTTAAGCAATAGCAATCCAGTTATTTTTAAAGATGGAATTGGTATTCCTGGGACAACTGCTGCAGTTATATCTACAGGTAAAAAAAAATGTATATAATTTCTTATCTTGTACCCTCATTTATTTTCAATATTAATTTTCTCTTAATGTCTCTGAAATGAAGGAAAATATGTAGTTTCAAAATAGATCTAATTTGTCTTAACATTTTTCATATTCATTCAAGTTGAAACCCTAATTAAAAATAGATTTTCTAAAAAATAAAAAAGTTCTTGTTAATTTTGAGGAATAACCTTAGCAAGACCTAAAAGGAAACTTCCCAAAAGAATCATAGGATCATGAGATCAGAGATGTTGAGCTGGAAGTGTCTTTAAATACCATTTAGTTCTCTCTAATTTTATCCATGAGGAAGTAAGGTTTAGAGAGCTTTTTTTTGACATTTCCCAAACTAAGGAATAGAATTAACTGAAAGAGAGGAGAAACTATCTATCTGAGAGAGTAGAAATAACCAGATAAAAAGCAGGAAAGAACAGTAATAGTAAATGGAGAAAAGGGAAGCAGGAGTTTAAACAAGGATGTAAGTAATATAACATTCTCTTCATTATCCATCTTTTTTTTTTTTTTTTTTTAACTCTAAATTCTTATTCCCTGGTTCATGATTTATCACCATTTGCTGTCTCACTTTAATCTGTATTCTTCATATAGTCAAAGTCTTGTAAGGTATCCATTCCAGATTCTCCCTTCTAGGTATTTTTTTGTCACTATCTTGCAGGGCTTACCGCTCTTTTTGCATTGTTCCTCACTTCAAAACAATGTGAATTTTTGTAACTGTCAGACAATTTATTACTTGGTATGCTTGCTACCTTCTCTCCTGACACTCCTATTCATACTGTTGACATTCTCTTTCCTCTCTCCCCAGCCCTGACCCCCATTTTTGCTGGGAAATTTTTTCCTTGGATCTATGCCTTCCCGTTCTAAATGTCAATTGTCTCTAGGGATCCTGCCACCCTTTCCCCCCAACCATCACAAATAAACTTTTCAGATTCAAATCTATAGACCTTATCCATTCTAAAGTCTTCATTTCTATCCATAGCTTCATCTACTTCCTTCATCTCATCTTTTCAATTTTTCTCTTTTCCTTGTTACCCACTCTGCTGGAAGTTTTTCTCTACCACTGGTGACCCCTCGTGGCTTGTCATGATTTGATCCCATTCTTTCACTCACTTCTCTGTATTCTCTTGCTTCCATTCCCTCCTCTCATGAAACTCCCATATTGTAATGAAATCAGTTCCCATAAAAGGAGCAAATATTTAGCTGTAACCTGAATGTTGCTAGTTTCATTCACTAATTGCAGAATTGTCTCTCTTAGAATTCCACCTTCATCCCTTTCTCTTTATATGCTTCTAGAAAGAAATCTTTTACTGTACTTACTGTTAACGGTTGCTGTTGGCTGTCTGCATTTATTCATTCTTTCTCTAGTATTGTTGTTTGGAGTGTTTGTGATACTAATAATTTCTTTATTTCTTTTTCTAAAAAATATTTCACTTTTTATATTATTGAATACCTATCTTTTGTTCCTTTTAGTTTGGTTTAGATTTGTAGAATAGGCTACCCTGGACTCCAGTGCTCTTCAGAATACACTATTCTATTCCTTCTTTCTTTTACTATTTGATATGGAATAGTCTTGCCAATTATTAGAATTCTTTTCCTTTATATTTGGAAGTCTTTCTCTTGATGGTTTGCAGAACCAATCATTTCTGAATTGAATTGACTTGTTAAATTTAATTACTATGTGTCTTGGAGTTTGTAGCATTGGTGTTTTTTGTTTTGTTTTGTTTTGTTTTTTCCTGGAGGGAATTTGAGAATTCTTTCAATTGGAATTTCATTTTCTATGTTCATGACAATTGCACATTTCCTTTCTATAATTTCCTTGTTGTGATACGGTTTTTTGTTTTGTCATGTTCTTCTGGAAGAGCTTACTGTAATGCCAGAAAAACTGAGGCAAGATAGAGATTAGAGAGTTTTTAATGTTTTATTTGAAAAGGAGAGATTTACTGGGACCAAATGGATCCATGATTTGATCCCAGAGCTGAATGAGACTCTCATCTCCAAGAATCCAGCAAGGAATATCAGATACAAAGATTCTTTTATAGGGTAACAAGAAAGATGACATAATGGGGGGAGGCACTTGGGATGGGGATGATGTAATGAGGGGAGGCACCAGAGAGGGAGAGGCACCTGATATTCTAATGATGTCTAAGATATAAGATCTTTATCCTATCAAACATTCTGATGATTTAGAGGGAAGGGTGGTGTTACAGGATTGAGCGTTACAATTAGGAATTTAGGAAGAACAATGTAGGGAAACTGAGTCAGGACAGTTAGGGAAACTGGGTCAAGACAATAAAAGGGAACTATGGCACAACACTATAATCCTTAGGTTGTCTCTTGCAGATTGTCTTTCTTTTCTGTGAATTTGCATTCCTAGTCTGTTTCTTTGTTTTGACTTTGAATAATTCTTACTCCTGTATTAATTCTATTTAAGTTTTTAAGGATTTTTGTTTCTTTGATAAAATTTATTACTTGACCTTCTTGATTACATAGTTCCTTTCCGATTCTTTCTTCAAGATCTTTCATTTTGTTTTTTTCATGTTTTACTTAATCTCTTGTTGGTATTCATATAGTCCTTTTGAAATAATTTTTTTTTTTCTTTGAGTCTTTACTTATAGTTGCCATAGAGTTAAAATATGTAATAACTTTTGCTAATGGATAAATGTTTCCTTTGATTTTACTAACTCTAGGTTTAGTTGCTGAATTGGTCTTTGTATCAGAGCTAGACTCTCCCAAACTTTATAACCCAAAAGGGTGGAGCGGGTGACCCTCCTTAATTTTGTCCTTAATCTTCTAAGTTCTTATATTGATTAAGTCCTGGGATAAGGGCTTATTATAGAATTGGTGAGGCAGGATTTTGTCCCAGGGAAACAATCTACTAACTTTCCACACATTTTCCCTATTTAATTAATTTCTTTGTAAAGATAAAATTTTAGTTTCTATATTGATATCTACTATATGCATAAATACAACATAGCCATATCCCACCTAATAGCACAAATTTGTTTTGTACAAATGGGATAAATTCTCAGATTGTTCTTAGACTTAAATAGCATAATGAGCATCACATATGTATATGTAAATATTTGTATGTTTTATATGGTCCAGATGATAGGTATATTAGGTAAGTTTGGCTCTCAATTGAATATGATATTAAAAATCACTTCATAATTAAATGTGTGTATGGTTTTTTCCTCCAGTTTGTGTCTATGTGAACAAACATGGGAACTCTGGACCTCATCTGGATAAAAAAAAAGTACAACTCCTTCCTGATCACTTTGGACCGGGACCTGTTAATGTGGTACTTCGTCAGGCTGTTCAAGCTTGTGTAGATTGTGCCCATCAAGTTAAAATGGTTTTTGGATTCCTTAAATCAGGACATCATGGAGGAGAAATGATAACTGGTAATGATCATTCTTTATGCTCTTAAAGACATTTAGTTTTGCTAGGGAACATAATAGGCGTGTGTGGTCTAGCTCTTAACTAGTTAGTATTGATAAGTATTGTCAGTGTCTGAATCATATTTTAAAATGAGTAAATGGAGCCAAGCTTTTCCTTTTTAGGGTTGAACCTCAGTATAAACATAATTCAACAGGTTGTAGTATGCAGTCATTTTTATTGAAAAAAAGACTTGTCTACGAGCCAAGTCATCCTATAGATTGTAAAATCAAATCACTTTGTCTTCATACACAGAATTCTTTATATTAAATAAAATACTTTCAGTGGCTTCTTCTCTTAAAATGACATGTTTACCTTGACTTAAATAGCTTTGGCTTTCCTGCAAAAAATTAGATGTCTTTGTTAGTATCCTAGTATAGCTCAAAATAAACAGCTTTTTTGTTTGTTTGTTTGTTTGTTTTTTCTTTTTAGCTTATAAAAACAATTTTTACTTCTTAAGTACAGCAAGAATACACATACAAACATGCTTCCTTATCCCTATATCTGGGGGCATTAATCCCAGCTTTGTACTTTGTTATATTCCAGAGAATAGCTTAGCTCACTTCCTTTATAGGACAAAGCCTATGTTGGAGTTGAATCTTAGATATTCGTATGTTTTCAGACTTCCTTGCCAGGCAGCTAAAATAATTAGTTTAGAGTCCTGGTACCCAAGTCACCATAGCATAACCCTTCCCCTTAATCTAGAACTGGATAGGACAAATGAAATAGCTCAAGATAGACATCCTGAAGTGTGTTTCTCAGGACAGCTATAAAAGAAAGAGTGAGGAAGGGGTCCCTTCCTTCCTCATTGGTTCAGTTCATGATGTCCATGCTGTCAGTGGACCTTTACCCTCTGTAGATGCCAAAAAGAAAAAGTACATAGTAGAAAAAAGGTTAGCCTGACAGTTTTACAAGATGCCACCTATTCCAGTTGTGCAACCAATCAGGCTGCTCATATATGTCCTTATGGGAAGGGAAGTGGAGACGATCCTTTCCAGGAGCTAGGCTTTTGCCTTTAATTGATCTAGACATACTTCAACATCCTGTTATAACCAGGGAAGGGGGAACTTTTTTTTCCTGGATATTTATAACATCATTCAAAGGCCACACAAATTTAAAATTAAAAGTTTACAGAGCTCAAACAGTGCTAAGTTGTAACTTAGCTTTCAGCTCATTATTGCCTGTGGTTGCCTTAGCAAATCATTTTACATGCCCTATAATGGCTGTAGGCTGGACATTCCCCACCCCTGTGTTACACTTTTCTCACCATTTGGAATATTAGCCATCACTGCTAATGTCAGGGAGGACATCAAATAAAAGAGAGATGAATCTTAAATATAGACCTTTTCCCTGAGTCAGATTAGTCTCTGGCAAGTGTCCTTTCAAATGCTTTTCTTGTGTCATAAAATAAAGTTTTCCAAACAGCCAGTGTTGCACATCCACATACAATGCCACACGTTTAGATGACAGTCATAATTTATCACCAAATAAAAATTTTGCAGATTCCACAAAACAAACATTTCACAAAGTTTACCGAATATCCTTGTTTATTTAGTTTTATACTTATAAGGCCTCAACCCAAAAGTTAAAAAGAAAAAAAAAAAAGAAAACTAGCTTCCTGTTTTGGAAGGAAACTTGGTCTACACTGAGTTTTCCGAATTATTTGAAATCTCCACAGGGATTTCTAGAATCACTCCTCTCTTCAGTGAGAAAACTGTCCCCAAGTGGAAATGCTTCCATGATTCGCTTAGTGCATAATAAGTCTGCCCAGCAGGGGTGTAGACAAAAAAGTGTCCCCTTCTATACTGGGCACACCTGTGGCATTTCCCTCTTGGGGCTCCCCTCTACCACAGTAGATCTCCATTGAGACCCAGGTAAATTTTTTCTGGGTCCTTGTTCCAAAGAGCACTTAAAACTCTCCCATACATCTTTGTCACTACAAAAGTAAACCAGATGGAATTTCAAACTCACACAATGAGACAATAAGACAAGTAGGCTTAGGTAGAGAAGGAGCAAATATTGTCAGCAACTTGTGGATTTTAATGACAAGTATTTTAATTTTAAAAATGCTGAGGCATTTTGCTATCACAAAGTCTAGATCTGTTTAAATGCAAATGGATGTGTGTATGTATACATGCCACACATTTTTATATAGTAGGCTTTTGTGTGTGTGTGTGTGTGTGTGTGTGTGTGTGTGTGTGTGTGTTTATGCACATATGCGTTTCTTGCCCCTATTGCCTGAAGGCCAGCTGTGCTATTTACCCTTCTCATAGGTACACTGGAACACTTAAAGGGACTGGGTGTTCAGGCTTTTTGCCATTGCCTCAAACCCCTACCAGTAGTGTTCCCTCAATTTGTAGGAGTTTCCACTATACTTCAATTGCATTTTCCCACTTAAAAGGATTAATTTTTTTGCAAAGAATTATGTATTTCAAAAATTTAGTAAGAAATAAGCCAATGTACTTCTCAAAATGTGGGACATAACTCTCTTCTTTGTACTCTGGGGAAAAGGGAAGGGATTGAGGTTATAGCTTAATTTGTAGAGTAGTTTATTTCTGGTAGTTAGAAGCTTAATGTAAATAAACATTATTTTTAAGGCCTTATAGTCATTCTTATTTTTTTTTTTTTCCTTTTAAATGGTTAGTGATAGTGCTAGTGATAGAATTAATTTAGAAAAGTAGTAACAGGGTAGCTAGGACACTAGACCTGGAGTCAGTAAGACAGATCAATTCTATTTTCAGATATTTTTCTAGCTGTATGACCATAGGCAAGTCATTTTAACGCTGTTTGCTTCTGTTTCCTCATCTGTAAAATTAGCTGAAGAAGGAAATGTTAATCTACTTTAGAATTTTTGCCAAGAAAACTCTACAAGGAGTCATGATGAGTTGGATATAACTAAAAATAACACCATAGTAAGAGATGCTCTCTCTCTCACATATTGAAATAGCCACAATATTTTTCAAATAAAGCATAATGCTGCTTCTTCCTTTAACCTTATATGACAAATAGAAAAGACTGTCTTTTTAGACCAATCTACCTAAAAAGCAATATTAAGAAGACAGGCAGAATATGGCACTTGAGATATAAAAAAAATTCATTTTTTTAATTATGTCATTATTTTTAAAAAACTAACCTCTCTGTTAAATGGTTACAGTAAGTTTAGTGAAAGTTGACTCATTTTCTAAGTTCATCATGAACTTTTCATTTTTAAACCTAATGAAATGGATTTCTGGCATATATTATTGAAGTAATTTGATAGTGCTCAGCTGGATAAGGGTCACAATTATTTTCCCTAAGGTCCATAAAATTAAATTTAACAATGATGATGAAGCCTCACTGGAATAATAGGAATCTGCTCTGAATAATGCTTACTCTTCTTTTTTTGCTTTACTTACCAACATAGTAGTTGAAAAGAACTTTACCAGGGAGAAAAGGGGACTCATAACAGGGCCTCTCCATAATTTTCTACTTAGCTAAATTAGACTGACAGCATGATCTTTATTCATAGAATTCTTCTCTGTGAGGAAGAAGAGCACCAATATGAGATGGTATAGGGGAGTAGCTATTAGAGTGTGTGGCTAATCTGCAGTTTGGATAATCTATTAATCAGAAACTTGTGATGTGATCTCACTTTTGGAAGTGATGTACTGCATTTGTAGAAGCATATATTATATTATTCCTTTCATTTATTTAACTTAATTTCACTTAAAATGTTTATAGGGTAAATACTGCTTTTCTGAAGTCATGAAAATGTAATTTAAAAACAAGAGCAAATTAGATTTTTGTGTACTTTTGGAAATTGTTTAATATTTTGTCTTTGCATAAGAATGATTTTGATTTTTTTCCCCTCCCTTTCTCCTGCAGCATCCTTTGATGGTGAAAAACATGCCACCAATCTTCCTTCTGTGAACAGTGCATCATTTGTTCTTCGTTTTCTGGAGAAACTTTGCCACAGTCTTCAGTGTGATAATCTTTTTAGTAGCCAGCCTTTCAGCCCTTATATGGGAACTGCTCATAGTCCTACAGATTATGATAGAAATAAACCAGGTGATAGCAAATATATGCTGCATTTTTACAATATACTTTTCTCACAATCAATTAAAATATCTATTCTCAGGAAGACTGTCTTTTAGAAACTTGTATTTATTAAGGTTGAAATTTATATTGAAATTATTAATAGTTTACATTATTCTATTTTTATAAACATAAAGGAAAAATCTTCTATTGTGGTTAATGAAACTTAAGAATCAAGGTATGTGGGTTTTGTTGAAATTTTCTTTTACTTGGTCATTAGCCTTTCTGTGTCCTTTTTATCTGGTTGCTCCTTAGAAGATAATGGAGATTAGAAGTAGTAGAATATTTGAGCAATTTTCTTTGGTAGCATAAAATAAGTTAATAACTTTCTGTTCACAACAGTAACAAACACAAGGATTCAGATCCTCCAAACTCTGGGTTTCTACAGATCTGATGCAATATATTTCTTTTATTCATTGTATTTCCATTCACTGGACTGAAAACCCCTCACCTACAGCTCATCACTTCATAATTGTGAATATTAATGGTCCTTAGCCTCCATATAAGCACTCAAGGTAGCAAGTGCATAGGAGATACAGTGTTGCATGAAGAGTACATAAAGAACAAAAGACTCAGAAACACATAAATAAATGTAGAAATCCTAAGGCAACTCACTATAGATAGCTCCAAAAACTAACAAAATTTTCTTTCTTCTTCAGTGCATCCTAATTTTCCATTTTTCCTGCTTCCAAATTTAGCATTGTTCTTGGTTTGAACTTCCCTAGAAGAAAAAAATGCATTGGGACTGCTTGATAGGCTATGTTCTTCCCAGTGGGTCATGAAAATTGTGTAGTCAACCGAGCTTTTTACTCATCCATGTTATATGTTCTGTGTTTCATGTAAGGGCAATTTTCAAGTCATACTCCTTAGGAAATTTCCCTAATCTCTGAAGTATCCTGTATGGGATTACTAGTAAAATACTCCCAAGGTAGAAGCTACCCACAAAGTTTTCCTATTCTGGACAGAAAGAAATTCACATTGGCATATTTTGTCATTAAACCACCTATGAAATTTGTGCTCTCCCCTTCTCTATCCCTCTTTGAAGGGAGACAAAGCTCAAACAAAAGTACAGTCTAGACAAACTCTTTAAAATGATCAGAGAACCACCCTAATATAAGAAATTAATAAAACATATCTTTACCTTACAATAATAAATGTAAACATTTACATAATCTAAAGTAAAATAAGAATGATTGCTATGTCATGATTCTTAAGTATAGTGTCATAGAATTCAATGTTCCCATTTTCCTATGAGAATTGAGTGTTCTCTTTCTCAGGAAATGTAGGAAGCAGTTAGGGATATGAAAGGAATCAAATCAAAGTTTCCAAAAGGATTATGCTTTCTTCTGTATATTTTTAAAGATTCATTTTTTAAAAATTCATTGTAGAAATAGATTGAAATCTTTGTGAGATATTAAGATCTTGATCTAAATTTCATTTACAGATTTCAAAGTAATTTGTGAATTTCTGAGCTAATCCAATAACTAGGATAAGTTCCTACTTGAAAAAATGAATATACATACATATGTGTATTATATATTTTACTTACATATATATACATTCACACATATCAATGCATATCAATGTGTATAACAGTTCACACATGTACGTGTAAATATTAATATTTTTTAAAATAGGGACTTATCCTAGCAAACAGTTCACATGTATGTGAAGCATATGTATATCCATAGATTATCTGATTTTTTTCCTTCAGTTTTTAAAACTTGAACTAAATAGTTTGAAGCTTGTCAAAGCTATTGAGCAAAAAAATTATCTTTTATAATTCAACTGTACTTTGAAATATAATTTTTACATAAAGACATCGTAAATTTACATATAGTCAAAAGAATTCATAGTTGGTTCTTTTAAACTGAAATTTATTACCCAACACTATAACTTTTGCATTTTAACTTTTTGAGGAAATTTTTATTCAGTTGAAAATTCTATATCCAGTCCACTGTTTGCATCTGGTTTCATTTCATTGAGTCATTTTTCATTTTTATACTTTTGTTAAATTAACTAAGGAGGGAAACTTAATTTCAGAAAATGTTGATGAAAGCTTGTTTTGAGTTAAGGATGGTAATGTCTTTTTGGGATGATGTTTGAAGAGTGTAAAGTAGACCAGTGTTGTTGCTAAGACAGAGACATAGAGACATAATTGAAAGATTTGTTCCTACTCAGTATGACGGTTTCATTGCTAGAAATATTTTTGATTTCACACTTTGAAATAAATCTTGCCATTTGGTTACAAAGATCAGTGACTCTGAAACTGGAGATCAGGAAAGGTGTGGAATAATCTCAAAGGGTATATGATAGATAGTTAGAGGAGGGGAAGATGGGTCATCCTCTACTTCCCCAGCAGTCAAAGATCGGTTAATCTCTGATATAACTATCCCCACTCTTTAACTCCTCCTTTTGTGGCTGCCCTCTTCCATAATTATCCTGAGATCTTTAAGAAGTTATAATCTAAAGCAGATCCTGAGGCTCTTGCACGAGTTGTATGAGCAAAATCCCCTCCTTTTCTCTGTTGCCCACCTTCCAGCAGGTCCGTGCCTGGCTCTCCCCATCACCATCATTATGGACTCTGCCCACCTACCCCAAATACAAGCCCGTGCTTTTCATTTGTGGTGAGGAATAATGAGTAGCCCAGGTAGGAAAAGGTTGCAATTACATCACTATTCTTTCTAGATGTTTCTTTTTTCTGAATTTTCCTGGTTCTGTTGAGGCATCACCATTCTTCTAGCTTCCCATGTTTTCATCCTCTTACCTTATGCTCTATTCTTCACTCCAGGGATCTCAATTGTCTATTGACCTTTTTTTCATCTTCATTCTAACTTAGGCTTTTAAAATTTAAACCAGAAATTTTGGCCAATAAGTTTAAATGTAATTATTGACTCTTAATTAAGATAATAGTTTCTAATTTGAAGTCTAACATAATTGGTTTTCTAGAGATATTTACATTTTAATGCCATATTGTTGAAGAAAGCAGGATAAATGTGCTTTGGTTAAGGGGACACTTGGTAACTTGTAAGGACTGGTCTGTATTTGTAGAGCAAGCTCTAATTTATAGGATGCAGGAGGGAAAGCCCACCATGCTACTAATTGTGAGGCTAGAGCTCGGATGAAATTCCCAGTCTTTCTTTATAGCTGTTCCCCATAAAACAGAAAAGAAGTCTTTTGTAGGCTGGAATATAATACATTGAAATAGCTTCTGAGATTCCCAGTTGTAATCATTGTAGAATGAGTAAATAACTTGACATGACACATGTAGATAATTCTGGAAAATTTAATCGCCTCTGGTATTAGATATTGTTGAAATGTTTTATGGAATATGCTATAAATTGGTTGAGTGAACAAATATTTGACTTATTAGGAGTAAATCAAGCACTCTTATAATATGGAAACATAGTGAATCTAATGATGATGATGATGATGATATAAAAAAAGGCCAACTCATTACTTATAACACTTTTTTCTAATAGCAAAAGAAGAAATATCAGAAAATAGGGGTACTAAAAGATATTCTCAGGATTCTCCATCCTATGCTGCCCCTCTTTCCCCTAAGCTTCCTAGAACAGAAGTGCATGCATCTGAAGGTAATTACCATTTATGCATTTCAGAAGATGGAAAAATAATCTGAATACTAAGATCTCAAAATTTATGATTCTAAATTAGTACTAAAGCCAGTTTGACAATTAGTCTTCTTATAGGCCACTTTTGTGCTTCATTGTTTTCTTTACTTAGCTATGTTCTCTTAATGAGATATATGTATACTTTGTGGCCAGTTGGTCTGCTTATTAGCTTTTTCTCTGCCAAAAGACAGAAAAAAAAGAAAGAAAACCTTTCCTTTCCAGTGTCCTGAAAGTTTAAATACCCACCCAAATGATTGATTTTTCATTTTTTCCTTTTTATATCAAGTAGACAAACTTTTGGCAAAAATGCATTATTTTTTGTGGTAATGAATATTTGCAGAATGTCCTGTTGAGTAGGTAATATGCTTTAATTTTATTTTTAAGAAATTAAATATATAGTTATTTATGTTTTCTGTGATAAGATACAAATCTGCATAATATAAGACATTATAAATTTGATGATAAGGTTTGGTGCTAGGCTACATCTCATTAAACAGAACTACAAAGGATAATCCACATTTATTATGAAGAGATATTATATTAAACATTTAAATTTTGAAGGAACTGGATTTAGATTTTATTGGTATAGAGAACTCCCATTGAGAAAATCCTTTCTACTAATGCAAATGATACTTGCTCTGCAATTTATAGATTTAAAGTGTTGTGTGGCACACTGAGAAGTTATGACTTGGCATAGGTCACATTGCCAGTTACTTCCCAGTTGTAAGACCTATTCTTTCCAATTTTAACTAGGTCATAATTTACTTTATCTTATATTGCTTAAAATAAATAAGCTTGTTTTTTATAAAGAATTTTATATTATTTCTTTTTTATGAAGAAATTACATTGTAATAGCTTTTGTAATAAAAGGATGTGAAGTATAATTCCATTGAGTAGATAACCTTTGTATTTGTTCTCAACTCTAGCCGAAATATTGCCAGCTGAAGAAAATGGCATGCCTAAAGAGCACAGATTTTCTGAACAATCCATAGATTCAACACTGAATTCAGGAAACCCTTTAAGCCCTGCTTGTAGAAATCCTACAAACTGTCGTACCTCAACAAGTACTACATATTATAGAAATTCTCTTCAATCAGTAACTACTACCTCAAACTCAGTGCCAATGTTGCACAAACTGTCATTGACTCCTGCTGGGAACAATTATTATGAAGGCAACAGGAGACGAATGCAAAGGAGGATTGAAGGTATAGTTTGTGGTTATTTATTTTGAAATTTTATTTCATTGTCAGTTCTGGATTCCCTTTTTCCCTTCTTCCACTTCCTCATCCAGTGAGTGGAGAAAATATTTTACCAATATCTATAGTCATGCCAAATAAATTTCTATGTTAGCCAAGTCCAAAAAAACTATATTGAAGGTATAGATGAGTGGTTCTACAAATATATTACCTTGCTACTTTAGAAGGCATTTATGATCTCTTCTTCCACTGTTCAACAAAAAAAGGTTCATAGTCATTTAATCAGTAATCATGTGTTACTATATGGAAAAGGTGAAGAAAAGTAAAATAAAGCTAAAAAGGTGCAATGAGCCTAGGTTTTGAAAGGCTTTAAAATCTATATAGAGGTGTTTACATTTGATCCTAGAAGTAATTGGGAGACACTGGACTTCATTGATAAATGAGGGTTACGTGATTATATGAGTTATTAAAGAAAATCAGAAGACTAATTAGGAGATTGTTGAGATTAATCAAGTGAGAGGTTATGAAGACTAGAGAATAAATAAGGGGTTAAATCTGAGAAAGGCAATGATTTGAATAAAAATTGATGATACGAATTCATCCCATTTATATACCTCATAGTCAATATTTATATAAAACTACTCTATGACAGGCACGAGGCTAAGAACTTTACGTTTATCTTCTCATTTGATCCTCATAAGAACTGTGTTTTACAGATGCGGAAAACAAAGTTTAAGCCCATGATTACATATCTATTAAGTATCAGATTTTCCTGACTCTATGTCTAGTACTCTATTCATTAATAATTCCAGTAAAATAAGACAAATGTCCAAATTTGGTCTATCAAAAATTGCATGTCTCATGTTCCCTGAGTCTACAATTCCTGCAGTAGATAAATAATGTTCATCTTCATCATTTCTCTAGAATTATGATTGGTCATTGTGTTGAACACAATTTTTAACAGTTTTCTTTAAAATGTCCTTGTTTGTATTATAAAATTTCTCCCTGTTCTATTTCACTCTGCAGTTCACGTAAAGTCTCATATTACTCTGAAATTACTCCTTTTATCATATTTTTTCAGATAATATTTTATTATATTCATATACCATAACTTTTTAACTTATTCAATTGATGACTACCCTCCTTAGTTTATAATTCTTTGTTATAACAAAAAGAATAAGTACATTTTAATGGCTTTGAGGACACATTTAAAAATTGTCTTCAAAATAGTTGTATCAATTCATAGTTCTATCAGTAGCAAAATAATGTGCCTGGTTTCTGCAGTTGTCACTTTCCTTTTTTGTCATCTAATAGATTTACTAATCTGTTAATTATAAGGTATAATTCTCAAAGTTGTATTAATTTGTATTTTACTAGTCAATGATACTTTGAAATATTTTTTTTCCCCCATGGATGTTGATAGCTTAAACTTCTTCCTTTAAAAATTGCCTGTTCATATACTTGTACTATTTATTATGGTATGACTCTTATTCTTATATATTTGAAATGGTTCTTTTTTGTTTGTTTTTTTTACAATTGGGGTTAAGTGATTTGCCCAGGATCATATAACTAGGAAGTATTAAGTGTCTGAAATCAGATTTGAACTCAGGTCCTCCTGACTTCAGGGCTAGTGGAAATAGTTCTTTTAGATCTTGATTTAGAGAATTTTTATCAGAGTGCTACAAAAATTGCTCTATTTGAATTGCATTTATTTTGTTTTTGCAAAAACTTTTTAAGGTAACAATCAAAATTGTTCAGTATATTTTCTTTGACACTTTTCTATTACTTATTTGATCATGTATTCTCTCTCCTACCCATAGTTGGGCAACATAGGATTTCCTACCTTGCTTTTCTCATTTGTCTGTGATATTATCTGGGTCTTGTTCCCATTTGGGAGCTTACCCTGATGTATATGGTGGGAGGTGTTGATCTAAACCTAATTTCTTCCTGACTGCTTTCCAGATTTCCCAAGGGGGTGGGGGGGGGAAATTGGGAGGAGGGATGGTAATAAGATTTTATCCAAGTAGTAGGTTATCAAACAGTGCTTTTTTATATGATGTGTCTAATCTATTCCACTGACCAGCTTTTGTTTGTTTTTAAACTAATACTAAAAGTGTGATGTTCTCTTCTCTAAATTGTAATCTTTCTTTTTGAGCAGGTTTCTTGGGGAGCTTCTGGAGACAGCCTTAGTTTCAGTTCAGTTTAATCTCCTCAAATGCAGCCAGGAGTTAAAGTCCAGATCTTTTATTGTCTCTTCTAAAATCTTATCTCCTTCACTTGGGGCTCAGCTAGTTTTCTGGAGGCCTTCGTCTCTCTTTGGTTCCCAAGAGCTCTTGTCTGAATGCCTCCAGCCAACAGGATGAAGTTGGAAATGAATTCTGAATCCTCTCCCAGAGAATGGGCTTGTGGGTGGGCTTGTGAATCTCCCAGAAGTCAATTTTAGTTGTGAATTCCTCGAAGTCCATGAAGTTTTCTCCCGAAGTTCTAAGAGCTTCTTGCTCTTGGAGTACACACCAATCATTTCATTACTAGGAAACCATTATTTGTTGCAGGATTAAATCAATGCTAAATTAGATTTAACCATTGTCTCCTCAATTCCACTCAGTACCTTGTTTCAAGTTCTGGTCCATAACATCTCCTTATAGAATCAGATTAATCATACTGAAATAGATAATCATTGTCTCTATCTTGTAAGAATCCTAAGAAAAAGTGGGTTTTTTCTTTTTTCTGTTTTTGATGATTTCTGCTTTTTAGTATAGTTTGAGATCTGAAAATGCTAGACTTCCTTATTTTCTACTTTTCATTATTCCCCTTGAGATTCTTTATACCTCCAGAGAAATCTTGTTATTTTTTTCCTAGGTCTTATTAAGTAATCATTTGATAATTTGATTGATATAATAATCTATAAATGAAGTTAGACAATATTGTCATTTTTATTATAAGCATACCCAAACACTGAGCAATTGATATGTCTTCATTTATTCACATGTCTCTTCATTTCAGGAAAAATAGCACCTTTATTCTGTCAGGGAAGACCACACAATAGCATTAGGAATTAGCCTTGTACACTAGAAATAGTACTGTTTTGGAGACAGGATTAAGATTTAAAGTGTGGTGTCTGATGCTTACTATCTCTGTAACCTTAAGGCAAGTCCCTTAGTCTCCTTTAATCTCAGTTACCTCTTCTCTAAAATGAGGGGGTTGAAATTTAATGACGCTATATCTATAATCTTATGATTCTGTGTACAAATATTAACACATACATAAATATTAAGTAATTTGTGAGAAAAGCAGTGGTTTTTTTTTTCAAGGTATTTAAGCTGTGCATTGAAGATAACTAAAGTAATCTCAGAAGGAAAGGTTAAGAAAAAGAGTCTTTCAAGAAACTGTGCACAAAGACATGAAAGGAAGCAGGAGGTTAGAATGTGGTTTGTGAGGAACTCTAAGGCCTATTGGACTGGACATAAAAGTAAAGGGAAAATACTTAATAAAACAAGACGGCTAAACTGGAGACGTGTTGTGAAGAACTTTGTATTTGATTGTTACAAATAATGGGAAGCTCAGGAGTCTGCAGAGGAAGACAATGAAATAGTCACACCTGTGCTTAGCATTATTATTTTGGCAGCTGGATGGACTATGGATTGGAGAGGGGAAACAGTTGAGTCAGGAATATCAATTAGGATCTGAAATAGTTCAGGTGAGCAATGATGAGAAAGGGAAGCTGGGATGATGATCTTATGAGCAAGAACAAGTAGATGGAAATGAAAGTTGTGGAGATAGAATTGACATGACTTGGCAACTGATGGGATATAGAAAAAAGGAAGAGTGAGAAGCCAAGGTTAATAGTAAGATTGAAAGCTTGGTTGGTTAGAGCTCGGGGTTTTTTAAATGAATAATTGCTGAGTGAAGTGAGGTAGGACCAGAAGAACATTATACATAGTAACAACACTGTTTGATGATAACTTTGGTAGATTATTGCTGAGAAGAGATAAATCTAAGATAATTCCAAAAGTCTCTTAATGGAAAATGCTGTCAGCATCCAAAGAAAGAACTATGGAATCTGAATGCAGATGGAAGCATAAATATTTTCACTTTTTTTGTTTTTTCCTTCTGGTTTTTTCTTTGTTCTCTTTTCTTCTTTTATAACATGAGTAATGTGGAAATATATTTAATGTGGTTGTACATATAAAATCGTTTTCAGTTTGTTTGCTCTCTTGGGGAGGACAAGGAAGGAGGGAGCAAAATAATTGGGCATCAAAATGGTATAAAAGTTTATTGAAAAGTTTCTTTACAAATAATTGGAAAAAAAATACTATTAAGTGGGGGGAAAGAATTTAGATGATATATCTTTACTTTTCTTTGATGTTGATACTACTTCATTGATTGTGGTACTGATAATTTTCTTATCTCCTTGAATTAGATCTATTTTTTCTTTTGCTTTGACTGAGATCAAGATTGCTACCTATACTTTTTTTTTTTTTTTTTTTTACTTCAATTGAAGCATAACAGAGTCTATCCCAGCCCCTTACCTTTACTCTATGTATATTTTTCTGTTTTGAGTGTGTTTCTTTTAACAACATATTGTAGGATTGTTTTTGCTCCACTCTATTTGGCTTCTCTTTTATTGTTAAGTTTATCCCATTCACATTTGTGATTACTATGTATTTCTCCACCCTGTTTTTTTTCCTATTTGTCATCTTTCTACTTTCACTCTTTCCTAGTGTTCTGCTTCTATCTGCCACTTCCTCCAAACTATCTTCCCTTCTTGTCAGATCCCTCCCTTTACTTAATCCCCTCCCATCCGGTTTTTTCTTGGGATATGGATGTCTGAAGTCACTTGATTGTGCATATTATTCCCTTTTTGATACAATACTAATGAGAATAAAGTTCAAGCAATAACCATCACCTACCCTCCCATCTTTCTCTTTACTGTAATAGCTTTTTTAGCTTCTTCACTTGAAATAATGTACCCCATTCTACCTCTTACTTCCTTCTATTCTTATATTCTTCCTAATCCCTTCCTTACTTTTATGTCATTTATTCATATTCACCTTATATCTATACTCTCTATGTGTATTCATTCTAGCTATACTATTAGTGTTACAATATTTAAGAATTGCAAGTATCTATCCATGTAGGGATACAAATAGTTAAGCTCCATTGAATCCCTTATGTTTTCTTTTCTCTTTTTCCCTTTTTAGGCTTCTCTTGGGTCTTGATATTAGAAATCATATTTTTTGTTCATTTCTGGTGGTCTTGTGAAAATTTGAAATCCTATTTCATTGAATAGCAATTTTTTTCCAATGGATTTTGCTTAATTTTATTGGATAGGTAATTCTTGTTTGTAGTTCTGGCTCCTTTGCCTTCTGGAATATCATGTTTTTGTGACCTTTCATTATTGTTGCAGCTGCAAAATCTGGTGTAATCCTCGTTGTGACTTACTCAATATTCTTATTGTTCCTTTGTGGCCACTTTCATTATTTTTTGTTTGACCTGGTAGTTCTGTAATCTGACTATAATGTTTCTTGGTATTTTTATTTTGGGATCTCTTTCCTGAGGTGGTCGATGAATTCTTTCAATGTCTGTTTTCTCCTCTGGCTCCAGAATATTAGGGCAGTTTTCTTTGATTAATTCTTGAAAGATGCTGATTATGGCTTTCAAATAGTCGAATGATTATGATATTGTCTCTCCTGGATCTACTTTCCAGGTCAGTTCTTTTTCTAGTGAGGTGTTTTACTTTTTCTTTCTTTTTTTTTCCCTTTGTTTTTTGAGTTTGTTCTGTTAAGGAGTTGCCTTCTTCAGTTAACTTTTTTCTGATGTTTCCCTGAAGCCCATAGGGGATCCTCATGTCTGGTGCTGTACTGAAGGGGTAGGGTAAGATGTCTGGCGGTGCCGGGGGCTCTGGGATTCTGGTATCTTTACTTGGTGCTGATCTGTGGTCCTAGTGCTGGTGCGTGGTATTTGCTGAGACTAGTTGGTATTTGTTCATTTCCCTGGGTCAGCCCAGAGCTATGCTAAAAGCATGTAGAAGTCTGGCAGCTGGAGGATGCCTATTTGTCCAGAGCTGCACTGAAACAGGAGGTGGTTCTGTTTACTTTGACTATGCAGAAGCAGGGGAGGATCCTAGTGTTGCACTCAGAATATCCTGCTATATTTTGCTGAGATAGGACTTACTGCTTGCTTTCTTGGATGCTTCATAGCCTGAGTGAGGCAAACTTTTCTTGCTGGTCTTTCAGGTTTCTTGGCCTAAAAGATTGTTTCACTCTGTCTCTTTGCTGGTTCTGATGTTCCAGAATTTGTTGTGGGATGCTATTTTATGGTCATCGGGTGATGAATATGGAAAATTTATAATAATTTACTGCTTAATTCATTATCTTGGCTCCCGAAAGAATGTTTCCTTTTTTTTTTTTTTTTTTTTTTGGAAAAACTTAGGTATTTTCAAAGTTACTCCGCTTTTCTGTGCTTCTTTCTACATTTTATTTTCTTGTCATCATTTGCATTTTCAACATACTTTGGAAGAAAAATCTTAAAAGACAAAATTAATTTTTCTCTTACAACTAGAAGTAACAAAGACAACTTTTTCCCAGGAAGTTCACACTTCTAGAAAGAGAGAAGCTTTAGAAATCCACAAAAAATTACTAATACTTAAGAGAGATTAAATCAAAACTTTATTTTTCCTCCTAGACTTCTACTGCACAATTGTAGTCTATAGAGGGAAATCTTCAATTCTTAAGAAATGATAGGTGACTCGGTTAAATATAAATTGCATCCAACTTTACATTAAATTTTACTGAATTTATTGGGACTGAGACTAATCATAATCTTTTCATTCTGCCTTCCTTTGATAGCATTACTTATTTAATTTCTTTTGAAGTGGAATAAAACTTTTTTCTTCTGAAAAGCATAAGATCTAAGGATCTAAGAAAATCTTCATACATTCGTTATAAGCTGTTTCTCAATTTTTTTCTAAAACTTTTTGCTGAGGTTTTGAGGGTTCCCATTAGCAAGAATATACTCTACTTTCAAATTAATTATTTTCAAGATAAATACTAAAACCGAGACATTTAATGAATTTTAATTTATCTTTCATCCAATCTAGAACAAATATATTTCTAGTAAGTGCTCTGTTCCCCCCCCCCTTTTTTTTTTTTTTCATTGAAGCTGCAAGTTCGACAACTGGACCAGATCTCAATGCACTAAAACGGGAACCTTCAAGAGGATCCAATAAAGATCCCTCAAATTGGTCTATAGATGAAGTGATGCGATTTGTGAAAGAAGCTGATCCTCAGGCATTGGCACCACATGCAGAGCTCTTCAGGAGACATGTAGGGTACCTTTTTTTCTTTTTTTCTCCTATGTAATAACCTTGTTAAACTACTTCAAATGATGAGTTCACAGTTATCACATGATTAAATGTTGATTCACTTTGATAGAACAGGATCTTTCAAATGACTGAATTTCTGTAAATTTGTACATTAAAAAAGATACAGACTTGAAAATTGAGAATATTTTCTTGTTCCCCATATCTCTTGACAGTAAAAAGAGATATTACAAACAGACAAGAAAAATAGAAGACTTTTCTTTTCGTGATGCTAACCTGTTGACTCATCTGTTGAAGTATCTCATTACTGAAATTTTGGAGTACAAATACTATCTGATATTTCCTGGAAGATGTTACACCAAAGTAAAGCAATTTGCAAAATAACATTCTTTCAAGATCTCTTACCTCTTCAAATTGCTTTATGCTTATTTTTGTATTCTTCTAGTAATATGTATGCTTCTTAAGAGTTAAAGATTTTTGTTTGTTTGTTTTTATCTTATATTTCCCCAGTGTCTAGTACAGTCAGTGCCTTTGTACTTTGTTCCTCTTTGTTTTAGTTCAGGGGAGAGAGAGAGTGAGACATAGACTTTTCAGATTTTGTCTGGATAAGTGATTATATCCAGATGAGCAAGGAGTTCTCAGTGTAAAAAGTCTCCACTAATATCCATCAACATCTCGTCTGGGACTTAAAGTAGTGCTAGGTAGATGTTTGAGACTCACAGAAGCCAAGGGGCATAGCAATGCATTTAATTTAAAACAGAACTTTTTAAACTTTTTCCAGTTGCAGCCCGAAGAATTTTTACACTACCCCAGGTATATTAATATACAAAATAGTTATACAAATAAAACATTTGCTGATAATACATCGTAATTTTGTTATCCCCACATTGTTTTGTGACCCTACATGGGGTCACCACTCATGGTTTCAGAAGCTTTACCCTAAACCATTGAAAAGAGGAGTGGCCTAATGTTTAGTTTACTAAATTAGTAAACTAGTTTATTACTATTAATTATTAGTCAA
This sequence comes from Sminthopsis crassicaudata, assembly GCF_048593235.1. Classification (NCBI taxonomy): domain Eukaryota; kingdom Metazoa; phylum Chordata; class Mammalia; order Dasyuromorphia; family Dasyuridae; genus Sminthopsis; species Sminthopsis crassicaudata. The sequence continues at coordinate 211,991,025 of NC_133619.1, forward strand.
TTAATTTACTTCTTTAGCTAAGAAAAATTCAAGGTTAGTTTGTAGTATTTATTCTTCAAGGAATTCTGTATCTAATATTCAGCTTTAAAATTAATTTCAGAGCTTTTACATTGATCACATTAATATTGGGCTTTGCATCATGATGCTCCTCTATTTTCTGAGCAAGTGAATAACAATTGAGATTGATGTATATATGCTGCCATTTATCTAAATAATATTTACAAATTTATTTTCTAATATTTATAACTTTTAAGTTTACAAAGTTTTCCTATAAATTAATTTCATTTAATATTTATAATAATTTATTTCATTTTACAGTTTAGAAAATCAAAAGTTAAAATAGTTGTAAATTTCTCTGGGTGATAAAATTACGAAGTGGTAGGAATAGGATTTGAAGCTAGTTGTTCTCAGTAGTCATGTAGTGTCTTTTACCTGTGAAGTTTACCACACAGATATTCAACTTTTCTTGAAATAACAAAATGGAAAATTATGCTTTATTTCTTTTTTTTAATCCTTGTTCTTAGTAAATATGTATTATTAAATTTCCTTTTTAAAAATGTTAAAACCTATATTTACAGATTATAGAGAGCCAGGAAGGAGTTCAAATTTGCTATTTGACATTTGTATGTCTCAGGCTTAGTCATAGGTTCTGTGACTTTTAGGTATCCAGATAATGCATATAATGAAATTTTAACTTAACATCCCTGTTTTTTAATTATAATTCTTACTTAATAGATTCTTCTGGGAATACTTTTAGAAATACAAATTTTATTTTTTGTGTTGAACATGAAGATAACTGTTCATATTAACATTAATGTTAAAATTTTTTTTTCTTTTCCTTTTCTCTGTAGGAAATTGATGGGAAAGCACTTCTATTATTGAGGAGTGACATGATAATGAGATATATGGGACTAAAGTTGGGCCCAGCATTAAAGCTCTGCTACCACATTGAAAGACTCAAACAAGGAAAGTATTAGCCAGTGAGAGACACAAAGATTATTGTATTTTTCTGATTGGACTGATTTCTCAGGTTTACAGATACCATTTTTATTTTTAAAATATTTTGCCATGGTATCAAGTTCTCAGTTTGCAGACTCTTAAAATGTGATATTTCTGCTATTTTCAGGAAATGATTCTATTATAGCATTTCAAAATTCATTCAAGGGGTGAGCATTTAACTGACTCTTGCCAGCAGTTATTCAGGATTTATTTTTTAGAATACTTTGATAAATATAATAGCTGTTGTAAGAAATGTCCAAGCACACATTAACTTTAACTGATTTCACATTGAGAACCAAAATAGCTGAATCCCAAAGGATTAAAAAAACAAAACAGAAATGCAGGGGTTTATCAACTTTTATAGTTGTGGCTACAGAAATTTTGCCATAGAATTTAAAAATGCAGATGTGAATCTTAATCTCTTTCTTGATAATCATTTTCTAAAGCTTCAGTGTTCAATTTGATTATGCTTTTAAATGATTTTTCAGAAAGGGAATAAACTTGTGAGTTGTGTTTTTTAAGCAGACATAAGCTTTTTAGAAGTGTGGTCATTCTTGAGAGAAATACAATTATCATATTCAATCAATATTTATTTTACTTGAAAAGATTTTCTTTAATAGTGAACTGTTCAAAGTTGAAAAGTTCAAGATTACTTATAAATGATACACTTCCGGTTTTAAAATATTCCATCTTTTTGCTAAGCTTGAGAATGAGAACATATTCCTCTCTTACACCCATGTATACGGAGCTACATGTCTTCTCTGATTTTAAATATATATATATATACATATATATTTTGCATATACTGTACCATATTTTTCTTTTATCCATATATCTGTAGGTTAAAATGGCGTTCTGTACTACCACAGTGGTAATAATAAACTATGTAGTTTTATTTTTATTATTTTTGGGGGGGAGGGGATACTGCATCATTTGCTGTCATGAGCTTCTCTCCACTTAATTTCCAAGATTGTAAGAAACAGTCAGATTAGTTTTCATCAAGGGAAATGTGCTCTACACAAAAATTCATGTAGTATCCAATTCCAAATCATTTTATCCTGGAACACACATTTATTATTTGCCTCTTTTTTGGTATTAATTTAAAGATTATGTTTTTCATAAAGAAATGGTGTATTATTCATCTTTATTGCTTTACATAAAGTTTGGTGCTGTTTATATAAGCTATGATGTTTTCCCAATAGTATAAGCTGCCAATAACATTTACATCAGGGATAAGAATGTACTTAATGTTCTAGGGCCTCTATTTGCTGAGAAAAATGTAATCTCAAATGATAACTTTTATAATGTTTATTACATTTTTTATAAAAGATCTCTTGTCAAAATTTGTATTTTTGCAAATTGCTTTTTTGAGAATGCTTTGCTTTAGTTAAAAATCTTCAGGTTATCGAATGAATATTGCAATATTATATAGTTAAACAGTGTTAGATGGTCAGATTTTACATTTTAAATGACATCTATGTAATTTTAATGTAGCTAGTAATTATTCAAGAATTATTTTTACTATAGTTGCATCATTTGAGTTATGTTATATCAACCAATTTGTAAATTGTCAGTATATATTTGATCAAAAACATAAAATACTTTAAAAGTATAGTATATTTTTCTGATTAGAAAATTTGTTGATGATTTTGTTATCAAAACTTCAGGCATTGTTGATTTGTACATATCACATTGCATGGATTTATGGATTGTATGGATTTATTTTAGATATTAGCAAAATAAGTGCCCCCACTTAAAAGGGTTAAATTTCTGCATTTCTCATAGAGTTGACTTTTTTTTTTAATTGCAATTATATTTTAGGTAAATCAGTAATTTCCCTAGGAATGAAATGTTTACTTACTTGTTGGAATCATATGAACGCAGGCACAAGAGTACCATTTGGGAAATTATATGGATTGTCTTCAATCTCAAAAGTGGTGCTACTGGCCATCATATTTATTTATCTCTGCAAGTAGAATTGAAAAATCTAAGATAGCAATAGTGATATTTCACTAAGTTAGGGACTTTATACTGCTTTGAAGCTATAACTTCTTTTCCATTAAAAAGTTGATGAAGTTTCATCACCTGGTACAGTTAGTAACATTCATCCAACTATGAGATAAATCTATAAACTCAGTTTCCAGAGTGACTGCATCTTCTTATGGTTTGCTCATAGTTAATGTCTTTGTTATTAGCTTACCGAATATAGTTGTTGTTGTTGTTGTTGTTGTTGTTGTTGTTTTTGCTTTATTCCCTGCGTTTATCAAGTTGCCTGAAGTTTCACTTCATATTGTCCTCAAACTGTATTTTTGCCTGCCTTTCTCATAATTATCATATATCAGTCCACTTCACCCCACCCAGCTCTCAAATATTCATCTTTCTTTAGCTTTTCGGACCAAATTTTTAAATTAAATTTAATGTCTTTTTTCATTGTGTTCTTTAGACATAAAAATGGGATAGCTTATCAAAGTAAGATTTCTTTATAATAGGTCTTGGCTTAATCATAAGCCCTGACTCTGCATTGTCCATTTTCTCATTTGGCTACTTAAGATACCAGGAGGGACAGAATATCATATTAAAAAAATTTTTTTTAGAAAAATCTGCAAATATATTACAGATTAGAAAATTTTGTAAGAAAATTATAACTCATATTAATTTCCATATTGTTTCTTAAACCTCAACTGCAGTTGTTTAAAGTGAGTTGAAAAAATTTGTATCTGTACCAGGTGATTAGTGTTGGAGAATGAATCAAAAATATATTGAAAATGGTACCATAGTGAGCATAAAGAGTCAATTCACATGAGCATAGTAAGCAGTTTACTTTTTCCAAGAAGGACCAAGGTAAATATATCATTGTGCAAATAAATAATACTTTAGTAGAAAATTTGCCTTATTTTCTTATTTCTACAGACTGTGTGAAATCTTTTGTTTATAAATACAGATATGACACAAATCACTTTTGTTAATTCCATTACCATTATTTCACACTGTATTATAGCATAATCCCTAAGTATAAAAAATATATTTTAAATGTAATTTCAACAGGGATGTTGTATAGAAATAATTAATAAAGTGTTTCATATTTTAATAGTTTTGATATTTATTTGTTGAGCTATTAATTATCAGGCAGAAATTGCTAATAGTTTTATTACAAGAAACCTTTTATATTCAAGGGGAAAAGTAGGAAAATTAGAAACAGTGATTAAGAAAAAGTGATTCTTAGAAACTTTTCAAGTTCCCAAAAATAGCTTGTTTTTTAAAAATTAACAAATTAAATATTTCTCCTATAATAATTTTTTTTCCTCACAGTTCAATAATCAGTTAAAAACTATAGGTTTTACTAGCTTAACTCATACATTTCAAAACCTGTAATTCGATATCTGTAGTTCTTCTGAAAGTACATATTTGGTTGTTTTGCTTTTTTTATTCTATCATGTTAACTAGGCCAACATTGAGAAATAAGGATTAAGAACATAAAAACTCAAAAGATTTCCAGCATTTGTACTAAACTTAAATAAATTTTTTTTTATTTCACCAGAGGGCAGTATTCACAACTGAATGGATCACAGTTGATTAAGAAAATAACTATTTGAACTAAATAAGTACAAATAATTTAATTCCTGTGCCATTTTACATCTCATTCAGGGAATTACAGAAGCCATCTTCAAGATAATTAAATCAAAGACAAGTTAATAAAAAGACCATGAAGAAATTATAACAGTTCTTGGATAGAAGAGGTTTTACTTGCAGTTCTTTATCTTTACTCTTAAAATATAGCCTTTTCTGCACCTAAGTAATTGAGGACTTCTGGATACATTTTCACTTTTTTGGCACTGCTGTTGAAATTATCAGTTAGGGGTGGTCACGGTGGATAGAGCACTTAATCTGGAGTCAGGAAGGCTCATGTTCCCAAGTTCAAATCCAGACTTAGCAGTGTGACTCTGGGTAAGTCACTTAACCCTGTTTGCCTTAATTCCCTCATCTATAAAATGAACTGGAGAAGGAAATGGCAACTCTATATCTTTGCTTAGAAAATTCAAATGAATTCACAAAGAGTTGACCAGGACTGAAAATTGATTGAAAGAAACATTTATTTATTTATTTATTTAGTTAGTTAGTTATTTTCACTTCTAGGTAATTCTACATGAATGGTAAAATTGAATTATTTTGAAATCTTAATTGTACATAACTTTTCTGAGACTGGCTTTTGCCTGAAACGTTCTAAGCAAGTATTTAGCATATTGAGTATTTGATTTGCATATCATCTAGTCAATTTTAGTGTATGTCTTAAAACCCAGAGTTGGGCAGACCTTTTCTATAAATAGAGAATCTACTTTGTTTTCTATATTTAGGAAGTTACTGAAGGCTTAAGGCCCTCTCTTTTTTTTTTTTTTTTTTTAAGCTTTTTATTTTCAAAACATATGCATAATTTTCAACATTAACCGTTCCAAAACCTTGTGTTCCAAAATTTTTTTCCCTCTGTTCCCCCCACCTCCCCTAGATGGCAAGTAATCTATGTTAAACATATGCAATTCTTCTATACATAGTTCCACAATTGTCATGTTGCACAAGAAAAATCATATCAAGAAGAAAAGAAAATGCAAGTAAACAACAAAAAAAAAGTGAAAATAGTATGTTGTTGATCCACACTCAGTCTCCACAGTCCTTTCTCTGGGTGCAGATAGCTCTCTTCATCACAAGAATATTGGAACTGGTCTGAATCATCACATTGTTGAGAAGAACCACATCTATCAGAATTGATCATCATATAATTTTGTTGCCATGTACAATGATCTGGTTCTGCTCGCCTAACATACTGTCAGTTTAGGTAAGTCTCTCTGGGCCTCTCTGAAATCATCCTGCTGATCATTTCTCGTAGAAAATAATATTCCATAACATTCATATACTATAACTTATTGGGCATCTGCTCAGTTTCCAGTTCCTTTTTGTAAAAAGGACAGCTGTAAATATTTTTGCACATGGGTCCTTTTCCCCTTTTTAAGTTCTCTTTGGGATACAAGCCCAGTAGACACTGCTGAGCAAAGGATATGTACGGTTTGTTAGCCTTTTGGGGATACTTCCATATTGTTCTCCAGAACCGTTGGATTAGTTCACAATTCCACCAACAATGTATGAGACCCAATTTATTAAACTCTGGTTTGTGATCCCATACAGGGCCTCAAAACTGAATGTGATTTATTTGCCTATTTTATATACTTATATGTCCAGGGTCACCAAAAAAAAAAAAAAAAAAAAAAAATTCTTTTAGGCAAAAAGGGGATTGTGAGTAGAAATGGTGTATATGGAACAAGTGATTTTATTTTATTTTTTGAATGTTTTGTGTAGTATTTATTTTATATTATATAGGCTTTCTTGAAATGGAAATTTATTGCTTTATATTTTTAATCTTCTCATGTTCTGCTGTGCACATGACGATATTTCTTGTCTCAGGTATCTAGAAGTTACAGGCAAGAGTGTACAAAAGAGTTTGTAGCTGCCTTTTTTTTTTTTTTTTTTAAATTATAATTATTTGTTTGTTTATTTGTTTGTTTGTTTGTTTGTGAGGCTGGGGTTAAGTGACTTGCCCAAGGTCGGCTAGGAAGTGTTACATGTCTGAGACCAGATTTGAACTCGGGTTCCCTGAATTCAGGGCTGGTGCTCTATCCACTGCGCCACCTAGCTGCCCCCTAATTATAATTTTTTATTGACAGAACATGGATAATTTTTTACAACATTATCCCTTGCACTCACTTCTGTTCCAACTTTTCCCTTCCCTCCCTCCATCCCCTCCCCTAGATGGCAGGCAGTCTTATACATGTTAAATATGTTATAGTATATCCTAGATACTATATATGTGTGCAGAACCATACAGTTCTCTTGTTGCACAAGAAGAATTGGATTCAGAAGGTAAAAATAACCTGGGAAGAAAAACAAAAATGCAAATAGTCCACATTCATTTCCCAGTGTTCCTTTTCTGGGTGTAGCTCATTCTATCCATCATTGATCAATTGGAACTGAATTAGATCTTCTCTTTGTTGAAGATATCCACTTCCATCAGAATACATCCTCATACAATATTGTTGTTGAAGTGTATAAGGAGCTCCTGATTCTGCTTATTTCACTCAGCATCGGTTCATGTAGGTCTCTCCAAGCCTCTCTTTATTCATCCTGCTGGTTATTTCTTACAGAACAATAATATTCCATAACATTCATATACCACAATTTACCCAACCATTCTCCAATTGATGGGCATTCATTCATTTTCCAGTTTCTAGCCACTACAAAAAGGATTGCCACAAACATTTTGGCACATACATGTCCCTTTCCCTTCTTTAGTATTTCTTTGGGATATAAGCCTAGTAGTAACACTGCTGAATCAAAGAGTATGCACAGTTTGATAACTTTTTGGGCATAGTTCCAAATTGCTCTCCAGAATGGTTGGATCTGTTCACAGGTCCACCAACAATGCATTAGTGTCTCAGTTTTCCCACATTCCCTCCAACATTCTTCACTATCTTTTCCTGTCATCTTAGCCAATCTGATAGATGTGTAGTAGTGTCTCAGAGTTGTCTTAATTTGGATTTCTCTGATCAGGAGTAATTTGGAACACCCTTTCATATGATTAGAAATAGTTTCAATTTCATCATCTGAAAATTTTCTGTTCATATCCTTTGACCATTTATCAATTGGAGAATGGTTTGATTTCTTATAAATTGGAATCAATTCTGTATTTTGGAAATGAGGCCTTTATCAGAATCTTTAACTGTAAAAATGTTTTCCCAGTTTATTGCTTCCCTTCTAATCTTGTTTGCATTAGTTTTGTTTGTACAAAGGCTTTAATTTGATATAATCAAAATATTCTATTTTTTGATCAATAATGATCTCTAGTTCTTCTTTGGTCATAAATTCCTTCCTCCTCAACAAGTCTGAGAGGTAAACTATTCTTTGTTCCTCTAATTTATTTATAATTTCATTCTTTATGCCTAAATCATGGACCCATTTTGATATTATCTTGGTGTACGGTGTTAAGTGTGGGCCCATGCCCAATTTCTGCCATATTAATTTCCAGTTTTCCCTGCAGTTTTTGTCAAATAATGAATTCTTATCTCAAAAGTTGGGATCTTTGGGTTTGTCAAACACTAGACTGCTATAGTTACTGACTATTTTGTCCTGTGCACCTAATCTATTCTGCTGATCAACTATTTCTTAGCCAATGTCTAATGGTTTTGGTGACCGCTGCTTTATAGTATAGTTTTAGATCAGGTACAGGTAGGCCACCTTCATTTGATTTTTTTTTTTCATTAGTTCTCTTGAAATTCTTGATCTTTGGTTCTTCCATATGAATTTTGTTATTTTTCCTAGGTCATTAAAATAGTTTCTTGGAAGTCTGATTGGTATAGCATTAAATAGATTAGTCTAGGTAGTATTGTCATCTTTATTATATTCGCTCGGCCTATGCAAGAGCACTTAATATTTTTCCAATTATGTATATCTGACTTTATTTGTGTGGAAAGTGTTTTATAGTTTTGCTCATATAATTCCTGACTTTCCTTTGGGAGAAAGATTCCCTAATATTTTATGCTATCGACAGTTATTTTGAATGGAATTCTCTTTGTATTTCCTGCTATTGGATTTTGTTGGTGATGTATAAAAATGCTGAGGATTTATGTGGATTTATTTTGTATTTTGCAACTTTACTAAAATTCTGAATTATTTCTAATAGCTTTTTAGTAGAATCTCTGGGATTCTCTAAGTATACCATCATCTACCTGCAAAGAGTGATAATTTGGTTTCCTCATTACTTACTCTTAATTCCTTTAATTTCTTTCTCAACTGTTATTGCTGAAGCTAGCGTTTCTAATACAATATTGAATAATAATGGTGACAGTGGGCAACCTTGTTTCACTCCTGATCTTACTGGGAATGGTTCCAGTTTATCCCCATTACATATGATGCTTACTGATGGTTTTAAATAGATGCTTGTGACTATTTTAAGGAAAAGTCCATTCGTTCCTAAGTGTTTTTATTAGGAATGGATGTTGGATTTTTTCAAATGCTTTTTCTGCATCATTGAGATGCTCATATGGTTTTTGTTAATTTGGTTATTGATATAGTCAGTTATACTAATAGTTTTCCTAATATTGAATCAACTCTGCATTCCTGGTATAAATCCTACTTGGTCATAGTGTACTATCCTGGGGATGATTTTCTGTAATCTTTTTGCTGATATTTATTTTAAGATTTTAGCATCAATATTCATTAGGGAGATTGGTCTATAATTTTCTTTCTCTGTTTTCAACCTACCTGGTTTAGGTATCAGTACCATGTACCATGTCTATGTCATAAAAGGAATTTGGCAGGACTCCTTCAATCCCTATTTTTTCAAATTGTTTATATAGCATTGGAGTTAATTATTCTTTAAATGTTTGATAGAATTCACATGTACATCCATCTGGTCCTGGGGATTTTTTCTTAGGGAGTTGATTAATAGCTTATTCTATTTCTTTTTCTAAAATGGGACTATTAATCAATTTACTTCCTCCTCTGTTAATCTGGGCAAGGTATATTTTTTAAGGTATTCTTCCACTTCATTTAAGTTATCTAATTTATTGGCATAAAATTGGGCAAAGTGACTCCTAATTATTGCTCTAATTTCCTCTTCATTAGTGGCAAGTTCTCCCTTTTCATTTTTAAGAATAACAATTTGATTTTCCTCTTTTCCTTTTTTTAATCAGATTTACTAAGGGTTGATCTATTTTGTTGTTTTTTTTTTTCATAGAACCAACTCTTAGTTTTATTAATTAATTGAATAGTTTTTTTACTTTCAATTTTATTAATCTCTCCTTTTATTTTTAGAGTTTCAAATTTAGTGTTTGACTGGGAGTTTTTAATTTGTTCCTTTTCTAGCATTTTGAGTTGCAAGCCCAATTCATTGACCTCTTTATTTTATGCAAGTAGGCCTCTAGAGATATAAAATTTCCCCTTATAACCACTTTGGCTGCATCCCACACATTTTGGTATGATGTCTCATTATTGTCATTTTCTTGAGTGAAGTTATTAATTGTGTCTATGATTTGCCGTTTCATCCAATCATTCTTTAGTATGAGATTATTTAGTTTCCAATTATTTTTTGGTCTATTTTCCCCTAGCTTTTTATTGAATGTAATTTTCACTGCATTGTGATCTGAAAAGGATGCATTTACTATTTCTGCTTTTCTGCATTTGAATTTTAGGTTTTTATGTCCTGATATATGGTCAATTTTTGTATAGGTTCCATGAACTGCTGAGGAGAAAGTGTATTCCTTTCTGTCTCCATTTAGTTTTCTCCAAAGATCTATCATACCTTACTTTTCTAATATTCTATTTACCTCTTTGACCTCTTTCTTATTTATTTTGTGGTTTGATTTATCTAATTCTGAGAGTGCAAAATTGAGATCTCCCATTATTATAGTTTTGCTATCTAATTTTTTTTACAGCTCTCTTAATTTCTCTTTTAAGAATTTAGATGCTACACTACTTGGTGCATACATGTTTAATATTGATATTGCTTCATTATCTATGCTCCCTTTTAGCAAGATATTCCTTATCTCTTCCTTCTTTCTTAATTAGATAAATTTTTGCTTTTACTTGATCTGAGATAAGGATGGCTACCCCTACTTTTTTGACTTCACTTGAAGCATAGTAGATTCTGCTCCAGCCTTTTACCTTTACTCTGTGTATATCTCCCTGTTTCAAGTGTGTTTCCTGTAAACAGCATATTGTAGGATTCTGGCTTTTAATCCAGTCTGCTATCTACTTCCTCTTTATGGGGGAGTTTACCCCATTGACATTTATGGTTAAAATTACTAATTCTGTATTACTTGCCATCTTGTTTACTCCTACTTATGCTTTTCTCCTTTCCTTCCTCTTACCCCTCTTCCCAGTATTAAACTTGTGAGAACTACTTGCTTCTCACAGCCCTCCCTTTTTAGGATCCCTCCCCCCACCTTAGAATTCCTCCCCCTTTCTTAGCCCTTTTCCTTACAATTTCTGTATCCCTTCTGCTTAGCTTACTCCTTCCCTTTTCACTTTTCCCCTCCTACAAATGTAGGATGAGGTGGGAAAAGTTTTTCCATAAATCAAATATGTCCAATATTTCTCTCTTTAAGCCAATTCTGATGAGAGTAAGATACTCACTATGTTCATACCCCTCCCTTCTTTCTCTCAGATATAATAGGTCTCCTTTGCCTCTTCTTGAGATGCAGTACCCCCACTTTACCCTTTTTATGGTACAATTTCCTTTCCACCTCTAGTTTCTAGAAAAATTATATGTGTGTTCTTTATGTATCTTCATAACAGAAATATAGTTCCCAAGATTTTTTACCTTTTTATGTTTCTCTTGAGTTCTATATTTCGAGATCAAACTTTTTGTTTAGTTCCGATTTTTTCATCAGAAATAGATGAAATTTCATTGAATGTCCATCTTCTTCCCTGGGAAAAAAATGCTCATTTTGGCTGGGTACATTATTCTTGGCTGCATACCAAGTTCCTTAGCCTTTTGGAATCTCAGATTCCAGGCCCTTCGATCCTTTAATGCGGATGCTGCTAGATCACGACTAATCCTTATTGTGGCTCCTCTATATTTGAATTGTTTTTTGTAGCAGCTTGTAGTATTTTTTCCTTGGTCTGATAGTTCTGGAATTTAGCCACAATATTTCTTGGAGTTTTGATGTTAGGGTCTCTTTCAGTAGGTGATCAATGAATTCTTTCAATGTCTATTTTACCCTCTGTTTCTGTAACATCTAGGCAGTTCTCTTTGATAATTTCCTGGAAAATAGTGTCCAGGCTCTTTTTTTCATCATATTTTTCAGGAAGTCCAATAATTCTCAGATTATCTCTCCTAGATCTATTTTCCAGGACTTTTTTTGACATTTATTTTCCATTGTTTAATTTTTTTTTTTTGTTTTGCTTGACTGATTCTTGGTGTTCCATTTGTTCAATTCTGATTTGTAATGTATTATTTTCTTCATTGCCCTTTTTTATTTCTTTTTCTAATTGTCCAATTGCCTTTTTAAGTGAGTTGTTTTGTTCTATGGAATTTTTTTTTTCCATTTTGCTAATTTTATTTTTTTTAGAGAGCCATTTTCTTTTTCCAGTTCACTAATTCTGTTTTCCTTGGAATTGTTTACCTTTTTCCAATTCACTAATTCTGTTTTTTAGGGATTTGATTTTTTTATCCACTCTATCTTTAAATGATTGGGATGACTTATCCAGGCCTTATTGCCAGGCTTCCCTTTCTTTTGTCCTTTTTTCTTCTAGCTCTCTTGTAAGAGCCTTTTTAATTTCTTCTATGAGAGTCTTGTGTGGTGGGGACCATATCATATTCCCTTTGGGGATTCATCTGGAGACAATCTGTTTTAGTCTCCTCGGGGTTTAAATTCTGCTCTCTATCCTTATAGAAGCTCTCTATTGTTAGAGCGTGCTTTAATTTTTTGCTCATTTTGTCAAAGAAGAATCAAAGAAAATAAACTAACCAAAAAAGCAAATGCAATCTGCTTTTTTTGGGGGGGGAAGGGGAGGCTGGATGGTATTTCCAAGCTTCTTCTACAGACTGCAGCGGACAGCAGTGAGGACAGCAATGGCTGCGGTGCCTCAGCACTCTGAGACTCTTAGTGTGCTGAGTCACTCTGGGTGGGTGTGGCCAGGTATGGAGAGACTCTAGTGTTTCAGGGTCATAGTTTGTCCCCTGTGTATACAGCTTCTCTGATGATTTACTGGCTTGCTGCAAGAACAAAGTAGCCACACTGTGGTAAAGTTCTCCCTGCAGAAACGGCTGAGATAACACCCCACTCCCCCTCAATGTGAGCTGCCTTCCATGCTCTTGCTGCCTGCCTACAGTCTGCACCTGTGAGCAAAATCAGACCTTTTCTGGTGAATTTTGAGCATATCTTCTTTTGTAATTTTTTGTGGGTTTTTTTCAGTTAAGCACTAATTCCAAGGCCTTGTCATGAATTAAAGTATTTTGAGAGCAAGAAGGAGCTTAGATAGATAGATGTGTGTGTCTTCTCTACCGACTTGGCCGGAAGTCCAGAAGAAGTGATTTTAAAAAGTTTTCATAAAAAGGAAAATATTTTTGTTATTTTTCCAAATGAATGTGGAGTGATTGTAGAAACAACTAGTTTTATAAAGAATTTCATAAAAGATCTATTTAGTATTAAAAACATGAATAATTGATTAGTTTCAAGAGCATCAAAGAGAATACCATTTTAGAGCTTCAAAGCATCAAAGAAGTCAGCTAATTTTACATACTTGATATGACTAAAGTGGATAAAACAAACAAAAGAAAATTTAAGCCTTAGATAAAATATAGAGGAGGAGTCTGAGAGAATTGTAGCTGCCATAACTTTTTCAAAGCTGTAACTTTTAGAAATGGGGAGCTGATAGGCTTTATCTAGGTTATACCTGAATATTTGGGTAAAACTAACTTCATTGACCAGAAGTTTTTATGCAAGCTATTGCTTTTTGGTACCATCTAGAGATGGAGAAGAGAGCAAGCATTATTTTAAGAACTTTGTGTTCTCTGCTAACTTTGGCTTTAGGGGGAAAAAAAATGCAGGAGATCTGGAGGTGGGGGGAGACCAGGCCTTGTAGCAGTAGGATAGCTTGATAAGATGGCTTAGAGAGTCAGCCTAAATTGTATTATATGAACTCAGTTGAGATTGAACATTGACATATCCAGGTGAGTGAATAAATGTCTGGATTGATCAGTACAGACCACAGATGGCTAGTTTGAGTTTTTTGATTCTCTAGCTTAAAGAGAACTATTATTCATATAAGAACATACATATCTAAATGTAATTTTAAGAATTATCTATAACTGAATTTCCCTAATTTACAATGCAGTTCTTTATATTTTTTTACTACTAGCCCTTTGCAGTATAAAATATTACAGATTAATGATATATTGTCATTCTATGCTTCACATAAATATTATCAAGTGTTTTAATTAAAGAAGGAAATAATGAACTGATAGAATAAAAATGTGACTTCAGAAGAAATATTTGAAGTTTTTACAAATTCTCCCTATTGAGAAACAATAGTCACCACTTAAATAAGTTAACTCCAACTTAAATAAGTTAACTCCAACAACTGTGGAGGCACAGTTACAGAAAGATCTAGATGGATATATATAATCACTGGAAATTTCCCTAGTCTTATGAATATGGCCACTGAAAAAGCATTTTAAAACTCTTTTAAATGAGAATGAATAGGATTAATTTTCCAAACAAGCAAGGATGATCATGGATCTGCAGTTATTGCCATAATTCACAATAACATTTCATTTTCGTTAAAATTTTTGAAGTAGAGGTCCATCCTGCTGCATGAGCCATATAAGTTCAAGAAGATTAGGAAAGGAGGTGGTAGTCAAGGGCTCATTATTTCTTAAAATACAATAGTATTAGATCACAGTTATATTCAACAATCATTTTTCTAGTCATTCCCCAGTTAATGGACATTTCCTCAATTTCCAATTTTTTGATCCCACTAAAAGATCTGGTATAAACAGTTTTGTATACATATGGCATTTTCCTTTTTGTTTTTTATCTCTTTGGGATGCAGACTTAGTAGTGTAATATTGTTTAGTCAGAGAATATACGTGGTTTTATAACTCTTTGAGCATTGTTCCAAATTATCCTTTAGAATGATGAAATTGGTATACAACTTCATCAGTGATATATATTAGTGTTTTCCCACACACACCCCCCCCAATGTTCCCTTTTCTGGCATATTAGTCTCTTAGACAGGTGGGAGGGTGAGGTGTGAAATAATTGTTTTAATTTGCAATTGTTTCATCAATCTCGTGATTTTAGAACATTTCTTTTTATAGACTAGAAGTTGCTTTGATTTTTTGGTTTGTAAACTTCATGTCCTTCGTTCATTTATCAATTGGGGAATAACTTTTATTTCTATAGATTTGACTTAGTTTTCTATATTTGATAAATGAAGTCCTTATCAAAGAAACTTTTTTTTATTATAATGATACCACCTGTGTTTTTCTCCATCCTATTTTCCTTATCTTTTTCTCTATTTTTACCAGTCTGTTTTCTAAAGTATTTTCTTCCCCAAACTTCCCTCCCTTTTGTCAGCTCCTTTCCTCCTTCTCTTATTCCCATCCCTACTATTTTACTTTATGGTAAAGATAGAGTTCTGTAACCCATAAAATATATTATTTCGCCCTTTGAGTTAGTTCCATTGAAAATGAAGTTCATGTGCTCACTTCGCCCAGGATAAGCAATGCAGCAGAGTCCAGCAGGTGCCAGACCTCTTTTTAGATCCTACTATCTGTAGGTTCAAAGGTCTGAAAACCACTGCTGCTGCCAGTGCCAAGTCCAGCTTGTTAGTGTCTGATTTGCATTCCTCTTTAATTTTAGTGCAAGCAACCATCTAAGTTACGTTGGGCTGAAAAATTGTTTACTCATCTTTTTGTGGGTTCTGTTGCTCTAGAATTTATTTAGAGTCATTACAAAGTTATTTGAAAGTTGGTGGGGAGAACTCAAACAAGACCCTGCCTTTAATTCCACTTCCTTGTTACATTTTCTTTAAAATAGGGTTAACTTTACCATTTTTTCCCCTAACCTCAGAAATCTTTCTCATGTATAAACAATACTTTAGCTTAAAGTCCAAATTCTAACAACAGTATATGTTTTTACTCCATAACTACCAATCACCAGAGAATTAGGAAGAGGAAATTTCTTAGTGTGTTCTGTTCCTTAAAATGAATATGTTTCTCATTTCTATTAAAACCAAAGATTTGTAGCCAGTGATGATTCAACATCTTTAGACTTTTCAACTTCTCACTTCAGCACTACATGGGTATTCTTTGGTCATGTAAAATAGTTTGATAATTCTTAAAGATTATTACTACTTAACTGTTATAGAACAAGAAAGCTGATATGCTCATTTCAGCAACTTTATTTCCTTAAATATGCTTTGCATTGTATGTGAAAATTATTCTTTTCAAAACTATTTTCAGATGTACCATTTTCCTCATATCTTTCAGTTTTAAATGATATAATTTAAAATCATATCGCATTTTCTCATTTTCATCTTCTGTGGTTAGTTTTTTAAAAGAAACTCAGAAATATTTGAATGATATATGAAAACTGGCAAACCAGATGGCCCTCATTCTGGAAAAGGTTGTAGACAGTCCAGGAAATTTTCGTCCTGTCATAGAAGGAGATTTCAAGCTCTTCATTGAAAAAAAGGGGGGGAAGTTTCTGATACATTTTACACACACACACACACACACACACATTGGCAAATGTACAAAAATAACTTCTTTAAGGAAGTAGGTCAAAATGTGGTTTTTCAAATCTGTGATTTCAACAAGAATAAATAATGGACTGGGAAAATTAAAAATCTTTTGCTAACCTTTTCTTAATTTCCAACAAATAACTTTAAATTCTTACACCAATACTGTAGCCATGTCTATAGGATTATAATTCATAGAGTCAGCAGAACTAGGAGATCATTATACACTTCAACAACAATACTATATATGAGGATGTATTCTGATGGACATGGATATCTTCAACGTAGAGAAGAGCAAATCCAATTCCAATTGATTAATGATGGACAGAATCAGCTACACCCAGAGAAGGAACACTAGGAAATGAGTATAAACTCTTAGCATTTTTTGTTTTTCTTCCCGGGTTATTTTTACCTTCCGAATCCAACGCTTCCTTTGCAACAACAATAACAACAACAAAATTTGGTTCTGCACATATATATTGTACCTAGGATATACTATAACATATTTAATATGTATGAGAATGCCTGCCATCAAGGGGAGGGGATGGAGGGAAGGAGAGGAAAAATTCGGAACAAAAAGGAATACAAGAGATAATGTAAAAAATTACCTATGCATATGTACTGTCAAAAAATGTTATAATTATAAAATTAATGAAAAATAAATTAATAATAATAATTCATAGAGTCAAATTGAATTTGGCCTTTTTTTATACATCGGGGATGGAAATTAAATCTTAAATCAGAGACTAGTAATTAGAAAGCAAATTATCTATTTGTGTATCGTTTTCTTTTAGTTTATTTTCCCCAGTTATGTAAAACAAATTTTTTAACGCTTGTTTTTAAAACTTGGAGTTCCCAAATTCTCTTCCTTCCCACTCCAATTAGGAAGGCATGTGAAGTTATGAAAAACATTTCCATAAAAGTCATGTTATGAAAGAAAACATCAATCTCCCTACCCCCCCAAAAAAAAAACCCTCAAGAAAAATAAAGGTGGTTTTTTTGTTGTTGTTTTTTTTTTTTTTAATATGCTTCCCTTTTTCTAGGTATGGATAGCATTTATCATAAATCCTTCAGAGTAGTCATGGATCGTTGTATTGCTGAGAATAGTAAACTCATTTATAAATGATCAGCCTACAACATTGCTAAGACTTTGTACACAGTACATTTTGTTTTGCTTGAGTTCAGGGAGGACTTTCTAGATTTTTCTGATAGCATTCTGCTCATCATTTCCCCTAGAGCAATACTATTTCATGATTGTATACCACAATTTATTTAGCCATTCCACAATTAATAGGCATCTCCTCAATTTCCAATTCTTTGCCTTGAGAAGAGCTGTTATAAATATTTTTGTACATATGGAGAGGATAAATGCTTAACAGACTATGACTTAAAGGAAAGTAGGAATAAAATAGATTGAATAAAGCTTTGGTACAACAAAACACTAATGCATCTTATTTTCTTGAAACATTAACATGGTCAAAATTTGGTTTTTCCTCCTGAGGCTGGAGTTAAGTGACTTGCCCAGGGTCACACAGGTAGGAAGTGTTGTGTCTGAGATTAGATTTGAACTCCTGTCCTCCTGAAATCAGGGCTGGTGCTCTATCCACTGCGCCACTTAGCTGTCCCTGGTTCTCCTGACTCTTAAGACATCAGCAATTCTTTTTTAGAATTGCATTATCTGCTATAGGACTGGTATAGCTAGGAAGTCAGACTAGATGACTTCTGAAGTCTTTTTCTCCTCTAAATCTATAATTTCATGACTTGGCCTAGCTGCATAAACACTAAATAACCTTCAACTAAAGGCATCAGCAGGATAAAATATGTGATCTTTATATTCTCTTTCTGTTAGGAGAAAATGCCTCACAGCAGACATATTCTAGTAGCTGATAACAGAAAGCAATATATGATCCAAGAAATTATCATAGCTAAAGTCCAATGGAATTAAGAGCAGTTCAGAAATGGTGTACAACAAATAGCATTGCCAGAGATTAGAGCAGCTCAAGACATTAGGATCACTATAGCACCGAAATCTTTAGTTTCCCTGGCCACATGTGGGTCCCATTCCATATATTACCCTTTTCATGCCAGTGGTATGATAACCAGAAGGATATGGATTAAATCATTGTTATTACTTACTTTGCTCTGTTATTTAATTAAATATTTTTTGCTTTGAATTTACATGTTTTCATTGGTAGAGATTCACAAACCATGGTTTTAAATGAATACAGACCCACATTCCCAACATGTAAAGGGCAATAAGAGTATTATAAGGAAAAGAAGAATCAAACCAATTTTCTAGTATATTAGGGCCAGAGGACGACTGAACAAATTGAATAAAGAAAAGAGGTGAGTCAAAGAAGTCTCCTGGGTCAGTGGAACCATGCTTCTTTGTCTTGAGTCTTGTAGCTGCTTCCAAATCATGCCAGAAGGAACTAAGACACTCAATTTTTAACTCCTTGAGATTGTGCTTCATTACATCCTACAGCATTTTTTATGCTTAAAAATTATTTCCCTTCCCCAAGCAAGATTTTTTTTTTCCAACTGGAGGCATCTAGTAGGATAAAATGTTTGGTTTTTATGTATCTTTTCTCAGGTATATTCCTGGAAAAATCTGTGAGTTGCTTTCAAACTTGATTAATATCATGATGTTTATTTTTAACCAATATCAAATTGTTCTAATGATAATATTTTTGTAGTATAGTTTGAAATCTGGTACTCCTTTCCTTTTCACTTTTAGGTATTACCCTTGTTATTATTTACTTAGTGTCCTTCCCTATAAATTTTGTAATTTTTTTCTAGCTTTATAAAATAAATCATTTGATACTTTGATTGGATTGATACTGAATAAGTAAACAGTTCTTAATTTTGGTATTGTATTTTTCTATATATTGGTGCAACTTAGTCACATACAATTAATATTTCTCTAGAACTATCTTTATTTTTGCAAAACAGTGTTTTAGAGTTGGATTTACTTAATTCCTGAGTTCTTGGTAGACACTTAAGTATTTCACACATTATGTAGTTATTTTGAACAGAATCTCTTGATGATTTAAGTAGGTTTCATTTATATCATGCAACTTTGCTGAATATGCTTTATTTAACTCTAGTGTATACTAAGTAAATCATTTGAAAAAAGTGATTGTTTCCTTTTTACCAATACTTATTCCTTCATTTTTTTTTCTTTCTTGTCTTAACTAGTATTTCTAACAAAAGTAAGTAATGACAACAATGATCTTTGCTTTATCTCTGCTCTTTATGAAAAGATCTCTAACTTTTCTAACTTTGGTTTAGATAGATATTACATACTAAGTTAAGGCACATTATTCCTTTGTTTTCCAGTATCTGTCTTTTTTCAACAGAAACAGATAATGTATTTCATTAGAGCCTTTTCAGCATCTATTGATATAATCATGTGATTTGTGTTGTTATTAATGTGATTTGTTATACTTAAAACCTCCTTATGTAAGACAATGAATTATTAATATGAATCCAATCTTATCATAGAGAATAATCTTTCTAGTGTGTTTCAGCACATTTTCAAACATTAAAAAAAATTTTTTTTGTGGTGGTGTTCATATATGTGTTATATAGTTCATTCTCTGCTCTTTCCTTCGTTTAGGTATTGATCATATTTGAATCATAGAGAGTTTGCTTCTTTTTTTATAGCTTATATAAGTAACTCTTTTGGAATGTTTTATAGAATGCCACAATGTTCCACTTTTTTCTAATATGTTGTTGTTTAATTGTTTCAGTCATATTCAACTCTTCACCCCGTTTGGTGTTTTCTTGGCAAAGATACTGGAGAGGTTTCCTTCTC
The DNA here is from genome assembly GCF_048593235.1 of Sminthopsis crassicaudata. Classification (NCBI taxonomy): domain Eukaryota; kingdom Metazoa; phylum Chordata; class Mammalia; order Dasyuromorphia; family Dasyuridae; genus Sminthopsis; species Sminthopsis crassicaudata. Next base: position 212,011,132 of record NC_133619.1, read on the forward strand.
CAGCTCACTAAAGCAAACCATGTTAAGTGACTTGCCCTAAGTCACATAATCAGGGTCTAAAGCCAAGTTTGAATCCAAGAAGGTGTCTTCCTGACTCCAAGCCTGGCACCCTTTTCACCAAGCCACCTACCTATCTCTTTGTGCTAAAATTTGTCTGTTATAAACGTAATCAAATCAACACTCAATACTGGGAAAAGCCAGGGCAAAAAAGGGACCTAACAGTTTGTCTTGAGATGCTATCGTGAGTCCCAAGGATCCAACACTCTGAAACACAAATAACCAGGGGAGCCTAATTCTGGGAACTCAAGTCCAGCAAAGTAAGTCATATGTCCATAATTGAAGCCAAGCATGGCTGATCCTCACCCAAAAGCACAGCTTGCGTACTTCCTGGCCCTAACATAAAGCCTCAGTTCAAGAATTAAGCAAATGAATAAAGCAAAACAATGACCACTGTAAAAAAAAATTATGGATCCCCATACCCAATTTAGGAGAGAATAATTCTATGATAATTATAATAAGTTACTCATAAGAAAAATGGATTTTCCATAATGAGTACATGAATTTTTTTTTTTTTTCTTCCTGAGGCACTTGGGCTTAAGTGACTTCCCCAGGATCACACAGCTAGGAAGAGTTAAATGTCTGAGGCCAGATTTGAACTCAGGTTCTCCTGACTTCAGGGCTGGTGCTCTATCCATTGCACCCCCCATTTGCCCCATACATGAATATTTTGAAGAAATAGAGAAAAGATAAAGTTTGAAGTAAAACTTTGAAGAAAAAAAGTGGAAGTTGATTAAATGGTTTAGAAGGAAAAGTGATAAACTTTATCCAAGTAATGGATAATTTTTTATTAAAACAATAAAACCAACAAATAAAAATGACTAAGAGGTGGGGAGGGGAGAAGAAGGGAGAGGAAGTGCTGAGTAACTGATAACAAAAACAAACTAGAAATAGGGGGGGAAAAAATTTAAAACTACTAGATTTCCTTAAAACCATGATTGAAAGGAGAAAAGACCTGGAGAAGAGATTTCAAGAAATCCTAAATGAAAACTGCTTAGATCTATTAGAACCAGAAGGCAAATTGCAGATTGCAAGAATCCATATATTATCTCTTGAAATAAGCCCTCAGAGTAAATAGCCTAAGAAAGTCATGGCCAAAATTCAGAGCTTCCATAGCAGAGAAGTTTTACAATCATCCAGAAAAAAAATTTAAGTAAAAAGGAAACAGAATCACACAAGACCAGGCAGCTTCTCTAAAAATCAGGAGAGATCATGGAATGAAATATTCCAAAAGGCTCAAATCCAAGAATAATTAATCCTTGAAAGCTGATTAGAATCTTAGAAGGGAAGAAGTTGGGAGAGGAATGGAGTTCTAATGGACAAAAGGACTTTTAAAAATGTTTGATGAAAAGATCAGAGCAAAATAGAAACTTTGAAATGCAAACATGAGACAAGAAGCCTAAAGAGGTGTAAGGTACAATAAACTGCAGTGCTAACATTCCTATAGAATAAGAAACCACTGCCCCTTTAGAATTTTAGTGTCTTCAATTAAAAAGGAAAATGTACCATCAAGAGACAAATTGTTATTAAGGATTTTCAAAGCAGAAAAAATACATTTGTATGCAAGTGTCATGGAACCTATTTTTCATAATTGGAGTATACAAGAAGAAGAGTATATAAATTTGAAGGAAAGGGTGAGAGAAGTGAACTTCAGATGAAATTTTGCTTTTAGCTGAAGCAAAGGATGATTGAACACATGCACATTCACAAACTTGTTGGTAATAGAAATAATTAAAATTAAACAATGAAACAAGTGGGGTTGGGAAGAAGGATTTTGATAAAGAGGTAGTGTAATATTGAAGAGGGAATAGTTGCAATCAAAACAAACTTCCTGATCCTGAAGGTAGGACTTAAATGGGGGAAAAAAAAAAAAAAAACAACAACTAGTAAATCAAAATCCTTCAATTGGGAATGGCTAAACAAACTGTAGTATGTAAAATATGAGTAAAAGGAGTAGAACCAGGAGATAATCTATAGAAGGACAAAAAGAATGTAAAGCAACAAAAACTTTGAAAGGCTTAAGATTTTTAAATCAATTATCATCAAATCTTCTAATGACCTATAATGAAGCATTTAGCTACCTACTGATGGATTTGTGATAAATTCAAGGTGCAGAAAGAAACAAATTTTTGGACATAGGTAGTGGGTGAATTATTTCTGTTGTCAAAAGGTTTTGGGTTTGTTGTTTTAAAATTATTTATATGTAAAACTGCTCTTAGGATATGGTTCTGTGTAATTTTTTTGACTTATAATAGTAATTCCCTAATGAATATTGATAAAAAAATTTTAAATAAAATAATTAGCAAAGACATTACAGATTATATATTATACCTGGATTATATATTGTGAGCAAGTGGGCTTTATACTAGGAATGCAGGGCTGTTACAGTGGTAGGAAAACTGTCAGCATAACCGACTGTATCAATAATGAAACTAACAGAAATCATAAGATTATCTCAAATATAAAAAAGAATTTTGACAAAATACAGTGCCCATTCCCATTAAAAACACTCAAGATCATTGGAGTTTTCCTTAAAATGATAAGCAACATCTGTCTAAAACCATCATCAGGAATTACATGTAATGAGAATAAACTAGAATATTTTCCAGTAAAATCATGGATTAATTAAAAAAGGATGAAATAAAACCAATGCAATCAAAATTGGGAAAGCTGAAAGATAGGAAACAATTTTTTACAGCCAGTGTTTTTGATAAAGGTCTCATTTCTAAAAGAGCTGAGTCAAATTTATAAGAATACAAGTCATTCCCCAATTGATATGTGGTCAAAGTTGATGAACAGGCAGTTTTAAATGAAGAAATGTAAGCCATCTAGAGTTATATCAAAAAAGTGCTCTAAATCTCATTGATTAGAGAAATACAAATTAAAACACCTTTGAGGTACCACCTCATATATATTAGATTGGCTGACAAAAAACCCAAATGATTAAAGTGAGAATGGATGTGGGAAAATTCCAACACTAGTACATTGTTGGAGTGAACTGATCCAGATATTTTGGAGAACTATTTAGAGCTATGCCCAAAGGGCAAATTATGCATACCCTTTGGTCCAACAATACCACCACTAGCTGTGTATCCCAAAGAGATTTAAAAAAAAAAATGGGAAAAAAAAACCCTCATGAACAAAAATGCAGTACTTTTTGTGGTGACAAAGAATTTGAAATTGAGGGGATATCCATCAATTAGGGAATGGCTAAACAAGTTATGGTATATGAATGTAATGGAATTCTATTCTATAAGAAACGATGAGCAGGAAGATTTCAGGAAAAACCTGAAAAGATCTAAATGAACTGGTGCTGAGTGAAATGAACAGAAGAAAGAAAACATACTTCCTAATAGCAACATTGTGGGATGATCAACTTTGATAGACCCAGCTCACCTCAGCAATGTAATAATATAATTCCAAAGGACTTGTGATGGAAAATGCTGTCTACATCCAGAGAAAGTCTGAAAGCAAATCAAAGCTATTTTCACTTTTGTTGTTGTTGATTTTTTTTCCCTTTGTTATGATTTTCCTAATTCTGATTTTTTCTTTTTAAACATGACTAATATGAAAATATGTATAACCTATTATCAGATTGGTTGCTGTCTTAGGGAGAGGGAAAAGAAAAGAAGAAAAACTTGGAACTCAAAATCTTAACAAAAATGAATGTTAAACTATCTTTACATATAATTGGGGGAAAAAATACTGTTAAATGCCAAAAACCCAATAATTTTGATAATGATAGTTTATATGTATATAGCATTTATCAGGCATTGTGCTAACTATTTTATAATTATCTCATTTGATCCTCACAAGAACCTTGTTAAATACCATAAAATATCTGAGATCATTGCACTTTGATCTTTGTAATCAAAAGACCAAGTGTTCTATTTACTGCACCACCTAGCTACTCCACTGTATTACAATGTCCATAGGGCCATGTGATGATATATGTTGATTTATTGATGAAAAATAATGGGTAGAGAAGTATTTATTATTGTCCAGTCCCTGGAAATGAAGATTATTCATAGTTTCTAGGCAAGATGGACAGGGTGTCAAGCTGCTTTGAGGAGGTGCAGGTCAATCTCAGCAGGGTGATGGATGACATAATTTGTTCTAAGGGGTGAGTGCGGCTCTCAGCTGCAGTATCAAAATCCCAGGGTGGTTGTCATCAGGTGGACAGAGTTTACAAGGGGTACAACCAGAAGGAAGGGATTGCCCTCTCAATATCCCATTTACTCCCAGTTATATGACAAGAGGATTAAAGGTAGACTAGGTGCAGTGGAAGAGCTCCTTCCTCATTACAGCCTGGATATTGAGTTCTCTTCTCAGGTTTGGGGAGTATATGAGTGACTGCTACTGTTACTGACCTCCAGAGTGCAGGCTTCAAGACCTCACTCATCCCTGTCTAAGGGACCTAGTGCTTAAGGTGCCAGGCACTATGTCAAGTCCTAAGAATACAAGCTTTTAAGGACACAAGCTTAAATTGTAATGAGGGAGAAACAATACATGGAGCTCAGCTGGAAAGTATAATTTCTACAGAAGTCAAAATAAAGGGAATCAAAGAAAAATTGAGTAATAAAGATGTTTGTATCAAGCCGGGTGTGGTAGCACCCACCTATTTTCTTGCCACAACTGATGCTGATGAATCACTTGAGCTTGGTAGGTCTGAACTATGCTGCAACTGAAGCCAATTGAGTATCCAAAGTCTAACACCTATATGGTGAGTAACCCAGCAAGAGGAGGTCATCCAAACTGCTTTTAAGCTGAGATGAACTGGTACAGGTCAGAACTATACCAGTTCAAAGCTCCCATATGTGGTAGAACTAGACTGAATAATCATTAAACTTGCAGGTGAAATAAAGAATTCAACAAAAAAAAGATTTATCATCAGAGAAAAGTAACTAGATCTAATCTTAAAATGCAAACACTTCTCTTTGGATTAAAAGCTAAATCTTTAAATTTAGGACAGGAAAGAATGTCCACAAGGAGACTAAAGGTATTTGGGAAAAAGATACATGAGATAATGGTATAATAAATGTTATTCTGATGCATATCTCTACTATTTACATCTCTAAGTAACCAATCTCTGGGGCTTAAGGGGTTTAATAATTTACATCATAGAATTTTGTTAGGCTATTGCAATTTTAACAAAATGTACCTTTGTAAAAAAAAGTATCAAACCTATGAGCATTTGAGGTATATATTTGTGTCTCTGATTAATAAACTTTGAAAAGTCCATAACCAGGATTTCTCCATCTGGCCCCAGTATGTTGTCACATACTTCATCACTTTAGGAGCTGGATTCCAACATTCATCCTAGAATATTATTCTGCCATGCTGGCCTGTTTTTCCCATTGGTGAACTCTCTTAGGGATAAGGGGGGTGTTTTGAAAATGGGCACCAAATAGCCATGATTATTCATCCTTTCCAACAGTGCTTCTGAGTTTGTACTTGATACCATATATATCTCTATTCAGGTTCTTTCTCTCCCCGTCCCTTCTCCCTCTCCCTTTCTCTCTCTGCCTTCAAAAGGCCTACATTTTTATGGGGCAATCAATACAGAGAGACAAGATAGATATAGATATATCAATATAGATATGTATACCCAATATATTTGTTCAATAAGCATTTAAGTATCTCTTTTCCACAAAGCATTAAACTAGGCAACTAGGAAAGCTTCTTTTATAAAGATTCAGTCCATGATCTCATTTATGTTAGTAGTGAGATAGAAGATAACTTATAACTGAAAAAGTACATCTGGGGGCCAAGGTATCACAACCCAGTTTGGATGTGTTCTCATTTGAAGAGTACACTGTCAGTCTCAACCAAGTCAAACCCATATGACACAGCTAAATTAGGTCCCTGATGCATAACCTCCCAGGAAAGAGGCAGAATAACTTGAGAGTATAGAAAAATGTGATCGAGGAGTGCCTTAAGCAACAGACTTCTGGTAGGAGGGTCAGGATGAGGAAGTTGTTGAGAAAGTGGAAACTAAGACTTTTTAACAGATAACTCTAAAACCCGATATTCTAGAAATAAGTGCCCACACTTATTTGCAAGTTTAGAAGTTCCAGAATAACTGCATGGACTACATCTCCATATGGAGAGGTGCTATCCTCACCTGGAGGAGTGTTCATGATAAGGTGAGAATTGGGGATACTGAAGACAGAGTAGTTTGTTTCCTGCTGAGCACAATATGTCCACTGAGAAAAGGTTACAAAGGGCCATCCTGGACTTCTTCCAACTGTCCCAAAGGAGATACCCCTATGTGTACAGTCTCCCATCTATCTGCTTCTTCATTGCCAGCCATCTCACGTGAGAAGTGGAGTCATAGTTCCTCAGGCCCTGTGAGTGCTTTCTGCTTTCCATCAACCCCTCTGGAGACAGCATGTCCCTTGAGGAAGACTGTAAGGGGTCCAGCCAGACTAATCTACTCCAAAGATAACAATTATGTCTCTGCCAATGCAAAGCAACTTCCATTTACTACCAATCCAAGTTCCCAAATGAGAAGATCCAACTTGGAACTTCCATTGCAAAGATCTTTGCAAAGTCCCTTTGACTTCAGATCTTCTATCTCTGGCTATATGAATCTTTTGAGGGTGGATAGATGGTGCCCCCAGTTCAATGATGAACATTCTCACACCTCCTCTTCATGTCCCAGTGACTCTGAACTCCTGTAGATCATCATCAAATCCCATTTCCTCCCCCCTACTAGCTGATTCTTCATTCCCATCCTCTTCAAACCTCCCATTCCAAAGTTTCAACCTTACTCTGCCCAACCCTTCTACTGTGATCTCCTGCATGCCCATTCTAAAGATTAATAAACTTTCCTTCATCTTAAATCTTCTTTTCTCACACCTATCTACTAGCTCTTAACGAAACTGGTTTCCTCCTATGACACAGCTTCCCTGGCCACCTTTGCTAATACTGGTTCCACCTTCACTCATTGGTTTTCTCTCTCATGGTCAAGGCAGGGGAATTGGAATAATCCTTGCTCCTCATTGCCACTCTCAGATTCTCCCCTTTTTTTCTATTCAGTAACTTCCTTGAAGTTCATATCTACCGCCCGATCAAAACTTATCCACAGATGCCTCAGTTCACTTTCTTTCCTCCCTTAATGAGTTTGGTACCTGGCTAATAATTTTTCTCTCCCCAACTTTTGCTCTCCTACTAGGGAACTTCAGTGTTCACAGACTGTCTCTCAAATATCTTAGTGAGGTAAAATAGGTACCACATAGGTTTGTAACCTCATTCCCACACACTTCAGCCACACACAAAATGGGTCATTTCTCTGATCTTGCAATCACCACAATTGTATCTTTATGTTCAGGAATTTTGAAATCCCCTTTCTTACTTTTCTCTCTGGCTTCCCTTATAAAACCCTATTCTTTGTCCTTAACATGACCTTCAATTTCTGTACCTAATCTGTTGATTTTGAATGCCTGACTTTTTTCCTCGGTTGGATATCCTCCATGGTTGTCGCCTTATTTTGGTGAGAGGTAGTTGTGGGCAATTGGAGGGTGCATTAAGATTTAGTAGAATAGCTTTCAGTCCTTACTCATAAACTAAATAGCTATGCAATATCAGTAATCAAAACTTGCATTTCTTGCTTTAAGGTATGAAAACTTTCTGTTGTATAAATCATTTCATTTGATTAGAATAATATCTCACCTAAGCTCATAGCTCTATCTTTATTATGACTACTACTTATACATACCCTTTTGTGAGCCAGCATAGCCTTATTCCAAGAAATCTGTGGATTAGGTGTGAAGACCAAGTTAGCACCCTGGATACCTTAGAATCAGCCAGTCAGGATAAGCAAAAGTCCTTGGTCTTTAGGGGTGGAAGTGAATTAGATGGACGCAAGATCTCCATGACCTCTCCTTTCCTCTACTGCCAAAGTGACCCTATCTTGGCCTACTCCACCCCTAGTCTCTCCTACAATTCTCTGAATACACCAAATGATTGAGCCTGCACAGAATAGTGGGAAGGGCCATTTTCCAAACATATTCTAATAGAGTGTTGTCCAGTAAGTAATTAGCCTTAAGTGCTCGGTTGTCTGACCCCAATGCATCAACTCAGAGTTTCAGCTCTTTACATCTCCCACTTTCTTTTGTTTTAGAACACAGGTGGTCATGCCATCCCTGACTTCTCAGGAAGAGAGATGAAAAACACCAAAGGGAAGTGGGGAGCCAAGCCACATATTGCTAGCAAGTTTCTGGGCTGGAGGGTCTTATTAGAGACAGCTATGCACAAACCCATCAGCGTGGAAGGTATTACACAAGCACATAGCAATAACATACACAGGCTATTAGTGATGGCTCTCCCCATAGCCAGTGTAGGTTCAATGTGGTTTAACAAATATGAATTGTACATTCAAGTAGTGATACAACAAACAATATGAATCAACATGGTGTTGTAAAAGATTTCCAGAATATCTAGAAGGAGGGTATGTAAATAACAATCACACATACACCATCTTCAGCAGCGAAGAGATAGTCCAAAACCAATCTATTGTCCATTACTTTATGTGTCAGGAATCCAGTTATCCCTGGAAGTTTTTGAAGTCCTGCAACAGTCTTTTTATGTGTTAGGGAATCCAATGATTTCTGCAGATTTTGAAGTCTTGCAACAGCCTTATCATGTCTTAGGAAATACAATGATTCCTGAGGGCTTTCAAGGCCTACAACAATCTTATCAAGTCTCAGAAAATCCAGTGATTCCTGAGGGTTTTGAAGTCCAACAGTTTTTGATGTCCATGAGTCAAATATCATAACTGCCAGGCTCTTTCAGTAGTGGGCACAGTCAGCAGTGGAACCACCTGATGTTTCTTGGGTCTTCTTCATTTCAAGGGTCTGCTCTGTCTCTCTCCAATGGACAAGGTGAATACGGCTCATTGGCACCCATCTGATTCCTTCTCCATCTGTGGAGATACTAACAAACCCTCTCCCCCAAGCAGTTAATCTATCTGGTCCCTTCCATTCACCACTTTCTGGGTCTCTCCACATCATCTGGCAATTATCTAAAGACAGTGGAGCTGCTTGCACTGGACAATGTCTTTCCAGTGGGTTATAAAGCCTGTCTGCCAGAGCCAGTGCATCTTCGTCAAAAATCAAGAAATTAATAGTATAAAGAGCTAGATTTAGAAGTTCCCTAGGGTTATCAGTGGCTCCCCCTTTCTTTTGTTTTTGGAGGAGCATCTTAATGTCTCTCTACTATTGCCTGTCCTTGAGGATTAAAGGGTATGCTAGTAGTGTGTAAAATCTTATACTGTGCACAAAAGTGTGCAAAATGTTTAGAAGTATATGCAGGTCCATTATCTGTTTTTATTGCTTTTGGCACACCCATAATTGCAAATGCTTGTATAAGAATTAAATGACCACTTGAGTTGTCTCTTTTGCTGTTGGTATTGCAAAAATGAATCCTGAAAAAGTGTCTAACACAATATGGATGAAAGACAGACAACCAAAAGATTTATAATGGGTCACATCCATTTGCCAAATTTCATTGGGTTTCAAACCATGAGGGTTCTTCCCTGGAGGGAGTGTAGGAGAGTGGAAAGGAAAGCAAGCTGTACAGGGTTTTACTATACTCCTAGCTTCCTCTTTCGTTATCCCAAATTGCAAACATAAAGCTCGAGCAGCCTGATGATATTTAGAATGAGATTCTTGGACTTCCTGAAATAAAAGAGTATTGGCTAATATGGTTAGAAGGCTATCTGCCTTTTATTTTTCTTCAAAAATAGGACCTGGAAGTCCACTATGAGAGTGGACATGCATACCTGGATGCTTTCTCACTTGCTTTTGAAGTTCCTTAAAGAGCTGATATATATTAGAAGCTACAAATTTTATATGGGCAGTGGCAATTCTTTGTACCACACCTACTAAATAGATATTATATTTACATCTCCTGGATAATAAGTAAGAGCTAGCATGATTGTATAAATTCATTTTTCTGAGTGGACTAAGAGGAAATTTTGACTACTCTATGGTTAAGTCATGAGAATATACAGCACAAATGTTATGTTTGGATGTATCTGTAAAGATAAAGGTCCTTTAGGAGGAACCTTAGAAACCTTTTCTTCAAGAATCCATTGCCAATTATGTAATAGCCACGTTATCTTTAATGGAAACCTGTGTGTAAAATTTGGAGCCGTGACCAATAAAATTTGCCACTCTGGGATGGTTTCACAGCATATGTTAATTTGTGCATTGGTATAAAAGGTGTATATCTTGTCAGGTCTTATCCCAGATAATTGTATTGCTTGCTTAATGGCCTTTAATAAAATTCTAGCCACAAGCACTGGGTAAGGAGTAAGGCTTTGTTTTGGTTGTGCTGGGAGGTTCAACCACTCTATTACACTGTGTCCTTAATGAAGGACAGCTGTGGATGTCTCTTTTGAAGCAAAAACTGATATTTCCAAAGGTTTTTGAGTGGCTCTTTCAACCACATTGGATAAAGCCAGTTCAACTTCTCTCAAAGCCTCTTGAGCTTCTTTTGTAAGCTGGTGTGGTGAGTTTAAAGCACTCTCTCCCCTTAAAATGTCATATAATGCAAATCACTATTGATCAGAGAAATGCAAATTAAGACAACTCTGAGGTATCATTACACACCTGTCAGGACTAAGATGACAGGAACAAATAATGATGAATGTTGGAGGGGCTGTGGGAAAACTGGGACACTGATGCATTGTTGGTGGAGTTGTGAAAGAATCCAACCATTCTGGAGAGCAATCTGGAATTATGCCCAAAAAGTTATCAAAATGTGCATACCCTTTGACCCAGCCATACTACTACTGGGCTTATACCCCAAGGAACTACTAAAGAAGGGAAAGGGACCTGTATGTGCCAAAATGTTTGTGGCAGCCCTTTTCATAGTGGCTAGAAGCTGGAAGATGAATGGATGTCCATCAATTGGAGAATGGTTGGGTAAACTATGGTATATGAATGTTATGGAATATTATTGTTCTATAAGAAATGACCAACAGGAGAAATACAGAGAGGCTTGGAGAGACTTACATCAACTGATGCTGAGTGAAACGAGCAGAACCAGAAGATCATTATACACTTCAACAATGATACTATATGAGGATGTATGCTGATAGAAGTGGATATCTTCAACATAGAGAAGAGCTAATCCAATTCCAATTGATTAATGATGGACAGAACCAGCTACATCCAGAAAAGGAACACTGGGAAATGAATGTAAACTGTTATTTTTACCTTCTGAATCCAATTCTTTCTGTGCAACAAAAAATTCGGTTCTACACACATATATTGTATATAGAATATACTGTAATATACTTAACATATATAAGACTGCTTGCCATCTGGGGGAGGGGGTTGGGGGAGGAAGGGAAAAAATCTGAATAGAAGTAAGTGCAAGGGATAATGTTGTAAAAAATTACCCATGCATATGTACTGTCAAAAAATGTTATAATTATAAAATAAAATAAAAATTTAAAAAAAAATGTCATATAATGGTTGCATTTGATAGGTAGTTAAGGCTAACAATGGACACATCCATTGGCTATCTCCTATCAATTTCTGAAAGTCATTTAAGGTGTTTAATTTCTCTGTTCTTAAAGAAAGTTTTTGTAGTGTAAGCATCGTAGGATATATATCATATCCTAAATATTGAAAAGGAGAATGTCTTTGAATTTTTTTTCTGGAGCTATAGGCAATTTGTAGTTCTTAGTGTTTTTATGGTCTTTTTTAGACATACTTCTAACATTTGCTCCTCAGGTGCACACCCCAAGGTATTATCCATGGAATGTAACAACATAACCTTTGGAAATGCTTTTCTTATTGCAGTAAGTACAGCAGTGACATTTGACACATAGTAGGGCTATTTTTCATTCCCTGTGGCAAAACTGCCCATTCATATCTTTTATAAGGCTCAGCTAAGTTAACGCTATGTACTGAAAAATCTTTTCATATCCTCCTTAACTAGAAGGATAGAATAGAAACAATCCTTAATGTCTATAACCCAAAGAGGCCATTCTCTAGGCAATTGAATAGGAGATGGAAGTCCAGGTTGAAAAGTTCCCATAGTTTCCATCTGTTCATTTACCTTTCTTAAATCAGTCAACATCCTCCATTTTCCAGATTTCTTTCTTACAACAAATACTGGGTAATTCCAAGGACTTGAGAAGGTTGTAAGTGTCCTTGGTCAAGTTGCTCCTGTACTATATCTAATAAGGCCTGAATTATATCGCTACCTCAGGGCCACTGTTCTATCCTCACTGGTGTATCAGTTTTCCATTGGATAGGAACAGGGGAAAGTGTTGGCAGGCCTTCAACAGCAGCTCTGCCTAAAAAATTGAAATACTCATTTGTAATCCTAATTGTGGTAACATGTCCGTTCCCCACAGATTGATGGGGATTTTTTCAACTATCAAAGGAGTAAAAAGTCCTGTTTCGCCTTCAAAAGTCCATCTCAAAGAAGTAGCATTAACTTCATCTGCTATTGATCCTCCTATGCCAGACATATAAGTGTCTGACTTAATCTTGGGTTAGTGACTGGGCTAGTTGGCACTTCTAATGATTGTATGAACTGCACAGTATCTACTAATCCTTCTAATGGTATGCCATTTATATACATAGTGAGCATACGCTGGTCAGCTGTCATGGCTGCTGTCCAGTATATTCCTGGATTTTGCTGCTTGAAGTCAGAATTTGGGTGACTATTACCAGATTGTTTATTAGGAGTCTGTATCAGTAAACCTGATGCTACTACTTCTCCTGGTTGATGTCATACATTATCTGCCTTCATTAGTGACTGGGATATTATTTACACATTCCCCAGTTTCCCACATCAGTGTATGGATGGACACTGTTTTGTAGGCACTCTCAGGAGGTGAGATGGTCAAGCCTACTGTGCCAGGAGGCAAAGGATCCATAGGCTAGAGAGGAACAGATTTCACCTCTCCAGGGGGTATTTCAGCTGCATACAACTGTATTTTCCCCAATTGTAATCCCTTTCTCCCATTAGGTTGCTTCCTGGCTGATTGGTCATGTCTGGGTACAGAACTTCTAGGCACTCTCTCGTTGTAGCATTGGCTGTCATCATGCCCCAGGTACTTTTTGCCTTGGGCCTTGGGGCTGGATCCCTCATCCCATTTCCTTGAATCAGTCTACATTCTAATGCCCAATGGAAGCCTCTGTTGCATTTTGGACATGGAGTATTGGGTCTTGTTCTCCCACCCTGTTTTCTTACTCTGCCTCTATGCCCACATTGAGCTTTCAGATGCCCTACTTTACCACATTGAGAGCATTGACAAGTCTCTCTGGAAATCCCTTGCCAAAAGAGACCCTGTCTTCCCATGTTTGGATCTTGGGAAGTCTGCATCATAGCCTGGCTATAAAAGGTATTTGTGCCCACTGTGGCACAGCGTCTCATGATCTCCTCTAAAAGGAGAATCCTTGTGTAGTCCTAGTATAATCCTTCTACAAACCTCATTAGCATTTTCTTTAGCAAGTTCACTTATAATATCTGTTACTGCATTTTCACTATTAGTTCACATGACAGCTGTCTGCAAACGTCCCACAAAATCAGCAAAAGGTTCATTTGGCCCTTGTGCAATTTTTGTGAAGGCCTCACCCTTGTCGTTTTTACCAGGGATAAAATCCCATGCTTTGATACCAGCAGCAGCAATTTGCCCATATGCTGCTATGGAGTAAATAATCTGTACTAAAATGTCTGCATAAGAACCTACATTTGTTAGTTGGTCACAGGTGATTGGAGGATTAACTCCACTATGACTATTTCATTGGGCCTGTATCCTACAGAGCTCACCATATTCAGAAAGCCACAAGTTTTTTCCAGGTTCTAAGCATGTCCTTGCTCTAGATTTCCAGTCCCTAGGGGTTAAGACATCATAAGCCAAATTCTGTAATAACATCTTGGCATAAGCTGATGTAGCCCCATAAAGAGAGATATAGGGGCAGATAATTGGAAACTTGTAGGAGATCAACTATGTGAATACAACAATGATTATGCAGGATCTCCACAACCTCTCCTCTCTTTCTCTACTGCCAAAGTGACCCTGGCTTATCTTACTCCACCCCTAGTCTCTCCTACAATTCTCTGAATACACCAAATGATTGAGCCTGCACAGAATAGTGGGAAGGGCCATTTTCCAAACATATTCTAATAGAGTGTTGTCCAGTAAGTAATTAGCCTTAAGTGATTGGTTGTCTGAACCCAGTGCATCAACTCAGAGTTTCAGCCCTTTATATGTAGGTACTTATAGGTTAGCTGATTGGTTTTATAAAGTTGTCTAATCTCTAAATTTAAACTGATGAATTCTCATGATTCTCTGAAGCTCTATTAAAGTTTTTGATGTTCCTTTCTTGAAAATGAAAATATATGAAACTTCTTTTAGTGCATGAAAAACTAAATTATGTGACCTACTCTGGAAGTTATTTTTAAATCTGTCTTGTGATTGACTGCTTTGGGGCCTGTTTGCATTTGTCTTTCAATATTCAAGTATGACTGAATAAGGTCATTTCTAAAGATGAATAAAGAGAATCACTGCCTTTAATTTGGGAATGACTGGTTTTTCTTTCTAAGGGTTTTCTCTTTCTAAAAATAGTTTTGTACTATCTTTTGTATTTCACACCATAGTCATCTGTATACATGCTCCTACTTCTCAACCCCCTTGTCACAGAGAAAAAAGTCAAATAAAATTAACTGACCCAAAGTAGGTTCTTTCTAAACACACACACACACACACATTTATTTGTCCATCTACTATGGGGATATGCAGTCTGCTCTGCCTGATGGCAATCCATGGAAATGCTTGGAAAGTCAGCTTTCAGAACAGCAGAAAAGAAGATCTTTCTCTCTGATTAGTTCTAGTCAATTCATTATCATTATTAAGAGCCTGTGATATGCTGGGCACTGTGCTAAGCACTAGGGATACAAAGAAAAGCAAAATACAGACCTCACCCTGGAGTTGCTCATTATCTAATGGGGGACATAACATGCAAAGAAATGTGCAAACAAGCTAGATACAGGATAAATAGGAAACAACCAATACAGGAAAACCCCTAGAATTAAGAGAAATTGGAAAAAAGTTCTTGTAAGTGGTATAATTTTAGTTGGGACTTGAAATAATCCTGGAGGAGATGAGGATGGAAACCATTTCAGGCACATCAGAGCATGCATGGACAATCAATAATTATTATTATCTTATTGTGTAAAGACAGAAAGTCACTTGTCCAGGATCAAGTGTGCATAAAGATGGCATCCAGGCCAAATCTCTCTTCTGTCTTTTTGCTGGTCATGAGATGTACTAGACTGGCCTGTGAACAAACACATGGTCTATTAAGCAACTGTGACTGCTTCCTGTTTTTCTTTCTTTAATTTGGTTCAGAACCTTGTGAGGTCTCAAAAAGTCAGAAGATTGACTAGAAATCTGACAGAGAAGTTTGGAAAAAAATCAGCCTTCAAGAGGCAACTTACTTGATCCAGACCAGTGGTGGATCAATATTGTAGCTGAGATGTCATGTCCCAAAAGGAAAATGACTCATCTAAAGATTGTCACATCCAAAAATATATGGTGGGAAGAATGTTTGATCCAGCTCATGTAGAAGTTTTTGTAATTTTTGTACTTTTTTTTCTTTAGTTCTGTATGTGTATATATACAAACACATGTGTGACATATGGAATCCCTATATGTGCAGCCACATATGTAAACACGTGTGTAAACACATACAAATATGGATATGTTCTGCATGCAAGAACACATGATATGCAGGTACCACTTACACATGTGCTTGCATATATGTGAGCACACATAATGTGGGTATTGTGTGTGTATTCACATGTAGGTGTATTATAAGGATATCCATATATGGACTTCCATCTACATGTGTGCACATATGCAAACACATGATATATGTATATAATATTTGTAAGTCCAATGTATTGTATATGGGTGTGTGGATGCATGCACACATATAAATATGTGTGGTGTATAGATATCTGTATATATATAAATATGTGTGTACACATATATTTGTGTAAGTGTGTATATATAGATTTATGTGTGTATGTGTATAATTTCAAGATATTTCCAGAAAAACAGGAAATGGTTACCAGAAGGAAGGCATTGGAATTAGAAGGAGTTAGAAATTTTCAGTAGAAGGTAGGATTTTAGCTGAGACTTAAGGGAAGTAAGGAAGGACTTAAAGGAATACAGAAGTTGGAGTGGAGGAAGGAGAGTATACCAGGCATAGGAGGCAGTCAAAGAAAATGCAAGAAATAGAGTATTAAGTTTGTGGAACAGCCAGGATTTAAGAGTAGATTTTGTAGAATAAGGTGTAAGAAAATGGGCAAGATAGGTGAATGCTAGATTATATGGGACTTTGAATGCTGAACAGCCTTTGTATTTGCTTGAGGAAGCAATAGAAAGCCCCTAGACTTTATTGAGTGGGTGGGGTGGGGGTGACATGATGGAGAATGGATTGGAGTGGGAGAGATTTGAGGCCAGCAAACTCACCAACAAGCTGTTGCAACAGTTCAAGTTTAAGGGGATGAGGACCTGCTTTAGAGAGTGTCAAGTGTCAAAGGAGAGAAATGGGGATAGTCAAGAGATGTTGCAAAAATGAAATCAATAGACTTTGGCAACAGATTGAATATGGAGGGTGAGAACTAGTGAGGAATACAAAATGCAAGAACTGGATGAGGGTTTAGCTCCCACAGAGTTACAAAACTTATATTAGAGAAATGCAGAGAAATGAAACAGGAACCTAAGAAATGAAACCTAAAGGTTAGGCTGATATGGACCAATAGAAATTTATAGAGAGAATAATAAAAGACACTGTAACCAGGGGACTCACACTCATGGGGGGCAATGAGGCATGTAGGTTGTATGCCTACCTCTGTAGTACCCATTCAGAGGGGAATCAGGAAAGAGACTTCAATTCCATTTTGTTCATAGAGCCTAGCACTTCTCTGATGAGGGCACTCCATGCTGGGCCATCCTGTGCCAGTGTCTCCCATGACAGACAATCAATTCTAAAGTTCTTAAGAATGAGCTTGAGAGTGTCCTTGTATCACTTTCCTGAGCACTTGCCCTGTGTGCGCTCTCCATAAAATAATCTTTTTGGCAAGCGTACATTTGACATTTGAATAGTGTGGCCAGCCCAAAAAAGTTGTGCTCTCTGCCGCAGAGTTGGAATGCTTGGCAGTTTAATTTGAAAAATTAAACCAGGATCTGGTATATTATTCTGTCAGGTGATCTTCACAATCTTCCAGAGACAATTCAAATGGAAGTGATTCAGTTTCCAGGCATGGCACTGATATACTGTCCAGGTTTCACAGGCATACAACAATAAAATTATTAAAATAGCTCTGCAGACCTCCAGTCTGATAGTCAGTCTAATACCTCTCCTTTCCCACACTTTCCTTCCAAGCATCCTCCAAGCACCAAGTGAAATCATATAGAGGAAGAAGAGAAGGCTCAGGAAAGAACCCTAAAGGGACATCTATAATTGGAGGGTGTGATCTACTGGAGGGTCAGTAAATGAAGACCAGGAATGATCAGATGGTAGTTGGAAAACTAGGAAATGATGCTATCTGGAAAATCTAGAGAGAAGAAAGTATTAAGGAGGAAAGAATGACCAATAGTGTCAAATGCTGCATAAAGGTCAAGGAGAATAAGGATTGAGAATAAGCTATTGGATTGACAAATAAGAGATCATTAGCAAAATTAGAAAGAGTTGTTTCATTCAGGAAAGAATAATAAGGTAGGGAACTATATTGTAAAGAGTTAAGAAAAAAGTAAAAGAAAGTAGAGGCACTTTTCAAGGAATTTAGTATGATAGCAGAGATGGAAGTATCCTGGGAAAGTTTTTTCAAGAATAGGGAAGACAGACAAGTTGTAGGCAGGTAGAAATTAGTCAATGGATGAGGAAAGATTGAAAATGTATGAAAGAGAGGATAATAATCTCTTGGAGATGGGATGGAAAGGAATCATACTTCAATCTATAACTAACATAATCAGGTCATAAGAAGCAATGTTCACCTAAGTCTCAAGTCCTCAGTAATACTTGCAGAATTAATGAATATTTATCTTTTTGAAAATTCCATATTACTTTATTGATTTTAGCATAAATCTAATTATAAAAGGTAGCGTGAGACCTTCACAAAAGTAATCAGTAGCATTCTTTTCATTAAAAGCTTCAGATGCTGTAAAAATGACAACCGAGGTCAGAGAATATTGTAAACAATGCAATCGATTGGTAGTCAATGAAATCAGAATATCTTTTAATATCAAGTTTCTCAGCCAAATAGCAATAGTTTTGGTGAAAAGGCTATGTAATTAGTTCATAGTTCCCATCCAACTCTCCATTGATGAATTATTCATTTCTGCCATATATAAGAGGGGCAGAGCCATGGTTCTGTTGTATAAGAATGATGGAAATTTTGAATGCTAAAAACCAATGGTGATGTCTTAAATTTCAAAAGAACTTTTAAAAAAAAATTCATACTTTACAATCCAAGAGGATAAAAATGTATCCCAAAGCCCACTGCAAAATCTGAATTGAGTCCTAACTTTACAATGGCCAAGATCAGTCAAATTCTTTGGCTCACAACTGACTCCATCCTGAGTTTATTCTGGGAAATCTTTGACTATTGTTCCTATCTCCACAATATGTAGTCAAAAGAATTCTGTCCAACTTCTATACAAGCATTTAAGATAACAAATGCATGTATTTGACACAGAACAGCCTTTATTTCATTCCAGAGTAAATACATAAGATGAAAACATCTTATATAATTTCATAAACAATGGAAAAAATGTATAAAGGATTCACAATAATCTATCAATACAGATATCAATCTCTTTATGATTTGGTAAACATGTTAGACCCTTGCAGTGGCCAGAAAAAAATCATCTAGCGTCCATTTTAGTAATGAGTCTCTGAATTTGTATTGTTCTTCATTAACTAGCATGACTGCACTTTTCTGGTTTGTAACACCAACTTTTTGATTTGGATAGCACTAACTTTGTTTTTTCCAAATTGAAGTTTAATTTAGCCAGGATGGAATAGTATAAAGTTTATTTCATTTTCAGAGAAACTGAATCAAAAACTAAAACAAGACAATTCAGTGAACAAAATTTGCTCAGTGCTCTGAATGCCAGAGTGAAGGTATATATGAGGAAATTAATCTCCTGGGTTTTCTGTTTCTTTCAGTTAAATTGAGAGTATTTTACTATGGTTAATAGGACTTCTACTCCTAATCTCTAATCCCATTTTACCTGAGTGTTAGGTTTTTACTAAGTGCTAAATTGGTACTTAACAATTCTCTAGCTCAGAATTCACACCTTTAGTTCAAACCTTTAAAGAGTTATGAAAAGGAGTTCACACACCTTTAAAAAGGTGCAAGTTAATTGGTCAGTAAGGAGTTCCCACAAGCCCCTGGGAATACCCACAAGCCCATTCTCTGGGAGGATAAAAAGAGGAACATTGAGTCTGAGGAGTTCTGGATTGGGTCAAGGAGAAGACTTCCCGTGGATTCGAAAGTCCAGCAATCCCACACTTTTGGAGGGGAAGAAGAGGATTCGAGATTCTATCTTCGCTCTGGCTGGAGGCTCCAGAAGCCTCCCAAAAAACCTGCTCACAGAGGAAAAGATTATACAGAGAAGAAACCTCCTCCCAGAGAAGGATTACAAGTGAGAGACAACAGGACATTTACACCTGAGTAGTAACAGTTTCTTACAAACATTTCTTGTTCTTGTTCCTTTCCTCCTCTTCCTCCTTCTCCTCCTCTCCCTTCTCCTCCTCCCTCCTTCTTCTTCTTCTTCTGCTGTTGCTCCTCCTCCTCCTCCCTTTTCTACTCCTTTTTCTCCTTTTCCTCCTTCTCCTCTTCTTTCTCCTTTTCCTCCTCCTCTTCCTCATCCTTTTCTTTGTTCTCCTTCTACTACTTTTCTCTCTTCCTTCTTTTTCTGCTCCTCCTCTTCTAATATATTTTGTTTTTATAAAGCTTTTTTTTTTTTGTTTACCAGTTCTAAATTTTTTGTTTTGTTCTGTTTTTCAAATTTGTTACTGTGCTTGATATCATTACCCAGTGGAAAAATTTGAGGTGCAAATGATGGGGAAATAACTTTCTGTTTAACTTGTCATCAGCATAATTTTGTTACCATCTAAAGAACCTATCCTACCTTCTCTTCTCTTTTCCTAAGCTTGGTAGATGACACAGTAATAGTAACCCAAGTTACTGGGTTAATTACACAAGTAATCAGTCAAACACCACTCACTTTCTATTGAGAAGAAAATGAAAAAAAAAAAATCACTTTATAGCTTGCTTAAGGGTCTAGGACATTTAGCTTTGTGCAGTGTTTCTAACTGAACTTTTGAGCCTCTTGCTTTTAATGACTGCCTTCCCTATTGCTTTCAGAATTAAAATGTCAAGTTCAAAAAAAAAAAAAAAAAAAAAATAGGGCAGTGCTTTTAGAACCAAGAGAAAAGCTGGGAATTCAGCCCATGTCCTAAAGCAAAAACAACTCCGAACTCCCCAGTGAGATGGCCTTAGGACATAGAAGATTTCAGGTCAGTCATGAATTGCAGATGCCCCAAGATAAAGGATGATCTATATATCAAGGGAAAGTGGGTGTCTTGCTGGCTTCTTAGAGAGTTGAAAAAATGATTGAATACTATGAGAAATGAAATTCTTTCTTCTACTAGAGCTATTACTAAGAAATGTTTCTGTGCAGGGTTGTCTGCTTTCTACTGCCTTCTTCTCTTTCCATTACTCTTTACATTGGGGATGCCCAAATATTACACAGTTTAACCAGAGAAATATCAATAAAACTTTAATTCTCCAAAGTTGACATTTTTTGTAGAAAGCTAGCTGGTGTAGTAGATAGAATACCAGGCCTGGAGGCAGGAAAACCGAAGACCTTATTTGCTATATGTCGCTGGGCAAGTCATTTAACTTGTTTTTGCCTCAGTTACCTCATCTGTAAAATAGGGAGATAATAGCACCTATCTCCCAGGGTTGATGTGAGATTGAAAATAAAATAATTGTACTTATTAACACAGTGCCTGGCATATAATAAATGCTACATAAATGTTAGCTATTATTATTATTAGATATGGCCAATCATACAGTTTTTTCCATCTCCCCTTTCTTTCTCCACATGCCACTGTTTAGATGGAATCCAGCTTTAAAGATGAGGAATGCTATAATGAAGCCTTTCATTTCAAGTTTTCTTGGACTTTTCTATTCTTTGGTGCTGGAACTCCGTCTTCCCAGAAGTCAGCCAGAGTCAGGATCACTAAACATCTTTATTCTTGATCTTTTACGGTCAAGGTCAGGGGATTAAATCTAGCAATCTCCCCACACACTTTCCTCGCTCCAACGCCAGGAGAGACTGAGCGTGAGCGTCTCAATTTCCTCTTCCTCCTCTTCCCACCTCTTTGTCCCACCAATCAAGTCAGCACAGAACAGCTGGGGAGGGTCAACCTTCAAACAAGTTAATAGGGAACCTTCCAATTGGCAATTAGTCTCACATGCTTCATTATCCAAGTGCATTGCTCAGTTCTAGCCCTTTACACTTTGGGAAGGAAAAAATCATCCACATTTAAAAAAAAAAAAAATGCTCTTTCTTTTCTTACCTTCCTACTGCACCTGTTTTCATTATGTTATCTCTCTAGCACAATCCCTGAAATGTGTGAGTCCTTTACTGCCAAGAAATTTCTTTGCTCTAATTAATAACACGACCAGCCTCCCCATGCCTGGATATTCATCTCTTCTTAATCAAGATGATGATAATTCAACTCTCAAAATTTGCAGCTGAAAAGGTGGTTAAGTCTTGCTACTCCAAGTCTCTAACTCTGTTTTCCCAGTTAACCACTTCCATTTCTTTAGGAAGGTGAACTTTAATAAAAATCAAAAACCTTAGAAATAATTCAGAATTTTAGCAAAGTGGCAGGATACAAAATAAATCCACATAAATCCTCAGCATTTTTATGCATTAACAACACAATCCAGCAGCAAGAGATACAAAGAGAAATTCCATTCAAAATAATGGTCGATTGTATAAAATATTTGGGAATATATCTACCAAAGGAGAGTCAGGAATTATATGAGCAAAATTACAAAACACTTGCCACAAAAATAAAGTCAGATTTAAATAATTGGAAAGACATTCAGTGTTCTTGGATAGGCCGAGCGAATATAATAAAGATGACAATACTCCCCAAACTAATCTATTTATTTAGTGCTATACCAATCAGACTCCCAAGAAACTATTTTAATGACCTAGAAAAAATAACAACAAAATTCATATGGAAGAATAAAAGGTCGAGAATTGCAAGGGAACTAATGAAAAAAAAGTCAGAGGAAGGTGGTCTAAGTGTACCTGATTTAAAGCTATATTATAAAGCAACAGTCACCAAAACCATTTGGTATTGGCTAAGAAATAGACTAGTTGATCAGTGGCATAGGTTAGGTTCACAGGGCAAGATAGTGAATAAAAATAGCAATCTAGTGTTTGACAAACCCAAAGATCCCAAATTTTGGGATAAGAATTCATTATTTGACAAAAACTGCTGGGAAAACTGGAAATTAGTATGGCAGAAACTAGGCATGGACCCACATTTAACACCACATACTAAGATTAGATCAAAATGGGTCCAAGATTTAGGCATAAAGAACAAAATCATAAATAAATTGGAGGAACAGGGGATGGTTTACCTCTCATACTTGTGGAGGAGGAAGGAGTTTGTGTCCAAGGGAGAACTAGAGACCATTATTGATCACAAAATCGAACATTTTGATTACACCAAATTAAAAAGTTTCTGCACAAACAAAACTAATGCAAACAAGATTAGAAGGGAAGTAACAAATTGGGAAAACATTTTTATAGTTAAAGGTTCTGATAAAGGCCTCATCTCCAAAATATACAGAGAATTGACTTTAATTTATAAGAAATCAAGCCATTCTCCAATTGATAAATGGTCAAAGGATATGAACAGACAATTTTCAGATGATGAAATTAAAACTATTTCCACTCATATGGAAGAGTGTTCCAAATCACTATTGATCAGAGAAATGCAAATTAAGACAACTCTGAGGTATCATTACACACCTGTCAGATTGGCTAAGATGACAGGAACAAATAACGATGAATGTTGGAGGGGCTGTGGGAAAACTGGGACACTGATGCATTGTTGGTGGAGTTGTGAAAGAATCCAACCATTCTGGAGAGCAATCTGGAATTATGCCCCAAAAGTTATCAAAATGTGCATACCCTTTGACCCAGCCATACTACTACTGGGCTTATACCCCAAGGAACTACTAAAGAAGGGAAAGGGACCTGTATGTGCCAAAATGTTTGTGGCAGTCCTTTTCATAGTGGCTAGAAGCTGGAAGATGAATGGATGTCCATCAATTGGAGAATGGTTGGGTAAATTATGGTATATGAAGGTTATGGAATATTATTGCTCTGTAAGAAATGACCAACAGGAGAAATACAGAGAGGCTTGGAGAGACTTACATCAACTGATGCTAAGTGAAACGAGCAGAACCAGAAGATCATTATACACTGCAACAATGATACTATACGAGGATATATGCTGATGGAAGTGGATATCTTCAACATAGAGAAGAGTTAATCCAATTCCAATTGATTAATGATGGACAGAATCAGCTACATCCAGAAAAGGAACACTGGGAAATGAGTGTAAACTGTTATTTTTACCTTCTGAATCCAATTCTTCCTGTGCAACAAGAAGTTCGGTTCTACACACATATATTGTATCTAGAATATACTGTAATATATTTAACATGCATAAGACTGCCAGCCATCTGGGGGAGGGGATTGGGGGAAGAAGGGAAAAAATCTGAAAAGAAGTAAGTGCAAGGGATAATGTTGTAAAAAATTACCCATGCATATGTACTGTCAAAAAAAAAAAGTTATAATTATAAAAATAAAAATAAAAAAAATTAAAAAAAGAAAATTATCTATCCATGTTTTGAAAATAAAAAAACTTTGATAAAAAAATTAAAAAAGAATAAAACATTCAAGCAAGAAAAAAAAAAAAATCAAAAACCAACTTTCCCCCTGATTTACCTTTTTTCTCTTTCTCTACTTTCCCTTCCCCTTCCCCCATCTCCCTTTTCCTTGCTGCCCTCCTTCCTAGAAATATTTACATTTCAATTAATAAAACAGAAAGGAGTCTTTGATTTGAAATTTTGACATAAGTTGTTGACAGAATCATATCTTTTCCACTGATATCCCTCATTTCAGAGGTCCCGCATTTGAATTTATTGTTAAATAATGTGTCCAAAGTCACTTGTGTGATCTTGGACAAGAGATTTAAACTTTCTGGATCTCAGTTTTCTCACCTGTAAAAAAAAAAAGGGGGGGGGGACAGGGAAGATAATTGAATCAAAGAGCCTTCCAGCTATAAAGGTTACAAAAGTTAAATTTATCACAAGACATGATACCTAAACCAGGTAGATCGAAAACTGAGAAAGAAAACTATAGACCAATTTCCTTAATGAATATTGATGCTAAAATCTTAAATAAGATATTAGCAAATAGACTTCAGAAAATCATCCCCAGGATAATACACTATGACCAAGTGGGATTTATACCAGGAATGCAGGGCTGGTTTAATATTAGGAAAACTATTAGTATAATTGACCATATTAATAATCAAATTAATAAAAACCATATGATCATCTCAATAGATGCAGAAAAGGCATTTGATAAAATCCAACATCCATTCCTACTAAAAACGCTTGAGAGTATAGGAATAAATGGACTATTCCTTAAAATAATAAGGAGCATATATTTAAAACCTTCAGTAAACATCATATGTAATGGTGATAAACTAGAACCTTTCCCTGTAAGATAAGGAGTGAAACAAGGTTGCCCACTATCACCATTACTATTCAATATAGTACTAGAAACTCTAGCCTTGGCAATAAGAGCCGAGAAAGAGATCCAAGGAATTAGAGTAGGAAATGAAGAAATCAAATTGTCACTTTTCGCAGATGACATGATGGTATACTTAGAGAACCCCAAAGACTCTGCTAAAAAGCTATTAGAAATAATTCAGAATTTTAGCAAAGTCACAGGATACAAAATAAATCCACATAAATCCTCAGCATTTTTATACATTACCAACACAATCCAACAGCAAGAGATACAAAGAGAAATTCCATTCAAAATAACGGTCGATAGTATAAAATATTTGGGAATATATCTACCAAAGGAGAGTCAGGAATTATATGAGCAAAATTACAAAACACTTGCCACAAAAATAAAGTCAGATTTAAATAATTGGAAAGACATTCAGTGTTCTTGGATAGGCCGAGCGAATATAATAAAGATGACAATACTCCCTAAACTAATCTATTTATTTAGTGCTATACCAATCAGACTCCCAAGAAACTATTTTAATGACCTAGAAAAAATAACAACAAAATTCATATGGAAGAATAAAAGGTCGAGAATTGCAAGGGAACTAATGAAAAAAAAGTCAGAGGAAGGTGGTCTAAGTGTACCTGATTTAAAGCTATATTATAAAGCAACAGTCACCAAAACCATTTGGTATTGGCTAAGAAATAGACTAGTTGATCAGTGGCATAGGTGAGGTTCACAGGGCAAGATAGTGAACAAAAATAGCAATCTAATCTTTGACACACCCAAAGATCCCAAATTTTGGGATAAGAATTCATTATTTGACAAAAACTGCTGGGAAAACTGGAAATTAGTATGGCAGAAACTAGGCATGGACCCACATTTAACACCACATACTAAGATTAGATCAAAATGGGTCCAAGATTTAGGCATAAAGAACGAAATCATAAATAAATTGGAGGAACATGGGATGGTTTACCTCTCAGACTTGTGGAGGAGGAAGGAGTTTGTGTCCAAGGGAGAACTAGAGACCATTATTGATCACAAAATCGAACATTTTGATTACACCAAATTAAAAAGTTTCTGCACAAACAAAACTAATGCAAACAAGATTAGAAGGGAAGTAACAAATTGGGAAAAAATTTTTATAGTTAAAGGTTCTGATAAAGGCCTCATCTCCAAAATATACAGAGAATTGACTTTAATTTATAAGAAATCAAGCCATTCTCCAATTGATAAATGGTCAAAGGATATGAACAGACAATTTTCAAATGATGAAATTAAAACTATTTCCACTCATATGAAAGAGTGTTCCAAATCACTATTGATCAGAGAAATGCAAATTAAGACAACTCTGAGGTATCATTACACACCTGTCAGATTGGCTAAGATGACAGGAACAAATAACGATGAATGTTGGAGGGGCTGTGGGAAAACTGGGACACTGATGCATTGTTGGTGGAGTTGTGAAAGAATCCAACCATTCTGGAGAGCAATCTGGAATTATGCCCCAAAAGTTATCAAAATGTGCATACCCTTTGACCCAGCCATACTACTACTGGGCTTATACCCCAAGGAACTACTAAAGAAGGGAAAGGGACCTGTATGTGCCAAAATGTTTGTGGCAGCCCTTTTCATAATGGCTAGATACTGGAAAATGAATGGATGCCCATCAATTGGAGAATGGTTGGGTAAACTATGGTATATGAATGTTATGGAATATTATTGTTCTATAAGAAATGACCAACAGGAGAAATACAGAGAGGCTTGGAGAGACTTACATCAACTGATGCTGAGTGAAACGAGCAGAACCAGAAGATCATTATACACTTCAACAATGATACTGTAAGAGGATGTATGCTGATAGAAGTGGATTTCTTCAACATAGAGAAGAGCTAATCCAATTCCAACTGATTAATGATGGACAGAACCAGCTACATCCAGAAAAGGAACACTGGGAAATGAATGTAAACTGTTATTTTTACCTTCTGAATCCAATTCTTCCTGTGCAACAAAAAATTCGGTTCTACACACATATATTGTATCTAGAATATACTGTAATATATTTAACATACATAAGACTGCTTGCCATCTGGGGGAGGGGGTTGGGGGAGGAAGGGAAAAAATCTGAATAGAAGTAAGTGCAAGGGATAATGTTGTAAAAAATTACCCATGCATATGTACTGTCAAAAAAAAAGTTATAATTATAAAATAAAATAAAAATTAAAAAAAAAAATTTATCACAAGACAAATACATCAGGTTCTCCATAGTTATAGTTGGAGCAGTGAGTCAGCAGAGGGTGCTATTCTTATACCAGACAGGTAGTTGTTGTCAGTAGCTGTTGTCACTTTCATGTAAGACTTAAGCCCCTCATTTTGTGACCCCTGGGCACCAGGCTGCTGTTTCTTTTCAACAGATAAACACATATCTTACCTACCTTAGATCCAGTGTTACTTAACTCATTGTTCTATGTCTCACACTCTCTGTGATAAATGAATAATTGTAAGCACTTAATGGCAAGCTAGAGAAGAAATCTGTCCTTACACTCAGTTTCTTTGAGAAATAGCTTGAGTAGTTTATATGATAACATAGCAGAAGATAATATTCAACTGTATTCTCTGCCCTTCCTCACAAAATGCCTTCTTAAACTTGAAAATGAATGGATGTCCATCAACTGGAGAATGGCTGAATAAGTTGTGGTATGTGAATGTTGTGGAATATTATTGTTCTGTAAGAAATGACCAGCGGGATGATTTCAGAAAGGCCTGGAGAGACATGAACTGATGCTGAGTGAAATGAGCAGGACCAGGAGATCATTATACATTTCAACAACAATACTATATGATGATCAATTCTGATGGACATGGCCCTCTTCAACAATGAGATGAACCAAATCAGTTACAATAGAGCAGGAATGAACTGAACCAGCTACACCCAGCGAAAGAACTCTGGAAAATGAGTGTGAACCACCACATAGCATTTCCATTCCTTCTGTTTTTGTCCGCTTGCATTTTTGTTTTCCTTCTCAGGTTATTTTTACCTTATTTCTAAATCCAATTTTTCTTGTGCAGTATACATATATTGTATTTAACATATAGTTTAACATATTTAACATGTATTGGTCAATCTGCCATCTGGGGGGGGGGGAAGGGGAAGGAGGGGAAAAGCTGGAACAAAAGGTTTTGCAATTGTCAATGCTGAAAAATTACCCATGCATATATCTTGTAAATAAAAAGCTATTAAAAAAAAAAAAAAAAAAAGTAATCATGCCAGACAATCTCCATTTACTTATTTATTTATTTTTGCATAAGAGTACTTGAACTTGTTGATCAAGGAAATGTTGCATATCTGGTTTGCCTAGATTTTATTTCATTTCAAGGAGGGGCTAATTTAATGAGATTAAGTTTAAAAAATTAATTTAAGGTTGTATCACTAAGTATGATTTTGGGGTTACATTATATCATTTCCCAATGTAATTTCCCACCCTTGAAAATTCCCTTGGAACAAAGAAAAACAGTTAAACAAAAACAGATGCTACACTCTATCTGTAATCTTCACACTTTTCCACAAAGAGGAGGGAAATGTATTTGTCTGTTTACTTCAAATTCAACAAACATTTGACGTGGTCTTTTCGGTTACTCTTGTGGAAAAATAAAAAGGTATAGGATATATATATATATATATATATATATAAATTGGATATGTTGGAACTGGTTAAATGACCAAACCCAAATGGGTCCATATCAATTTGGAAGAATGTTTGAAAAAATCAGTGCTTTTTTTTTTTTTTTTTAACATAAATGAAATCCTTTCCAAATCTGCAAATAATAGATAATTGGGAGAAATAACTAATGTTGAGTGGCAGAGCTTGAATCCAAAAATGTCTCAACGAACTCAGAAGGATTGACTGAATATAAAATGAAATTTAATAATGATAAATGTAAAGCTACATTTGAGTTAGGGGAAAAAAAACTTCTCAAGTACATGATGGGAAGATAGGTTTAGATAAGGACTTCTTGTGAAAAAAATTGAGAGCTTTAGTGGATGGAAATAATAACAATAATAAAATGCATATTTATGTATTAGCTTAAGAACTTTGAGACTGAGGAGGAAACCCCAAAACTCTTAAAAGAGAAAACCTCCTTGGACTCTGCTTCAGGGAGGGGACTCCACCCTAAGCCCAAACAGTTTTCATCTTTGTTATCTGGCTCAGTTCCAAAACCCATTGAATTCAATTCAAATTCTAACCCTGGCTGACACACAGCCCAGAGCCAACCTGGGACTCTACCCACAAGCCCCCTTCAGCTTGTAGCCAAAGCCTCTTATTATAAAAGAGCCAAACTGGAGTCCTCTCTTTGCAGAAGTCCCAAATATGCCAGCCTTACACCTGCCATGCCAAAGGATTTCTGCCCACTGGAATTCTGGTTCCAGTGCCTTTTATCTCCACCTTCAACTTTACTAACTAAACTTTACTTCCAAACCCCATAATAAACCTCTTTTATCAATCTAGTTTTTCAGGTCTGTAAATTCCTTTACAGGGGACTCTTGAGCCACTACTAGACCTCATTTAAGTCTGTATCCTTGCGCCGAATCCAAAGGGGTTGCAGGGGAGCTCCATTTGACTCCCTGTACCCCAAACCTGCCACTAGACCTCAATTAACCCTAATTTCATTTAGTTACCCCTTATCTAGATCTCATCATCTTGGTTCCCTAACTGGGAACTCCAAAAACTGGAATACTGAAAATTAGAACAACAAAAACTAGAAATCCAGAATTCTGGACATGGTAAAGGACTTTTTTCTTTCCCTATTTTGCAGTGGACATCCAAAGCCACTTGGTCAGGTTTGGATTGTCGATTAGAGCTTTATGCTCCAGCATGATTCTTTACAAATTGCTAAGATTGACAAAAGGACTCCTTTTGTCTCATTCTCTATCTCTAGAGATAAGAGAGAAGTTGCAAGAATTTGGAAAACTAAAAGCTTTTACCTGTTCACAATCTAGACACACCTCTGCCTCTAAAAATCCTTTCTTAATAGATGTTTGCCTAGAGGAAGCTCCCTCCAGAGACAAAGGACCTTCTTTTGCATCTCAAAGCATTTCTAATCCTTTTTTCTCTCACCAGAAAACTGATCTCCTGCAGGAACTCCAAGACATGAGGATATATCTCTAACACCCTTCCCCCAGACCAAAGAGACACATGGCTATTCTGGGGATCCCACCCTTCTCTAGGATCCTAGGCCAGTACTCCCTTTGATTTGTTCTGGGGAGATAACCAGAGAAACTTAAGAGGAGCCAAGTTTGAGCGCTTCTCCCATTCCACTCTTAAATACAATGGAGTTTGTAATGGTCAGGCTGTAGACATGAGGAGAAAGGTCACTCAAATGGGGTGAGCTTGGGGATATGTCTCTACCTGGCTGCTACTCCCTGGACAAGGGTAAGTGGTCTCTCCTTCAGGTCTTGCTCTCCCAGCAAGATTTGGGGGGGCTTGGACGAGCTACCCCTCTCTTAAGTTCCTGCATGAGCCCTCCCCATTCGGGACGCACTGGGTAAGATAACATCTCTTTCTCCCCCATCCTCTCTCCTGCCTTTCCTCCTCTAAGGAGTGGGGATGAACTCAAGGCCCTTTTTAGACCTCTCCCATGTGGCTTGGCAACTTGCCATTTAAATGCTCCCATCCTGTCCCCTTCTTGGGGAGATTGGGGACTCAATCTTAATCTTCTCAAATCTCCGGAAAAGTTTCCCATCAACTTTTAAAATGACACTTTGCCGGC
This sequence comes from Sminthopsis crassicaudata, assembly GCF_048593235.1. Taxonomy (NCBI): domain Eukaryota; kingdom Metazoa; phylum Chordata; class Mammalia; order Dasyuromorphia; family Dasyuridae; genus Sminthopsis; species Sminthopsis crassicaudata. The sequence goes on from NC_133619.1 coordinate 212,041,853, forward strand.
AATCTGGACAAGCGGGCCACGTCCCTCCCAGATCTTTTACCTGGCTCTTAAAGGAGCCAAAGCTTCCAGCCTCTCAGAAAGCTTGACCCATACATTTTAAAAACGGGACTCGGTTTCCCTGATTTGGTCACCCTGTCTTATAGCAATCTCTCTCATCCCAGCTTTTAACTGTAAAAGCCTCAAAATTATGCTTTTGCATGCCCACAAGACTGTCTACAAAAACAGGGAATTTCAAACTGTGCTCATTTTTTTTTTCCTAGCCTCAGGGCACTTACTGAAACTTTCCTCGCTTCTTCTCACTTTCCTACCTAAATTTATAGGTGGAAACTTTTTCACTCCTAATTTTCTCAATCCCAAAACCTTTTGATTCTAGCACATTCTCTATTTTTTTCTGGATTGGCATTCTATGACTCCAGCCAACGATTAAAGGTTTCTTTTCTAAGCTCCAATCCTGGCCAGGTTGCAGCTTCAAGAAAGACCTTCGGAATAATGGCTGGGATTAGAATAAAATTCCAAATCAGGATAGATTGCATTATTAAGAGAGTAAAGATAGCTTCTTTTTTTTTCTCTTCTCAATTCCTGACTGCAGCAGGAAATGAGTTAGAATGAAAGATTGAAGCTGTTTGAAAACTCCTTAACCACTTTAGAAGATCACTGCTTTGACACTGGGAGCGAAAAAGTGGTTGAATTATTGTTAACATTCTAACTGTATCACTGAGTCTAAATAATTTTACTATTGCCTTTGCAGGCTAGATTTGGTTATCTTTGAATGTAAGATCTTAAAAACTTATTAGGATGAATTTCTGTTAACTTATTTGAAAGGGGTCACATAACTCCAATTAGGGTCTGATTTTCCTAAGCTTCAACATTCCCACACCCAACTCATTAAAGTTTGGGTGGGGTTTGTCTTTAACTCACCCACTGCTCTCTGCTAGCACCTAGTTAGCCTGGAGTGAAGGTTAGCTGCTTTCCCTTCCCCCTGCCCCTTGGGAAATGGAGTGGGGAGAAGGGAGCCACGTGGAATTCCCCCACACCCATTAGTGGGTTCCACCCTCCAGCCACAGAGGCTTGGCTTTGGCAAAAGACTTCAAGAGATAGGCAGGCCTTTAAATTAATTGATCTGTTTTTAAGATTTGTTAAAACTGCGATTTGTTAAAAAAAAAAAAAAATTTATTGTTGTAAATATTGTTGTAAAGGGAAACTTTAATTATTGCTGTATGCTTGAGGGATTTTAGGAAATTTACTAATCTGTTATGTATATGAAATTTGATTCACTCTTGAGTTTTATATGTGGAATGGTAATCTGATAATTTCTTTTCTGTAAAAAAGGGAAGAAGGAAACTGATTGAAACTGGTCAGGAAAATGGGAAACTGATGTATTTTTCTTAGACATTTCTGCCCTACCCCATTTCACTAGTTCAGATTGAATTGGAAATTATTTTACTCTTTGCTTAAAATTTACTGGACTATGATTTGCTGGGTTATGTTTTAACTTTGAAATCTCTTATTCAGTTTTTGGGATTATTCTTTAGAAACAACCAGAAATCAGACACCTGTCCTAGGACTGGCAGTCTCGCTGATCTGTTTCTTCACTCCTGTTACCCCAGTTCCTTAATTACTATTTCAGCATTTTGATATCAGGACTCTAATAGTTTGGGGTTGCCTATCTTGGTCTAACTGCATAATTTGCTCAGATATCTGTCTCGCAGCTCTTGTTCCAAAGAGAGGGGACAGGTGGAGCTACTCCAGGCCCCACTTTTTCCCTCTTTTGGAGCCCCTGACAGATGTGGGGTGCTCCTCTTAGGGCAGCAGGACTGCTTTGAGCACTGCTACTCAGGAGAGGCTGAGTTTAATGCACAAATGACCACAGACCTCAGACTGTCCATCTCTGGCTGAGATGCTCCCCAACTGCAGAGAACCTGAACAGGGAGGCCTCTGTGTCTCCCTAAATGAGGAATAGTGTTTGATGCTAATAATTCTGGGGTTACCAGAGAGAAACTGATCCTTTCCACAAGTCCTTGCATTTTTCTAGTTTTAATCTGGTTTATTTGCCTTATTGTCCTAAGTTTCCTTAATTATCCTGACTCAGTCCTGCCTCAGTTTCCCTGCTTCTCAGTTCTGCAAAACCTCCCCCCCTCTTTATCAGAATACTTGATAAGGATAGAAGATTTTATGTTTTAGAGCAGGAGTTCTCAAACTATGGCCCACGGGCCAGATGCTGCCCACTGAGAACGTTTATGCGGCCTGCCAGGTTATGGCAAATGGGCTAACGGGCGGAGACAGAGTGTGAGTTTTTGTTTTTACTATAGTCCGGTCCTCCAACAGTCTGAAGGACAGTGAACTGGCCCCCTATTTAAAAAGTTTGAAGACCACTGGTTTTAGAATATCAGAATGCTTCTCCCTATCCCAAGCTATCGGAATGTCAGATACTGTCATATCAAGATGCCTTTCCCATGTCTGAGGAGCCTCTCCAGCTCTCAGTACTCTGACTCCTCTCCTGCCTCAGTCTATTTTGGTTCTTCTGATTTACTGTTCACAAAATTTTTTGTTTGTTTGTTTTTTAACCCTATCTTTTCTATAGCAAGGTGAAACACCTCAGTTTCCCAGGACCTGGTTGATACTGTTTGAAGCTGCTACACTTAGCAGAGTATTTTTCCATAGAGACATCATGGCGAAAGTTCCTGCGAACTTGACAAAAATTCTCTCTCTTAGAGATGCCCAAAGAGAACGAAAAGCTATAGAATTGGGGTGCTTGGGGCCTGTTACCATCTCTTAATGAGAGACACACTTGGCTTGAAAAACGCCTCCAAACGCCTCCACCTCACAATTTGAATACTGAATAGATTAGCTGAAATGGATTCCATTTCCCTCCACCCATCTTGAAAGAAGCTTCCTTTGCGTTTTAATACTTCTAATTTTGGACAAAAGTCAACTAGTGAAACACATCCAACACACTTGTCTCTTTCAAAGCAAAAACAAAAAACAAAAAACTCAATGTTTCTTCCATTCTGCTGTTAACACCTGTTGGTTTCCCTTTAACTCTCTAACCTGAGACTTTCAGCTCTCTTTCTCAGGGCAACTTCTGCCTCCTGGAAGAAATACTCAGAGCAGATGTGCTTTTCTTTTAATACAAATCTCTCCCAGACTTAGGCCTGTAGGAAACTGTCCGAGGAGACGCCAGTCTCTGTCCTGAGTTCGAGCAGGAGTAACTGCCTTCTCACCATCACAATGAACACCACAGAGGCTGAACTGGCCCTTGGCATCCTGCTCCCTGGTAGGGATTTGGGGTCTGGCCTGTTTCCCTTTTATCCCAGGACAGTCCAAACATCTCAGGGGCTAGTAAGCTGGGTAGGCAATGCTGATGCTTGGCACTCCCTCTGACTCCTTCCACCTCTCCCCGATAAAAGTGGGGAAACTAGGAGGGAAGATTCAGGATCTTTGCTTATTGAGAAAAACAGTTAAAAGATTTCTAAGAGCTTAAACTGCATTCTTATCTTGATCTGCAGCCTTAACAAGTGGGGATATGCCCATCCCTAGACCCTGCCTCACAAAAGAGCAGTGGCTTATTAAACCTACTAGATATCAAGGCCTGCTGCCTCCCCAGACTTCTGAGTCCACACCCTTTAATAGTTAGATGGGCCATCAGCATTCTTCAAGCAGCCCACAGAGGGGACCTGATGCATTTCCCCATTCCTGAATGTCACCATCTCCACCCTGGATGACACCCCACTTTTAATCTGTTCCTGAGATCTGTTTTCTCTAGGCTTCAAACTTTGGATTCTCAGCCGCCCTTCAGCCTGGAGAACATAGACTGGACAACTGACTGGGGACAACTGACCAGGACACCCCTAGATGCTCTGCTGCCATTCCCCACACCTCATGCCTCATCTCCTGGCATGAAACTCCAAATCTCTATGACCCTTGTCAGCTCAAAGCAGTTAAGAGGAGATTGTCACCCTTTTTCCCACATGCATTTGGAGGTGAGTGCTTGAGGGGGGAATAAAGAGGTGACCCCGCTACTCTGAAGATCCTTGGAGAAAATCTTCAACCCTGCCTCAATAAGGGACACTGCCCCAAGTCTTTTTTTCCTTTAAATGAATTTAAGTTTTAACTGCTTAAGCGGAGAATGACAAGGAAACCCCAAAACTCTTAAAAGAGAAAACCTCCTTAGACTCTGTTTCAGGGAGGGGACTCCACCCTAAGCACAAACAGTTTTTATCTTTGTTATCTGGCTCAGTTCCAAAACCCATTGAATTCAATTCAAATTCTAACCCTGGCTGACACACAGCCCGGAGCCAACCTGGGACTCTACCCACAAGCCCTCTTCAGCTTGTAGCCAAAGCCTCTTATTATAAAAGAGCCAAACTGGAGTCCTCTCTTTGCAGAGGTCCCAAACATGGCAGCCTTACACCTGCCATGCCAAAGGATTTCTGCCCACTGGAACTCTGGTTCCAGTGCCTTTTATCTCCACCTTCATCTTTACTAACTAAACTTTACTTCCAAACCCCATAATAAACCTCTTTTATCAATCTAGTTTTTCAGGTCTGTAAATTCCTTTACAGGGGACTCTTGAGCCACTACTAGACCTCATTTAAGTCTGTATCCTTGCGCCGAATCCAAAGGGATTGCAGGGGAGCTCTATTTGACTCCCTGTACCCAAACCTGCCACTAGATCTCAATTAACCCTAATTTCATTTAGTTACCCCTTATCTAGTTCTCATCAAGACCACTGTTACATGCAAGGATTGATGGAGGAACCAGGGCTTTTTAGCCTAAGGAAGAAAGAATTTAAGGAGTACTGGATCACTATCTTCAGGTATTTTGGAGCCATTTTGTGGAAGGAGGATTAATCTGTTGTATTGGGCCCAGAGGGTAAAACTAGATGGATTTCAAGTAAATTTAAGGAAACTTTCCTAGCAATTTAGAGCAATCTAAAAATGGAATAGATTGTCTCAGAACAAGTGACTTAACCTTCTTCAAGAAAACGCTTTGTAGGTTTTGTTGTTAAGGTTTCTTTTTGAACAATTAGGTAATCTCTGAGGTTTCCTTTGACCTCTGATTCTGAAGACAGTCAACAAGCATTTGTTAAAATATCTACTAAAATATCTAATATGCTAAGTTTTGATGATTCAAAGGACAAAAGGCAGTCCCTGACCTCAAGTAGCTTACAGTCTGATAAGGGAGACAACATGAAAACAAATATATACAAAGAAAACCAAACAAGATAAATAGGAAATAGTAGGAGGAGTCATTGAGGGAAAACTTGTAGAAGTTATGATTTTGTTGTTGCTTGTCCTTTGTTCTCAAAAGGGACCAATAACATTATAAGGATGATGATTTGCTAGTGATTTAAGTGAGGCAGAGGTGAGCAAAATCATCAGCTTCATTCTCTCCTTTTTAGCTGGAACTTTAAAAAAAAAATTCCTAGAGACAGAAATAAGGAGAGAAAGTAATCCAGCTATGTAGGACATCAGTTAAAATGCTTGGGAATTGGGGTGTGTATGCCTTATGGGAGGAATAGCAACATCTTCATCTGTAAAATTAGAATTAGAATTGTATTTTCACTACCTATCTCAAAGGGTTGCTACAAGGCTTAAAGAGATAATACATGTAAAAGGGTTTTATCATTCTGGAACACTAAATAAATGTGATTTCTCATTTTTACTGGTTAGTAACTCTAGGGAATAAAGTGGGAACAACTGGCTATAACTGAGCTTTTGGTTTCTAAGTGCATTTTTATTATCTTTTCTATCCTTGTCCCACATGACCACATAATCAAGAGTTAGCTATACATTCTCTTCATTATTTCTTTTTAAAATAATTAATTTAATTTAAAAACATTGTAGCTTTTTTATTTTTCAAAATACATACAAAAATAATTTTCAATATTCACTCCAAATTTTTCCAAATTTTTTTCCTTTCTCCATCTTCTCCCACTTCATTATTTCTTATAATTCACTAGTATGCTATAAAATCACTTTTTTATGCTATATTAAATGTTTATCTGTTCTCCAAATGATGGTCATTCCTTCAATTTGCAATTCTTTCTGCGTCAAAAGATGTACAGCTTAGTAGATTGGAGGGCATAATTCCAAAATTGCTTTCCAGAAAGGTTGTACTACTTCACACTTCATGAACAGTGCATTAGTGTACCTGTTTTTCTCATATCCTACATAACTTTTTCATTTTACTTTTTTGGTCATCCTAGATAATCTTATGGGTGTAAGTAAGGAGATACCTCAGAGTTGTTTTAAATTGCATTTCTTTAATTATTAGTAATTTAGAGTATCTTTTTAATATGGTTCCTGGTAGGTATGATTTCTTCCTTTAGAAATTGTCTATTAATATTCTTTGACCATTTATCATTTGGGGAATGGCTCTTGTTTCTGTAAATTTGATTCAGTTCCCAGTATTTTAGAAATGTAACATTTATCAAAGAAACTTTCTGTAAAGATGTTTACCCATTTTCTTGCTTTTCTTCTAATTTTGATGCTTTGGTTTTGTTTGTGCAAAACCTTTAAAATTCTATATAATCAAAACTATCCATTCTATCTTCTGTCAACCTCTCTATCTCTTGTTTGGTTAGGAACTCTTTCTCAAAAGCTGAAAGCAATTGCTTTTCTACTCCACTAATTTGCTTATGATATAACCCTTTATTTCTAAATCATGAACCCATTTTGAGTTTATGTTGGCATTTCATGGTGTGAGATGTTAGTATATGGCTAGTTGCTGCCATGGCACTTTCTGGTTTTCTCAACAATTTTTAACAAATAGTAAGTTCTTGTCCCAAAGACTGGGATCTTTGGATTTATCAAGCACTAAGTTATTATATTCATTTGCTTCTATACATTGTGTACATAATCTGTTCCACTATTCAAATTCTCTACTTTTTGTACAATATCAAATTATTTTCATTATTATAGCCTTGTTGTATAGTTTGAGATCTGATACTGCTTAGGGTCCTTTCCCAATTTTTTTTCATTTATTTCCTTGATATTACTGATTTTATGTTTCTTAAGATGAATGTGATATATTTTTTCTAACTCTATAAAATGATTTTTTTGTAATTTGGTTGGTATGACATTGAATAAATACATTAAATATTGTCACTTTTATTATATTAGTTTGTTCTAACACATGAGCAAATACTATTTTGCCAATTATATAGATTTGTCTTTAATTGTGTGAAGATTGTTTTGCAATTATGTTAATAGGATACCTGTATGTGTTTTAGCAAGTACATTACCAAATATTTCATATTGTATTGTAGTTATTTTAAATGGAATTTCTTTTTCTTTCATTTCCTGCTGGATTTTGTTGGTAATACACAAAAGTACTGATTTGTGTGGGTTTATTTTATATCCTGAAATATTAGTAAGTGGCTTAATAATTAGAATGCTAGGTATGGAGTCAGAAGATCTGAGTTCAAATTTGACGTTGGACACTTATAAATTCATCCATATGCCCCTGGATAAGCTCTTTAACTTGTTTGCCTTAGTTTCCTCATTTGTAAAATGTGGATAACAACACCACCTACCTCCCAGGATTGTTGTGATAATCAAATTATTTAATAATTGTAAAGTTCTTAGCATAGTACTTATCACATAATAAATAACTTATTATATATAAACTATATAAATATTGGTATTATTATTGTTATTGTTTTAATCAAAACAAAAAAACATTTAAAATGTTGGGGATTTAAAAAAAAATTTCTTAGGATTGTCTACCTACCATCTGCAAGTAATAGTTTTGTTTTCTCAATATCTATGCTTTCTCTTTTGATACCTTTTTCTTTTCTTATTGATATAGCTAGCATTTATAGAACATTATTGAATGGTAATGTTGATAATAGACATCCTTATTTAATTTTTCCTATTACATATAATACTTATTCTTGGTTATTATTTAAGGAAAGCTCTATTTACTTTTGTGCTTTCCTGTGTCTTTAAAAAAAAACCAGACAAGAATAGGTCCTGTAGTTTGTCAAAAGCTTTTTATGCATCTATTGAAATAATCATATAATTTTTCTTGTTATTGATGTGGTCAATTATGTTTATTGTTTTCCTAATATTGAACCAACTTGGCATTTCTTTTTAAAATCCAGCCTGGTAAGAGGATATGATCTTTGTGATATATTGCTTTAATTTCCTTGCTAATATTTTATTTAATTTTTTTACATCAATATTCATTAGGGAAATTGGTATACTGTTTTCCTTCTCTGTTTGATTCTCCTTGATTGAGGCATTATTAGATCTTATTTGCGTCTTAGAAGGAATTTGATAGGACTCCCTCCTTTACTTCTCTACCTATTTTTTTTTCAATTTATATAGTATTAGAATTAATTTTTTTTCCTTAATATTTGGTAGAATCCATCTGGTAATTTTTTTTTTTCCTTAAGGAACTCATTTAGCACTTTTTTGCTTTCTTTTCCTAAGATAGGTTAATTTAAGTATTCTATTTCCTCTTCTATTAATCTGGGCAACTTCTTATATTTTTGTAAATATTCATCCATTTCATTTAGAATATTTTTGGATTCTTGCAAAGTGCTAAATCACTGAAAATGATAGAGACAATAATTATCTAATTTAGCATGGCTCAATATGATTGATCTGATCCTACAAAGGAGATATTATGGGCCAGAACCTGAAACAAGACATTCAGTGGAATTGATGAGATAATGATTCTCTAATTTACATGTACTTAGTACTTATTATAATTCCACAAGATTCACACCTTTAAGAGAGCATATATAAGGAGGAGGTGACAAACTCTTGGACTTGGATTCACAAGCCCACAGAAACCTATAAGCCCACTTTCTGGGAGGAAGAGTCAAGATTCATTCCAACTTCCACCTTTGTGCTGGATGGAGACATTGGGAAGACAAGAAGCTGAAGCTGGCTGGAAGCTGAAGGACAAACCTTTGGATTCGGGGATATTCAGAGGGAGCTCTTGGAACCAATAAGAGAGATAGGCCTCTTAGAAAGCTAACCAGGCCCAGGAAAAGAGACAAGACTTTGAACTGGCTGCATTTGGGGTGATCATTGAACTGAACTGAAACTAAGGCTGCCTCCAGAAGCTCCCCAAGAAACCTGCTCCCAAAGAATGATTACATTTTAGAGAAGAGAATATTACAGAATATCAATTACATTGACATAAAATTGAGCAAAATAGCTCTTAATAATTTCTTTTAATTAGTTGTGAATTCACAGTTTTCATTTTGGTTATTAGAATTTAGTTTTCGTATTTTAAAAAAATCAAATTAGTCAATGTTTTATCTATTTTTCCTTCCCCCAATTTCTAGTTTTACTTATTAGTTCAATTTTTTAAAAAATTATTACTTTCAATTTCACTAATCTTTTCTTTGATTTTCAGAATTTTTATTTTGGTGTTTGGGGTTTTTCTGTTTGTTGGTTTTCTAAGGTTTTTTTTTTTTTTTTTTTTAAATCTATATCCAATTTGCTTATCTATTTTTTTTATTTATTGATATAAGCATTTAAAGATATAAATTTTCCCCAAGTACTTTAGCTTTAACTGCAAACACAAATTTTATAGTGTTATCTCATTGTTGCTCCAATTTTTAAAAAGTTACTTTACTTTTTATAAAGCTATTAATTTTCTTTTCTCATTTTTTTTGTTACTCTTATTTTGTTTAAAAATATATTTTAAAAAAGTTCTTTAACTCTTCTAAGAATTTGCAATGGATTTACACACAATCTTTTTTCTTTGAGATTTTGCTTTCTGTATTTTTTTCTGTATTTTTTCTTTTTTTCTGTATTTGTATTTTGAGCTTCCCTGTCACTCTAAAATTCTTTATGGTCAGGTTGTTGTTGTTTTTAAATTTAATATGATTGTTCAATTGTTTTTGCTTGTTCTTCTAGCCTACCTCTTGACATTTGACTTTGTTACTTTGGGCTCTGTTCATTTCTGGGAGAGATGATTGGCCTTTTACCTTTTTATATCCTTTTGCACAGTTAAATCTGCAGAACTGCAAGTTTTTGGTGCTTTTAAGGTGATATGATTTGGGGAGAGGTTTGTTCACTGTTCTTTTGGTTTGCTCTCTGCAAGCTCCTCATCCAAGTTTGGGTTGGCTTGTCTATATTGTGTAAATTTCAGTAAATTTATGCTAGACTCAGTAATTGTTATCCTTCTGGAAATTCCTGCAGGTTCAGAATGACTGATGTACTTGATTCCCTTTTTTCTTGGCATTTTGCCTTAATTTATTCCACTGTAGCTTCTGTGTTAGTACTAATGGTTAAAACTGAGTCCTCCCCCTATTTGGGCTCATAGCTAAATTTTTGGAATTTGTTCTTTGCTCTGTACACAGGTAAAGCCTCTTTTGCCCATGACTGTTCCTCTCTACCCTAATACTGTAACATAGAACTGAATAATGCACGACAGAGCAGCCATTCTTATGCCCCATACTGGTTCAGAAGTTCCTTAGAAATCTCTTTCTGTCTTTAATCTTAGCCTCCTTACCATCTCTGAGCACTGCAATACTCCCCACCACTATTACCCCTGCACTGCACTGTGCTCCTAAAGTGTAGCTTTCTTTCCAAGTCTTAGCAGACCTCTCTTGTTTATCTTTCTAAATTGATCTAGGCTGGAAAAATGACTTGTTGTGACTTTTTCTGAACTTTGCTGATCAGAATTTGTTATGTCACTGTGGAGGAAATGTGCTGAGTGAGCTTGGCAAAAATGTTGACTTTCATTCTACCAGGTCTCATTCTATTTTCCAGACCATTTGTTTTTGCTATGAGATTTCCATTTTGTTCCATTTTTTTATTTTTTATTTTTTTTTTACCTTTTTGATTTTATTTTGACATTTCTTGTTGTCTCATTTAAGTCATTGTCTTCTTTTTGGTTCATTCTAGATTTCAACCTTGCTTGGGCAAGATTTTGTATTTCTTGGGCCAAGCTATTAATTTCCTTTCCAATTTTTATGGAATGGATTTCTGGCTGCTCCTCATTCTCAGTATCCCATAGACCTCTTTGTCTCCCTATACTGATTTGGGCTGGACAAATAACTTTTTTTTTTTTTTTTTTTTTTTGAGGCTGGGGTTAAGTGACTTGCCCAGGGTCACATAACTAGGAAGTGTTAAGTGTCTGAGACCAGATTTGAACTCAGCTCCTCCTGAATTCAGGGCTGGTGCTCTATCCACTGTGCCACCTAGTTGCCCCCTGGACAAATAACTTACTGTGATTTTTTTTTTTTCCTTTTGTATTTCTCAATCAAGATTTGGTCTGGTATATTTTCCAGATTTGTGTGGAGGAGTGTTTGGTGGGGGTGGGGTAGGGGCAGGGCTTCTTGTTTTTCCTTTTTTCCTTATTGTCTTGGCTCTGCCCTTAGAATCCTCTTTTGTCAAAACCTAGATCTTATAATACCTCCTCTGTGAAGCTTTCCTTCATCCTCCTCCCTCTCTGTATCTAAAAGATTTGTTGAATTGAATTGGATTGAATCAATAGATAGTTTTTGATATTTGCTAAGCCCAAACCATCTCTCCTCCTACTACTGATGAACCTCTCCAAATTTATTCATGTTGGTCCTTAAATAACAGCTTATCTCTAAATCTATTCTAAATGGGTAGAGTGCTCAACTGTTTGCACTCCTCTCAAGAATTCATGGTCACATCCATGATAGGATTAAGTATCAGGATAGGATTTGAATATGTGAGAACTCTGTATTTATATCTAAGATTTGTCTTAATAGTTTTACTTGCTCTGAACTTTTGGGGTTTGTTTTTGTTATTCAATGTATTTGTTACCTGTTCTGTCAAGTTATGACTTCTTGGTGCCCTCAGGAAATTCTCTTAGACTAGAAGTTGTAGAGAAGGTACCAGTCTGGCACCTTTCTGAAAGGGCAAAATTTTGTGTTTTTTGTACTTCATTTTGTTAGGATTCTTATAAGGTGCTAAGTCACTGGAATGGATATAATTATCTAATTTAGCATAGTACTTAATTCTCTAGTTCAGAGCTCACACCTTTAAAAGAGTTTACACCTTTAAAGGAGTTCGATTATTGATCCTTTAAGGAGCTCCCAGAAGCCCAGGGAGTACGCACAAGCCCATTCTCTGGGAGGATATAAGGAGCCAAGATTCAGTGGGGAAGTCAGTCTGGAGTCAGTCAAGGAGAGGACTTGCAGGGAGAACTTCAGGGAAGCTCGAGGAGATTCAGAGCCAGGATTCAGTGGATTCGCAAATCCAGCAGATTCACAAGTCTAAAGGAAAAGCCTGCTCATGGACTTCTGGGAGATTCACAATTAGGATTGGCTTCTGGGAAACCCACAATCCCACACTCTTGGAGGCGGAGTCAAGATTTCATTCCCACATCTACCTTCGTGCTGACTGGAGGCTTTGGATTTAGCTAGAGACTGAAGCTGGCTGGAGACATTCTGACAAGAGCTCTCGGGAACCAAGGAGAGAGATAGGCCTCTATTAAAGCTAGCTGAGTGAAGGAAAACAAGACTTGAAGGAAAAAATAAAGGATCTGGAGAGAAGATTTAGAAAGAGACAGTAAAGAACTTTAACTCCTGGCTGCATTGGGATTATTGAACTGAACTGAAACTAAGGCTGCCTCCAGAAGCTCCCCAAGAGACCTGCCCCCAAGAGAACGATTACAATTTAGAGAAACAGATCATTTTCCTCATTAGAGACTTTCCTATATCAATGAAATCATACTTTTAAGAGCTATTCCCTATCTTCATTTTATCCAAATGTGATAAGCCTTCATATAAATTACTGATAAAAATATTGGATAGCATGATACATTGTTGGAAACAATTGGAAACAACAAGAGAACATCTAGTTTTGAAACATGTTGGATTACCTTAGAATCCCTTGCTTATTTATAAAGGCTTGATATGCTATATATAAATAATCTAGTCCTATTCCAAAGTAATTCCCTTAAATACCACTATTAGATAACAGATTGTTGGCCTGGTTTCAAGAATTGTAGGTACTCAAATGTTAATGAAAAATGTATTCCTTGAATTGTTCAGCAATCTAGATTTATTCTTTTTTTTTAAATTAAAATATTTCCATGTTAGTCATGTTGTGAAAGAAGAATCAGAACAAAAGGGGGAAAAAAAGCCTAAGAAAGAAAAAAAATTTTACAGTGAAAATATTATGCTTCAATCTGCATTCACATTCCATGCTTCTTTCTCTGGATGTGAATAGCTTTGTCCATCATAAGTCTTTTGGAATTGTCTTAGATCATTGTAGTGCTGAGGAAAGCAATATATTTCTTATTCTTTAGCCAGCCCATCATACTTCACATAAATCTGATTTGCTGACAGTAAATAACTACTTTGCTAAGTTTAATTGTGTCTATTGTCAAGAGAGAAAGTTGTTGTTTTTTACTCAAACAGTACCGGGAGCATAGTCAGTGCTCACTATAACTTAGATTTGTTGATAACCTCTTGGAGTTTCTAGAATAAAAAAAAATGACTATATTCAGTTCTCTACAGGTGCCCTTGCCTCCACAGCTACCAATTCTCATTTTTGTTTAATTGTAAATCTTCAGTGAAATTGAGAAGAGTTGAATTTGTTTTCTGTAGGGAAGAAATGTTATGGGCCAGAACTTGAAACAAGGTGCTAAGTCAGTGGAATTGATAGAGACAATAGTTATCTAATTTAGCTTGGTGCTTAATAGTTCTCTAGTTTAGTACATGTACTTAGTACTTACTTATTTCTATAAGGATTCACATCTTTGAGAAGAGACCTATATATGCTCGAACAAGCTCAGCTAGAATCAGAATGAGGGAAGACCAGAGAAGTGGTTGTTCTTCCCTTCTCCACTGAAACCAAGATCCAGAAGGCCTCCGGAAAAGCTAGCCAAGCCCCAAGTGAAGGAGACAAGAGTTTGAAGTAGACAATAAAGGATTTGGACTTTAACCCCTGGCTGTACTTATGGTGATTACTGAACTGAAAGGAAAGCTGCTTCCAGAGATCCTATGAGAACCCCAACAAAAGAATATTGCATTTCAGAAAGAATATTACAAGAAAAGGGAGTTACTCTCTTCTGAGACAACAGAGTGCCAATAGCAGTGCCTGAAAACTGGCATCATACACAAGGCCTAAATTCTCTTAAGGAATTATAATAACGGTTGCTTTTTTGTTTGGAGTCAAGCACAGCTTCACTTCTCCAACAACATCCCCAGCCTTTCTGCCTGTAGTGTAGTGCTAGGAGCTGGATTTGCCAGTTTTGCTGAATACCTCTCCACTATCTTCAAAGACATGAGAATTATTTAATATTCTCTTTTTCTTTGTCTCCAGCAGCTGTGAGCCCCTTCCTCTTTCTTTTGTTTTTATAACAATTTCCATTTTAGATTTTCTTTCTGGTAAGAAAATAAATGCTTTTTGAGTGACCCAGACAGTCTGTCCCCTGTCTCCTTTAAAAAAGCCAAAGACAACATGAAAATATTTTTGCTATTACTTTTCTTTATTTTTTAAAACTCTTTTTTGGAGGGAGGAAAGAGTTATTTCTAAAGCTGATCTTCATCTGCTTTTGACAAATGAGTAAGTCTGAGATCATATCTGGGAGTATTATACATAGTTGTGTTGAAATAGCCTCAAGTTTTGGCTTATGTAGTGAAACCTCAATAATTTGACTTCATTAATTTGTAATCGGGGACAATCTGAATAGGGATTTGGCTCAAGATTTCTTTGCTGAACAAACTCTTTCTTCACAGTATAAATGGATTGAAAGGGGGGAATGCTTAAAATGCTTACGAACAAACTTTTAAGGGCTTTAAATAAATCACTTACATATAAACAATTGATTTGCTAGCTTAAATAATTTTTTTATTAGTACATTTTTGAAGCTGGAATAATTAAAAATCAGTTGTACCCAGAGGGCAATGGAGAAAGAGCTACATGGTATGGATGCAGACACAAAGAATCAGAATGGAGAAGTAAGATTGGGGAAATTGTCTAAGAAACATTAAAGGAACAGATAGGCTATCTGTATTCTCCAGGGACATTTTCTTGATTTCAAGAGAGAGTGAGGAAAGTTTTAACATGATGAGTGAGCCCCGGTAGTAAGCATACCCACAGGACATAAACAAAATTTGAACATGGATAAGTAAAAATCTGTATTATGGGAAGAATACCCAAATCATTGATATTAGAGAGCCACAAGAGCATTGGAGAGAGACAGAAGTGACCTTAGAACTCATCCAATCTAATCCTCCCCCTTTTTTTTTTCTAGTTAGGAAACCAAGGCCCAGAGACATAAAAGATATTGTCCAAGGTAATACAAGTTATTCAAGAAGCACTCTTTGAACACTGATTACCATGTTGTTTCATGATGTATCATCATGTCCCTTACTAGTTAATACTTGGACAGTTTGTTTGAGTGATATCTCAGTTTTTTCAGTTGACAATAGAGGCAATATGGTTTTGCAAAAGGATGAATTTGGGTTTAAAAGATTTTAGTGTGGGCTATGGTTTAACCACTTACTAGCTGTGTAATATTGGGCAAGTTTCTACCTTTCTGCTCAGTTTCTTCATCTATAATAAGGGAATTTAGGCACTATTGACCTGGGTTCCATAGAAGTGGTCTATGGATAGATATTAGAGAATCCATGAACTTTAGATGGGTACAGAATTACATCTTTAATATAATAGCTTTCTCTTGTAATCCTTTTTTTGGATATTTTATGCATTTAAAAAAAAATTACTCAGAGAAGGGATCCTTAGTCTCTACTAGATTGTCCAAAAGATCCATGATACACATACACACAAAAGAGTAAGAGCTTCTGGTCTAAGTTATTCCTAAATCCCTTTTCAATGCTGAAATCCTATTAAAGAGATTCTAGTTAATGGAATTTTCCTAATTTATTGAGGACATATATATTAAAACCTTTAAAAACATCTTCTAAGACTTTTTTCTTTTGATTTTCAGAATCCTAGAACTAGAAGGAATCTTAGTTCAATCCCTTCATTTCAGATATGTAAAAATTAAGATTCAGAGAGGCAAAGATACTATTGTGAGTTATTTCTGACTCTGTGACCTCTTTTGGGCTTTTCTTGTCAAAAATACTAGAGTGATTTGTCATTTCCTATTTCAACTCATTTTACAGATGAAAAAAACTGAGGCAAACAAAGTTGGTGAGATGATTTGAAAGTCATGTCAGAGAAGGAGGAATAGAAGGTAACTAGAGATGGAGAGTCTAAAGAAAAAAACTTGGGACTTGATTAGGACCTTCAAATAATTAGGACCTTTCTAGTAAGAAAGGCTTTCATGTGGTAGGAGGTATCAGACTTGGTCCCAGCAGGTAAACTTAGGAACAATGAGGGCAGATCATCAAGAGGTGGGTTTTGAATTAAAACAAACAAACAAACAAACTTAAATAGGACTGTCCAAAAGTAGAATGAATTACTTCAAAAGGTTCCTTAAAGGGTCTTCATGAAGAACCACTACTTCACAATTCATAAGAGAAATACTTTTTCTTTATATGTGCTTAGGCCCAATTGAATTTTGAATTCTTTTCCAAAGCTTAAATTTCTGAAGAATTAGAAATTCTGATTGTGCTGCATGTCAATTTTTCCATACTTTTTCTTGGGGAGAGAGGGGGTAAGGGTAGGAAAGAGGGTAGAATATTCAAAACACAAAGAAAAGCTATAAAAAACCAAACAAAACCTCCAAACTCTGTCAAGTCAAATTCTGCAACTAGATGGACTGCTGGGAATTCACTGAATTAGAAAGTCAAATAGAATCATTAAGCTTGAGATCCACAGCTCAGTAGCTTCTGATTACAGAACCTACCAAAAGGTGACACTTTTAAATTTATGTACCCTTTGGTAATACCTCAACTCCTCCCAAACACTGTTAGTAAGTACTCTAATGAAAAAAGAACAAAATTAGTTAAAATTTTTTGAAATAGTTTATTTTGAGTTACCTTTGGTCTCAAGCAAGATGAAGGAATTTGGAGCTGTCAACTGAGCAATGCTGGACAAAATGTCAAAGTAAACTACCCATTAGCACAGGAAACTCAAAGTGACCACTAGGTTGTACCCTCTCTTTGCTGGAAGAAATTGGTAGTAGGGGAGATACCGCTACATTTTATGATAAGACTTTTTATAATAAGATTAAGGGAAGAAAAGCATTACTTAAAACTTACTGAGATATGTATTCCTCTTCCCTCAATGTCTTCTTTTTTTAGCTTCAATATTGAAACAGATAGATGACAAATTTATGACTTTAGACAAAGGGTGCATCAACTATTTGCAGGTGTGAAATGCCTACCTGAAAATAATTGTCACTTGTGAGATGACTGGGGGGAGTGATGGTAAAGGGGAATGGAAGATACAGATTCCATTGTCACTTTAGTGACAACCAATCCTTCTTACAAAGAGCCCACTTTTCCAGAAGACTCTAGCCTGCAGTTGCCTTCCATTGGCTGCCATCAGCAGTAGCAGCATCAACCACAAGCATTTATTAAATGCCTACTGTGTTGGGCATATTAATAACTAATAGTTAGCCCGGAACAGCTAGATGGTTCAGAGTGATGGGGTTAGAATCAGTAAGAATCATTTCTTTGAGTTCAAATCTGGCCTCAGATATTTACTAGCTATGTGACCCTGGTCAAGTCATTTATTCCTGTGTGCCGCAGTTTCCTTATGTGTAAAGTGAGGAGAAGGAAATGGCAAGCCATTCCAGTATCTTTGCCAACAAAACTCCAAATGGAATCACGATCATAACTGAATAACAACAAAAATCTATTGGACAGTATGTGCTAAGTGATGGGATTATAAAAGAAAGCAAGAATATTGTCTCCTTCCAGGAGGTGATTCAGAAGAAACCTGCAAATGAAGGCAAGTTAAGACACAGTGACAGTTCAAGCACTTTATTTCCCATTCACAGAGAGGATCTAACCATCCCACTCATTCACCAGCACAGAGAAAGGTGAAAAGTAGAAGAGGAGGAGAGATGGCGACTAAAGCAGTTGTAGCCTCTATGCTCCACATCTGCCTGGCAGAGATGGTCCAGGCTCCAGCACTCTTGTCTCCTCCCAGAAAATGGTGACAGTCATGAACTGTTAAGAGAAAGCCTGGCTGTGGTTGTTAGAATAGGGGCTACCTCTATCAGTGGCTTTTTTTTTTTTTTTAAGGACATCAGGCCTGGCTCCAACCTGTTCTCCTTGGATCCCTGTGATATGAAGAGTCTGAACTTTTCAAAGGAAACCCCTGGAGGGTAATCTTGTGACTAATTACTCTCTAATATTTTTGCATGTATGTACACCCAGAGTAGCCTGCAGGTTGAACTATTTTTTTTTCCCTTTCAGGTGGTAGGGAGCTAAGAGTCTTCTCAACATATCCAGAAAGCTGAAGATTGCAGGGATAGAGGGAAATGAACTCTCACTAAAGATCTTTTGCTCCCTTCTTCTGTCCTTTTCTTCTGTCCAGGGACAAGCATTACATGATTAAAACCTGTCACAAACAAATTTTTGTCTTGTTTGGAATCAGAACTAAGACTATCAGCTCAGGTCAAAAACAAAACAAATAAACAAAAAACTTCAAGAAATGTAATCAGAGAATAGAAATGGGAAAAGTTCGTTCTGTCTAAAAGCAGAAAACTTCAGGGGAGCAAAAGGGAGTAGTTAACCTGATAGGAAGTATTAAACTGTTTGTTGTGATCTTACACTTAAAAAAATTGTGATGTCAAAAAACAAAACAAAACAAAACAAAATTAAGCAGTGAACCTGCTGTACATGATATAGGAACAGTTAAAAAGTATGATTCTATATGTGGAAGCCTGGTAATAAAAACCATAAAGCAGTTGGCCAATTCCTGTTTTTTTGGTTTTTGTTTTTTCATGTTTGGGTCCATACTAACACGTGAGAAACTCATAGATTCCAGTAAGTGAACATATTCTAAGCTTAAAAACAGACATGCACTAAGTAACCTACCTCTGGCACAGTTTCAGACACAATGTGTCAGGTATCACCTATTAGATTTATTTTAAGTTCACATTCCTACTTCCTGACTAGTGTGGGAGTTTTTACTTTGGCAGGTGAAAGTGCTACAAAGTTTCTTTTCCTTGTGGGCATCCATCAAGAAATAGTTAAACTAACAGAACAATGCTGTCTGTCCCATTTATTTTGATTCAGGCTGGGAAAAAAACCCTTTATCCACATATAATTAACTTTCTCCCCTATATCTTATTTCAGGCTGAGAAAAGAGGAGGAAAATTCTCTTTACCCATTTAGTACCCAACTTGCTTCCTATCTTGCATGACTACCCGGAAGATCCTTTTCACAAATAAGGGTTTTCTGTCAGTTCGACCAGTCACAGTAGCATCTTTGAATTTTGGGTGCTTTCAAAGCCGGTTCAGCTATGGAGATCCTAGGATCATAGATTTAAAATTAAAAGGCCCCTCCACTTTATGCAAACTTATTTTTTAAATAAAGCAATTGAAGACCAGGAAGGTTAAATGTTGCTCAAGGTTACATAGATAGTGCCAGAGACAGAATGTGAACCCAGATTTTTACTTTAGAGCCAGGGCTAACCTTCCATCATAAGAACTTGCCTCCCAAATATTACTTCTTCTCTTTGTGGCATTCTCAATTTGCAGATAAGGAAAAAGGACTCCCAAAGAAATGTGAAGCTTGGGATCATGTGTAATATGTCTGGTTGTTCCCTTGATGGTGCTATTGGGTAATAGAATTATTCTCACTCTGCTGGAACCTAACAGCTTAGAGTTATAACCCAGATAAATGTTTCACAGTTTACAGACTTTGGGCCAAACCTACCCAGTTAAAGCAAACTTACAAATGACAGAATACTGCAACCAATTAGCACATACAAACATTTATTTTGAAATATTCATCCTACCCATTATTAGGAATTACATCATCAAAGCACTTTATGGCAGTGAAAATAGCTTTTACTCCCTCTGACTCATCCGTTATTCCATTAAAGCTGCAAAAATGTGCAATCCACTGGAAAAATAGGTTGCTTTTATTTACTCTTTCAGGAAAAGTTGAAAATTAAAAAAAAAAAAAAAAAAAAAAAAAAAAAAAGCCAAACCAGCTTACAGGGAATCTAGAGCTGATCCTTTCCCCCCACCTCCCCACTACCCCCAAAAAATAACTTACAAAGATAGTTTAAGTTTTAAATGCATTTTTTTAAACCAAGTGCATCTTTCCCCATAATATTATAATCTTAATTTTTTCTTTAAAAAAGCCATAATTTATTTTCTTGGAAAAAAGGCAGCCAGCCGTTGCTTTTTGATTGGAAGAATGTGTATTTCCTGGGAGTTCATTTTCTTTAACTTTACACTCCGGTTTTTGATGGGTTTCCTAAGGGATTCTGCATTTTCCCTGGACTCTGCCTGAGCCTTGACATCATAGCACTGCAGCACAGAATCCTGAGGAAGGTCTCTCTTGAAGGAAAAGTTTTTGGTGGACACCCCTGAGAGGCCCTTGATCTTGCCACAAAAAATTGTGGGCACTGCATCTTTGACAGAGACTATCACCTTGGCTGTCTGGGACGTGCTTACAATCTCAATGTTATTTCCAGTCTTGGGCTCACAGCCTGCCCGGCTGGTCTGGTCCACCAGCCACTTCTGCTGTTGCCTCAGGAGCTCCGAGGAGTTGCTGCTGCTGCTACTGCTGTTGCAGTTGTCTTTGCTGGAGTTTTCATGTGACTTAGGCTGGGTGAAAGGGATAGCCGTCCCGGACAGTTTCTCCATCAAGGGAAGGGCTGGGCTGTCCATGGCTGAACTGGGGCACATAACTGTTTCAGGGAGAGGCCCAGAACTTCCTGCCTTTCGGGAGGAAGAGAGGGATAGGTCTAGTGCACTATCTTCAGAGTATGGCAGGGGGCTGACCTCACTTGCTTTGAGCAAGGACATGGACTTCATGGAAAGGTCCAGAGCCTCATTCTCGTTGCCCATTTTGATCACTGTGTGTCGGCTCAGTTGGGAAAACTCTCGCTGCTGGAGAAAGTTGAAGGGTTTTATCTCTTCCTTCTCTAGAGGGGTCTGAGTTCCTTTACAGGAATACATACTGAAGGAAGGCGTCTTGGGAAAGTCAGGACTGAGTTTGGATTCGGAACTATGGGGCACAGTGATGGGAATGGGAATGGGAATAGGAACGGGCACTGGCAAGGGGACAATCACAGGATATGGCACCAGGAGAGTAGCTGGTGGAACCAGAGGAGACAGTGGAGAGCTAAATGGTTGAGGGGGGACAGAAGTATAATCTGGAGGAGGTTGACAAGGTGATGAGCCTAAAGTCCCTTGGGAAGGAAACAAGTCCTGAAGAACAGCAGCAAACCCTGGTGTCTGAAATACTGGGGGTAATACAGGTTCTTGGGGTTGACTGGGGGGTTTCTGATCTAGCAGCTGGGGTTGTCCCACAGGGGCAGAAGCCCCTTGGAAAAGATTATTGTGGATGGGATTGGTGGGGCAGGGAGCACTTTGAGGCAAGACCAATGGAGAATTTAAATGCTGGAACACATGCTGCTCTAGGAGGACAGGCAGAGGCACTGGACCTTGGGTAGTCATGACATAGGGGGTATTGTTATTGGGACTGATCTGAGGTGTGGTGCTTCCTGCTACTTGTAGATGTATTGGCAAGACTACTGGGCTGTCCCCTAAGCAAATTGGCTGAAGTACAGTTGCTGCGACTTTCAGGGCTACACCACTTTGTGATTCTGCTGGGGGAGTCAGGATGGAAGGGGCTGGAACAGTTACCAAAGGTGAAAGTGCTTTTTTCATCAAGTCTGTTGAATTGATATTCCATGCCTCAGCTGTGATTAGCTGAGCCACCCCATTTTCCAGTTTGTTATTGGCCAAGGAGGGAGGAGAGCTGGTAACATCCATGGGGAGATTTTGGGTGTCCTTGTATAATTCCTCCATTGTATGGGATTTGTGAAGTTTCACAGAATGAAAGTTTACATTGCTGTTACCAGAATCCCTGTTGTTCCACCAAAGACATTTGCACCAACATAACTTGGCCTGAAATACAGAAACATATTTTTAGAATGATATAAATCTTCATTAAAATAATATTTGTGAGTACTTTAAAAATGACTAGCACAAATTCTGCCACCTCCCCCCAAAAAAATCCAAACCAAAAAACCCAACCCCTGAAGAAAATCCAACTACCCATCCTTTTAAATGTTTCCATATTTTAGCTAACTGCAGCATGGAGATTATCTCTATATGTAAACATTACTGATATCTTCTTTAAAATACACAAACATAAACAATCATCTGTGGATGAAGGACACTCGTGAATTTAACATTATTGAGCTATAAACATAGATGATTTAATGAGTAATCTATTAAAGTGAAGTCAAATGAAAAAATTAGAGCTTGGAGGATTATTTCCCCTAGACTGGGACTCAGCTTCTCTGTTTAACTTCTTAAAGTCATGTCAAGTCAAGGAGAGCCTTGACCGTGCCAGGCATTGGGCCAAGATCTCTCACTAAATCCAGGGCCATCTCCAGTCATCCTGATCTCTATCTGTCCACTGGACCCAGATGGCTCTGGAGGAGAAAGTAAGGCAGGTGACCTTGCAAAGCCCTCCCTCACTTAAATCCAATTCACTTCCAAGTCATGGCAGCCCCTCCCTGTTAGAGAACAAAAGACAAACAACAGCTTCTGTGAGATAGTAGATTAAGTGCTAGAGATACAAAGAAAAAGGAAATAATAAAATATAAAAATAATAGCTAAAATTTATATAATGCTTACTATGTGGCAGACACTATACTAAATATTGGGGATACAGAGAAAAGGAAAAACAGTCCCTGTTCTTCAGGAGCTCACTATCTAATGGTGGGGACAACATACAAACATTTATGTACAAATAAGATAGACACAGGATGAATTGAAGGAAGGTATTAACATTGAAGTGGATTGGGAACAGCTTCTTGCAGAAAGTAAGATTTTAGCTAGGATTTAAAAAGTCAACAGACCCTAAAACATAATCCCCCAAAGCTTTTTTCTATGTAACTATGTGGTCCACTTAAGAGATATTACAATCAATCTTTACTCTTAGAAAGATAGCAATGGTTAGCTTTCCTGAAAAATTGGCTTTAAGAAAAACAGAATCCCATCAGAAGAGGGAGAGAAGGAAGGACATGGGGCGGGGAGGGGAGGTACTGCAAAATATATATTTTTAAATCTTTTTGTATCAATGAGTCTCTTAAAAATAGAACAATGCATAGGAGTGATTTTGTCATTATCTCTTTGTGGTGTGGTCTAGCTGTACTTGATCTAAAATTATATTATAAAGCAGCAGTCACCAAAACCATTTGGTATTGGTTAAGAAATAGACTAGTTGATCAGTGGCATAGGTTAGGTTCACAGGATAAGATAGTAAATAAATATGGCAATCTAGTGTTTGACAAACCCAAAGATCCCAACTTTTGGGATAAGAATTCACTATTTGACAAAAATCGCTGGGAAAACTGGAAATTAGTATGGCAGAATTAGGCAGGGACCCACACTTAACACCACATATCAAGATAAGATCAAAATGGGTCCATGATTTAGGCATAAAGAACAAGATCATGTTTTATTAGCCCTTTTTTCCCGATAATAAGAAATCCTCTTCCCTAGAGCCTGATTGTGCCAATAAGAAGTTGATCTCTTGCTAAATGGCAAAGAATCTAAATCAAAGCTGGCTTATATTTTCTTTAACCAGCCAATCTGTCATCTGACTTCCTCAAATTTTAATCTGACTTGAGAAAGCAGAGAAGGAAGAGGAAGCAGTTTTGGGGCTTGCAGAATTGTGGCACTTTTTGAAAACATTTGTCCCTAAGTCGTTAAGAGTTCTTAGAGTCAGAATGATCCTATGTCAGTGAAGCTTTGAATTCTCTTGGTAATGAAACAATGAATGAAGTATATATAGCCCCTAAAGTAGGGATTGCAGTCTGTGATACTTATCACCTTGGAAATTTGTCCATATTTAGCATTGTTACCATGGAGAAGGCAGGGACCATGTCTAACTCTGGGATCTGTACAGCGCCTAGAGCCCTTGCTGACGTTCAATAAAAATGAAATAATGATAGCACCAGGTCTATATCTTCATTTAGACTGGACAAGACTTCTTCAATTCAAATTCTATACCTATATGTAATGACCTTTTCTCCTGCCTCAAAGTTTTGGCCTCCAACCTCCAACTCCTCGTTTCTTAGCCTAGGTCACCAGTCCAATAAAAAGCAGAAAAACAGGCTTCTACCAAGCTGGGCACATTGCATCCTAAGCCACAGGCTGAGATGGTCCCTATATGAGAGAGCTTGGCAGTCATAATGCTAGAGTGACATCGACTAAAAGGGCAAATTGGGCAGTCCCTGGAGGATGAGCTAAGTGCTAAATAATGATTGGGGAGGAGGCTGGATCTCATTCCCAAGAGTTCTGAAGCAAAGCTATTCATTAACTCTAGGCAGAGGCCTTGCAAAACCTCTTCAAATCAAATAGGAGGACCATTAACTATGAACAGTTGCACCTTGTCAAAAAGAGGAATGCTGTTTTGTTTCCTTGGTGGCAAAGAATGGATTATTTTGAGAGCATTTTTTTTCCTATTTTCTTTTTTGAAATGGGATTAAATGAGGTTGTCTCTCAACTCTTTCTCCCCTTTCCCTTCTCTTCCTCTCCTACTCTCCTTTTCACTTAAAAGTTACAGCTAGGGTGGACCAAATCACCAATCTGCCAATCAAGATAGGAAAAATCTATCTTTATCTCTGATTTATTTGTCTGGGAATAATTGCAGGTTAATCTTGATTGTCTCCAGTCATCACCCATCTGTTCTTTTCATCATCACTCCCCCTTCCTTCACAGTCCCCTTCCTCCTCCCCCACTACATCAAATTCCCTTTCTTCCTCACTCCCATCTCTCCTCACAGAACAAGAATATCTGGGGGCAATCAGAGTTTATAAAGCCCGTTATAAATCTTATGTAATCTAAGGCCTGGCAACTCACTCTTATTCTCCTATTGGTCAGGCATGGCTACTCCTCCCTTCAGAGTTCTTAGGTATAATTCCCGAGTCAACATTCTCAAGATCTCTCTTAAGAACTTTTGAATCAATTATATGACATAGGGGACATTGGCACAGACCACTCAGCATGGCCAGTCCTCATCAGAAAAGGTGCTATGCCCTATGAGCAAAGCAAAAGTGAATTAGCCCAAAAGAAATAAGAGATGCATAGTTAGAGAGTCCACTCCAATTATCCATGGGGACTACTGATATCCATCCTGTGGCAGAGCATTCCGAGATCATTTTGATCTGATCAACTACAATAGGATACACTGCAACTCAATTCTAAATATAGTGATGTCATTTTGGTCATCTTTGAGAAGGACAACCATTACCACCACCAATTAATCAGTAAACATTTACTGAGCACTTCCTTTGTGCCAGGCACTGTGTGAAGTACTGAAGATATGGGGGAAGGAAAACAAAAAAAGGCAAAAGGCATTTCCTCAAGGAGCTTATCTTCTCCTGGGGGAGATAACTTTCAAACAAATACAAAGTAAGCTAAAGAATAATAGAATAATCAGGAAATAATTAAAAAGAACTGGAATTGAGGAGTTTGGAGAAGTCTTCCTGAAATAGATTGGATTTTAGCTAGGACTTAAAGGAAGACAGAGAGGTGAATAAGTCAGAGCAGAGGAAGGAATTGTTTCAAGTATGGGAAACAGCCAAGTGTTATGTTCATAGAACAGCCAGTGTCACTGGATTGAAGAGCATGTTATTGGGATTGAATTGTAAGAAGACTGGAAAGGTAGGAGGGATCAGGTTATAAAGGGCTTTGAATGATCAATTGAGCATTTTTTATTTGCTCCTGGAAACAACAGGAAGCTCCATTTGGTCACTAAAGTGATTTTCCTAAAATATAGGACTTATCATGTTGCTCTTTCCCCTACTCAAACTTCTAAACATTCTAAACTGGGATAAGAGTTCTTGCAACCACAGCATTACCCATTGGAGTAATTCTCCTTTGAGAAGGATTGAAATGTTTAAAGCCATTTCTTAAAAAAGGAGGATGGGGAGTAAGGGTGAGGAACCATAAAACATAAAGATGGAAATCTTTTGAGTGAATCCGAGTTAATAATACTAAAACCCAGAAAGTGTCATATACTACTGGATTTGAACTCAGGAACATAAGTCTTTATGACTCTGGATTAGAACTCTATGGCAGAATGGAAAGAGCACAGCATTTATAATTAGGAAACCTTCTCAACAAATATTTATTAGCTATGCAAGTCATTTAAATTCTGTCTAGTCTATCTTCTTCATCTCTAAAACGGGAATAATCATAACACTTATCTCCCAGGATGGTGATGAAGATAAAATGAGATAATATTTGCAAACCTTAAAATACTATACAAATGGTAACCATTTTAAAATGATAATTAAATAAATTGTCATAGATAGGAAACTTCTTGCCTGTGCTTGTTTTATCTCTGAGTATTCAGAGATATGTAGTACGGTGTCTGACACATCATAGGTTCCTTAATAAATGTTTATTGCAATGAATTTATGAAACTGCTTTTTACCCAGTTGGTATCAGTGCACACACACCTTTCTGAGATCTTCATTTTTTTTCTTGGCTATTTTCTCATATAGATCTATTCATATTTCTATGCTTCTCTTAGCTGTCATTGCTAATGGCTGCATTTGACTATCACATAATTCTGTTGTGATTCTCTGGAGAAACTTTCAGTTTGATTTTAGCCCCATGAATATGGTCTGTTGTTGAGGGGATTAGGATGTTGTCTGAGGTTTTGGCTCTCAAGAAGTTACAGGAAAAGTAGAAAGGCTTTGTTTCTGTTTAGAATTTTTCTGTGAGGTTCAGATTTGCTACCTAGTCAGTCAGACATTCAAAAGTTTATTAAAAACTCACTATGTTTGAGGCATTTTACTAGATGCAGGAAATACAAAGAATTGCCCAAACCAGTTCCTACCTGCAAGGAGTTCACATTCTGATATGTAAATAACTAAATACATACAAAATCTATAAAGAGTGAGTAGCTGGTAACCTAAAAAGAGGAAAATAGGAGTAGCTGGGGGACCTTGGAAAGGCCTCCTTTTTAAGAAAGTGGCCCTGGTTCAATCTGGAAGGAAGCCAGGAAAACAGACAGAAGTGAAGATAAAGAACATTCTATGTATGGGGAACAAGCTGTACAAAGTGTTAAGAGTCAAGAGCAGATCTCAAAGGCAGAGTATAAAAGGCACTCGGAGGCTTATTCTGCCTGAGTCTGATAACAGGGCATTGAAGGTATTGAATAAACATCATTAATGAGGAAAAGCCTCCTCATTCTTGCTGATCATGCTCAAACTCATGCAGTCATGTGACCTGGGGACTATAAAAAGGGGGTTGCAGAAGGTGGGTGGGGGGAACTCCGGAGGAACTGGGGGGAACTCCAGAAGGGAAGGAAGAACTCTGGAGGGAACGCTAGAGGGAACGTTAGGGAACTCTATGTAAAGAGTTAGAATAAAGACCTGTTGCCGCATACTTGAGTGACTGGGGTGTTCTGTGGGGGAACCTCTAAAGAGGTAGCTCTCTGATTGAGATAATCAGAGCTGAGACATCCGAAGACCTGGGGAAGATAAGGAACCAGTTGACCCCCGCTGAGTTAAGCAGCTGGGAGTTAACGCAAAGGATAGTGAAAGAAGAGGATATCATGTCGAAGAAATTGTTCAAGAAATCTCTGTCAAATGAGAGAATCGAACAGATTTCTGAGTTCCTTTTCTAGCCTAGATCCCTCTAATCTTAATATCAGCTACTACCATTATTAGTCTTGGGGGTCTGTATACTTCTTGGTCTTTGCCTTTTCTGGGGTTAAATCAATTATACCATGCTGATTAGCTAATTCCTATAGAAAGCCATAAGTCACAAAGAGGAAGCTGAATGGTAAGGCAGATAGAGAATTGGATCTAGAGCCAGGAAGTCCTGGTGCAGTGGATACAGGACAAGGTTTGGAGTCAGGAGGACTCATCTTTCTGAGTTCAAATCCAGCCTTAGACACTTACATCTGTATGAGCCTGGGTCAATCACTTAACTCTGCCCCAGTTTCCTCATCTGCAAGAAAATCCCAAATGGGGTCACAAAGAGGACTCAACTAAAATGATTATATCTTATAGTTAACACATATTCCACTGGGAAGTCAAACACTGCTAAACCCTAAGTAAGTAGATATTATTCCATAGATTCTTGTGAATTGAATTTAGCCAAGATTCTCTAAGTAGAGGACAGGATCTTTGCTTTTCCTCTAGTCTAAAGTATGCAGTTTACCTGATTAAGACCTACAGCAGCTTATCAAGTTCTGACTACAGCTTTATTGCTAAGTGAACACAGATAGGTTAAAGAATTGTTAGTCCACACCAACACTTCCATTTTCCAACTTCATGATAACAATAAAATTTTATATAACTATTAAATAATAATAGTATTTATATTGTTTTAAGGTATGCACAGTTCTCTGCTTGCCATCTCATTTGAGAAAGTATTTATTATTTACTTAATAAAGTTTTTTCGTAAGTTTACTTAATTATCTTACTTAAGTGCCAGGAACTGTGCTAACTGAAGAGGATCTTGAAGGGGTTGGGGCACAGTGGCATAGTGTGGGAGATTAGAGGCCTGTTTCCTAGGAAGAAAAAATAAACACTTATATAACAGAGACCAGGGTCCCAAAGGGTATTGTTTGAGGTTTGTGTGGGAAAGGAAAAAAATGGAATGATACTGGTCTCTATTTCTCCTCCCCATACTCCTTCACAGCTCAGTTCTGCCCAGCTTCTTGGTCTTCATTATGACTCTATCAAGGGAGAATTTAATATGCAAATCAATGAATCAGTCTTAAAATGTTACCACTTAAAAGTAAGTAACTAAAATCCAAATTGGACCTTAATACAGGACCTATACCATAAAGAGATAAAAAGTAAGAAGAAAAGAACCCTATACAAAAGTATTTATATTAATTCTTTTTCATGGTGGAAAAAAAGGAAATTAAAGGGGATGCCATTTAATTGAGGTATTATTGAACAGAAAATGAACATGAAGGAATGCTATTGTGCTATAAGAAACAATGAAAGGAATGGCTTCAGAGAAACCTGGGAAGATTTATATGAATTAATGCAGAATGAAGTGAGTGGAAGAGAATAATCTATCTAATAGGAATAGCATTGTAAAAAATGTAAAACTTTGTCCATTGCATTACTTAGCTGCCTAATTAAGTCACATCTCCATGAAAAAATGAGGAAACTTCCCATCTTCTCCCTACCCCAGCCCTCTAATGTTTGTTTTATTGATAGTTCAGCCTATTTTGCTTTCTAATCATATGCTTTCTGTTACTTATATAAATTTAAACTTCAATAAACTGTGGTATATAATATTACTGAGACTGGGAGTAACATTAAAAATGACAGGAAGGGGATGTCAGATTGAATGCTATTGGATTGAAGGAACTATAGAAAGAGGGGAAAGGAACGTGGAATAAAGTAACAATAGCATAAATACAGATGTTTGTATTAATATATATATATATATACATATGTATATATATATATATACATTCTCTTCCTCTATTGAATCATAATGATTGAATACAAATTTGAATACAAAACACAAGAGGAGCTGCTTTATTTCATGACTCAATCCAGCTTTTTTACAACTTGACCATGAGAGAACAAACACATTTGATTCTATTTTTAGGAGAACAAGGCAACTGAGGAATCGCCAATAAAATGACAATGAAGATAATTGTATATTTTAGCATTTTCCTAAAGTTTCTATACACATTTCAGCTTCAATAATTCAGTTTGTAGATGTGCTAGAAACAATTTGTAAAGGGAACATTATTAAGATTACACAGCTGTTCACAATGACAGGGCCTTGTGGTGTGGTTAACAGGTTCAAAAATTTTCATCAGTGGTGATAAGATATAACTTATTTTTAAATGTTGTTTACAGATCTTAAATGTTTGCTGAGTACCTACTATGTAGGAGGTTCTGGGAGTAAAGAATGCTTTTGAGCAGTTAATAAATATTCATGAAGAAATACACGAATGAAAGGGGGGGAATTTATAATCTACTATCCACAGCCTGATATTCAACTATAAAACTTTAAAAACATGTTAACTTCATGAATATACTGCCTATGCACATGTGTAGTCATGCAAATTTTTTTTATTATTTAAAATTTTTTTGACAGTATATATGCATGAGTAATTTTTTTTTATATAACATTATCCCTTGTATTCATTTTTCCAAATTACTCCTCCCTCCCTCTACTCCCTCCCCTAGATGACAGGCAATCCCATACATTTTACATGTGTTACAGTATAACCTAGATATAATATATGTGTGTAAATCCAATTTTCTTGTTGCACATTAAGTATTAGATTCTGAAGGTGTAAGTAACCTGGGTAGATAGACAGTAGTTCATGTAGACAAATTAACACAATTCATTTCTTGGCCCATAAAATCAATTTTCTTTTCACTCTCAACTAGGGTATATATATATCTAGTAGGACCTAATTAATTTGGATCTTATTCATTCCTTCACATTTTGTGACTTCTTCTGAATACTCTTTATGAAAAACAATCAATTAATCAACAAATATTTTTAAAGTACCTATTCTGTGCCTGTGTTAGGTGCTGGATATGCAAGCACAAAGTATGAAAATATCTCTAGTCCCAAGAAAATTATATTCTAAAGAGGAGAGACAAGTATTATACAAACATAATATAAATAAAACTTCAGGAGTAAAGTTCAGTATATTAAGGAACAAAATTTTTCAAGTGCCTTTAAAAATATGTTTAAAAATGTGTTTGTAAATTTAAAATTAATAAAAAATTTAAAAACATATAAGTTACTCTGTGCATATCCTTTGATCTAGCAATAGGTCTGCATCAGCTGTGAATGACTTAGGTCTACAGAATTTCTAGGCAGCGGAGTAGTGCAGTGTCTTGGAATCAGGAAAACTCATCTTACTGAGCTCAAAATTAGCCTCAGACACAATTAATTGTATGACCCTAAGCAACTCATTTCACCCTGTTTGCCTCAGTTTTCTCAACTGTAAAATGAGCTGGAAAAGGAAATGACAGTATATTTGTCAAGAAAACCCCACAGGGGATCATGAAGAGTTGGACATGATTGAATAATAATAATAATCTCTACTGAAGTTATAAAACATAGTTTCTTTAATAATTCTCTAATCAATAATTAAAAAAAAAAAAAAAAAAAAAAAAAAAAAGCAAAGCTAGCTCAGACTGTACTCCTTCCCCTTTCCCCATCCTCCTTAGGTCATGATGGATAGAGTGTTGATCTTTGAGTCAGGAAGATCTCAAATTAATTTTCCCTTGGGTTTTAACTAGCTGTGTGACCTTCAAATAAATTAATTTACCTTCCTAAACTTCAATTTTCTTTTCCAAAAATGAGTGGGGTAGACTCAATGAATGGTCTGATCCCCTTCTAAATCTATTTATAATAAATTATGTATATATATATGTATGTGTGTCATATGTAATTTATAATAAATTATTGAGATGTGGGTATAGAGAGATATTTAATTTATATATAGGATTAGTAGAACAAAATCAAACCTGAAAGGGCATGGATGTCTATTGCATGGTCTTAAAGTTTGGAAGGATACAAGGGAATCTTTGTGCACAATAATAATAAACCAATATAATTATATGGGTTTAATCTCTTATATAAACCCATATAATTATATTGGTTTAATCTCTTGGGGAAAAATATCACTTGCATATTAGGTCACTTAGAGGATACCACACATAAATATCTCTGGCACACTAGGCCTCTATTTTTTTATTTAGTTAACAAATAAGATAATAGATATTCATGCAAAGTACATAAGGTATGACCTCTGCCTTCATGGAATTTATTATCTACTTGGAAAATAAGATGATATAATAGCTAAAAATATGAACTAACAATTTTTATTATTTTAAGAACTTTATACATATGTTATCTCATTTGAGTCTCTTAACAACCTTGTGAGGTATGTTTTATTATTAATATCATTTTGTAGATGAATAAACTGAATCTAAGAAGACTTAACATGACTTGCCCAGAGTCTGAGGCAGAATTCAAACTTAGATGTTCCTATTTTCAATCTAGTATTTCATCATACCATTTAGCTGCCTGCTATTGTTCATTATTTGTGTCCGATTCTTTGTGAGTCCCACGGATTTATTTACAGGGTTTTTTTGAGCAAAGATATTGGAATGGGTCACCCTCTTCTCTCCATTTTGTCCCCATTTTACAGATGAGGAACTGAGAATAAGGTTAAGTGCTTTGCTCAGAATCACACAGCTGGTAAGTTCTGAAGTGGGATTCAAATTTAGGTCTTCCTGATGCCAAGTCTGGCACTCTATCCCTAGCACTATCTAGTTGCCTATACACACCCTTAAAAGATACCCATCAGATGAGGGGTATAGGCAGTAGGTTGTATCAGAGTTTTATCTAGAGGGGTGGAGATCACCCTGTTCTCAAGTGTTATTGACCTAGTTTTAAAAATTATCTAATTTTCTGTAGAGTTGAAAACTTTAATTTCAGCTTTTAAAAGGGTCTTGAATCATGACTTGGAGTCCTGCTTTTTCCTCCTTCTTTATATCCACATAAAAGGTATCTAGCCCTTTCTTAAAACATTTTATTCTAAACACTAATCACAGAGAACTTGGAAATACCCTTTGTGTTTTGTGTTGGCCAAAGATGTCTTTACATAATTACGGATATTGAAATTGAAATTTACTAAAACTGAACTGGAAATTAAAGGAAGCAGAATAAACAAATGAAAGATTGGGCTAGTAATGAAAATAAGTGCAATAAAACATTACTTTTGATTTGAGGTCTAACTTACAAGTGAAATGAAGCAGAAAGATTCTGTTTATATTAAGCATTTGGAAACTTGGGAGAATCCAGCTCTAGGTACTGTTGTTTTTCCAAGTTAATATTACTCACCATAGTTTTGTATTTTAGCATAAAAATCAACATGGGTGATTTTGTTTGAAGACTGTTGGTTTGCTTACAAGCTAAATATTAGAACAGTTCTAAACATAGAACATGCTTAGAGCATGAATTGGGGGATGCTTATTTTGCTCAGAGACTGCTCCTATGGAGGGATAATGAGTGATGCACTGGAAAACCTACAAATCTGGGAATTAGGAGACCTTTGGCTGGGTCCTTCCCTGGCAATTACTAGCTGCTAGTTCAGGCACAAATAATGTGCCAAATGAGTCTGACTTTCTCAATTCAAATAAATCTGGCAATTCCTGGATCTTGAGAAAGTCATTTAATTTTCTTCGATGTTACACTAACAATAGCAATAATAATTGGCATTTATATTGCCCTTTAAAATGTGCACTTAACTGAAACCCAACTTAGTTTTCTCATCTGTAAAATGGGGTTAATGTTTGACCTCTCTTCCTTACCAAGTTGTGAGATTCATATGAGATGTTAAAAACATAAAAGCATTTGGAAAAGTATTGAGCAGATCAAAATGTATATTTTGTAGAGGGAGAAAAGGAAACTGGCTCCTGTCAGTAATCAAATTGTGGACTTTTACTCAGTATTCCAGGCATGCCCAAGTTAAGTCAACAAGCATTTATTAGACATCCACTATGTTCCAGGCACTTTGCTAAACACAAGATATATAAAGTAAGGTGACTCCCCTTCCTCAGAAAAGTCCTTGATTTTTTACAATGCTTGCATATTATCTCCCTCATTAGACTGTGATAATCTTCCCTCATCTATGGATATATATGTAGGCATGTGTATATGCATATATATATACACAAATGCAAACACATACATATATATATATATGACTTACATATATGTATGCAGATATAAAATATATTTTGAATCTATGAATATAAATTCATGTAACTATAATTCAATATAAAATTAAAAGATATAAATATTATAAAGATATAAGTATATAAAATAAATACATGATATGTGAATGTATAACATATAGATGTAATATAGAAAATATATTTACATATAAACATCTATTATCCATATATGTGTGTGCATATGTATGTAAGTGTACGCATATCCATATGTATGTAAATATGTAATATAAAATAAATTGGAGATAATCTCAAAGGGTGTTAGGGACTGAGGTCTTTTGGACACCAGGCTCTGTGCTCTATCCACTGTGCCATCTGCCTACCTATCTCACCTTATGGAAGAAGGTTTTTTCACTCCTCCTTGAGTTCAAATCCAGCTTCTTACATTTAGTAGCTATGTGGCTGGACAAGCCACTTTATCCTGTTTGCCTCAGTTTCCCCCTCTGTAAAATGAGCTACAAAAGGAAATGGTAGGCCACTCCAGAATCTTTGCCAGGTAAATCCCAAACGGGGTCACAAAGCGTAGGGCAAGACCGAACAACAAGAAATAAGGTGAGACTTTACCGTCTCTCTGCACAATGCTAACTAAAGTGTAGGAGATAGTGCAATATAAAGATCACTCTCTTCAGGGGCAGAGGAGCTGAATTCACACTCAGCCTTTGCCAAGTGCCACCTGGTGACCCACTCAGCCTCTCCAAAGCTTCAGTTTTCCACTTAAAAAATGAGTCGGTCAGTCCAGTCTGAGATTACTTCTGGCTCTGGATTTATAACCCTCTTTATCTCTTCAAATTACCTCTAGTCACTTATCTAGACGTGCTCCAGGGTCGCTTCCCTCTTTCGGGAAAATTATTCAATGCCTAAATTAATCTTTAGCCTTTAGAGAACTTCACATTAATGAAAAAATCGTCTGCGAATGTGGTATCTCTCCGATAGGAAGATGACGCTCGGCTGCAGCAGCAGCGGGGTGTGCATAATTAAGCTGCTTTCGCTGTGGGGTTGATAGGAGCCTGCATGGGGGCCCGGGGAAGAGCACGGCTTTGGGGAGGTAGGGCAAGCGGGCTGCGGCAGGGGCTCCGCCATTGTGCAGACCCCCAGCGAGGCAGTCACTCCTCTCGGAGTTTCTGCCTCCTCATCTGTGAAACGAACAGCACAGCCCGAGTCACCATGTGCAAATAAATGCTCGTCTGCAGCAAACATTTCCCCAGCTGCAGAGCACGGCGAAATGGAAAGAACTTGAAAAGAAAACCACAACGATAACGAAGGTGGATGGGACACTTTTGTTATTAACTTGTAAAATTATATCGAATATGTATACAATAACAATAGCCAGCATTTGTGTAGCGACTCCAGATTTGCTTAGGGTTTTACAGTGTTTTCTTATGAAGCCTCCTAACACTGCCGGGAGCTGGGGGCTATTATCCCCATTTTACAGACCAAGAAACTGAAGCTAAGGGAGTTAAGTGACTTGCCCAGCCCAACACCTAATGTGTCTGAAATTGGACCTGAACTTAGATTTTTTTGAATGCAAGCTGATTCTGACAAAACAATGTTATGCCTTCAAACCAATGACAATAGCTAACATTTATACAAAGTTTCCTATATTCCAAGCACAATTATCATCTCAATTGATCCTCACAACAACCCCACAATCCCAGGAAGTGGGTGCTATTATTATTCCCATTTTACAGAAGAGGCAACTGAGGTTAACGGGGTTAAGTGACTTGCCCGGGGTCACGCAGCTGTCTGAAGTTGGATTTGAACTTAAAGCTTCCTGACTCCAAGCTTAATGCCCTATCCACTGTGCACCTTGCAGTCATAAGAAGAATTACTTAAGTTTTATAACAGATATCTTGCTATGAGGGATGTAGAAGACCCTTACCCAAAATGGCTATTCAGATCATTCAGTAAAAAGGAGGGAAGTTGCTTATTGAAAAGAAGATGAGCCCATCAGGAAATAAGAGAGAGAAAGCTCATGGTAGGAGGTCTCATCGGGAGGACTCCTGATGGACGGAGGTACCTGCTCTTGGGAGTCTGGGGGGGGTCTACTGGCTGGGTCGAGGGAGACCCCGAGGGATTAGCCCTCCTAAATTTGTTTTTGTGTTGGGATTGCATTAGATCCCGAGGAAAGGACTGTCCTAAGACAGAATTCAGGTGTCTGGTAGGGAGGGAGGATCTCCCCCCAAAACTTGGACTTGGTCCAGGGTGGTATAGAAACAGTCCATGGAATTATATCAGGACTCTAGGGAATTCAAGAAAAATAGAGCTTTGTGTCTGTCTGTTTGTCTGCTTTGCATTTTTTGTTCTGTGTTAAAAGTTAGCAAGCTCGTAAGCGATAAGAATTCAGCCTCTGTGTTACAGGCTTAGAAAAATATCAGGCTGAGTTGTGGGAATTGGAATTCATTCAGAGTAGCAATTCTTTCAGAGTGGCTTAGGTAGGAAAAAAAAAGGTCTTTAAATTTTTTTTTTCTCTTTCTCTCCCTCTGCCTCTGGCTTTGCAGGAGGAAGGAGAGAAGGAGGAAAATAAAATTTGGAAAGTTTTGAGAAGATAGAAGAACAATGGTTATCACTCCTGTAAACAAGGAGCCCTGTTACTGATAACTCAGGCTTGTGGATTCCTGAAAAAAAAAAAAAAAATTCCCAGAAGAAAGAAAAATCATTATTAGCAAGTTTTCTTTCATGGAATTAGAGAACAGAAAGTTTAAGAAAGCTAAACTGGGTAATTGTTTATCTGCAACATTTGATTAAGAGTTTTAAGAACAATGGTTAAGAAATTTGGCAATTGGTTATTTTCATGTTGCAACTATGATTGGTATAAAATTTTTTGTGATTTTAAACTTTTTAATCTGTTGTACTAATCTGTAAGTAAAAGAACA
The DNA here is from genome assembly GCF_048593235.1 of Sminthopsis crassicaudata. Lineage (NCBI taxonomy): Eukaryota > Metazoa > Chordata > Mammalia > Dasyuromorphia > Dasyuridae > Sminthopsis > Sminthopsis crassicaudata. The sequence goes on from NC_133619.1 coordinate 212,078,559, forward strand.
AAAAAACTTGACTATTTTAAACTGGTGGGGAAGTTTTCCCAAGAAAAGCAGATTTTCAAAGTCTGCTAGAAAGGAGTAATGGCAATAAAACCTTATCTGCTTAATGCCACCTGGGAAAAAGAAGTTTCTGCTAGTGGCCTTGAAAAATTCAGGCAGTAGGAAGAAAAAAAATATTTGGTTTGCTTCTGAAACATTGGGTAATTTGTTAACATTATGGTTATGTTTACTGGACATGTGGGTTTTTTTAGTTATTAACTATTTACTGTATTATGAATCTTGAAGTTTAAAGTTTTAAAAAAAGATGATTTAAAGAAAAGGGACAAGAGGGATTGATTTACAAAAGTAATTAATAGTTTAAATGGAGCATCTAGTCAGAAGAATTATTGGTTTGGGAGTGTTTAAAGTAGGTCGGAGAAGGTTTGAGCAAGTAAGTATTGGGAGGAGAGAGACAGAGATGGGACAGGAGAATGAAGGTGATTTAAGAAGGATTCATTAGTGGGAGCAAATGATTTCAAGAAATCAGTGGGAAAAAGAAGGAAGTGGTTGGAAAGGGTAGTCACAGAGAGCTGGCTGTGAGAGCAGTGGTGGAAAGCTGCAGCCACTTTTGGCTGAAGAAAACAAACTGTGATTTAAAGGGACAGGCTGCTCTTACAAGATATTAATTGATTGAACATTTGTTTCTTTAGATACATAATGGTTTTCGTGTTTAAAGAATATGATCAGAAATGTGATATGTATAGTTTGAAAGGGTTATTTCAAAAAAACTTTGAAAAGGAACTGATGAACTGTGCATGTAAATCTTGATAGTGGTATTAATCTGGGGTACCTTACTGGAGCATTGCCTAAATCAAACAGGTACAGGGCCATGGATGGGAAAGGGTAAGTGTGAATGGACTTTTACTCATCGACCAGAGAGGGTAGATATCATAGATTGTGGTGATCAAAGAAAAAGATGGAGCAAGTTAAATATTGTTTGTAATGATAGGTCAGTGCTTAATTGTGTTCACCAGCATTCATTAGGGGGTAATGAGGACAAACTGGTCCTGATGAGGAGATTAACAAGCAATGTGTAGAGATGTTAATTGAATTTGACCACCATAAGGAAATACACACACACACACACACACACACACACACACAAATATATTTATGAATATCAGGGGGGACTATGTAGGAAAAGAGTGAAGAACTTACAGATTCTAAAGTAAATCAAGCCTATAGGCCTCAGTTTCGGCTTCTCCAGAGTGATTTTTAGATAAGGCCTGGACTACATCCCATTGTTCAAAGTGGCCTAAGAAATTGTATATCACCTTGTCTACTACATTCCACTGACCAACTAGGAGAACAGTAGACTTATGTGACCAATCACAACAGAGGGCAGGATTTTGGAGGTTCTTTGAAATGTGTAAAAGCTGTAAGCATTTCAAGGCTCTGGCCCTCTCCTGCTGTGAAATTTGGCTCATAGACCAGGATGGGGTCCACTTCTCAAGATTCTAATAAATAATTCTGCTTTCTATGAATGATCTTTGAGTAGTCAATTTAGGTGTGCCTACCCTCCGCCACAGGTGCGGGTAACCCGTTAAACCCCATTCGTGATGGGGATCAGGGATTGCAATTATTCCCCATGAACGAGGAATTCCCAGTAAGTGCGGGTCATAAGCTTGCGTTGATTAAGTCCCTGCCCTTTGTACACACCGCCCGACGCTACTACCGATTGGATGGTTTAGTGAGGTCCTCGGATTTGTCCCTAACATTGCCTTCAATATCTATTGCTAACTACAATTTGGGACTCATAGGAGTATTATTGTTTTCAGAGAAACCAACTTAGACCACAATGCTGTTTGTTCAAGACTACCCCTAACTTTCATGGCAAAGACCACCTATGCCATGAAAATGATGGGTCATCAAGAGGCCTTGCCTGCCCAAGACTAGGTCTTGCTACTTGAAGTTCCATTTTTAAGAACCAAGGTTCTGATTTAGAGGAACATTCAGATTTTTACAACAGTGGGATATACAATCAGAAATGTATTATGTGTGAATGTTTCATCGATGACAATTGAAACATATATAGCCTTTATTAAAAAAAAAAAGGCATTTTAAACACATTAAGTAATCCAAAAAACAATTTAATCAACCTTTTTCAGACAAAAGTATACTCAGAATCTTAGTGCTAGTCACTGATCAAGTGATGTCCTATATTAGTCCAATGGTTTGCATGTCTTAAAAAATTAAAAATTTTTTTTTTAGAAACCTTGTCTCCAACAATCAAATTTAAACCTCTTGATGGACAGGAATACTTCATTTTTGCCTTCGTATTCCCAGTGCCTACTATAATAAGTGTTTAATAATAATAATACTTGTGGACTGACCCACTTTATGGGCTTGATATATGCTTTGTAAACTTTAAAATACCATCATATAAATTAAATTGTAATTATTATCTCATCTTCATGAAAAATAAATACATATAAAACTGTCAAGTAAAATCCCTAAACCAAACTATATTGCTTAGAAGAACAAACATTAAGGGGTCAACAGGCACCAAATAGATTTGTTGTTTTTTTTTAACTGAGAAAGACAACTTGTTTGTCCTAACTGCTTCTAAGAGCTGTTCCCTGTATCAATTCTTGTACCCCAACTTACAAAAGGTTTGGAGGAAGAGAAGACAGAATCCCTGCCACATTCAGATTTTCTAGTCTGAACAAAGGTCTGGACTTAAAATTATTATTATTATTTTACTTTTAGTTATCCTTTATAGAACAGTATCATTAAAAAAGACTTTAGAGAGCATCTGTTTCAATCCTATCATTTTACAGAAAAGTAGTTCCTTGTCCAAGATTACATAATTAGTTACTCCCTGAGTGGAGACTAGAACTCAAGTTCTAGTCAAGATCACCAGCCCTCTGGGCTCTTTCAAATACTCCATAATTCCTTCTTAACCTTCTTTGTTTCAGATGACATCAAAGAAAAACCCTTTCCTAACAAAAGAGACAGCCTTGGGCCCCAGTTTCTAATTTCTAGGTTTTTGAATACTCAATTTGGGAAAATTTTAGCTGTGGAAAATGTCTCCTTTTTTATGTGAAACAAATATATCCATAGAAAATTAATAACTCAAATCCTCTCTCTGATCATAATCTCCTGTCTTTCCATCTTTCTTTTTATTTCATTCCTCCTAAATGGATTCTCCCTCCTCAATAAGACTAATCCTTCCATTCTTCTCTTTCTTCAATCTGGATCCCATTGTTATTTAGTTTAACTATGTATTTACTCTCTTATACTCTTGAGCCCTTAATACCCTTGTGCTCCTGCAGTTCACACCCCATTTACCCAATTTTAGGGTATCCTCACTTTGTTTGCTGACACACCAAAACTACTGAATGTGGAGGAAGTTAAGCAAATCTGTCAATTCGTATTATCTAATCTTGTCTGGGGCTTGACTGATGCAAAGCAATCTTTATAAGTTTTCTTTGGATTAGGTCACTATCCTGCTTTTTGGAAATGGCTTTTCTACAGCTTCTCCTCTCTCCTTAAATCCTGATGCCTTCTCACTGATATGGAAGATGATCTTGTCTCTGATTTTCCTGACAAAACTAAGATTACTCATTGAGATCTCCCTCATTTCACCTTCTCTGTACCTCAGATACTCTATATTTTCATTGGTTCTCTCTTTCATTCTAGTCTTTGAAGAAGAGGGTTCCCTTCAGTTCCTGTGCCTTTGATCCATATCTCCTCTGTTCCATTAATTACTTTCACTTTTGGTCTCATTTTCAATTTGCCCCTGTTTACTAGTTTTTCCCCTGATGTCTAAAAACATGCTAAGATTTTTCTTACCACTGGAAAATCTTCATTTGACTCCCTCTCAAAATATTATTCTTGCCAAATGCCTAGAAAGACTCCTATTTTATTCTGTTTGCTTCCCACACACTATTCAACCTCTTTGCAATGTAGCACCCATTGGACTGACCCTTTTTGTAAAAATTCATTTATTCATCTATTAATTCATTCAAGTTTCTTTTAAAAAATTGATAGAATTTAATTTTTCCAAATACATACAAAGAAAGTTTTTCAACATTCATCTTTGCAAAAACTTGTATTCCAAAATTTCCCCCTCCTTCCTATCTATTCTCTCCCCAACACAGCAAACAACCTGATGTAGGTTCTTCAGAACATATTTCCAAATTCATCATGTGCAAGACAAATCCGATTAAAAGGGGAAAAATGAGAAAAAGAAAAAAAAAAAAAAGGCAAGTAAATAACAACCTCAACAAAAGATGAAAATTCTATGATTTAATCCACATTCAGTCTCCGTAGTTCTCTGGATGCAGATGGCACTTTTCTATCACAAGTCTATTGGAATTGCCTTGAATCGCCTCAATGTTGAAAAGCTCCAAGTCCACCACAGTTGATCATCACAGTCTTATTGTGTATAATGTTTTCTTGGTTCTGCTCACTTCCCTTAGCATCAGTTCATATAATGGGCTGATCTTCTTTCTCAAAGATTCACTAAAGACCTTTTCTCAGTCCCTATCCCTTCTTGACCTTACCAAAGCCTCTAATATTAGTGACTACCTTGTCCTCCCACATATTCTCTCCTTCCTTAGTTCCCATGACATTGTTCTTACCTTATTCTCTCACCAGTACACTCACAACCCCTTCAACCCTTACCATTTCTATCTTCTGTTATCTTTGCCAGTTTCACAGTTTCTTTCTGATAACTGACTGAAGTGTTATGTATTTACCTTCATAATTACTATTACTCAATTTGGGTGTCACAAAGAAGTGGTCTCTGTGAGATTTGACATGCCAGTCTCACTTAGTACTACTTCCTAAGTAGGTAACAAGCAAGTTTTCTCCTTTGAAATTCCTACAATGTTATGTTAGTCAAATCTGACATTCTGTAGTATATTTGCCAGCTCACATATAAACATAAGGCTCCACAGGCCCTATCTTTTTTGTTTCGCATATGCTAGTACCTGGGTGACAAACAGTAGACAGTGTAGCCCACTGTGAGACAGCACATTTGATCTCAAGTTGAAGTGTGGAAATTTGATGTATTAAACATGACACGCAAACCAAGAAAATAAGCTCAAGAATGTAATTATGAGAGAACAGCACTCAGCCTATATTTGTCAGCTTCCTTAGATCTCACATGGAACTTACTGGCAACCTGCTTCTTCAGGCTTTGTAGTTCAAACTCAGAGACAAAGTGGGGAGCTTTGAGAATCTACACAGTCACCACCAATTTTCTATCAAGTGTCTGGCTTAGATGTCTCAATATAGGCTTTGCAAGCTTCTTGATAAGGCATATTTCCTGTCCTATCTTTGAGTCTAGGAAATAAACAAAGACATAGAGGGTTTTTTGTTGTTGTTTTTGTCAGGGAAATATTTACTTTAAGTCTTAGCTCCCAAGATCCTCAGAAAATTTATTTTTCTTAATTTAATTTTGGGTTTGCGTCAAAGATGTTACAAGGAAGACAGAGGTTTCAATCCCAGGTGGCTTAACAATTTCTGTTAATATAATTATCTCATATGGTGAGAGTATCTGACTCTCAGTGAATATGGTATCTGACTTAGCACTGGAGACCAAGAGGTTTTATGAAGCTGTCATTCCCTTATTTTATGAAATCACTAAGGCCTTGCAAGTTCACTGGAGTCTGCAGACCCAGCTCCTAAAAGAAGCTAGATAATGATGTTGTTTTGAATCCAAAGTGATGTTATCACTCAGAGCAGTACCTTAGTGGTACTTAGTGGTGTCTAATCCAAAGTCCCCTAGGATAGAGGAAGAGAAAGGAAGCAAGGCAAAGTGAAAAAAATCTAGTTTTGGAATCAGAAGACATAGATTCAAACCTCAGTTGCATCAGATGACTTCATCTCAAGGGTTTCAGTTTCCTCATCTGGAAAATGATCTTAGTCTACTTGATAGTCCCTTCTAGTCCTAAATAATGATGATGATGAATATTTATATAGCACTTTAATGCTTACAAAGCACTTTTCATTTATTATCTTAGTTGATCTTCCTGACAACCCAGTGAGATAGATATTATTATCGCCATGAGGAAATAAGGTAGAAGACTTGCTCAGGGTCATGCAGCTAGTAAGAATCTGGATTAAAACTCAGGTTTTCCTGAGAACATTCTTTTCTATAGCCACCTATCTTGTCTTAATATCTCAGTGATCTTATATCTTATTTGTTGTTCAGTTGTCTCAGTCATGTGCAATGTCTTCATGATCCCATTTAGGGTTTTCTTGGCAAAGATAATAGAGTGGTTTGCCATTTCCTTCTCTAAATCTTTTTACAGATGAAAAAATTGAGGCAGAGTGGGTTAAGTGACTTCCCCAGCATCACATAGCTAATAAATATCAGAGGCTGGATTTGAACTCGGGAAGTTAAGTCTTTCTGACTTCAGACCTGGTACTATCTACCATATATATAGTATATATAAAACATATATACCACTATGTTTTAAGGAAAAGGAAAAAAAAATCAAAGAAAGATGGTACTTCAGATTAGTTTGAAGTTGGAGAATGTCAAGGAGATAAAAGGAGGAAGAAAAGAACCCATCCTGCTTTTCTGAGGAGAAATGACAGTAGGCAGGTTCCATCAGAGGGATGGAGGCAGGGACAATTTGTTGTGAGAATTAGTTTCACATAGGATGAGACTAGTTGCCCAGCAGGAGATTAAATTTTAGGCATCCCGATTATTCAATTGTAATAGACACAAGAGATACATTTGCAGTAATTCAAATGCCACTAAGTAGGGAATTTAACAAGAACTTCCGATCAGTAAAGAAATTGGATTTATTTATTATTTATAGGTTAAGGAGGAGGGAAAGAAGTGGACAAGGTCTGAAGAATAGCCTTATGATGATTACCTCTTTAGCAGGGACAAGGCCAAAGCCTCTTCATTTTATACAGGAATGAGATTGTCTATAGGTGACATTATGACTCAATTTGATGAAAATGATATTTAACACACTAACAATTTCTAGAAAGGAAGAAAGCTCAAGGATCTGTATTTTGGGACTTGAGAAAATAAGTCTGAAGCAAAAATGTGGTAAGGGCACTAACTGTCTGATGCTTTTCATTTGGGAACAAAGAAGGGTTATAGTTGGCATGAGGGGCAGCTAAATTGGCTCAAGAAATCATTTAATAACAATGTGCAATCATGAAAAGGGCTTTAAGTGTGGAGAAAAAGAACATGGTATCATTTTCTATAAGAAAGGACCTAGGTGTATTCTTTTGGGTGAAAAAAGGACATATTACCCCCAGAAATGAAAAAGGAGGCCTGCATAATTAGACTGAAGAAAGGAGATAGAGAATACTAACTTTAGAAGAGGCAATCTTGTCTGAAGTTTAGAGAGAAGAAAAAGAAAGGGATATAAAATTCAGAGAAACAAATGGCAGGAAAGATCAAATAAAATGAAAACAACAGAAACAACAGATCTGCTTTAGATGGAACAAAGAGGGTATTCAAGATGGGAAAAATCACACTGAGTGTGACATGAATTCTTGTTTAGTAAATTACCAAAATGTTATTTCAAGAGCTCTTTAATTCAAATGATAGAATTTATTGATAATATATCAACAGAAAAAAATTATACAAGAATATATATTCTTGTTCTGGCAAATGTTTAACAACTAGTTCTCAGGGGGAGGAAAGGGGAGAAATATCCTACTGACACACTTTAAAATTTAATCTAAATTATTAACATTTTCTACATCACTTAAGTTCAGTCAACAAAATAAATAATTCAAGCCCTAATTTGTAGTGTCCATACATTTAAGAGGGGATAAATGCTCACATCTCATTGGCTCTGGTTAGAGTTTGCCCTAGCACACCACTGCATGAATTTTTATACTCTTCCCGCTAGCTGTCTGTTCTGGGTTAAAGTAGCAAAGAAACATAGTCTCTTTAGGAAAACTAGACCTATCTAAACTACAGGGATAAGTCAGAGTGGCAAGGAATATTAGGGTTAATATTGTTTTTTACTCAGAAGGAAAAAATGAATTGGAACCTTTCTAACATTAGTAATTTAGAGTAATTGGGCCTCAGGAACTTTTAAATATAACCAATCATGAATAAGTTACAGTAGATGAAGTACATAGTGATTGGTAGAGTTCCTATAGTATTGGATGGATGTCTCATGGATCCATCAGTTATTTTAATTATTTCTGTTTCCTTGTTCTATCTTTCCTTATGGAAAGGATCCACTATGGTCAGATTACATCACAATTATATTTAGGAAGGACTTTGGCTTCCAAATAATACTTTATAATTCTCTGGCTCCAATTTCTTCCATGGCTAAAAAGGAAGGGAGAAGTAACGTATATACAGGAGTAGCAATACTATTCCAATTTACTATGACACTTCTGAATGATATTAGTAGGACATCATTTGGGAGAAAGGAAGGAATGTGTCAGGTACTGTGTGAAGTGCTTTAAAAATATTGTCATTCACAACAATCCTAGGAAGCAGTTGCTATTATTGTCTCTAGTTTGAGGGAAATGAGGTAAACAGAGGTCTTGACCAGGCTATTAAAGTGAGTGTCTGAGACCATGCTTGAATTCAGGTCTTCCTAATAACAGGCTCAGCTCTTTGTCAACTGTGCCAGCTAGCTGCCTCTCATTGAGCACTGGTGGTATGGGGTTAAACAAACTGAATTGTACTTTTCTATTCACAGAATGGTAAGTCTTTGGAGCAAGCCTACGGAATACTTAAATATTGCTCAAGTCTAGGAAAAAAAATTAATAAAACGTATGCTGGTTTAAATGTGGTTCTAATTTTCTTCCTTTTTGTTGAGTTTATATAATAATATAGAAATACTGTATGCAGTTAACATGTCTGTCTATATGGCATGGTTATTCCTAGAGGTCAGTCAGATAGCAGATTCAGGAATAGGTGGAGTTTCCCCATAGGATGGGAGCTGAGAATTATTCTGATTGAATAAATCCACACTATACACCTAATAAAGAAGTGAATCTGGATAACAGGTTCTGTAGGCTCTTTGGGAACATAGAAAGTTTAGTATTTCTTGGGGTTCCCTCTGGGGTTGAAGAGAGCACAAAACCAATGGTATTTTCTTTACTGTCTTTCTTGTCCTTTTGGTAACTAGAATCAGTTTAGTGGTTAGAAGCACTTCCTGGTGGTTAAATGTTCAAGAAATCTGAAATCTGAGTTTGAAGAAGTATAATTACAAAAATAAATTGGGGAGGCAAAATAATCAAATGTGTGAATATTCTCATTCTCCTACCCCTCCCCATGAAAAAGGAAAGGGAAAAATTCAATAATGTGGTGTCTTTTTTGAACATGTGTTTTTTTATTGTTCATCCTTCCTTTTTAAAGACCAAAGGCATAATAATATTGACTTGTACATGAATCGATACTCCATCTCAAAAAAAAGAGGATTGGGCTTGAAGTAATCAATATGCAACTTATGAGAACAAATCAATTTCTAAGAATACAGGATTAAAAAATGCTTACTTGGCAACACATGCTTACTATCTGATACAGACTTATTTAATAAGAAATAGGCCAAAGCAATTGATATATTTCTATGCAAGCATGCAAGCAAGACCGAGAGCATTCATGAAAAAAAAAGGATACTAGTTTTTCTGAGCGTGCTAGGATGATAGCTGGAATTAATTTCTCAGGTCAGGAAATTTAGCAGAGGTATAGCTGGATTAGAAGATTCCTATTATAACAGGAAGAAATTAAATATATCATAAGAATGATCAAAGGAAAGAAAAATGCCATAAAGTGGTGGGACATGTTAAAATTTAATATGAAGAAAGTTCTCAAGGAAAGGAGGAAAGTGAAACACTTGGTAAAAAAAAGTAAAAATAGATGTTCCCAGCTGCAGAAGTGCTTAATAGGGAATATAGAAAAACACATAAAGGTGAGGACACACAAAAGATAATGATGAAAATCAGGGAATAAATCACATTTTATGGCTAGGTCAAATGATTAGAGAAGAAGAGGTTAGACACAAATAAAGATATGACCTACAGATGTCTTAAGCTGTAAATGAAAGGAGAGATAGGGTTATGCTGGGCTTCAGAAAATAAAAATGGACAAATTATGAACATGTCAAAAAAGGGTACTTAGGAATGAATATGTTCTTTCTAGAACTTTTTTAGGAATAACAAAAAGCACATCAAGAAGGGAGAGACAGTGGCAAGGGGGTGGGGAGGTCATGTGTTGAAGAGTGGGATAGGTTACAGGCAAAAGGAGAAGAAAATGAATTATTTACAAGTGACTTTACAATACAAGAAGCAAGCAGCACAGCCAAGCTATTGGAAAAAGGAAGTGTTCCTGGGACTGATGGTCTTACTGCCAACTTCTGCAAGATTCCTGAGGATACTCTTTGGCTGTTGTTTACTGACATAAGAAAGAAAAGTGAAATAAATAGTACAAGCAAATAAGAATATATCATAACATATATTATCTAGTTAATATCTGGAAGTTATCTAATACTTTAAAGTTTAAAAAGTCTTTACCAATATTTTATTTAATCTACACAACAATCCTAGAAGTACATGCCATTATTATTCTCAATTTACAGATGAAGAAACTGAAATGAAGGCAGGTTAAATAATTTATCCAGGATCACATAGCTAGTGAGTACCCGAGGGCAGAATTCTGTTAGGATTTTTTTTTACAAGGTGCTAAGTCACTGGAATGAATAGAAACAATTGATTTGATCCTACAAGGAGATGTTATGGGCCAGAACTTGAAACAAGGTACTGAGTGGAATTGAGGAGACAATGATTAAGTCTAATTTAGCATTGATTTAATCCTACAACAAATAATGGTTTCCTAGTGATGAAATGAGTATGCACATATAAGCAAGAAACTCTCAGGGCCAAAGACACAGAAGCCCACAATCACACTCTTGGAGGCAGAGTCAAGATTTCATTCCCACGTCTACTTTTGTTCTGGCTGGAGGCTTTGGATTCAGAAGGAGCTAGAGACTGAAGCTTGCTGGAGATATTCTGATAGGAAAAGATTCAAGACTTTGAAGGGAAAGGGACCTGTATTGCCAAAATGTTTGTGGCAGCTCTTTTTGTAGTGGCTAGAAACTGGAAAATGAATGGATGCCCATCAATTGGAGAATGGTTGGGTAAATTATGGCATATGAATGTTATGGAATATTATTGCTCTGTAAGAAATGACCAGCAGGATGAATACAGAGAGGCTTGGAGAGACTTACATCAACTGATGCTGAGTGAAAAGAGCAGAACCAGGAGATCACTATACACTTCAACAACGATATTGTATGAAGATATATTCTAATTGAAGTGGATATCTTTAACACAGAGAAGATCTAATTCAGTTCCAGTTGATCAATGATGGACAGAAACAGCTACACCCAGAGAAGGAACACTGGGAAAGGAGTGTAAAATGTTTGCACTATTGTCTTTCTATCCAGGTTACTTATAACTTTGGAATCCAATTCTTACCGTGCAACAAGAAAATTGGTTTTACACACATATATTATATCTAGGATATACTGTAACACATTTAATATATATGGGATTGCCTGTCATCTAGGGGAGGGAGTAGAGGGAGGGAGGGGAAATTTTGGAAAAGTGAATACAAGGGATAATGCTGTAAAAAAAATTACCCATGCATATGTACTGTCAAAAAAATTATAATTATAAAATTAATAAATTATATATAAATATATATAAATGGAGATTTTATATATCTCCAGAAGCTCCCCAAGAGATCTGCTCCCAGAGAATGATCTACAATCTAGAGACAACAGAACTTCACATTTTGGCGCCCAGACGTGGGACAGACATGATCCTGATCCAGTGGAAAAGCCTTTGACCCATATTTCAGTGGAAAAGTCTCTTTGACCCAGAAATAAGGGTAACAAGGAAACTTTGTTAAAGAGCTAAAGTAGAATTTCAGTGAAATGGGGCAAATTTTTAGAAAATAGCCTTCTGTTTCTGTTTAAGGAAAATGTTTAGAGAGCATTGTCAAGGTTATGAAAAGGCAAGGATTGATTATAATTTTGGAGGCAGAGTCAAGATTTCATTCCCATATCTACTTTTGTTCTGGCTGGAGGCTTTAGATTCAGAGGGAGCTAGAGACTGAAGCTTGCTGGAGACATTCTGACAGGAAAAGATTCAAGACTTTGAAGGACACAATATAGGATCCGGACTTTAACTCCTGGCTGCATTTTGGGATTATTGAACTGGAACTAAAGTCAACGCTGCCTCTCCAGAAGCTCTCCAAGATCTTGATCTGCCCCCAGAAAATGATCTACAATCTAGAGACAACAGAACTTGACAGAATTCAAACTCAATCTTCTCACATTCAAGTCCCACACTCTATCTATTGTGCTACATTGCATAAGGTCCCTGTTTTTCATGAACTTGGCACATTCTCCGTTAGATTATAGTTTAGGAGGTTGATTTCCCTTATTACATAATATTGCTTTCATTACATATTCAGAAATGAGGAAAATGTTTTAAATACTTTGAGGTATTACAACAATGTGAGTTGTATGTATTATAAGAAATGATGAGCAGAATGCTTTAAGAAAAACCTGAAAAGACTTACATGAACTGATGCATGGTGAAGTGAACAGTACTTGGAGAACATGATTTAGTTATTCATAGTAATACAATGATCTATGATGAAAAATGTTATCTATCTCCAGAGAAAGAGCTGTTGGGAGTCTGAATGAAGATAGAAGCATATTTAACTGTTTTTTCTTTCTTTTCCTTTTGAGTCTATGTTTTCTTTCACAACATGACTAATATGGATATGTGTTTTGCATAACTGAACATGTCAGATTACACATGCACAATTTACATCAAATTACTTTGCTTTCTCAATAAAAAAATGTTAAAAATTATTTATAAATGTAATTAGAAAAAATATTAAAGTAAATAAAATCTGTCACTTAATCACAAATCACAAATCATAAATCAATCCTATAGCTTCCACTCTACTTCAGGCCCTAATTCCCTGGACTATTTCAGTTGTCTACTCTTTGGCCTCCTCCCACAGCTCTCCCCATTCCAATCCATACTTCACAGAGCTGGTTGATTGGGGGGAAAAGATTGACAATAAGCAGAATGGACAATTAATTTTGTACAGACAAAAAATTCTGCTAAAAATTTTTTTTAGGGAGAACATCCTCATATATGATTTCATTTATGTAGAAAGTTCCTCTGAGAGCAAACTCTGTGTACAATCTTTGTGCAGATCAATAATTGATCAGAACATATTGTACACCTATAGAAATGTGTCCAGAGAAGCTAGAGGAAGAGTCAACAAAATGAATGCAGAGTTAAAAAAAAAAATAGATAAAGAGAAAATTGATGCTTTTGACAGTGCCAGAGAAAGACAAGATTGGTGGGAATATTTTGTGAACATTTTGGAGAAGCAGAAGACACAATAAGAAATAGGGAAATCTAGGAAGTAATGCTTTCTAGGCACTGTGTGATAGACTTTATAATTATTATCTCATTCCATTCTCACAACAGCACTGTGAATTAATATTTCCCTTTTACAGATGAGGAAACTGAGGTTAAGTAACTTAGCTAGTCACACAGCTAAAGTCACATTTGAATTCAGGCTTTCCTGACTCCACACCAAATACTCTATCCACTAGTCACCTAGGTTGGGAGACTGGGAAACCAATCTACCCAGTTAGCCACTGGAAGGAGGAAGGAAGCTGGGTTAGAGCAAGACAAAATTATTCTAAGTTTAAAATTTTTATATCTCAAATTTAAGGAGACAAAAGACAACAGTTGGGGAAGGGAAATGTAGTTTCATAAAATAGCAACAACAACCAATTTTTTCTATTTAGCAGCAAGAACACAAAAAAAGAAACTACTTATGGATGCTTGTCAGGATCTGTTGTGTCTCAACATATACTTGTCTAGGATTAATATATATATATATATATATATATATATATGTATATATGTATGTATCTGTAGATCTCTGTGTATCTATGTATGTTGTGTGCAAGCATTCTTTCTCTGCTCTCCTCTACACATAGCAAAAACCCTAAATGTATCACTGTCATGAGTTAAAAGTCATATAATAGGCTCTTAATGAAATGTGTGTTCTTTTAAATTGAATGAAAAGACTTTTAAAAACTGAAAAGGGCAGCTTTCTACTAAAAGAATATGGCAAAGAAGATAATGTAATGAAAAATAGACATTGAGAATCCCAAAAGAAAAAAGAAAATGTTACCCAGAGAAATTTCAAAGAAGTCTTCTATTTATAGATTAGAAATTGATGGATAGGAGGATGAAGACATTAAAAAGATGTTTAACAGGCTTTTGAGCAAAACAGAGATCCATGTGGAACATGGGATGTGGAGTACTTCATATAATGTCAGACTTATTTGATCTATTGGTTTTGCTAAATTTTCCCCCATCCCCTTCCCTTTCTCTTTATAATTCTTTGTTACAAGAGATTGCTCTTATTGCCTGTCATCTAGGGGAGGGAGTAGAAGGAGGGAGGGGAAAATCTGGAAAAATTAATACAAGGGATAATGTTATAAAAAAATTACTCATGCATATGTACTGTCAAAAATGTATAATTATAAAATTAATAAAAAACAAAACAAAACAAAAAAAACAAGAGATTGCTCTTTAGTAATGAGAGAGAAAGTACACAATAGGAAATGTCAGCAATGTAAGTGAAACAAAAGTTGGGTAGGGCAATACTTTGGAAGAAAGGTGTAGCTATTATTCCTATTTTACAAATGGGGAAACTGAGGCAAATAGAGTTTGTTTGTTTTTTTTTTAGTGATTTCCTCAGGATCTTAGCTATTCTTAGCTAGAGACCAAATTTGAACTCAGATATTCCTAAGTCCAAGTCTAATGTTCAATCCACTGTGCTACTTAGATACCCCAATTAAATAGCACAAATGACCATATTTCTTTGTGCTTTGATAAAGGCAGTCTGGGGCTTTGTGCCCAAGGACCACAGAATAGCAGTTCTCTGCCCTTACCCTATGGCACTGGCCACTGCTTTCTATCAACCCTAAAACCATCATCCAGACCCTATAAAAAGCCTGGGGGAAGAACCTCAAAACATTCTTGCCACCAGAGTCTTTGGCACTGTCAAAGGGTTCCATGTCAGAAATGGATATGAATTTATCCAAGGAAATGACACTAAAGAAAATGCATTGCCATCTGCCTTGCAGCTGTGCCTTGAGGACCACAATAGGTTTTACCATCTGCCCTAAGGCTGAACTCATCTCATATGTGTTATGTCTCCCTTTATTAGAATGAATGTGAGCTCTGTGAGAGAAGAAGGTGTCTCACTTTTCTCTCTGTTTATCTAGCATTCAGCACAGTTCTTGGCATATAGTAAGTCCTTGATAAAGAATTTTTCATTTATCCAAGTACATCGTAATACTCAGTTACTGGGATAGACATCTGGTGATCCCATAACATTATGGCATGTTCAAGTTGGAAGGCACCTTTAAGCTATTACCTCATCTGGTACCATACATTGAGAGCTCCAAAGAACTTCGGAGAACATCTAGTACAATCCCTATATTTCATGGAGACTGTGAAAAAGTCACCCAGATAATTAAGTGTCAAAGGTGGGATTTGAAAGTAGACCCTTGGACTTCAGATCCAGAAAATGTTTCCAATAAACCACTCTCTTTCCCCCTTATAATATTTTACAGACATAGAACTGAAGTCCAGAGAATGAATTGATTTTCTAAGGGGTTCTTCTCTTTCCCTATTTGATTAGATTGGAAACTATATTTGATTGGATTCATTGACTTTTATCTAGCATATTTTATTGCCTGTGAAATACTGTTGCAGGAATATGCCAGGAGATTAGGACCCCAGGGACTGTATAAACAGAGGCAGACTCTACAGTATAATTATAGACATATAGAGTCAATTAGTGGAACATAGAAAACAATTTGAACATATATTTTCCATACTCTTATTTTTCCCTAACCTCCAATGCTAACCTATTTCTGCATGGCAGTCATGTCAAATTGAAATAGAAATGGAAGACCATGTACTGACTCAGAAACCCACAAATTCACATTATTTATGTTGTATTGTATTTTTATTTATGTTAAATATTTTTCAATTACATTTAAATATAATCAATTATATTTTAATTAAAATTAATTCTTAATCAATTTGATACCTCTATTGTACAGTACTTTTCACACAGAAAACGGTTAATAAAAGTCACTTACCAAAACATAGACAATCAAGATTTCAAATACCAGAATATACTAAAATTAGCATTGTTGTTGTTCAGTCATATCCTTTTTTTATTTGTGACCCCATTTAGGATTTTCTTGGCAAAAATATGGGAGTGGCTTGCACTTTCTTCTTCAGCTCATTTGACAGATAAGGAAACTGGGGCAAAAGGAGAGTAAAATAATTTGCCCAAGGTCACATAGCTTATAAATATCTGAGGTCATATTTGAACCCATGAAGATAAATTTTCCTGATTCTAAGCTCAGTGCTCTAGCCATTTCATCACCTAGCTGCCCAAAATTCACATATTTCTTTGGTGATTCAAAAGGTAGTTTGGAATTTAGTAATGTTTCAGAACTATCACTTTGAATATTCAATACCATTGCACAATACTCTAGACCAGAGGTTGGTAAATTATAGCTCAAGGGCCAAACTTGCCTGTTTTTGTACAGCTCTAAGCTAAGAATTGTTTTTACATTTTAAGATACAATGAAACTTGATTTAAAAAAAATAAAAATAATTTCTTAGCCTGCTTCCAGTACATAAACAAGGCAGTAGGCCAGGTTACAGTTTGCTAACCTCTAGCCCAGAAAAAATGATAGTGTAAAAGGTTGGACTGAATCTTAGTTGATTTTAGACAGATCCTGGAATTATTTATTTTATTATTTTGGAAGAAATCCATGGCATTAACTTGTTCATTTTTCATCTGTTTCTTCCTTATAAAAATAAAGGACCAAAATGTACAAAGAGGGAAAACAACAACAAAAACTCAACAACAAAAACCCAGGAACAAGGCGGAGGTCACCAAGGGCCAACATTAAAAAAAAAAAAAAAAAAAAAAAAAAAATCAACATTACAGCTTTCTACACTAGAACTTTGGGGGCTTCTCCTTACCCTCAGAATGATAGATTAGGTGAGGAAAAGAAGGCTAAGAGAAGTTGTCATTTGTCCCAAGTTACATAGGTAGTTAAATTACAGGGCTGGAACTGTCCTCTCCTTGTTTGAATTCTTGTTAAATAGGAGTTTCCTGTTGATAAAGTGCAAAAGTTAGCAAGTTGGTGACTGAACTGTGCATAGATATCAGCTCTCCCAGCTCCCTCATTATTCTTCTCCATGCTCAAGGTCAAGGTCAAGGCTTGTCATGATCACAACCACAATCAAGGTCACTATTCTGGAACTGTCCGCTTTTTTTTTGGCAATAGTCTCCAAATTGGCTGGCTTTGGAATGAGCCTGGTGGGTCATTTTTAAAGAGCACATACATCTCACTGGAGACACCCTCCTCTGGAAAGGAAAAGGAGGAAAGAGAACAAATCAGAACTACAAATAGTCTTTTCCTCTTCCCCTTTTAAAAAAAAAGGCAACTGGGGGGTTGAGTGATTTGCTCAAAGTCATATAGCTAGTAAGTGTCTGAGGCAGGATTTGATCTCAGGTTCTAATGAATCCAAGGCAGCAACATACCCACCATCACATCTAGGTTTCCCTGTCCTTGCCTTTTCTAATTCTTAGAATTAGTCTTAGAACGGACTTGGCTTTTAATTCTCTACCCTATTTTCATTACTTCTGTGACTCAGATACACCAGTCTATCTCTCTGTGTCTCAGTTGTTTCATCTGAAAAATAGGGTTACTGACCTTTTAGGATTGTGAATAAATCACTTTATAAACATAATAGGTTATTAAATTGTGAGACATGATTTGGGGAGGTAAGCAGACTCTTGATTTAATTAGTGTAAGTAATATCTGGAATAAAAACTCCCTGTACTAATGCAAATTTGTGATACATTTTAATTTATAGTTCTAAAAGAGTTGCTTTTTCAGATTTTAAATATGTTGCCTGTATTTCCTTCCTATAAAAGCAAGAGGAATTTTGTAGAAGTGAAAAGAGCAATAAAGTGAAAAGTGAAAGGAGCAGCAGATTTAAGTTCAAATTCTGGTTTGTCCACTACTGTAAAATGAAGGGGTTCAATTAGATAATCTTTAATGTGCCTTCCAACTTAATAGAATAGATCAATATCTGAATAACTCACACATGTCTACTTGAAGTCTCCTACATCATATTTTTTGTTGTTTAGTAATCTGTCTGACTCTTCATGATCCCATTTGGAGTTTTCTTGGCAAAGACAGTAAAGTGGTTCACCATTTCCTTCTCCAGTTCATTTTGCCAATGAGGAAACTGAGGCAAACAGGGTTAAGTGACTTGCCCAAAGTCACACAGCTATTGGGTACTTGAACCTACATTTGAACTCTGGAAGATGAGTCTTCCTGACTCCAAGTCTAATTAATCCTGTATCCACTATTCCACCTTGTTGCCCTTCTACATCATACACAACTAGTGATTGTAAGATTTTGCTTCAAAAGCTCTATTGTGGAGAAGTTCAATACTTTGGATTGCTCTAACTGTTAGGAAATTTTTCCTTAATCCAGCCTAAACTTGCTTCAACTTTCACAATTTCTAGTTTTGCCTGCTGGGGTCAGTCAGAACAAGTCTATTCTCTCTTTCTAAAGAAAGTCATTATTAATTCATTCATTCATTTAGTGAATAGCATTTATTGGTCATTCTTTGTATGCATAAACTACATGAGAAAATAACATCCTAGAAAATATATAACAAATGTTTCCCGTGTTGCAGTAACAGTGTAATGCCGGAGAAACTGAGCAAGATAGAGATTAAAGAGTATTTAATAATTTGTTAAATGGGAGAGATTTACTGGGACCAAATGGATCCATGGTTTGGTCCCAGGGTGAATGAGACTGTAGTGTCCAAGAATCCAGCAGTGAATGTCAGATACAAGATTCTTTTATAGGGTAACAAGACAGATTACATAATGGGGGGAGGAACCTAGGATGAGGATGACATAATGGAGGCAAGCACCTAGGATGACATAATGGGAGGCACTGGAGAGGCTCCTGATATTCTAATGATGTCTAAAATGGATAAAGACCTTTATCCCATCAAACATTAAGAGGGAATGGTTATAACCTGAGGCAAAGTACCGGAAGAGGACAATTAGGGAAACTGGGTCAGAGGAACTGTGACACAACAACAGCATCTATATATTTAAGATTATAATGTCTGCATCTGGTTAGACAGATCTCCCCTGGGCAAATGCCTCAGCCTCCTGTGCCATTCTAAATACAGTGTTTCATACCAATAAAATATATGATATAATGGATAGTGAATAAAAATATCCAACTGGATATGTTTACTCGCAAGTGACTATAGGGAAGCATTTTAGGCCTAATGTTTTAAACTTTTAACATTTTTCCACTTGAGACCTCTTTTCACCAGAGAAATTTTTAGGTGACCCTTATGTATACATAAGTATATAAAATAGGTATAAAAATAAAATATTTTCTGATAATAAATCATAATTTTGTGACTTCCATATTTATTTACGACTCCCCATCTGCGGTTGTGACCCTCAGTTTAAAAAGCTAGGTTTTAAATCAGGAAATTTAATACTTTTTTGCACCTTTGACCTCTATGGTCCTGCAAACTGTTACTCAGAATAATGTTCTTTTTATATTGTTGTGCCACAGTTCTCTTTTAATGTCCTGACCCAGTTTCCCTAATTGTCCTATTCAGTTACTCTGCCTCAGGTTATAACCATTCCCTCTTAATGTTAGGATAAAGGCCTTATATCTTAGACTTTAGGCTATAGTCATTCCCTCTTAATGTTTGATGGGATAAAGGTCTTTATCCATTTTAGACATCATTAGAATATCAGGAGCCTCTCTAGTATCTCCCTCCATTATGCCTGTCTCCATTATGTCATCCTCACCCTAGGTTCCTCTCCCCATTAGGTCATCCCCATCCAGGTACCTCCCTCGTTATGTCATTGTTCTTGTTACCCTATAAAAGAATCTTGTTATCGGACATTCAGGGCTGAATTCTTTAAGATAGTCTCATTCAGCCCCGAGATTGGTCCATGGATCCATTTGGTTCCAGTAAATGTCTCCATTTAATAAATTCTGTATTGAATACTCTCTAATCTCTATCTTGCTCAGTTTCTCCAGCATTACAATATGTACATTATATATAAAATATATATGTGTACATATATTTCCCAATTACATATAAATACAATTTTTTAACATTCATTAAAATTTTTTTGAGTTCCAATTTTCTTCTTCCTTCTCTCTTTTCTTCCCGTCCTTCAGGAATGGTAAGCAGTTTAACAAAGGTTATACATGTGCAATCATGTAAAATATATTTCCTTATTAGTCATATTGAAAGAAGACACAGAGCAAAATGAAAAAAAAAACCATGAAAAAATAAAGTGAAAAATAGCATGCTTCAATCTGCACAATAATGTTCTTAGAGACTTAAAATAAAATACATAGGATTACAAAGAAAGCCAACCTGAATGAGATAGTTATTAAAGTATTATAAAAAACAAGATCAGGGACCCCATGTTAAAGGCCCAGTTCTACATTATAAATAAATCTCTAAATATTACAAGATACCTTCATATCAGTTAAAGAGCATTTACTATCTCTAAAAGAACATTAATTTCTCCCACTCTCCCTTCCTCACAGAATCTTTGCATTCTCAAATGTTGATGAGCTGTAGTATATAGACCAACAAGCAGCACCTCAATCTATCTCCACATGATCCCAAATTACTTGTTTTACAGCCACAACAATGATTTATTTTCAGATAATGAACAAGATTGGAATTCAAAGGAGGATCCTACATCAGACAGTTTCCATCCTGGAAGTTGAAAACAAAAGGTACTGATATAATCAGTAGATATTTATTAAGACTCTAAGAGAATTAAGTGTCCAGAGAAGGACATAAGTTACCAGGAAACAATATGAGAAAAGCAACACTATGATTTTCATAGAGACACTCCATGGCTCTCTTCATACTGTTCTTTCCACCTGGAATGCCCTTCTCATCTACTGGTTCCTATCTCTATCTACATAATTCCTTTCAATCCCCCAGGTAATGGTTCAAATGTCTTCTGAGAAGCTTTATAATTTTTTCCTCTCCCTTCTCACCCTCCCATCCCTAATTTGTTCTGAATCTTGTATAACATTTGGACCATATTCACATTCTACCTTGTATTATACCTCTCCCTTTGTATGTTTTATCTTTGAGGAATGTCATTTTTGTTAAGGGCTGTGCTCATTTAAGGCATTAAGACTGCTGTGAGAATATATAATGTAAAAACAAAAACAGCAAACTGAAAAACAAAAACAAAGAAAAAAAAACCCCAAACCTCAAAACAAAATTACAGTTCTTCGAGTTTGTCCTAGCAGCAAAGAAACACCCAGAGCCTGGTTCAAAAAGGCAAAAATAAAACAGCATTTGAAAGAGAAAATACCTCTAATTAAATTCAGAGGCAAGGGTTCAATTTCCATTCTTGAGGAGGGAATTGTTTATGATACCCAAATCATTATGAAGATGCTATCCAGAGACCAAAGCATAGCAAAAAAGACAGTCTGAGGATTAATTGGAAGAGGGTGGGGATTTTTACCCTTCCACAATTTGAAATATGATTTTCTCTTTCCTCTGGAACATGTGACTATCATCAGGGTTACTAGTAGGGAATATTAACTCCATCTTTACATGTGATACAATATGAAGACATAAGACCCTATGCTCTTGTCTTACAAAGGCAAAGGTTGTTGGTGTTTGGACTAGATGTCCAAACTAGTTGCCCTTCTCGTTCAACATGTGAGGAAACTAAAGCCCACAGTGGTTATTCTCAAAGTCCCAAGAAAGTGTTAAAAATTAGGATTTAAACCCATATGCTCTGAAACTGAGTTCAGAACTCTTTCCGCTATAATATGATGCTTTAGGCAAAGATCAAAGAATTATCAAAAAACCAAAAGGGACTTTTAGAAACAGTTCAACTACTTATTTCATACCCAAAGAAACCGAGATACACAGAAAAGGAAATAACTAACTGCTATTAAGGGAATTAGTAGCAGAATTAAGGACAACCTAAGTTTTCTGACTCCTAATCAGAATGGCCAAGAACTTCTGAATATGGTTAAAAGATCATTTCTGGGAAAGTTAAAATTAAGGTAAATTTTTTTTTAGCAGCAACAAAAACAAACCCTAGATTAATTTGGCAAAAATATGAGCATACAACTTAGAAACAAAGGTTTTTAACATTTTGGCCATAGGTAATGCCAATAAACACTTATTTATGAGCCTGCATTTGTTTACATAGGCAGCTCCAGACTATGTCATGAATAGTTATGTTCCAAAATTTCATTTGTAAGCCTGTTGTTTGAAAAGCATAATGCCTTTTGCCATAGAAACAAAGTTATAAATAGTGGTTAGGTGCCCAGACCAGACCATAAAAACCTATTTAACCCATAAGGTAGCAGAAATACAAAAGAAATAATCATCCCCAATGTGATCACAACAGTCTCTCCTTTCTTTTCCATCTCTTCCTATGCCATATCTCTCTAGAATCTCTTCTACTGTCTCATGAGGTCACTAATCTCTTTACTTCTTTGTATTTTCTCAGCCCATTATCGTCCTCTGAATTCCCTCTATCTCAGCCTGATACTTAGCTATTTCAACTCTACACATGTTCTTTGTATTTTGCATTGTAAGTGCAATGGAAAAATGGCAGAAAATAGTTAAGTAGCAAAATAAAATGTATCTTAACAAAATTATATAAAAAAGGTTTCTGTCAGCATTTACCTTGAATGCTAGTTGTTGAAGAAAAGTGGGTTTAATCAATCAATTAATTAATTAATTAATGAAGAGATAGAGCTTTGTGGAGATTCTAAAGGAAACTTTAAAATATTGTCATCTATGGCCTTTCCTCTCCTCTCTTCCTTTCCCCTCTTCTCTCTTCCCTTCCTGCCCTCCCCTTCCTCCCCTCTTCTCCTCTCCCTTTCTCTTCCTTCTCCTTCCCTTTGGCCCAATTTGCCTTCTCTTCCTTTACCTTCTTATCTTTTTTGAGATTGTCCTTCTATCTCAATCACATTAGAAAACAAGGGCCACTTATAGGCCTAATCCTATTGATGATCAGCACAGGAGCTTTGACCTGCTTTATTTTTGATCTAGATCAATTTGCCCCTCCTTAAACAGTTTAATGGAACCTTCCTCTCCCCAACTTCAATGCTCTACATCTCGATTCTGGATTTAAAGTTGATAGGAGACAAAATTTCTTCTTTATAAAAAAAATTCAAGTCAGATGTTCATAATTTGGGAATTTCCTGTATCATGCTTTAAAACAAACAAACAATGTTTGGCTGCTAGGCAAAACTGTGAAATAAGATGGATGAGATAACAAACCTAACATTTCCTTTCTGGGCTCATTCCTTTTTTAATGATAAATTCTTCTCTTCTCCTGCCATTTGCAAACACTCTCAAGAATACTCTCCATTTCAAAAAGAAGTTAATAAATCATAATTTAAATAACTGATTAAGTTTTAAACTGTGAATATATTTTTCTCTTTATAAGATATCATATTTGTTCATTTTTCATTCATGTCTGACTCTTCATGATCTGTTTTAGGATTTTCTTGGCAAAAATACTGGAATAGTTTGCCATTTCCGTAGGTCCTTTTTACAGAAGAGGAAATTGAGGCAAACAAAGTAAAGTGACTTATCCAGGGACATACAGCTAGGAAGAATGAAACTAGATTTTAACTTAGGAAAATGAGTCTTCTTAACTCCAGACCTGACTATTTACTGTACCACTTAGCTGCCTTGATACTCTGCTAGTAATGCATAATAGTAGGCAGTTTTATCAATGGTGACTCCTTTTTCCCTCCAAAATGATCAGATGAATTCAGCTCTCTTATCTCCTTTTCTCCCAAGACCAGCAGAATGTGCACCCAAGAAATTTATCACCTGGGAAAACACCAAGCCAAGACCTTATACCCAGAAATTCAAAATGAAATTGAAGTGGGTCAGTTACACAGGGGCAACACCAACTCAGTAAATTAATAGGGATGCAATCCTGATTGTATCATTGGATTAGATCCAAATGATAAGCCCCTTGCTGCTGTCCTCTCACAAGTACATTTGCATTTTGCATTGTAAATGCAATAGCAAAATAACAGAAAATAATTGTCTAGCAAAATAAAATTGTTCCATGACAAAAATTTCCAAATTATGTCCAGTAAGATATAACTGAAATAATTGAATGACAACAATAACATCAAAGGGGAATGAAGCAAGCATTAATTAACCACTATGTGCAATATACTCTGTTAAGTTCCCTACAAATATTATCTCACTTTTTATCTTCACAACAACCTTGGATCCTATTATTGGGTACTAGGTATTATTATTACTCCATTTTACAATTGAGAAAACTAAAGCAGATTGAGGTTAAGTGACTTGCTCAGGGTCACATAGCTAGTAAATGTAGACTTCGAATTCAGGTGTTCTTGATGCTAGCCCCAGAGCTCTATCCACTGCACCACCTAATTACTTCTACAGAAAGTCACACAACTCAGGACTTTACAAATTCATGCTATCCATGATGAAAATGAAGATAAGTTTGGAAGAACTGCACTTTAATCTATATTGTCTTGCTTGCTGTCTTGGGGAGGGGGGGGAGAGAAAAATTTGGAACACAAAGTTTTGCAAAGGTGAATGCTGAAAACTATCTTTGCGTGTATTTTCTTAGTATTCCAAATCTAACTCTTTTCATTGGATCATAATGCCTCTCAAAGTATTGTGCCTCCTGTGAATATCATTTCATCAGAATGTGTGGGATAACAACCCCTAATTTTTAGTATACAATATATCCTGCCTACTAGAGTGTGTTTCTTAAGGATAGGACCCTGTGTAATTTTTCATCTCTATATTTCCAAGTCCTCTATAGCTCAATGCCTTTAGGGAAAATTTACTGAACTGAATACCCCTTCTTTTTCTTTTTTAAGCTATTTTATTTTATTTTTTAAATAATTAAAAAATTTTTTCCAAATACATGCAAAGATAGTTTTCAACATTCACCTTTGCAAAACCTTGTGTTCCAAATTTTCCTCCCTCCCTCCCTCTCACCTCCCCCCATAGATAATAAGCAATCCAATATAGGTTAAATATATATAATTCTTCTAAACCTTTTCATTGAATACCCCTTCTGAAGGAGATAATGTATTCTGAAGGAGATAATGTATTCTGAAGGAGATAATGTAATCTGCATTCTGTTTGAGAAAGACAATGTTATTTGGCCCAACAGGAATTCCTACAAAGGGTCCTTGGTACAAGGGATCAGGGATCAGTTACGTTAGAGTTCATCAGCTTTCCAAAAAGCAGAATGACAAGGGATGGTCAGGATGGGCAAATGTTTCCATTTACCAAATTCTAACTGCGACTCCAAGGAATGTTCTTTGAATATTATTTACATCATCCAGAATCTAATCCAGTCCTGTTGCTGATCATGGCAGGGGTTTCTTTTTGGTGATCTCCCGTTCCAACTCAGAGACAAATCAAAATAAACAACTTCAGTTCATCAGACTAAAAGAAATAAACCCCCAACCTAAGAAGTATGCAGGAAACACAGAAAGCCTAGCCTAGGGAAGATCCAGCTTTTAGGAGGCACATCCTTTCTGGTATTCTGTTTTGTTCAAAGAGCACTCTGGCCTGGAGGCCAGCAGACCACAGAGAGCAGCCCATTAGGAAGGAGCCTAGAGCTAAGCATGCCTTTTGAAGTTCTCACTAATTCATTGTATTTATTTTACATTAGGCATCTTGTCAGAGCTAATATAACACAAACAATACAAAATCAGTCTGGTAACCTGGGAGGGAGGTGGAGAGAAAGAATAAAGGCTGTACTCTATTTGGCTTGATCCCATTCTGGATCTCATTTACTAAACAGTTATGGATGGACTTACTCTAGCAGTAAGGTGTTTATACATCCACATGTGGACATACAATAACAATATGAAAAAAGGTATGGTACAGTGGAAAGAATACTGTACTTAGAAGGCCTGGGCTCAAATCTTCAATTGGCCATTTATTATCTGTCAAGTCCCTTAAATTCTCTTTCTTCATTCGTTCAATTTATTTGCTGAGGCAGTTGGGGTTAAGTGACTTGCCCAGGGTCACACAGCTAGGACGTGTTAAGTGTCTGAGGTTAGATTTGAACTCAGATTCTCCTGACTTCAGGGCTGGTGCTCTATCCACTGCGCCACCTAGCTGCCACTCTTTATTCATTTATTTAAAAGGGGGGAGGGGGAGGGTTGGAAAAGATGTTTTCAAAGGCCCCTTCTAGATCTACATATATTTTCTTGTTATATGTCTTTGTTGTTTGGTTATTTTTCAATTGTGTCTGACACTTGGGTTTTCTTGGCATACATATTGGAGTGGTTTGCCTTTTCCTTTTCCAGCTTATTTTATATATGAGAAAACTGACACAAATAGGGTTAAGTGATTTGCTCAGGAACTCAGGAAGATGAATCTTCATGGATAGGCCAAACAAATATAATAAAAATGACAATGCTACCTAAATTAATTTACTTATTTAATGTCATACCAAATTACCACAAAATTATTTTGTTGACCTAGAAAAAGTAATAATGAAATTCATTTGAAAGAACAAAAGGTCAAGAATATTAAGATAAGTAATGAGAAAAAAAATGTGAAAGATTGTGGCCTAGCAGAACCAGATCTTAAACCATACTGTAAGCAATCTGGTACTAAGAAAAATAATGATGAACTGGTGGATCAGATAGGTATTTAATACATAGTAATATATGATTCTAGAAATCTAATGTTTAATAAATCCAAAGATCTAAGTTTTTTGAAAATAAATTCACAATTCAACAAAAATTGCTAGAAAACTGAAAAAAGTTTGGCAGAAACTTAGTATGGACCAGCACTTCATACTGTATGACAAGATAAAGCCAAAATATGGACCTAATTTAAACCAACCTCAGCACTCAGTTATACAATCCTTTAAAGAGTACTTTCCTCATAACAGACTTTGTGAAGAAGGAGGTACAAATATTATACCCATTTTCTGTTTGAGGGAACTGAGGTATAAAGACATAGACATCATAGGATTTAGAGCTGGAAAGAAACTTGGAGAACATCTGGTTCAATCCTGCTTTCCAAATCTACCCTCAGACCCTGAGCAAGTTACTTAATCTCTAACTACCTCTGTTTTTGCCTTTTTTTTTTTTTTTTTTTTTTTTGTAAAATGAGGATAATAGTAGGGCCCACAGTTGTTGTAAGGATTAAATGAGTTAGTATTTGTAGGGTGCTTAGCATAATACATTGTACATAATGCTTAATTAAGACTTATTTCATTTCCCTTTGTTGGTATTGTCATTCAGTTATTTCAATCATGTCTGACTCTCTATGGCCCCATTTGGGGTTTTCCAGGCAAAGAGAGAATTAACATTAAGCAGGCACAAATTAAACAGGTACTAAGCAGTGTATGGATATTCCTGACTCCAAATTGGTTATATTTTCCATTATATTACTTCTAGAGTCAGTTGGTTGCTGTCCTTCATTCTCAGAGAGAACCAAATTGAAATCATTTATATTAGAGTCAAGTTACAGAGTGTCTGACTGTGACTCAGAACAATACAAGTTCAGAATGCTGACACAAATAGTCCCTATGAACATTTCAGGTGGACTCCCTAATGTTGCATATCTCTCCCTTCTTCTGAGCTATTAAATTCTGTTTTGCTCATAAAGCATAGCACCTCCTCTGATGAGGGCATGCCATGATGGGCGGTCCTGTTCCCGTGTCTCCCATGTCATACAATGAATTCTAAAGTTCTTAAGAGAGACTTTGAGAGTGTCCTTGTGTCTCTTTTTTTGACCACCTTGTGAGCACTTGCCATATGTGAGTTATCCATAAAATAATCTTTAAAAAACTTCTAGAGTCCCATGATTATTTTTTTTTTTCTGAGGCTGGGGTTAAGTGACTTGCCCAGGGTCACACAGCTAGGAAGTGTTAAGTGTCTGAGACCACATTTAGCTGCCCCGAGTCACATGATTATTAAATGGCAAAGCTGGAGCTCAAACTTGCATCTTCCAATTTGAAAAGTAGTGAGTTCTTTATTCCACTGCCTTTCATTATTATATTAAAATCTATCTAGGTCATCAAAAGAGTGTCAAGACCCTCAACAACTTGCTTTGAGAACAAAAGAGGCAATCAGCAAATCAACTAGAATTTATTATGCATTTGCTATATTCCAGGCATTGTGTTAAGTGTTGGGGATGTAAAGAAAGGAAAAACAACAACAACAACAAAAACAATTTCAACCTCTAAGGAATTCATAGTCTAATAGGGAGACAACATGCAAACATCTGTTTACAAACAAGATATATACAGGATAGATTGGTGAGGTAATCTCAGGGGGATTTCAATAAGATTAAGAATGATTGGGAAAATGTTTTTTCAATAAAGGAGACTTGAACTGAGACGAAGCCAGAACAGCCAGGAGGTGGACACAAGGCGGAAGACCACATAGAGACAATCCAGGAGAAACTCTTGGAAGTGGAATTCATATGTGAGCAATGCATGAACGCCAATGTCATTAGATGAAAAGTATATCAGTAAGGACTAAGACTGGTAAAGTAGAAAGGGGGCATGTTATAAAAGGCTTTGAATGGCAAGCAGGATTTTGTATTTGATCCTGGAGGTGATTGAATGGGCATGTATCTGTGATATGGTCAAACCTGTGTTTTAGGGAGATCACTTTGACAACTGAGTGGAAGATGCCCAGGATTTTGGAGAGACCTTAGGCAGACAGACTCATATGAGGTTACTCCAATAAAATAGGCATAAGGTGTATGATAAGGGCTTGTACCACGATGGCTGCAGTGTCAGAGGAGAGAAGGAGTGAAGAGGAGAAATGTTATAAAGACAGAAATAACAAGACTTGATTTGTATGTGGGGAGTAGGTTGAGAGAGGGTAACATCACCCTTGCATTGTAAGTTTGGTTGATTAGGAAGATGGTACTGTCCTTAACTGTAACAGAGAAGATAGGAGCATTTAGGGGGATAATGAGTTCAGTTTTGGATCTCCATAAGATATCCATTTTTAGATGTCTGAAAGACAAGCATAATTTTATGTGCTTATGCGACTCCCAGCTTCTTAACTGTAGATCAAGACCCCATATGAGGTCTCGTAACTGACTGTGGGGGGCCACAAATTATTATTTATTAGTAGTAAATGTTTTATTTATGTAGCTATTTTATTTACCAATATACTTGGGGTCATATAAAAAATTTTCAGGCAAAAAGGGATTGCAAGTGGAAAGAGTTTAAGAAAGTTTGCTATAATCTATATCAAAAATTGCTTACTGTCTCAGGAACAAGAGAAGGGAAGGAGGGAGGAAGAGAATTTGGAACTTAAAAGTTAAAAAAAATTGTAAAAATTGTTTAACTTTTTTTTTTACAAGCAATTGAAAAATAATGAAATATTATTAAAATATTTTGATATATTAATGTTTTCTGATTAACTATTTGCTCAAATAGTTGCTTATGTTAGTCATGATTTAATGGTAGTGAAGTAAAACATTTGATTGCTGTCTAGAAAAAATAGGTATGAGAGTTAGGAGGAAGATGAACTGGTACAAGGGGAGTAGATGAGCCTTGGGAGTTGACTGATGGCATAATTGTCATTAGTTAAGTTGTTATGGGCCAGAATTCTTGTACTTGAAACAAGGATTCTTACAAGGTGCTAAGTGGAATTGATAAGACAATGCATATCTAGTTTAACATGGTGCTTAATAGTTCTCTAGTTCAGTGTGATTGATTTAATCTTACAGCAAAAAAATATGATTGGTTTATACTCAGTATATTGTAAATGATCTAATTTTAATAGAGCATATAAGCTGGGACAAACTCAGCCAGAGTGGGACTGACAGATTCATTCCATCGACCATCTTTGTGGTGGCTGGAGGCTGAAGCACAAGCCCTCAGACTCAGATAGACTTACTTCATCTCATACCACCATGGTTGCTGGCCTCCTACACTTCCCCCACTGAGAGACCAAGCCTATCTGAAAGGCTCTCCAGAAAGCTGCCCAGCCCCAGGCAAGGAG
Organism: Sminthopsis crassicaudata; assembly: GCF_048593235.1. NCBI lineage: Eukaryota > Metazoa > Chordata > Mammalia > Dasyuromorphia > Dasyuridae > Sminthopsis > Sminthopsis crassicaudata. The sequence continues at coordinate 212,108,765 of NC_133619.1, forward strand.
ACAATAAATAATTTGGACTTTAACATCTGGCTATTCTCATGGTGATTACTCTACTGAAAAGAAGACTGCTCCAAGACCTCCAGAAAACCAACCAAGAACACTACATTTTGGTGCCCAACGTGGGGCTAAGGACCTACATCTGTGACCCAGAAATTAGGGTGAATACAAAAACAGACAAGAGGGAAACTTTTTTAAGGGCTAAAGTAGTGTTTCATCTGAAATGGGACAAATGTTTAGAAAGGAGCCTTTTCGAAACACTTCAAGGAAAATGTGCCAAATCATAGTTAAACTCATAAAAAACCAAGGTTTGATTGTAACTTGGGAGCAGATCATTGAACTTTTAGGAACATTACAATACACATCTCCTTGATTCTCAAAGGAAAAAGAATTGGATTCAGATGAGTGGAAATTAGTAGTACAGCAACTAAGTGAATATTACAATGATAATGGCCCTGATTCAATGCCTAAAGAAACATTTATATATAATTTAATACAATTGGCTTTAGGAAATTATATAAATATTAGAATAAGAAAAAAGAAGAAAGAACAGGAGGGGAAGGGAACTGACAAACTAGGTGAAAAGGATGAAGAATTAGACATGAATGGAGTTAAGTACAATTCTGATGAAATTAAGGAGTGTGGTGCTTCACAGCAGGAGCTGTGAGGTGGCCTAACCCTTCATGGGTGGAGGGAGAAGGAGGAGAGGAGGGACAGTGACACAATCAGCACCACCTATGAAGTAGCCTATGACAAGATTACAAAAGGTACTAGTTAAAATAAAAAAAGAAGGATGGGATATATCAGATTTAATAGAATCATACCCTGTGATTGAAGAATTTGATTCTTCAGGTCAAGCCAAGAGAAGATACATTCCTTTTGATCTGGAAAAAATCAAGGATTTGAAAAAGGGTTGCACTCTTTATGGGGCTACATTGTCTTATGTTAAGATGGTATTAGAGAACTTGGCTTATGACATTTTAACTCCTAGTGATTGGAAATCTATAGCAAGGGCATGTTTAGAATCTGGACAAAACTTGTGGCTTTCAGAGTATAGTGAACTATGTAGAATACAAGCCCAACGAAATAGGCAAACTGGAATTAATATACAAATCACCTTTGACCAACTAGCAGGTAAAGGTCAGCATGCAGACACTTCAGTACAGATTTTGATAGCATAGGAACAAATTGCTGCTGCTGCTGCTGCTATCAAAGCATGGGGCTCCCTCCCAAGACAAAAAGATAGAGGGGAAGCCTTCACGAAAATAGAGCAAGGTCCCTTTGCTGATTTTGTGGGATGTCTGCAAACAGCTGTCATATGAACAATTGGAGAAAATCAACTACAGGAATTATGATAAGACAACTCACTAGAGAAAATGCTAATGAAGTTTGTTGAAGAATTATATGGGGACTACACAAAGATGCTCCTCTAGAGATCATAAGATGCTGTGCCACAGTGGGCACAAATGCCTTTTATACCCAGGCTGTGATGCAGAACATGTGAAGACAGGGTCTCACTTGGCAAGGGACTTCCAGAGAGACTTGTCAATGCTTTCAGTGAGGTAAAGTAGGGCATCTGAAAGTTCAATGTAGGCATAGAGATAGAGTGAGAAAACAAAATGGGACAACAAGACCCAAAACCCCATCTCCAAAATGCAACAAGGGCTTCCACTGAGCCTCAGAATGTAAATTGACCCAGGGAAATAAGAAGCGGGGCTCAGGCCCAAACCTCAAACAAAAACTAGTTGGGGCATGATGGCAGCCTCAGTCTTTAGAGAGTCTTTAGAAATTCAATACTCTGATATGATCAATCAGGTGAAAAGCAATCAGATGGGAGAAAGGGATTACAACTGGGGAGAATACAGGCTTTTTAACCCAACAGAAGGGCAGTGTCCAGTGCAAGCAGCTCTAATATAATCTTCAGGTGATGTGGAGAGATCCAGAATGTGGTGAATGGGAAGGGACTAGATAGGTTAACTGCTTGGGAGAAAGGGTTTGCTTGTATATCTACAAATGGAGAAGGAATCAGATGGGTGCTAATAAGCCATATTCACCTTGTCCATCATAGAGAGACAGAAAAAGAGAAAAAACCTTGAAACAAAGAAGACCGAAGAAACATCAGACACTGAAAGAGCATGACTGATAATGAGACTGTTACAGAACTTTAAAACCCACAGGAATCATTGGATTCCCTGAGATGAAAAATTGTTGATAAGACTGATGTAGGACTTCAAAATCTGCAGGAATCATTGCATTCCCTAACACAAGATGAGACTATGGCAGGACTTCAAAACTTGCAGGAATCATTGGATTCCTGACACATGAAGTAATGGACAATAGATTAGTTTTGGACTATTTCTAGGACTTATGGACATATATAATTCCTCATGTTGATTCATATTGTTTGTTATGTAATACCTCCCATGTTGATGGATTTATGTATACTTGTTTCAAGTGAGATCCTTCAGAAAGCCACTAATCTGGTTTGATTCCCCATTTCCTTTGATGTTTTCATCTCTGTGAGATGTCAGGGAGGGTGTGATCACCTCCTTTTTTGGGTGTTTTCACCCCTTTTTTGAGGAGTCAGGGAAGACGTGATCATCTCCTTTTTTTGGGATTCTCACCTCCCTGTGCAGTCAGGGAGGGTGTGACCATCTATGTTCTAAAATAAAAGAAAGCAGGAGATGTTATGGGCCAGAACTCTTGTACTTGAAACAAAGATTCTTACAAGGTGCTAAGTGGAATTGATAAGACAATGCTTACCTAGTTTAGCATGGTGCTTAATAGTTCTCTAGTTCAGTGTGATTGATTTAATCTTACAGCAAAAAAATATGATTGGTTTATACTCAGTATATTGTAAATGATCTAATTTTAATAGAGCATATAAGCTGGGACAAACTCAGCCAGAGTGGGACTGACAGATTCATTCCATCGACCATCTTTGTGGTGGCTGGAGACTGAAGCACAAGCCCTCAGACTCAGATAGACTTACTTCATCTCACACCACAATGGTGGCTAGCCTCCTACACTTCCACCACTGAGAGACCAAGCCTGTCTGAAAGGCCTCCAGAAAGCTGCCCAGCCCCAGGCAAGGAGACAATAAAGAATTTGGACTTTAACATCTGGCTATTCTCATGGTGATTACTCTACTGAAAAGAAGACTGCTCCAAGACCTCCAGAAAACTAACAGAGAACACTACATTAAGTAATGAAACCATAGGCTGAGTAAAAGTATCAAGTAATTTGCTGGCATCTCAACATTTCTCTCTGGCTCTTGATGGGGCAGAGAGAATGGGATTGGTAAAGCTGCTGGCCTGAGGTGAGTAGAAATGGACTCTGTCTTCTGGGAGAAAATTTAGAAATTTAGATTCTTAATTAAACCCATAGATGAAGCTATTATAATCGCACAGACAGACTCAGAACACCTCTCTCCCCTCCTTTCCCCAACATGAATCTACTTTGGGAGTCAGCATAGGGAAATGCTTGGTACTTTTAATAACTTTGCTGAAGATGGCCCCTACTGCAGAGATGGAATATGTCACAGACATAAGATAATCTAAATTTGTGGGATTCTAGGAAGACACATCTGTTGGGTAGCTGTGAGGGAGACCAAAATTACCTGCCTACCATCTGAAATTCTACAACTGGAATAACTTTTTGGAGATAAATTATTATTACTATTTTTTGTAATTAAATTATTTTTTCTAAAATACAAATACTTCTACAATTTAAATAACACTTTTGAAGGGTAACATTCCAATTATCTTAGTCCTTAGAACCAGATAAATAGGATCAGGACACTAAAGGCACAGGACTTTGAGGCAATAAGAGAGAATACTAATAAGTAAGTGTGGTAAATAAGGGTAATAAGTAAGGGTAGTAAGTGTAATAAGCAAGGGTAGAAAATAACAATAGTGAATAAGGATAGTAAGTATAATAATTAAGGGTAGTAAATAAAAGTAGTAAGGGTAATGAGTAAGGATAGTAATGAAGGGTAATAAGTAAGGGTTGTAAATAAGGAAAGTCAATAATAATAGTGAATGAGGATAATAAGTGTAATAATTATGGGTAATAAATAAAATAGTAAAGGTAAAGAGTAAGAGAGGTAAGTGTAATAATTAAGGGTAGTAATAAAAGAAATAAGTAAGGGTATTGAGGAAGGGTAGTAAGTAAAGGTAATAAGTAAAGGTAGTAAGGGTAATAAGTAATGAGTAAGAGTAGTAAGAGTAATAATTAAGGGTAATAAGTAAGGTTGCTAAGTAAGGGTAGTGAGTAAAGGTAATAAATAAGGTTAATGAGTAATGATAAAAAGGATAATAAGTAAGGGTAGTAAGTAAGGGTAATAAGAATTATAAGTGAGGATAGTAAGTAAAGGTAATAAATAAAAGTAGTACATAAGGTAGTATAAGGGTAGGTCAAGTGAAGAATTGACAGATATCCTGAAAGTACTGGAGACCTTGTTAATTAAAGGACATAGGAAAAGGCACAAGAAACTATCTTCATCTGTTTCATTGTCCTCCTGGAAGCCAATCCAGTAAAGATGCTTATTCTTGTCAAAGATTTGTTGAGGTAGGCTCCACAAAGAAACAGAACTGCTCAATATTCTATCCTATTTCTGCCCATAAGGCTGTGAAGAAATGGCAAATTCAAACACTCCTAGGCTAGCAGGTGGGACTTGTACCTTTACTAGGAATGGGAATAGATCAAGGCACATTAATTACCTCGAGAGCAAAACCAGACAGAGGCTCTTTAAAGCATGAAAAATCTGAGCTCCTGAGGAAACTGTGTCAGCAGGTAAGGAAGTCAGAGTTTGGCGTCAGATCAACACTTTGATCCATTAGACTTGGATGTCTAATTATCCCAGAACTAGATTTGCTGCTTTCCCCATTGTTTTTTTCTCTCTTAAAATTTTGTTGTCATTGCTATTTAGTCATTTTAGTTGCATCTGGCTCTTTGTGACATCATTTTGGGGTTTTCTTTGAAGAGATATTGGAGTACTTTGCCATTTCCTTCTCCAGTTCATTTTATAGAGGAGGAAACTGAGGCAAGCAAGATTAGATTTGCCCAGGGTCACAAAGCTATTATGTGACTGAGGTCAAATTTGCACTCAGGAAGATGAGTCTTTCTGACTTCAGATGTGCACTATGGCACTACCTAGGCATCCTATTGTTTTGCTTTTTGTTTTTAAATTGTTTCCAAACAATCATTTCTTCCCCTAATCTACTAGCCTCTTATAAAAATGGGAAAAAAAATAAACCCCCCAAAACAACAAATCTAAAACCATTCAACAAAATTGACTCTAATTATACCTAGCAATAGAAACATTTCATTTCCACTATCCCTCTATTCCTCTCCAATGAATGGAGAGTGATGAATATTCTGGACTTTTTCTTGGGCCAAGATTAGTCACTATAAGTATATAATGCTCAATTATATGGATGTGTATGTGCATATACATTGTGTGTCTGTGTGTTGTGTGTGCCTTTTCTGGTCGCTTGTTTCTCTGAAGACAGAGAATTTCTTGTGGCTCAGCAGTGCTCTATTCATGCAAGGGTCAAACATTGTGAAGTCATTTTCCTACTGATGGCACCCATTTTGCTTCCAGTCCTTTACTACCACAAAAAGCACAACATATATGTTTGTTAATTGGGGGGAAAAACTTTAACTATGAAAATTTTATTATATAGTCTTTCTTTGTCTTTGACTTTCTGTGGAATATCTGCCTTACAGGAGTATCTCTGAGTAGAAAGATATGGGCACTTCAGAGCCATTTCTCCGAATGGGAAGCAGCTAGAACAGCAGCTCTGACCTCTCCCAAGTACTGGTCTCTGAAAGGTTCTATCCATTGGCAGAGTCAGAGCTGCTACTTCCTAGTCCTTAGGTCATCCCTCTTTATCTTATTTCCACTACATTGTGCATACAACAGATGCTGCTGACTGACCCTCCAGAGAGGAAAACTAGGTAAGACATAGTGACAAGAAATGATACATAAAGAAGCATCTCAACTACTTTATAATTAAGTTCCTGGGTTGGACATGGCCCTCCTTCCTTAGGGAAATGAATCATTCCAGCTTTTTACCTTAAGTAGATTTATTAACAAGATTATATCTTGCTTCTAAACTACATATATATCTACCAAAAGACTTTGTTTCCAGCTTGTCACTGACTTGTTCAAAACACTTGGTGTGTGCTGCCAGATGGAAGAGAAAGATAGTGACTTTACTACTCTGCAGGAGGCCAACCTAATCCCTGAGGAATATCTCGCCTCTTGTGGCAGCCCTACCCTGTGGGAAGGTATGGGAAGTTGAGGAAGACACATCCCTGGCACTCCACAGGGAAGTGAAAAAATAGCAATTTGGCATCAGCAAAACCTCATTCATCATGCATTGCTTCAACAAACATTCATTCAAACATGTGTTGTGTATTGTGCTAGGTTCTAGCAAAGAGAAGGAACAAAATTCTTTCTTGCCCTTAAGAAGTCTTTAATTTGGACTAAGACACTGAAAGACAAAAGCCCAAGTGTGAGAAGGAACCTCTGCTTTTGTCAAATTGCCATGTTGTAATCCAGTTATATTATGTAAAACAAAGGGTTTCTAATAATAATAATAATAACAAGTTATTTACTTATTTTCCTATGATATGGACTAGGGGTTAGGTTCTGGACCTAACTTCTAATTGCATGATTTTGGGTAAGTCCTTTTATCTCTCTTGGCTCAATTTTTCTGGAAAACATGAAAATGGCTGAATCAGATAATCTCTAAGGCCTGACTCTCCCCCCCACACACACACACACTTCTAGCTTCAAAGGTTTTGATTCTAAGATTCTTTATAAGTCAGGGAATTCAAAACTATGCCATATATGAGAAAAGATGGAAGGAATTGAACTGATTTAGCCAGAAGCAGAGAAAATTTAGGGGAACACAATGACTACCTTCAAATATCTGAAAGGTTGTCTAATGTGGATCAGAGATTAGATTTATTCTGCTTTACTCCAGAGGACAAACTGCAATTGACAGGGAGAAGTTAGAGGGTGACAGAATTTGGCTGACCATAAGGAAAAAATTCCCTCCAACTCTTAGAGCTATCCCAAAATGAAATGAGATCCCTTGAGGCTGAGTTTCCTCTAACCAGAGGTTTTAATTGGAAACTGTGTGATCACTTATCAGTGATGTTGGGGGCAAGATTCATACAGTTGGACTGTATGACCTTACTAGTTCTTGTAAACTTATTTCTTTCAGAAATCATGGGCAAAAATGAAAGGAGATAGAGAAAAAAACCCCCAGAAGATGTGATTCTTCTCTTCAAGGATGGAGCAGGTTTGAGTTTTATATATTGTTAGCAAGAATTTATTTGGAGTCTTATCCTGTGAATGAAATTATAGGAACTGCAGAATCTGGAGTTTGGTCGTCTAGTCTAAACTACAGCCAAAGCACAAATCCCAATGATATCCTCAACAAATACTTATCCAGCCTCTTTTTGAATAATTCCAAAGACAGAGAACTCACCACTATTCCATAATACAATCATAAGAATGACAAATATTGGGAGCTCTTAAGGAGCATCTGATCTAACCCCTTCATTATGAGCGGGAGCAGGAGCTCTTAAGGTATTTAAAGGTGAATGGGACCTCAAAGATCACTTGGTGTTCAATCTAAACTTGCCTAATTAGATATCATGAGAATGTGATATTCAATAAAGACCAATGAACAAAGCACTTGACCACTGAGTGCTATGTGCTCATAGAGATTCTTATGTGCAGTTCACTGGCTCTTTCTTACTTAAGTCTGTCATTACCGACTGAGAACATTTATAATGTAACCTGTAACATATATAGTGCATAAAATGTTTGTGGCTACCCTTTTTGTAGTGGCAAGGCACTGGAAACTAAGTGGATGCCCATCAGTTGGAGAATGAATGAATAAGTTACGGTATATGAATGTTATGGAATATTGTTCTGTAAGAAATGACCAGCAGGATGATTTCAGAGAGGCCTGGAGGGACTTACATTAACTGATGCTTAGTGAAATGATTAGAACTAGGAAATCAATATACATGGCAACAACAAGATTATATGATGATCAATTCTGATGGATGTGGTTCTCTTCAACAATGAGATAATTCAAACCAATTCCAATTGTTCAATGATGAAGAGAGCTATCTACACTAAGGGAGAGAACTGTGGGAACTGAATGTGGTTCATAACATAGCATTCTCACCCTTTCTGTTGTTGTTTGCTTGCATTTTTTTTGTTTCTCTCTCTCTTTTTTTTTTTTTTTTTTTACTGGTTTTATTTGATTTTTCTTTTGCAGCACAATAATTGTATAAAATTGTATAAATTATATAAATATGTATGGGTTTAACATATATTTCTACCATGTTTAACATATACTGGACTACTTGACAACATATATTGGACCTTTTTTTTTGAGGTCATAGAAGAAGGGGGTGGGAATTGGAACACAGGATTTTGTAAGGGCTAATGTTGAAGAATTGTCCATGCATATGTTTTGAAAAATTAAAAAAGCTTTAATAAACACACTAACACAAAACATATATAATGCATATGTATGTGGAAAATCAAATACAGTGATGCTAAAGAGGCAAAGTAGAACATATTTAAGTGGGACTAATTGGCAAGGCCTGAAGGAGACCTATTCTAGCTTTATTGTGCCTATCAATGCCCCTCTGTCCTGATCAGAATGTCCACTGGCTCATATTTAAGCTCCCATCCTTGAATTTATTCAAAGAACATGCTTTCATTCTTCCTGAGAGGAAATTTCCTGCTTTAATTACTCTTTCTATCCTGTGTAATTTGCATCATTATTACAAAAATGTCCCTAAAATTGTCTTTCTACCACATCAAATGGTTCTTTGGCTGATCTGTTCAGTAGCAGCGATTCTAGAATACAAATCATGGCACTTGTGCATTTTTACTATAATTTAGGTAGTTGTTTTCTTTTACTGTTTGATTTTGAAAGTTTGAGGGAGTGATTGAGTTAGAGATATTGACCTGACTGGAACTTATGTCAAGTGTACCCAGTCATATAAAGTTCCTTTAAAGAAATGGTAGAATACCATATAGAACTAGCTTCAGGGTATGTATATGTGTGTGTGTGTGTCTTATGGTTGTCTATCTATGTATCTATGTATCTATGTATCTATCTGACACAATAAAAAGTTGTAAACCAAAGCAGTAGAAGTCTTGGGGGGAAAAAAAAAGTTGTTTGGAAAAAAGGTTGTTTAAAAAAAGGATAAATGGGAAGGATTTCAGAAGCCAAAGAGGGTAATAGGCCCTTTTAGACATGGAGATGAGTGTAAAAAAGACCAAACTTAAACTATAGGGTGTATTCTGGGGAAAAGAATACCAAAGTTTGAATAGAAGTTTAGGTGAATGAAAGGGCCTTAGACCTGCCTTGGTGCAGGCAGACATAGTTTAATGGCAGACAATACTTGAGATGACTAAAGAACAGGATTTGGAGTTTAATGAACTGGTCTGGTTTGTTTGTTACTACCTATATACCAGTGGACTTATTAAGTCTATGGGTCTAAATTTCCTTCTCTATAAAATGAGGGGATTGGGCAGATGGATTCTGAGTTTTTTTCCTACTGTGGACTTTGATATGATGCTGGAGGCTGCATTCTGATTCTTTTAATATTTCACAAATTCCAGTGAAGCTCTGCCATACTAAAATAGACTGAAAGACAAAGTCTGAATGGAAGTAGAGAATTTTGTACAGAAATGGCTCTCTGAATGGAGGCAGGCAGCCTAGCTCTCATGTAGTTTTACCATAACAACCTAAAAATAGCACTAGAATAATAATGGTCAAGAAATCTAATGAGAAAATACAGTTAGTAACTTTGTCCACCCTAAAATTGCATAGATAGCCAGAAACTCAAGAGCAAAATAAAAAGGAAACTTCCATGGGAACTGGAATAGGCAAAATTAAAACTTATGAGCACTGAGAAATACTTATGGCCTTCAAAGGTCTGTATGCAGAGGCAGTAAGAGTATGCTGGAGTGGTCAGAAACCCACAGAATAGAACAGTAAATAGTAAATCATACCCAAATAATAGATTCCATGAAGATTAGAATAGATCAAACAGAAATAAATGACTCCTTGAGACAAGAAAGATTGAAAAAAAACAGAAGAAAAAATGTATTTGATATAAAAAATAACAACTGAAAAACAAATCAAGGAGAAATAAATTAAAAATAGATTCCCTGAAAAACTTGATAAAAAATCTAGACATTCTATCTATCTATCTATCTATCTATCTATCTATCTATCTATCTATCTATCTATATTTATTTATTTATTTTGCGGAGGCAATTGGGGTTAAGTGACTTGCCCAGAGTCACACAGCTAGGAAGTGTTAAGGGTCTGAGGCCAGATTTGAACTCAGGACCTCCTGACTTCAGGGTAGACATTATCTTTCAATGAATTATCAATGAAAATTGTGTAAATCTATTAGAACCAGAGGACATGGAAATAAAAATAATCCACTAATCACTTCCTGAAAATAAAAAAAAATTAAAGTACCAAAAACAAGAGCTTCTATGTCAAAGAAAAATACTTCAAGTATCTAGAAAGAAAAGGTTCAAGTACCACGGAATCACAATTAAGACCACATAACACCTAGTAGCTTCAACAATAAATAAGAAGAGATCTTGATACACAATATTTCAAAAAGCAAAAGGCAAAGGCTTAGAACCAGAAATAATTTACCCTTTGGAACTCAGCATAATCTTAGAAGGGAAAAAAATAAATATTTTAAAATTTTTAACCTATTTTTTTAAGCATTCATTAAAATAATTTGAAAACATTAAAAAATATTTTTAAGTAAAGCTTTGAGTTCCAAATTCTATCCTTTCCTCCTGCTCTCTTCTTTCTCCTCTCGAGATGGTAAACAATTTGATATAGGTTATACATACACAATTATGTAGAATATTTCCATATTAGGAATTTTTTGTACAAGAAGACTCGAATTAAAAAATGAAAGAAAGTAGAAAAACAGCATGTTTTAATCTATATTCAATTTAATATCAGTTCTTTTTCTGGAGGTGGATAGTATTAATCCTTTGTGATCCTTGGAACACTATTGCTCAGAATAGCTAAATCATTCACAATTCTTCATCATAATTATGATGACACAATATTGCTATTACTGTGTCCAACATTTTCCTGTTTCTGTTTACTTCATCATGCTTTGGTTCATGTCTTTCCAGGTATTTCTGAAATCATTCTGTCATTTCTTATAGAACAATAATATTCCATTAAATTATATACCACGGCTTGTTTAGTGATTCCACAGTTGATGGGCTTCCCTTTGATTTTCAATTCTTAGCACAAAAAGAACTGCTATAAATATTTTGGTATAAATAGTTCCTTTCCTTTTCTTTTGAGATGTCTTTGGGTTTGGCTTGCTTCAGTTTCTATATATATCATTAGTATTGAGGATTTCCATAGCACAGCTTCCCAGAAAAAGACTAGTGAATGGTCTAAAATGATAGGCCACAAGCTAAGGCCCTGAATGGTAGGAAAATGATTGAATAGAATAGCAATAAAGCACAGGTGGGGTGGAACCTTAGAGGACAGAAGAGCGTTAGATAAATGGAAGGGAATTCTTCAGGTATTTAGTCTAAGCCATTCCTTTTACAAACATGAGAAAACTGAGGGCTATAAAAATTAAATAACTTGGTCAATCAAAGTTGCACTGAGAATAAGTGACAAAGTAGGATTTAAACCTAAATTTGATTCCGTTTACTAACCATTGACTGGCTAGTAAATATTAGAGCCAGAGTTCAAGAAGCCTACATGAACCCAGAACTTCAAGAAATTGTCAGGGGTTACATTTTTAAAAATTTTAAAAACTGATGAGTAAAAATCTGCTGAGGATTAACAGCTGGAGAGGGGCTAGATCAGTTAAATATGCTAGCCTATGATTCTCATGAGTGAAGCCCAGATTAAAATGTACTTGGGAAATGTTAAGAAAAATAAATAAAAATACAATAAAACATAGATAATATGTGTCCCCCTTAATATATGGTTTGATGCTATTGGGTTAGATGATGTATCCTACACCTGTCATTCTAGGAAACAGTCAAGAAAAATTCACATAAGGTCAATAAAATCACCTATGGCATTAGAATCTGTCCAAGAAGAAAATCCTGTCGCTCTTTAAGATTAATACCCACATGCTTTTACTTTTCCATTTAATATTCCTCACTTTCAAGATTTGTTTTTCTGGCGGACCCAAGATGGCGGAGAAGCTAGACGGAACTTTCTAAGCTCTCTAATTTCCTTTCTACCATGTATTTAATTCAGCCTCAAAAACAGCACTTGACTGGTAAAACCCATGAAGATTGGAAATACAAAAACTTACCAGCCGAAGAGAATCTGGAATATCGCCAGAAAAGGTTTGAACTGAGGTGGTGGGAGTAGATCAGCACAGGGCAGAGATAGCTTCGGGAGTGGGGCAGCCTCTGCGGTTGGAAGATTCACATAGAGCTCTCTGCTGTAGCCTGACTTCTTTGCTTTGATGGCAGAGTAGGCGACCAGCAGAGAAGTTGGAGCCTGGGTAGTGGGTACTCTCAGGGACGCCAAAGCCCAAGAGGCTCTGGCTGCACACACCCAGGACCGGAAGTGACCTAGCGCAGACCATAACACAGCTCTTTGTGGCATTCGGCAGTGAGGGGCTTGTGGTGGGGGACAATCACACACAGCAGGGGCACAACCCAGGGCAGCCTTTCATCTGTATAGTAAGGGGCTAACCGGGGATAGTGGAATTTCCCCAGCCAGGGACATTTCCTGTACCATGAGGAACAACAATCACAAATACTCAAAGTGAGCATTTGTGGTGGGGCAGTGATAACTTTGCTCCTTAACCTCTAGCCCCAAGGTGGTCACTTATCCTCACAGTGGGGCTCCTAGCAGGGCACTTACACAGCCTGGACATGATACCCAGGCCTAGTCACTTCCCCATGGAGCTCTTCCCAGAGCCCTTCCGAAGCTCAGAAATTCCTTGCAGCCCATTGAGAGGGCAAATACTGCCCATAAACCCATCCTTGCTCTGCGGAGGAAGCTGGTAATCTCCTTGCCCTGAGGGCAGACCCTGAAGGCTTTAAAAAAAAAAATGAACAAAAAAAAATGAAGAAAATGATTGAAAGCTTCTATGCAGAAAAAGAGCTGGTTTCCAAACCTGAGGAGGCTAACAGCAGACAGCCTCCAGACAATACCCCAAATAATGCTCTCCTAGAAGAAACTATTAAAAATCTGAAGAGAGAATTAGAAGAAAAACGGGGAAAGGAAAGAGAAGCTATGCTAGAGAATAACAATATCCTGAAATGTGAATTAGAAGAGGTAAACAACTTCCTGAAATGTGAATTGGAAAAGGTAAAGAATTCACAGGAAGTGCAGGGAAACAGAATTAAGGATTTGGAAAAGGTAAAGAAATCACAGGAAAGTAGGATCTGTGAATTGGAAAAGATAAAGAATTCCCAAAAAAGTAGGATTTGTGAATTGGAAAAAGAAAATAACTCACTAAAAAACAAATTTAGTGAAATGGGAAAAAATTCCATGGAGCAAAACAACTCATTTAAAAACTCAACTGGACACATACAAAAAGAAGTTGAAAAAGCTAATGAAGAAAATAACTCATTAAAAATCAGAACTGAACAAATAGAAATGAATGATTCACTGAGACACCAAGAATCAGTCAAGCAAAGCCAAAAAAATCTGCAGAAAAATGTCAGTTATCTACTTGCCAAAATGACAGACTTGGAAAATAGATCTAGGAGAGATAATCTGAGGATTACTGGACTCCCTGAAAATTATGATGAAAAAAAGAGTCTAGATACTATTTTACAGGAAATCATCAAAGAGAACTGCCCAGAGACCCTAAAAAAATAGACCCTAAAAAAAACTCCACGGAACATTGTGGCCAAATTTCAGAATTATCAGACTAAGGAAAAAATATTACAAGCAGCCAGGAAAAAACAATTCAAATACCAAGGTGCCACAATAAGGGTCACTCAAGATCTTGCTGCCTCTACATTAAAGGATTGAAGGGCCTGGAATCTGATATTCCGAAAGGCAAAAGAACTTGGAATGCAGCCAAGAATAAACTACCCAGCTAAGTAGAGCATTTCCTTCCATGGAAGAAGATGGACATTTAATGAAACAGATGAATTCCATATGTTTCTAAGCAAAAAACCAGAACTACAGAAAAATTTTGATCTCAAATCGTAGGACTCAAGAGAATCAGAAAAAGGTAAAAGGGACTCTTGAGAACTGTATTTCTGTTGTGGATGTACATTAAGGCTACATGTATAATTTGATTTTAAGGATATAACAAAAAAAAAAAAAGGGGAAAGTAGAAATGGAAAGGGGATAGTGTAAGAGAAAAGGGAGATAAAAAGAGGGAAACCACATCCCACAAAGAGGCAAAGAAAACCTATCATATCTGAGGGAAGTTATAGAGGGGGAGAAACATTGTGTGAACCTTACTCCCATCAGAATTGGCTCAAAGAGAAAATAATTAACACCATGACACAGACATGGTACTGATACCCAAACGAGGTAGGTTGAAAACGGAGAAAGAAAACTATAGACCAATCTCCCTAATGAATATTGATGCTAAAATCTTAAATAAGATATTAGCAGAAAGACTCCAGAAAATCATCCCCAGGATAATACATCATGATCAAGTAGGATTTATACCAGGAATACAGGGCTGGTTCAATATTAGGAAAACCATCAGTATAATTGGCCATATTAATACAAAAATGATATGATCATCTCAATAGATGCAGAAAAAGCATTTGATAAAATCCAACATCCATTCCTATTAAAAATACTTGAGATATAGGAATAAATGGACTTTTCCTTAAGATAATCAGTAGCATCTATTTAAAACCATCAATAAGTATCATATCTAATGGAGAAAGATTGCAACCATTCCCATTAAGATCAGGGGTGAAACAGTATTGTTGTTGAAGAATGTTTGTGGCAGTCCTCTTTGTGGTGGCCAGAAACTGGAAACTACGTGGATGCCCATCAATTGGAGATTGGCTGAATAAATTGTGGTATATGAATATTGTGGAATATTATTGTTCTGTAAGAAATGACCAGCAGGATGGTTTCAGAAAGGCCTGGAGAGACTTACATGAACTGATGCTGAGTGAAATGAGCAGGACCAAGAGATCATTATATACTTCAACAACAATACTATATGATGATCAATTCTGATGGACATGGCCCTCTTCAACAATGAGATGAATCAAATCAGTTCCAATAGAGCAGTAATGAACTGAACCAGCTACACCCAGTGAAAGAACTCTGGGAGATGACTATGAACCACTGCATAGAATTTCCAATCCCTCTAATTTTGTCCGCCTACATTTTTTATTTCCTTCACAGGCTAAATGTACACTATTTCAAAGTCTGATTCTTTTTGTTCAGCAAAACAGCTATTTGGACATGTATACATATATTGTATTTAATTTATACTTTAACATATTTAACATGTTGGTCGACCTGCCATGGGGGGGGGGGAAGTAGGGGAAAAATTGGAACAAATGGCTTGGCAATTGTCAATGTTGTAAAATTACCGATGCAAATATCTGGTAAATAAAAACTATTAAAAAAAAAAAAAGATTTTTTTTTTTTCCAACAAGATATTTTTCCTCATTATAATCAATTAAGTAAACTTGTTGTAGAGCTCTGAATCTACACTTACAAAAATTCCTCCCTTTTAATGTCTAAATTTCATGATTGAATTCCTATTATTAAAGGTGACTGCTGTAATATTCTATTTATTATTTTTACTTCTATGAATAAAAATTGTTTTAGAATTTATATAGCTGAAATAGCCAAGGCTTCTGGTTTTAATAATAACTGAACATATATAAAAATGTATGGCACCCAGCATCCAGATTACCTTCAATGTTGTGGATTTTTAGGGAAAAAAGAAATCCTCTCCACATATTAAAATGTATATTCATACATAAGTGTGTATACACACATGCACACACATATATGTATAATATATATAAGGTGTATACACACACACATGTATACAATGTATACATATACACTTTTTTTTTTTATTTGTAATTTCATTAGATTAGGGAATTAATAGTAAGGAAAATCTCTCTGCTAATTCAAGCAGGAACCTACTTTATAATTTATACACTGGAACAACTAGGTGATACTGTGGAAAGATTTAGTTCTGGGCCTGGAGACAGAGAAGAACTTGAGTTTAAATCAACAGCTATGTGATCCTAGCAAGTCATTTAACTTCTGTTTATCTCAGTTTCCTCATCTGTAAAATGGAAATAATAAAAGAACCTGCCCCCCCCCCCCAAGGTTTGTGAGGATCAATGGCGATAATTATAAAGTGCATAGTACAATGCCTGGTACATTATACACCCACCCTTAGCCTGGATCACTGCCTTGTTGTAGAGGGGCTTTCATAGCTCAATGAAATTATGGACTATATTATGTAAGGTTATCCAAAACAAACAGGTCATAGTTGGAGAGTTTTGACAAAAGGTGATTCACTGGAGAAGAAAATAGCAAAGCACTCCAGTATCTTTGCCCAAAAAAACCCAAGTGATTTTTTTTTTTTTAAAATCAATCTAGGTTTTTGGGCCTGTAAATTCGTTTACAGGGGACTCTGCGCCGTCACTGGACTGTCCTTGCGCCGATCCAAAAGGGGTTTCCCCCTTTCCTAACTCTCATCACATGGATTGTACTAAAATGATTAAAGCAAATCTGCAAGCTAGGCTCAAGCTATATGTGAATTGCCAGAAGAGCAAGCTGGTTTTCAAAGAAGCAGAGGAATTAGAGACCAAATTGCCAACATTCACTGGCTTATGGAGAAAGTAAGGGAGTTCCAGAAAAGTATTCCTTCTGATTTATTGACTACATCAAAGCCTTTGACTATGTGGATCACAGCAAAATGTGGCAAATACAGCAAAATATGAGAGTAACAGATCATCTTACTTGTCTCCCAAGAAATCCATGTTCATCCACGAAGCAACAGTAACAATCAAACATGGAACAACTATTTGGTTTAAGATTGAAAAAGGAGTACAACAAGGTTATAAATTGTTATCTTATTTATTTGACTCAGATGCAGAATACATCATGTGAAGTGTTAAGTTGGATGAATTAAAAGCTGAAATTAAGTTAAGGTTGCCAGGAGAAATATCAGCCATTTCAGCTATACAGATGATACAACTCTGATGGCATAAAGTGAAAAGGAATTAAGATTGTTATGCCACAGTCTCCTTGAGCTGTTCTACCTCAGTTTCCCTGCACTAGTTTCCCCTTATTGTCCTGACTGAGTTTCCCTGAATTGTTCTATCTCAGTTTCCTTAACTGCTCTGCCTCAATCCTCTTAGTTGTAAAACTCCACCTGGTTCATTAAGACTGAAGACCATTTGCCTTAAGGTTATAAAGTTGTCAATGGGAGATGAGAAGCAGATCAGACATCCTGGCTCCTAGCTCCTTCTGCCCTCAAAGAATATATGACACTGTCCCTCTAAAATATTCCAAGAGATAAGACTATCCCGGATACTTCAATTGACATCTTTACTTCTGTTTATTCAAACATCCTGACTCTGGCTTTATTGCCTCTCCCCATCCAGACAGAACCAAAAGGTTCTATAGAAACTTTTAGCACTCTTTTTTTCTTAGTTTGAAAGATATAAAAGGGTTTTTCATTCCCCCATTCATCACTGGATACTTTGAGACCAGAGTCCTGCCCAGTCAATTAAACTCTACAATTAATAAAATATTAAAAACTCTCTAATCTCTATTTTGCCTCAGTTTCTCTGGCATTACAAGATGAGGATGAAAAAGGGAGAGTGTAAAAGCTAGAGTGAAGCTCAACATCCAAAAAAACTAAGATCTTGGCAAACTGTCCCATCACTTCCTGGGAAAAAAGGGAGAAAAGATGGAAACAGTGTCAGATTCTATATTCTTAGGTTCAAAGATCACTGCAGACACCAAGTGCAGTCTGAAATTAAAAGATATTTGCTTCTTAGGGGGGGAAAAAGTTTTGGCAAATTTGCACAGCATATTAAAAAACAGACATCATCTTGCCAGCAAAGGTCTGTATAGTTTAAAGCTTTGTTTTTTTCCAGTATGGCTGTGAAAGTAGTACTATAAGAAAAGTTGAGTGCTGAAAAATCGACATTGTTGAATTGTGGTTCTGGAGAAGACTGTTGAGAGTTCCTAGGATAGCAAGGAGATCGAACCAGTCAACACTTAAAAGAAATTAATTGCCTGGAAGGTCAAAAACTGAATCTGAAGCTTAAATACTTTGGTCACATAATGAGAAGATGGGACTTATTAGAAAAGACTCTGCTGTAGAGAAAGATTGAAGAGAAAAGAACACAGAAAGAACAAACAAGAACTTGGACGAACTTTAAGAGATGGTGGAAAATAGAATGGCCTGGCATATTATGATCACAAAATATGAGTCACAAAAAGTTGGATATGACTGAATGACTGGACAACAACAATAAAAATAAATGTAGGTATACGTTAGTTTTTATTATTACTAAACAATAGGGTCATGGAGTGGTTTAAGTGACTTGCCTAGAGGCAAATAATGAGTATGTATTGGAAGCAGAATTTGAATCTAGGTCTTATTGACTCCAGGTTGACTCTCCATCCACCATGCCTGCCTGACTCTCTTTCTTGACTTTAAAGAGGATTTACTATATAAAAACCTAAGCTTTAAACAATATTCTAAAAGTTCAAAATAACTTTTGATTCTGGCTAAAATTGAATTAGACAGTATTCTATATTAAAAATATATCCCAGATGATTTTATGAAAATTGATCTTTCTATTTTAAAAAATCCAAGCAAGGATTTTGTGACCAGCAGTAATATGGTAGGAAGAATTCTCCAATTCCATTATTTCTGCGTATAATATGACATAAATAAGCAAAGTAGAAAAAATTATTTTTAGTTACTAAAAAAAAATTGTTGACATATTTAATCTTCCCTTTCATGCCATGTCATACCAAAGGGTTGATCTTGATTTAATTTGTAATTGGAGTTTCGAAAAATGAAATTATTAAAAATGGCCACAAGCAAATGAAAACATTTAAACAATATGGAGCAAGAGAAATAAATCAGAAGGTAGTAATCATAAATCAGGCTCTATCCCGTTGAATAAGACACAAAAATAGCTGCTACCATAGTGAGGGGCAAAGAAAGAACTGAAGATAGACTTCCACAAACTTCCACATTCTTCCACAAACTATTCTTTACTATCAGATCTTTATAAAGGAAAATCTCGGGACTTTCTAAGGAGTATGATCACTCAAAAACTGTCACCAGGTATATTAGAGAGACCTATGCCCTACCGAGGGACATGAAGATAATGAAATTTATCAATCAACATCAATGGGTGAGAAATCTATTAGGCTGCTTCCCCTAGAATAAAGTCATCTAGACAAGGAAAGTAAAAAATAGAACACAACATATCATCCAGGATGTTTCTAAAATGGAAAGAAATAACTTGAAATTTGTTGCAGAAAGCTCCTTTATTTCTACTTAGTCTATAGGCAAAGAATCGGAGGAACCATTTGCTGAATAAATGTTGCTAGGATTGAAATAGGGCTTTGGAATCTGTGAAAGGGACCTTAGCCATTATTTACTTCAACCTTCTCTTTTAAAGATGAGAAAATTGAGACCCAGATAAGGCTTCCAAGGCCCTTGAGATAAAATTGAAATGAATCTTTCTTATCAAAGAGAGGCTGAAAAGCATATTTATTGATTTGCAAAATAAGTCCTAGATGGGAAAGGAAAGTCTGGAAAAAAAAATATTTTTCCACCTATCACTCATAAAGTTAAGCAAATTGCTTGACTTGCAGAGTATGTAGCTTCTGCTGTCCCAATTTTAGAAGGCTTCTTATTTTCCAGGGCCATGTTTCTCATTAGCAGTTAGATTCCTCTTGGAAATGCTCTGCTAACTTTACTAACTCATCTTTTAAAGGTCACTTGGAAGACTGGTTTATCATTCTTTTTTATCTGCTAGTGGCTTCTATTCACATTTACACATGAGACTAAATCCTTCTTAATGAAAGGATCATATTATAATTATTTTAACACCATATTATTCGATCCATTTTCTCTGATTAGGTCCGTGAAAGATCAGCTTTCATATAAAATAAGGGAATTGGACTAGCTAGTCTAATAAGTCCTTTCAGGCCTAAAGCTGTGATCCTATAAATATGGGCATCAGTGACTCATTTTGCAAAAACATATTGTTATATTTTTAAAAAGATTTATTTTTATTGATATTGAAAACAAGGGGCCTTTAAATGTCAAATAACTTACTTTGGAACTGAGTTTTTTTTCCTTTATAGCATAAAGCCTTCCTCAGCCCTTATTCCTCTGAGATTAGTAGTAGGTCTTTCCATTCATATATGCTCCAAAGTTTTGTTCTGTCTTTACCCCATCATCTACATTTATTAAACCAAGAGGAATTCCCTTCAGTGTGTTTAACAGTAAAGATAGCATAGATACATATACTCTCTTAGGAGATTGAGGGAAAGGGAAGTTGCTTTCTACTCAAATGCCTTTGTGAGTACTGTGTGAAGGTCAACATGCCTGGAGAGAAGGCACAATATTCAGTGGATTTTAAAATATCTAATATATATCATTGGGCCTGCTTCAAAATAGCTTTCTTTGACTCCATGACAGCTGCCATTTATTTCTAAGTAAAAAATAAATTTACAAAGCCTCTACCATGATGATTAACTGGGCCCTAAGGCAAGAGATTAGTTGTTTTTTTTTTAAATTAGTTTTTAGTTATTTAGAAGCATATTCTGTTCTGTTGTTACCCAGTGGGTTGAATTCAGGCATTAACATCTTAATTCTATGGTTTTCCTAGTAAAAATGGCAAAGATACTTTAGATATTATTTGCCCCTAGGCATCTTACCATTCTTTCTTTTCTAATAGTCTATTCAGCCTGTTATATAATGGGATAAGAGAAGAAACATTATCACTTGTACTGAAATTGCTTGTATGCATATCTTTCTCCCTATTAGATTATAGGTTTCTGGAGGACAATATTATTTCATTTTTTATATTTATATCCTCAATGTTTCTTTTCAGTGATCCCTTCTCACCCATTTTGGACAGTATTATTTCATTTTTTATATTTATATTCTCAACATTTCTTTTCAGTGATCCCTTCTCACCCATTTTGGGTGTCCCTGTGGCTCCAAGAGTTGTAGCATGGGCAGTACTCTCTGGTAAAACTCTCAGGAGATATAACCTAAATCAGGTTGAGGGTTACTGACAGGTCTCAAACTGTCTGTAATTTAGGGGGATATCTACCCCAGGCATGTGACAACTTACTCCAGTGGAATGGGTAGATTAAAACATTTTATGGCAATGGCCATGAAGTCTGAAGAAGATGCTGTGGAGTGCATTTGTTGGCCTCACAAATATTGTGGCCAAATTAAAATGTAATTAAGAAATATTTAACAAAACAAAAATATATTAAACATAGATAATATTACATTTTAAAAGTAAGTCAATATGTCAACAGGAATCTTTATGTACCACTTAATGGCTCTGTTCCTATTTGAATTTGATACCACTGTTTTAAATCAACTCTTTTGAGGTATGCAGCATAATGTAAAAGACAGAGCTGACAATTTTATGGTTAATTTGAGTAATGAAGATGGCAAAATCACATAATATAAACCTTAAATTGAATTGGGGAGGAGTTAATTATCTAGTTTTGATGCCTATAAGTATGATCCTAATTGAACACTCCATTTTGGGGAGATAATTCAGTTTAACAAGCATTTATTAAGTGCCTACTATGTGCTAGACATTGTTTTCAGTCCTGGAGAAAGAAAGACAAAAACAGTCTCTGCCCTTTAGGAACTTATATTAAGGGGGAAATAACATGTAAATAGAAGGCTAAATACAGTATATAAAAAAAGCATTTGCTGAGGTGAGAGCGTAGTTCTCCAAGGAGCAGTTTGTTAATGATATAATAGGGAGTCCAGAAAATGCAATAGAAGGATAAAGTAGAATGGGAGAGGGACCAGGCTGATGTGGATGGATATGAGGGAATTGCAAATGGTGGTGTAGGAAGGTCACACAATCATGGAATCAAAGGGATTCTGAGGAGAGCCATGGGAAGGGAAATTGATCATCATGATTTTGATAGAAGATACCTCAACATTCATTTGATTGATTAATAGTATTTGAGTAAGTGGCACACAGGACTAGGGATGGGGGGGAGAACAGAGGGAATATTGGGAGTTGCAACAGGGCAAGTGAGAAATTCTTGGTCTTGCCTGGTGGTATGACAGGTCTCAGTGGAATTCCAGGATATGATATGGTAATAGAGGGGTGAAGATTACTGATGTACTCACCCTCCAGTTACCATAGACCTGCAAGTTAAATGGTAGACAGATGACTCATACTGTTATTTATTTTAGGGGGAAATACATACATACATATATATATGTATATGCACATATATACACATTTGGATATACATACATGTATATGACATAATCTTACATATAATGAATTACATATATATTTATATTGTATATAAATTACATATAAAATATCTTTCAAGTAGATTCCTATTTATTCACAGTCCAAATAACTTGAAAGTTGCAGCTACCAGAATTTCTTTCACAGTGAGAAGTGATTTTCATAATGATGACTCTGAGGCATTTTAAAATCCACATGTGGCTTTTAGATCATAAAAGGGAAATGGAAGTATATTCCATTGCATTTCTCTGAAAATGGTTAATTTATGTACAGTAATTTTCAGTTAAGCAAGATATTTAGCTAATGAGAACAGCCCATCCCCCAACCAGTCTGGCTAAATGAAAATTACAGGCAGTTCCAAAGTGCAGTACAGAAGGTCCTTAAAGGCTGAGTCCATTGTTAAAATTTCAGTGTGAGTAGTTAAATCTTGGAAAACCTCAAAAGCTACAAATCAGGGCTTGATTTACTGTTTTGTTGATTGTCTAGGTTTCAGAAAGTGATAGAGAAAATGTTAATAATGAAGAATAAATTTAAAGAGCTGGGCAAAATTCCCCACCTCTTTAGAGAGTCATTTGTTAAATGTTTACCAACATACCCCATGGACTCTTTTTTTCTTTTTTGGTCTTTGAATACCTCATGCCTTGCACAGTATATATCATAACAGGTATTCATTTAATACTTTTTAGTTGTTTGTTGAAGCCATTGTATAGAAACAGGGCAGGTTTCTTTTCTTTTTTTTTTTTTTTTTGAGGCTGAGGTTAAGTGACTTGCCCAGGGTCACACAGCTAGGAAGTGTTAAGTATCTGAGATCACATTTGAACTCGGGTCCTCCTGAATTCAAGGCTGGTGCTCTATCCACTGCGCCACCTAGCTGCCCCTTACAGGGCAGGTTTCAAATTGAAAAGATCTTGTTTCCAAGAAACATTTCCTACTTGTTGAGCTGTGATTAATGGGAGATCAAAATATCATAGATTTCAAGTTGTAAGAGGATCATAGATATAGCAATGAACAGGACTAAATGGTCTTATTAGATGTATGCTGGGCCTGGAGTCCGGAAGGCCTGAATTCTTCAAATGGGGAGGGATGGTTTTATTTTTATCTCTGTATCCATATCCCTTAGTACAATAATTGTTGAATTGTTTTTCAGTTGTATCTTATTCTTCATGACCCCATCTGAGGTTTTCTTAGTAAGGACACTAGAATGGTTTTCCATTTCCTTTGCCAGCTCATTTTACAGATGAGAAAACTGGGGAAAATAGGGTCAAGTGGTGACTTGTCCAGGGTCACACAGCTAAGAAGAATCTGAAACCAGATTTGAACTCATACGTTTTCCTGATTCTAGGCCTAGCATTTCATCCACTATGTCACCTAATTACCCACTTAACGTAGTACTTGGTACATAATAGATATTAATAAATGCTTATCGATGGATGGATTGATAACCAGTTAAAGGAGGATAAGCAAAGAACAGTCAAGTTTTATTACTCATTAAAGTTAGTGTGAAAATACCTGAGTAATTTATGTGAAGGTGAGTTTGAACTCTTAGGGAAGATACTCTAGTGATGCTAGTTAAGTTAAAAACCATTCATATAAAGTCTCCCCAAATCTGAAGTGATTTGCTCACTATGTCACCATTCACAATGAAATAGGTGTGTACACTTGTGTGTTATTCTATGGGGCCTATGTTCACAGCTCCATGTGTCAGGGTACATCTAGAGATACTGGATTAAAATCATGAGAAAAGGAAGTGGTGGCCCCTGGCCCCCATTCTGTGCTATGAGCCCCGCCATGCTGCACATGGAAGGCATTTGTACTTCCTTCCTTCAGAGAAGGGTAGCTCTTTGTAATGTATAAAGCATTATTATTATACCTACCTGGTTTGGCTGTCAAATTGAATTACATGAAATTGCATGAGATGGTTGTACAATCTCATTTGTTAAGTGGACTCATAAAATGCAGCCTGTCAATTCCAGTGAAATTAGGCTTTGTCAAACAAAGGTGTTGATTTAAAATAAAAAAAAAAAAAAGCCTTCTGAATTTAGGACTTATTTCAAATGTCTTTCTAGTGGCTGCATCTTGTATCACATCAGTCAATGACAGGCAGCAACCCAGATGTTTGCTGAATTCTGTTTCCTAGTACATGATCATTTCAAAGGTCATGTATATGTTAATTTATTACCTGGCTGTTATTGTAGAGATTTTTTATGGCCTGATTTTAGGATGATTTATCTTTTTTCCTCCTCTAAGCAATTGTGCAGTCTCACTCAGCCAA